>NC_090444.1:100029140-100637390 GCF_031143425.1 Pleurodeles waltl | reverse complement strand
AACAGGAATCCAAAAGGAGCAAAAGTCAGGAAACACAGAATGCTGAAATCCAGAACCCACAGGAGAGGAAATCAGGAGCGAAGACACTAACTGAGCAGAAAGTGTTGCAGCGCAAAGAAAGAAGAAAACACAGCCCTTATATACTAAAAAACAGGAAGTGACCCACAGGAAGTAAAAGGACGCCATCTTAGACAGGGAAACAACACATAGAACAGAATAGAACAGGAACCATAGAGAATAGGGAACAAGGAATGCTGGGAAAGAACAGGAATCTGGGAAGGGGGAAAAGACATAAAGAAAGGCACAACAAAAGACTGCAGAAAAGAAGAAAAGAAGAAAGAAGGGAAAAGAAACGAAAAATTACAGGTAAGAGGGGTCATAGACCCCTAGTATAGTGGAAAGCAGAAGGTAGAACGAGGCCCCATGCAAGTCTGGGGCCTTGAAATGCGCAGGAGAGGCTGGGGGCACGCCGCGTCCTAGCAACGCGGTGCGCGGCCCGAGCCGAGAGCCCAGCTTGAGTCGAGCTCTCGGCTCGCGCCGCACCGCGCGGCGCGACAAGGTGGCTAGAGAGTGTTACAGAACTAGCAGCTCAGGGCAGAAAAAGGTCCCTCTAGAATTCTAGATGACTATTACTGGCTGTGAGTCTGTTTGATATGCTTGACAGCTTCTAAGAGGCGGTTTGTCCTTCGAGTCGCTCCAGATGTTTATGTCTCCCTTGCAGGGCACTGTTTGAAGGCTAAGCTCGAACAAGGTTGCATGAATTTAGATAAAGCTTGTTGAACCTACATTGAGGAACTTCCTAGCAAGGAGTAGGAACAGAGCGGGTTGAAGTCCTGGTACTGGCAGGGGTTGTTCTATCTGCCAAAGGCTGATGGTTTTTCTTTACCTCAGCCTTTTGATATGTGTCATATAAAGTTCAACTTTTTGAGGCTGGAAACTTTTACTGATGTCTAATGCTGATCACCTTTCTTTGGAATCCTGCAGTTGATGTTCTGCTAACTTTGGTGCCTAAAAGTTAGGCTAGAACATTCTGGAACAGTGGATGCCATGGTCTTTGTGCAATCAAGGAATGGGAAAACAGCAAGCAGGGTCTGAGCATCAGTGTCCAGCAGTGGTCTCTGAATCGTCTGTTTCTCCAGGACTCCAATATAGGTTTGTTTGTCTCTGGGGATCTGAAACAGACAGACAGGACAGCAACAGTGGACAGAGTACGCCACTGACCCTTGAAGGACACAATCCAGCCCTCCTAGCTCCTGCCAGCAGGTTCACCCCAAACAAGCACACTCATTCACGGCATCGCAGCTCTTTAGTGCTTTCTCATTGAAAACATATCCACATTTAGGGGCGTATTTACAAGCCCCTTACGCCGCCGGTGCGTCACTTTTTACAAGGGAAAAAGTAGCACACAGGCGGCGCAAGAGGCTTGTAAATAAGCCCTGTTAGTGGGCTCAGCTTGCCATTTTATAAGGGAATTAATTAGCGGTACTGTGCTATTTTCAATGTAACAAATCTAACATTTCCTTAAAGCTGTCCCAGACATCCTTTTACCACATTGCGACTTGTTCAAACCCTGCAGGACTTGGCCTGGATCAGAGAAGTGAACACTCCACTTCCCATCCAGTGCTTGATTTGTAAATAAAAACGTGCCAGTGCCCAAAGCCCTCCTCTTAAACATGCAGCTGCTGCAATTAAATGTGTGAACACGGAATACTGAGGCACCGTAATCCTGAAGCCATCTTGGGCCTCTTTAATCCATTTATAGCCACTCCCTGCCCCTTCAGCTCACTCTTGCAACTTTCTGCTTTCTCCCTTTGTGACGCTTTTTCGTTTTTTCTCTTCCTCCATCTTTCACATGTGTCTTTTGCTCACAGCAAATGCTTAAGTCAGAAGACTAAGCGCTGTCCCTCAAAAATAAGTGCTGGTGCTCAGCACCGGAAACAAACAAGCACAGACTAAGCACTGTTCCCATCAATTCCAAATGACAGATCTTTCTGCTCCCCCCAGCCTCTCCTTTTTCCCTCCCACTTCCAAGATAATAAGAAGCTCACCTCTGAGTCAGAGCAGGGGTCGGTTCCCATTTGGACATCATTTAGAGGTCGCTAGGGGTCTCAGTTACAACCTTTGGCTTGCGACCTCTGGCACTGCCTTTGTGACCCCTGGCCTCAGAGGTGGCAAAATCAGTGTCAGGAAGACAGGAGGCAACTCGTCCTTATGAACGTTGTTTGGGACTCCAGTTTCTTTGTTGGGGTACAGTTATTTGGAATATAGCTCTCCCTTGCAGCTGAGGCAAGTAAGAAGTGCTTTTAAATGTATGTTGTGTGCATTCTTGTGGGTGTGTTTATGTGAGTGTGTGTGTGTGTATTTGTGAATGTGTGTGTATGTGTAAGTCTGTGTGTGAGTGAAAGTGAAGGTCAAATGGTGTGTGATGTCACTTCCGCTACCCCTAGCATTTTGATGAATTGACGCCCATGGGTACCCGTCTGCTGACTTGAGATCAACACTCTGCCCCACTCCCTCCATGAGCAATATTCCCACCACTTAGATTCAGAACCATTTAGCCAATTCTTTTTGGACTAATACCCAGTGTGACCTTCAAGGCGGAACTTCCCAAGCAGACTCATTCAGATCCCATTCTTAGGTAGGTTCAAGCAAAGGTTTGTGATTGAGTCCAATTAGCTGACTTTTTCAAAATAATCTTTGTTAGTTGAAAAAATAATTCCAGATCAAATTATCACCAAAATAATTGCAACATCACGAGTGCCATACAACGTTACACACACCAGAAAGTAAAAGAACCTGAAGCAGTCGCCAATGGATTGAAAAGGAAAAATTATAGAGTCAATAAAGATATAAAGTAATAATTATATTTGTTTTTTAGTTAATGAATAAATAGAGGAAGGTTGGTGCCTACAAAGTAGTAGATAAAACATCATCCAGTTGATACCTGTTTTGCTTGAACAGATTACTCACTAGGCCTTTTCAAAGCAACATGTTTATCAGAAAAAAGGACAAGGTGCAAATGTAAATACATCTGAATATGTGTTCATCCAACCGAAATTGGACTTAGTCACTGGTAATATCTAACTCCATCAATCTTGGCATGCAAAGGACATTCTTCATTCCAATTTAGACAATGCCACACTCACCATCAAAGTGTTTCTTTTACTAACATATGCTTCGTCTGAAAAATCAATTATTTTGGATTTTTTACTGTCGAGTCCTATTTGGCAGAAGTCTGCATTACTTTTTTTTAAAGGAATGTTTTTGTTTGGAATGAGCACTTACAGATGTACATGTCTATCTGTATGGTTTTTTTTTGTAGCTTCCCCGGCTGTAGGATGGTCTTTTTAACAACACTCCATTATGAACCAATGGAACCTGCACTTACATACTCTCAGTGAAGCAGGATATTGCACAATGCTTCACACACAGTGCATTTGGTTTTACAGCAGGGTTCCTAAACACGGCTGCCAAGTAGCACAAAGTCATTTTCGTCACTTTCAGCGAGTTCTAGGATTTTGGCCAACAGTATTGTAAATATGGCGCAACCATGGTATCATTAGGTAGGGCAGGGGCTACACAAATAAAGTGCTGCATCGGGACCGATGCGCCACTTTCTTGTGAATATGCCCCTTTGTCTATTGAGACGAGCGCTCCCCTTTCTGCAGAGACATCTAAATTCCCCAATATGGGCCACTTGTGGGCTTCGTGGACTGAACTGCTGGAAGTGTTTACACACAGGCCTTCTGGGCTATGTTCTTGATAACCCTCGGGGGCTCTGAATGCAGTGTTCCATCGTATTTGCATGCAGAGATTTCTAATGGCTAGGTCTTAGGCAAAAATTAATTTCCCTTGCATATGTTTAATGCATAAAACAACACCCCAGCTCAATACTGCCTTCGTCACTTCTTTGGCTCTATACCCCTGGGTGCTCACTGCCCTGAGTATCAATCACTTCTGCCAGTCCCCAGATCAACTTAGCAATGTTAATGAAAACATGACTTTCAGGTTTTCATGAACACTGCCAGTGCGTAGGTCAGCCCTCCTGGGCTCTCCACCAGGCTTCTGATGACAGGAGGAGGGTACCAGGGGCGATCCATCCTCACAGTGTTGTTCAAAAACCTGGCCCTCTGTAGGTAATGTCTGGATTCCGCATATGAGGTGCTCACACAGGACCAATCCATTTTATTTAGCAGGTGACTGCCCATGCTTCAGGCAGCGCAGTATGGGCCATATGTACGAACACTTTTTCCCATAGACACAGAATGGGTAAAAACCTTTGCTACATCTGGCCATATATTTGCTACAATGTGGCTGTCAGGGCGCACATGAGGGCATCCCTGAGGTCAGTGATTAGTCACACAGAGCAGCAGGGGCAGGATCCCAATCACTGCGCCACCTTCTAGAAGAGCTGTGCTTTCAGTCCTATCCAAATGCTGGGAGAGGGGTTTGGGTGGGGTTTTCCCTTTGTAATCCCAGCCCGCTGGCCTTTCTGGCTCCTCTTTGGGGATCAAGCAAGCCTTGCTGATTCCTGTGTCCAGCACCAGATTCATACCCTGCTGCTGCTGTGGAGCTTTGGAGTTGCGAGCAAAGGAACGGTGGTATGTGAAAACAAATGCAGGTTTCAGTCTGTGCATGCGTGTATGTTTGTGAGTGATTAAGAGGGAATAGATTGAGAGAGAGTGAGTATGTTTGTTTAGTTTGTCTGAGAGTATCAATGAGAGTGAATGGGGGTGAGAACGAGTGTAAAAGCCAGTATGAATAAGTGAAAGTAAGTGCAAGGGAGTGAGTGAAGGAGTGTGAGTGAGTTATAATGAGTGAGTGAGGGGGAGTAGGTGAGAGTGAGTGGGAGTGAGTCAGGGACGTATCTATCAATGGTGCAGCAAGTGATATAGGCCTGAGGAGCAGAGCATCTGTATAACCAGGAATACAAAGCAGAGGCTCTTGTACCTACGGGTGTGGGTGAGGGTCAGTGAGTGTGAAAGAGTGAGTATCTGTGAGTGCATTTGTGAGAGTGAGAATCAGTGTGTGTGAATAAACATATCATTCTCTGTTAATGTAATAAAGAATAGAGTGAAATTAGCTGGAATATGACCCTCACTGGCAGCTGAGGTAAGTAAAAATATGTTTAAATGTATGCTCTGCACGTGCTTGTGGTTAAGCCTCTTTTGTGTGAGAGAGTGCCTGTATGTGTGAATGTGTATGTGTAAGCATGTGTGTGTGTGTGAGTGAAAGTAAAGGTCAAAGGGCGTGTGATACCACTTCCACTACCCCTGGCATTTTGGTGAATTGACATTCATGACAGTATGCTCAGTTAATAGCGCCTACGAACACTGGGTTTACATGTTATTTACACTAACACGGAATTAATGATTTAAGTGTTCTCTGTAAGCATAAAACATCAGAAGAACACACTACTGACTCATTGGGGGTGTTTCTCCTGGATACCTCTCTCTACATATAGACACATTTATCTGTCTCCCAGATAATTTTTATTAGAAGCTATTTACATTTGTTAATGCTATTTTTCACTGTAGAAGGTTTTTTAAACACATCTGTAAATGTTCATGGGCTGCTAATCACGCCTAGTGTCTTCTATGAGCATGTAATGGTTATTAGTGCATCTCTTCCAAGCAAATGTTTTCTACAGCAGTCTCAGGATATTTAGTTGGTGGATAAATTGAGTCTGCTTAATAAAAGTCAATATTAGATGGTTAGGAGCATATTTATAATGCCCAATGAGACCGAAATCCCCACGCCGTATTTACAGGGTGGCGCAATGCATGCATTGTGCCACCCTGTAAATCTTTGCGCTACATTATTTCTGCGCCAGGCATAATGCATGCAAAGGGGGCATTCCCCCGTTAGGGGAGCCGGAAAAAATTGAGTAAGGAAATCTATAAGATTTCCTTGCGCCATTTTTTACGGCATTTTTTACAACTGCTCAAGAGCAGGTGTTAAACGGTGACTTCCATTCTTTAGAATGGGGCCCTATGTACTCTGCAGGAGTGGGGCCAATATTTTGGAGCTACTCCTGCAGAGTACATCAATAGCATCATGAGAAATTATGCTATTGCCCCCTACCCTGCGCCATGTTGCGCCATATTTTAATTACAGCACACACATGGTGACAGTAGGGGGGTGCTAAGGGACGCAGGGAAAGTGGCGCTGCACTTTCCATAAATCTGCCCCTTAGTGCCTCAGGGTGTATCAGACCACCGATGGAGTGCTTTCATTGCTAATGATTCATGCCAGGAGTAAATGGACGTGAATATAGGATTGAAACAGATGAACATGGCCACAAGACAGATGAAAACTATTTGTGCTACTCAATTCACTGTGTAAAGTCTTCTCTCTGCATGCAGTGGTCATTAGTGATTTTACCTTGTACACTCAGCAATTGTTTCTGCTACACATTCTCTGTTTGGGTGGTTTGCTGCTGTTGTGGCTTGGTCAGAGTTGACTGGGATGCATGTTTTAAGCATGAAAAAAAGAAAGGGAGCACTCTGCCTCACACTCCAGCATGCAGTCAGCCCCAATGCATCATTGTAAATGCAGTACAAGTTTGTTTTGTATCCATAAAGTAAACTGAAGTTCTTCACCTTAGTAGGTGCAGCAAGTGCTGTAAATCCCTGGACACATGTTTCTGGGTTCAGCCCTTCATCGGCAGAGAGCAGTTTTGTCTGTGGGGTTGCTGGAAATGCTACCAAACGTCCTCTCAGGTTAATGTACCCCTCACTGTCACGCAGGTGCTTCAACCAGAGCTTGTTTTTTCATGTTTTTAGTATCCGCTGATGTTGCATGAGATTTTTCAATCACACATGCTGTACTGGTGTATTCACTACTGTCTTTAGCATAGCAGAGTAAAAGGAAATAGCAATAGTATTTTGGCATCTGTCAACGCGCACCAATTAGTGCTTCCAGTTGTCTGAACCCACCTTGGGTGGTGTGTGAGACTTATGAGAATCCTCACTTTTTTGCCCACCCAGACCACTCTTTGGGGCTTATTTACCAGGCCCTAGCACCACTGGAGCATCACTTTTAGCAACGCTCCACTGGCTCAATGCATGCGCCGTATTTATAAGGTGGCATTAAGCTACTTTCTGTGGCTTTATGCCACCGTGTGAATAAAGCCCCTTCACAGGCATCAATTAGTGTGAAAGGGGCGTGAAATGGGTGTTGTTCTGGGCTTTCCACTGCAACACCCATTGCATTTTGACGCTGCCCCAGATTTACGATAAATTGTAAACCTGAGGATGCACCAAAAATGAACGCCACCCTAGGGGTGGCGTTAGCATGGCGCAACGAGGAGGAATACTTTTATTTCTCCTCGTTTTTGCTTTTTCTATCTGTGCTTCATTTTGCAGCACCATAGAAAGAGCAAAACGCCATGAATGATTGTTTATGTGCAGGAAGGGGTCCCTTCCTACTTATAAACAATCATTAAATAATGACGATTTGCTACTTCTATGTGTGCTGCCTTCTGCAAATCACCATTATTGATTGTTTATGTGCTGGAAGAGACAACCTTCCTGCACATAAACCATCATTCCCTGCAACACAGGCTCCCTTGCACTATGGTGTAAGTTTGCCGGCATTGGTGCTAGGCAGCTAAATTCAGCGCCAACACTAGCAAAAACACAGGGGTGTGCCATATTGTCTTAAATATGGGGCATCCCTGGGTTTCTGAAGTGGCGTAGCACGGTGCTGCCAAATTTGGCGCACCACTTTCTGGTAAATGAGGCCCTTTGTTCCATAGACTGTAGCACCAGTGTATAGGCTTTAATATAGTTCTGGCCAGAATGGCTGCTGGTGGATCATAAATAAGCACAACAGTTCAGAAGTCACAGGTGGAAACATTACTACTGTGAAAAAAAGTGATTTCACAATGATAAACAAACGAGCAAAGTCTCTTAACATTTTGAGAAAAACCTAGTGAAAAAAGTAATTTCCTTTTGTGGTTTGAAAACACATCTGGGCTGTCTAGCCTAAAGTGAGTCTGGACATGGATGTAAGCGTATTCAGATATTGCACCCAGTGAGTTGCTGGAAAAGGTTGGGAGGTATGGCGAACAGAGTGCTTGCATTACAATTACATGTTCTGGAAGTCCTAGGGGTCTGCTCATATCCTAAGGTCTTCTCTGAGCAGGCACTCATGATGAATGTTTCTTCTCCAAGCATGTGTTTCTTCTCCACCAACCTCCAGGTCTTTCATTGGTGGATATGTTGTATGAGTCCTCCTACGAGTGCTTTCTTTGCCTCTGATTCGTTCTAGGAGTGAACGATAGTGAACTGGAGACAGACACTTATCACAAAAGGACGCCTCACAAAAAGGATGAATGGATAGGTGAGTACATAGGTGAGTTATCAGCAGCAGGAGCAGAGAATAGACTCTTGCCACCAACGATTGTAGACATTCATTAACTCACCCATTCATTTATCCATCCTTACACTGAGCTTTTGATCCAAGTGTCTGCGCGTGTATTCCTTGGTTGTTCATCCATCTGCACCCTCACCCATTCATGATGCATGAATGAATCGATAATGCACCGTCATCCAATTACTCATCTATCCACGTCAGAAATCCAAACAATAGCACAAAGAAAACACCAGTCAATGAAGATATACTTTTGTGACAATAAAAGAAGACCTATTGGCTTTGTCAATGTTTGCTTTTGTTCTTGTTTTGTTGTTGAAAGGTAATTCTCTCATCGGATGAAACATTTTATCCTCGTTTTGATCAGTAACCCCAGCATTTTCTGTGCACCAGAAGCAAATTCAGATATGTCACAAGAATACTTCTTTAAAATACATCCCCTGCACAATGCTAAATATCACTGACCTCTGCTGGGCCACATATACTGAGCAGTAAAAGATATAATGACTGATACTGCCAGCCAACCTCTGCAAATCCTCTCTGGTGAATATTTGCTTCTCTAAAAACATTCTGAAAAAGTATCTCGCCAACACGAAAGATGCCGGTGTTTTTTGTGTTAAGTGGATTTGCAGAGGTAGTTTATCATCCCTGAGAGTTTCCAGGCACTGAGAAGGGCAGGCCTGAGGGGGGAGCAGGAGGTCATGCCTGTTTTGTCTAGAAGAGCCATGCCTTGAGGTTGCTTCGGAAGTCCATGAGGGAGGAGGAGGAGGTTCTGAGGTGTTGCGGGAGGTCGTGCCAGCTGCACGGTATGAGAAGAAGCTTCCGTCGCTTCTGGTCTTCTTGATATGAGGGAGGTAAGCTCTTGTCTGGGACACCGGTCGAAGGTGCTTGGTTGGTAGGTTTTGAGGAGGTGGTTGAGGTAAGCTGGACCTGAGGTTTGTAGGTGTGGGTGAGTAGCTTGAACTTACATCTTTCCAGGACTGGGAGCCGGTGGAGATTGTTGAGCTGCGGAGAGATGATGTCATTTTGCTGGATGTTCAGAATGAGTCTGGCAGCGGCATTCTGGGTGGTTTGGAGTCTGCGCAGAACATGGGCTGGGATTCCGATGTAGAGGGATTTAAATGAAAAGTACAGTAGACAAAAGGGTATTTCGGTTACAGTCCAGGGGAAACATTCACAAGGAAACTGTCCGTTAGCAGCTGAAAGAAGGAGTGAGAGGCATTTATTTGACTGATAACTAGCTGTCAGCTAGACCTGTGATGCCACTAGCATGACTTACAGCTAGTCCTGGTTAACTTCCCACAACTGTATGCATGCTGGCACTTGTAGTTTCACCCATATTTTATAAGACTAGCCGGAGAAGTCTTTGCGTACTTTGTACTGTTAAATGAAATAAAGAGACATGACCATTGATTTCACCATCTGTTCAGTGGGAAGGGATCCCCCTCCAGGGTTCATCCCTCAGTAGTAGAGCCCACCCGCATGCCATAATGATGTCACCCATAGCTGTAGCTGTCACCGGGTCTAAAAAGGGACCTGAAAAATGTGACTGCTTCCCGAACTTTAATTGGGTAATGTGGATAAGGTTTGCGTTGTGAATATAATGCAGATGCACCTTGTCACAGTAGTAGTAACCAATTAATGAAAATTGTGTACCACTGAGCACTCACCTGTATCTATAATTCATTCCTCAAACATGAACTCAGTGTACTGTTTTTTCAAAAGTATACTATTTTGAAGTGTACCAGTCTTCATTGTTATTTTTCTGCATAAAACCCTAAAACGCCCATACACTGCAATGGGCTGAAAAAAATGTATACGCCATTTAGTGGAAAAGATGTTTTTACAATCATTAAACAATAGTTACCTCACCTTGCTTATATGTCCATCTGCTAAACACAGATGCCCATATTTATACTTTTTTAGCGCCACATTTGCGTCATTTTGTGATGCAAAAACGGCACAAACTTACAAAATATTGTATTTTGTAAGTTTGTGCCGTTTTGCGTCACGAAATGACGCAAATGTGGCGCTAAAAAAGTATAAATATGGGCCAGAATGCATTAATCCTCACAGTAAATCTTACTGGCCCTTCAGCGAGCTGTGAGTGGAATAGCTCCTACTGTTTACACGGACAGTGGCCTGGAATGGCACGGCGTAAAACAGACGCGTTCTCATTCGTTTGAGGCATCACGTGTGATTGTGTAATACGGTACTCTGGGGAGAGTCAAGCCTGACCTCCCAGTGGTCTCCGGAGAGACCCATTGGCATCACCACTGTTTGCTTTAAAGTGCTCCCACTCTGCATTTAGTTTCCAGGTTTGCAGAGGGGGGTTGAAAACATGAAAAGTAATAGGTGTTGTGTTGTAATAGTAAGACGACTGCTTGATCAGAACCAGATGGAAAAAGCTGAAGAAGAGAAGCAGGTGCTAGACAGAAAGCAGAAACAATATTAATATGTAGCCAGTCTCTAAGACAAAATGTCATACCTTATGATGATGCAGCATTGAACATGGAAAATAACACAGACCAAAAGTAATATTTACAAGAGGATATATTTTCTTAGCAGTTTTTCAATATACATTATACTTTGTAATGGGAGCACACCTTCTGTACACAATCCTACAACTCCAAGGCAACATTCTTATTAAAATCACTCACTAGCAACATTAAACTAGAATTCTCCTGTGCGAAGTTCAGGATCCTCTAAAGGGCAGGCACACTGTTCCAGTCTCTGCAGCCTCCCTGCTTGTTTCATTCCTGTTTTAGTATTCTGAATCCATCACAAGGTGGGGTGAGTGTTCAGTAAGAAAATGAATAATAAATACAAGCAACATTGCAGCCCACAGATGCTTCGGCTTTGATAGGGGTGTGTCCCTGTGAGGTAGGGCTGTGCACACTGTCTGGGTGGTACAGATAGAAGGTGCCGTGCCCTTGGCACCTAGGAGTTAGTGATGTCTAGGAGATTGAGTATAATCTATATTAATGAGGAGAGAGGAGGTTTATTTAAGGAAATAAAGGTGCATCTCAGTCTCTTTGATCAGACCATGTTTAGCTGTACATAAGCAGACAATCCATTTACTTTCTGTTTCTACCCTGAGTTGTTTTTGGCAAAGAAAGTGAAGTTATGACAATATTCCTGGTATAAATTCAGATGTTCTGAGAGAGGTTGTTTCTTATCATATTTGAGGATATATCTGTAATGCCCTTGAACTCCACGTTTTAATGGCCAGGTTGTACTTTCTATGAAAGCTTTCTGACAATAACACATAATTAGGTAGACTACATAGGTACTATCAATGTTCAGCTAACGGCGTATTTTGTAATAATTTCCACTTTACTATTTAAATGTTTTCTTCCGATTATCATCCGGTAGACTGATGCTGCACTCATCTCAAAAAGTATTTACATTTCATTTCTTGAAATCTAATTATCATTGTATTTGTTCGAAAAGACACCAGATCTAATAAATAAGCGGTCTTGGGATCACCCACAACACACTGACGTCACAAACTTAACCTTGCCAAAAAAAAAAAAACAACCTCAGAGGGGGTTCTCAAACCTTATCCCTTCCTATGACTGCTCCAATTTACTTTATAGTCTGCATGTTTTACTTCTATACTAGTGTTTAACCGAAGAGCATTGACTATCAACAGATTACTCGTGCACCAAGATGCCATTTGCCAGCATCAGTACTTCATAGGGTGGGGGGCTCAAGCATGGCTTTAAGGCTCAAGAGATTACATAAGCACTACACAATGCTTTATCAAGCTTTAACCTGGAGAGGGCGCCCATCAGATGACTGGCGATTTCTTGGCCTTAATGTCAGCCAAGGCAGAGGCTACTATCCCTCACAGAGGTAGCATGAATAATGTGCTTAGAATGTGCCCCTTAGAGTGGTGATGTATGTCTGAATACTAACTTATGAACCTGGAACTGCAAATGCATTTTTTTGACAAATAGATCATCCAGATAGGACTGTAGTCATTCTGCAATATAAATATCCGAACATCCTCATCTTAGTGGGCACCTGTTTTAATGCCTCAATGATCCAGGTGGGGTACATGATAGTGCAAGGGTCACTTATATGAATTTAAACTAATCCAAATAGCTTACTCGCTTTAAGCTGAAATGCCCAGGTCTACCTTTCACCTGTTGGGTCAATTTGTAGGAGACCGCTTGCTGAGACATCCATAAATGTCCACTAGGAGTAGATGACCACATATTCACATGAGAGCATAATCATGATTACTGATCCCCTTAAAAGTTGTAGAAATATCACGAAGAATGTTTGTGTAGCTGTCAGGATCCTACAATTGTGCTACCAAGGGGCATCCACGAGGGCTCAATGGGTTAATGTCTTCAGTCCTGGTTACTGCGTCACACCCAAAGATAAATTTCTAGTCCTGATTTTCACACCAATATACTAATGCATTTCGGTCCATGTAATCCTTTCATTACGGAATCCTTGCCATAATCACACCTGGGAGAAGAAGCTGCTTATGTGGTGTTTCTCAACCCCAAGGCGTCACTCATACATGCATAAACTCTTTTTCTCTGCTTCTGCTCTGATCCACAATTATTTCTTGGTTTTGCTGTTTTCCTTCATATGAATTATGGATTCTGTAGTCTTTCCCTCTCCCACTGCATCAGCGGCCTTTACTCTCTAACAGGAGGTGTGAAGCTCAACATCTGGTTAATTTTTCATACTTGGATCTCTCCTTGTAAGCATGCTCCTTCCCTGAGCTGCCTGTAATATAATCCCTGTGAACCTAGAACTTCTTGCAACAGGTTTCCTTCTGAGACTCTGCTTGAACTGGGGATGCTTGCTGCTTTGTATTAAGGACAATTCCATAAACCTCTGTGCTTTGCAGATTTCTGATTCTGTGCTTCCTAGATCCTGCACCCGGGGTCCATTCAAAATCCACCCAATGTGACCCCTTCAACCACTCTTTGGGAAATTGGGTTACTGGTTGAAGGGGGTGAAACCCTAGTCAAGCAATAGCCAAAATTTCTGTCAGGGTGAAGTCACTAATCTGTGCTGTGAAGTAATTAACCTAAGCTTAAACCTCTGGTAACTTTGCACAAAAGCAGTCAGGCTTGATTTAGAGTCAAAAGTACTTATGCAGCACTTCAAACAGCAATAAAGTGAACATGTAACATAAGAAAAATCCCACACCAATTTTAGAAAAATAGAATGCAATTTAATGAAATATCTGAGCTCAAAATGACAAAATCTAATCAGTGGAACTAGAGATATGCAATTTTAAAGATTTAAGTGAAAACAGTGCCTCAAGACACAAAGCGCCAAATGTTGGTATCTGGTCGTGATGGACCAGGACAAAGTCATAACTTCAGGCCGGATACATGGTCCTAGTTAGTCCAGCTGAATAAAGTACCCTTAATCCTGCTTTGTGGAGTGTTTCAAGATCATGCATTGAGGATGAGTTGCATAACAGCAGTTCTGAAGAAGCTAAGAAGCCGCTATGGAGAGTACTGCATCTTCGTCGAGGATGCCGTCGACAAGGGGTTGAAGAGGCGAGGTGGATCAGCAGTTTAAAAGAAGCTGCAGGGCTGTAACGTGGAGCCCTGCTTCATTGTTGAGAATACCAGTGATGAGGGGCTTGTGATGCGAAGGCCTGCATTGAGGTTGCGTTGCACAGCAGCGGTTCCGAGGAGACTCCGGACTGCAATGCGAGCTCCGGTACTGGGGATGCATTGTGCTGCTGCAGTTCTGATGCAGCGCAAAGAGATACATCATGCCGTATCAGTTCTGCCTACAGGACCACAGCTGGGGTGGAAGAGCACCTTCAGGCCTAACCAAGGGTCCAGGACTAGGATGGCATCAATTGGGGTGGGGGCAGGACTCACAGCAAGTAGAGTCCAGGTGCTGGGTTCAGCGTGGTTGGAGCCTTTCCTGTCACTGAGGCTTTGATCAGGAGGCCACCCAACTAGCCTTTGGAGTCACTCTCGTGGTCCTGGGATCAAGATACAGGTCCAGTCCTTCTCACTGAAGCAGCAAGACAGCAGTGTAGCAGGACCACAGAGTTGCAGCCCTTCTGGCAGAGCAGCACAGCAGTCCTTCTGAGTCTTCCACAGGCCTGGAGGTGTACTGAAGAGTTAGGTCTGAGGGTTCATCATTTATACCTGGTGCCTCATCTGACGTGAGAGAAAGTTTTGGAGGTTTCCACTCTCAGAGGTGTTTGGAATTTCCTGCCTCCCTGCCCTAGCCCCAGCTTGTCTCAGGTCACAACAGGCTAATGTTAAATCCTTTGTGAGTGTGCTCAGGCAGAGCATTTGTGTTGTACATGTGTGGTAGGTGGCAGCTCTTCCCCCTCATTAGGGCAGAGATGGCTCATCCAGCCAATACCTATGCTCCTTTTCCTCACACTCTCAGAGCAATATACAAAAACCAATGGCCAGCTACAACTCCACCTAGTCATGTTACCCAGGGTACAGGCTGCAGGCACCAAATGGTTGGGACAAAGAAATGCCAACTTTCTAAAAGTGGCATTTTCTGAATTCTGATTCAAAATCCAACTTTGCCATTAATGAGGGTTTTAAATTACAATTCTTTAGATGCTACTCGATATTCCGATCAGCTTCCAATGGAAAGTTATCACTTATTTCATGTAATAAGTTAACCCAATTTTATTCTATGGGAGAGGCAGGCCTTAATCAAATGTAAGACTTTTTCACTACCAGGGCATGTAAAAGTTAAAAGTGCATGTTCAACTTCTAAAATGGGCTATTTAGGGCCGACCGAGGGCTGACTAATATGTATTAAAAACGAAGGTTTAGGCCTGGCAAAAGGCTCATTTTGCGAGGTCTAAATGGTAGTTTGAAACTGCACACGCAAGCTGCAATGGCAGGTCTGAGATACGTTTAAAAGGCAACTTCAGTGGGTGGCACAGTCAGTGCTGGAAGCCCACCAGTAACATTTAGTTTACATGTAGTACCACTTTACTACCACTTTAATAGGACTTTCAAGTAAATTAAATGTGTCAATTGGGTGTAAACTATTTTTACCATGTTTAAAGGAGAAAACACAAGCACTTCAGCACAGCTCAGCAGTAGTAAAGTGAGCAAAGTCCTGAAAGCCAGCAAAAACAGATTCAGAAAATTGGAGGGTGAAGGCAAAAAGTTGTGGATGACCCAGCAGAAAGGGCCGAGTCCAACACACTCTTAGGGCCCTTCTTTTCATCCAAAAAACAGATGCTGCGAGACCACTGTTGAAGAGTAGAATGCTTGTTCTATTCCCTCTTCTGATTTTATAATCACCATGCCCTAGCCTGGAAGGATACTCAGGCCCTTATTGCAACATTCCTGGATTTTGGTGATGGGGTACTGGAGGGTGGGAATCCCTGATTACGGCTGATATCCATGCACCAACCTCTGGTGAGTACAATGTTTTTTCTCCCCAGAATGGAGAGTAACCACATGGAACCTGCAATATTGATTCCTTTTCTGTGTGATTTTCCTAGATTCCAGGGAGAAAACCACCCATTGCATTTTCCACCTGCTTGAAAGCAGCCAAGAAGAGTCTGCAGGAGAGCCACTAGTGTCAGAGGTGTGGAGTGGGGGTCTAGGGCAGGGTTGATGCAGACCGCTAGTGGGAACTTGTTTGTTTCCCCCATCGTGCATTATGGATCGGACGGGGTGGAGCTCTGCTCCTGTATAAGTGAAGGTATGTTTAGCTTTGGTTATAACACCTTAATGTAAAGTAAAACAACTTCAAAAATCCACTACAAAACACAGCTAAAGTGAGGTTATGGTTACATAATAAAATCTAAAGACACATGAATTCACCAGTTATGTTTAGCTAAACTAAGCATATGTCACGCCCTATCATGCACTGCTTATGACCTCAGACATAACATAAGTCATGATACATTAAGAGACATCATTGATTACTTCTCTGACGACATTTCAAATGACATCATTCATGGCTACAGGGCCTGGCATTTAACCAGACCCTGTATGTGTCTTATGAACCCTTGTTTAACATCCCGCACCATTCATAGATCACACCCAGTGCCGGGTCAACATCCCCAGCAGTGGATCCGACAAGGGTCAAGGAGCCCTTGCAAGGGGTTCATGGACAATTTGCTGGGTTCCCACAAAATAGCTTTTTTTATTGACTAAAGAAGGTGCTAGGTGGAAGGTTCCATTTAGGCCACCCCCGAGTGAGCCATGTGTCCTGGAGATGCTGCTCCTGCCAGCTTATGATTCTTTTACATTTTTTTGGAAGAGACAGGGACTGAGCTTTGATTCTGGAATAGATGATGGAAGTAAAAGTTCCCCAATCCATAAATCACACAGTAGCTGTGCAAACTATAACTTGCAGAGTAAATGCATTGCTTATGACTTCACATTTGGGCCCAGTTTTATTTAACAGTCACGCAGCACCGTGCAGCAGAGAACAATGCTGCGCTGCGTGAGAGAGAGCAGGTGAATGCCATATTTATAGAAATATGGCTCTCTCCTCCCATCTACCTAGTGCTGGCACTCATTTTAGTGGCCAAGAGCTACACACACATCTTAGCGCCATAGTGATAGGGTGTGTGTGTGTGTGTGTGTGTGAGAGTCTAGCATTGGCTTTGTACTGAAAGGGTACCCTTCCAGTACAAAATACTATGCTTAGACACACTTTAAAACTTTTCCTACCTTGTATGTGTGCTGCACAGTGCAGTACGCATGCAAAGTCGAAAAAGAAAGAAGAAATTAAAACATTTCTGATTTTTAACGCCCGCTTTTCAGTAGCATTAATTTTCAGCGCTAAACCCTGTCTATTAATGTTAGTAGGTAGGGTTTAGCATCAAAATGCATGGGTGGTTGCATGGGAATGCCCATGTACCACCCATGTAATGCCTTCTTGGCGCTATGCAACGTAAAGCAGTGCTTCGCGCTGCTTTGCATTACTTTTGGGGGACTTTCCAGTGCAAAACTAATTTAGCGCTGGAAAGTAAATAGGTAAAAAAAGATTTTGCGTCGATTCGCTTCACTTTTGTGATGCAAACATGATGAAACATTTTAGTAAATATACCCCATAATGTGACAGACATAACTATAAAAAGCTGTAAATAACTCTACTGATGAGATTACATATTACATTACCATTAAGCCTATGTAAGAGGCGACTATGAAAGTCGTTTTAGTCATTAGTTTAAGTATATGATGTTTTTAAAATACTATTTATATACTATTGCCATAATTTGGTGTAAAGATTATGAGGTAAACAATGCATCTGGTGTGCAAGGTTTGGCAGGGTTGAGGCAAATGCTGGGCCTGACAATTTTGGAAAAGTTTATGCAGACTCGTAGAACAGCGGCAAACCTATTAAGAAAAACCTATTAGGAAAACAATGCTTTTTCAGTGGAAACTCTGTTGCTACTCTGAAGACGTCAAAGGGAGAGAAAAACTTTGTATTATTAAAGACTTTTTGCCACTAAATACAGTAACTTTATTTTCATGCCTCATTGTGTTTTTACTTAAATATTCCTAAATGGACTCGTTTCTTTGCTTATATGTAACATTTGAAAGTGATAAATGTTTTGAAAGAGAGTTAATTGCCACCTACAATGCACTGGAAAAAAGTGATCACTGTGGGCTAAATGATACAAAGCACATTAACCATTATGAACAACTGAATAAATCAAATGTAATAGCACTTAAAGAAACATTTACTATTGAGCCAATTATTCCATTAAAACGCGTGCTTGGTGTCAGAAATGGGAGATGATGCTTTCGTACTTAGGTAAATGTTGCATGTAGGAAAATGGATGGTTAAGTTGTTGCAGAGAGAAGTATCATTTGCCTTTCCCACAGAAATGTAAATAGGGACATATACACCAACTAACTCAACAATAATGCAGTTAAGATATAAACACCACAGAACATCCAAACCAGGTTATTTAAGGAGGAGAAATGTATTGAGTAAAATGTCACAATCAGATTTGGGGATCAAATCTCATAAGAGCTACATCCAAATTAAATTAAAACAATAGGACAACAAAACTCAAATGTTAGCCTATAGAGTGTGGCAGAAAAAGACCTAGGTATCCTTTCCAGGCCACAGCAGGCGGGGGTTGGGCAACCAAACGTTAATGCTTACTCACAGTCAAAATGTTACACATGTAATCAGGATCTATGGGGAAGTGACCGAGACCAAGGTTTACAGTCTAGTTAACTGGGCCACCAAGAATGTGGTGCTTGGTGAAAGGGAGCACCAGCAGCTCATTGGTCCACTAGAACTCCGACGCGTCTACAGTCTGCAGTCTTAAACAGGGGAACTACTGGTGCCACAAATGGACTTCACAACCTCAATAGTCTCTTTACTGGCCTTTATTCTATAAATGTCTGGCTGTACATGCGATTTCCACATATCGGGGAATCCATAAGATACGGGAGTCCACTAGGACTTGCTGGTTCCTGCTGAAAACCAGTGAACACTGGTATTTATGATTAGAGTCCTACCACACCTGTACACGGTCACATGTCTGGACCACCCATCACAGGTAAATACTTCAAATGATTCCTGATTGAATGTGACCAGCGAAAAGTCAAAGGAACTCTAGAGATTAACCTAGGATGAAAGGAATGTCACTAGTATCCTCTCAGGCAGCACATACATGATATAGGAACTCAGACAAATGTGAGGCATGCACTCACAACGTCAAGCAGTATAAGGGAGTCAGGAGTACCAGCTGGTACAGTCCTTCAATGGTCCAATCACATCTTCATCCCTTTCGCAAAGAAGATAAACTTGAGTACAGTCACAGGATCTCCCATAGTCCAGACATACACAGAATCTTTTTCTAGGCCTTTAGACACTGGCAGGGAAGACACTGGCATCAAATAGGTAAAGAATTGTGTATTCCAGGGCAGCACAGTCAAGATAGTCTTCATTTCTATATCTCCTCAGTTTTTAAGCAAGGTTCTAGTATTTGATGAATGGAGAGGTCACTAATGAGCCACAAGGCCTTGCAGACTACGACTACGCATAGGGTGATACGTCCACTAGGAAAACACAGAGAACAACCTCCAGTTGGGTTCTGAAGTCACTGTGCCTGAGTGGAGTATATCTATAAAACTTGTTTACTCCCAGGTTTCAAATACATTATGTGTCATGCGTTTGCCTCATGTTACAATTTATGCAGGAAGAAGTGAAGGATCAAAGTTATGGGGGGGCAGAATTGATTTTCTAGAATAGTTCTGGTAAGGCCTCTCCTACAGCTACAAGTGAGCTATGTGCCAATGTGCCTCAGCTATAAATCAGTATCCACAAATTGTCAGTCGCCATACAACCTAGTAAAGAAGCAAAAACAACCCTCTACTGGCGGAAACAGGTACAATGTGGAAACACCACCGGACCATTAGTGTCTCACAGTGACACTCTACTTGCAGAGTAACATAACATGGGTCTCACTAAAGGGCTTTACAGAGTGTTCAGTTCACTTTGAGGAAAAGAACAATGCAGATCAGAAAATATTAGACAGGGACAAGATGTGAAAGCTTTCTTTTATGGTGCAATATTCAATCAATTCTGGTGCTTCTTGTCAGGTTTCCAGTTTGTAGACTTGCTTAAAGCTCCTGCAATCCCTGGATGCCTATTCCCCTAGCAAAGCAGAACTTGCTACCTCCAATAGGAACATGCAAAAAACTTCAAAGTGCAGTGCAAGAGAGACTGGGACACAGAGCTGGAGCCCATCCTCCCCCGACACGTCAGTGTCTCTCTCTCGAGGGATGCACAACACACAGAGGATGCCTACAGAACATGTGGTATGGACACAGCTGTAGAACAACAGAAGCCAACAGGTGAGTACACTTAAGTAGTTAAGCAGAAGGATGCAGGACTGATACTTAGAAAGCTTTACCAGTTTCAGAGTGGTTTTTGATGAGAATGGGCATGCCTGGAGTCCAGCTGACCAGCACAGGACGCTGCTTACAGCACCCCGTCTAAACTCAAGCGATAACTGAGAACAAGGCACATGCAATACAGGACTGAGAAGAGGTATGGGGACTAACAGGGAACGAAGGGAACTGAAAGGGAAAAAAGACAACAAAGCTGAGGGATGAAATACAGGTGCAAACTCATATGTGTGCAAAGAGCCATTGGGACAAATGACTCATTGCTCGACAGGGACCATTAGCCATGTAAGCCTTCAATAGGGTCCCCCACTATTCACCTGGTGACCAACCCCAACCTGGAAGTGAGTAACAAGCTGCCCTAAAGTCTGAGGCCAAGTGTTTTGAATGACCTTCGTTTCTATCGTCCAGTATCCCACCTTCCTCTGCCTACAGACACTCTTCTTGTGTGTGCGTACCAAACACCTAAATTCGAGCACTCCTTCTACCAGTCTGGCTTAATGTGCCTGATTTACCATGGGCATTTTGGAATATGTAAAGTAGTGTCCAGTATTACTACTTCATGTACTACAAAATGAAATCCATAAAGAGTTGTCACCTCCTCCTCTCCCATCTTCCCTGGTGGTGCGGATCTCCGCACACTCACTTATAGGATTTAGCAGTAAAGGGGCAGTGTTGGGAAGATGGGGAATATTTACTGCAAAGTGGATGGTATTAAGGGATATTTAAAGGGGGTGGTTACCGAATGGCATGCTAATACAAAACACACACCCCCATAAGAGTAAAACATTTCCTATTCACTGAATGGATTTCTAATTGTCAGTGGCGGCCAGTAATTTGAGCAAGTGGCTGGGTTTATGGGCCACAAATGCACACACGTACGCACACTTACCCATCTACATGCACACTCATTCAGACCCATGCATCCACAAGCACATACACCCACCATTCACAGCATGCACGCACAGACACACGTACATTCATACACACACACCGAACATTAAAAAACATCACATAACCAGGCCACTAGCTACAACATCTGAAGCAGGAGGGAAGCCTCAGTGGTTCCTTGACAATTGGGAATGCCTCCTCCTCTTATTGGCTGACCTTGTTACAGGTCAGTCAAAGACCTCTCATTGGCTGACCTTGTTACGGGTCAGTCAATGACTTCTCATTGGCTGACCTTGTTACGGGTCAGTCTAAGATCTCTCATTGGCTGACCTTGTTACGGGTCAGTCTAAGATCTCTCATTGGCTGACCTTGTTACGGGTCAGTCAATGAGAGAAGGCGTGGATAAAAAAAACAATACAGTGTGAGAAAAAGAGACAGGAGGTGTAGGGCGGTGGAAGAAGAAGCAGGAGGTCATCTTTGATGCTTCCAGCATGTGGCAGTGCTGTCTGTAGGCTCCTAAAAACACTTTGTGACCCTGTACTTAAGTTTCTTGCAAATTTAACACTGAGCGTGGCATGTATTTAATCTTGAGCTGCTGCTCTTTAGCGGTAGGAAGCCATGCCTGCCCTTTCAATGCACGAGGCCAGTGATTTAACTCACTCAGGCCTCTGTGCACCTTGAAAAGCACGCAGAAAGGTAATCAATTATTCAGATTTTAACTTAACCCATTCATGAAACCTATTGTAATAAGCGAAATCAAATGATAACAGGAACCTATTTACTGTTTTCCTGCTGGGTATATACATATAATTATCCAAAAAGTCCTTCAGCGGTGGCGAAAGGATACATATTGCACAAATCACTTCACAAGCTTCATTACTGTGGGCAGATAGGAGCCTGCGTTCTCACGAACCATGACGTGGAACGAAACAGAAGTCACATTTTTACAATTTGTTGCATTAGACAAACTTCACGGCTTTTTAAGCCGCAACCTGCCTGCAATCAGCACGGATGAAGGGATTGGTAGGATTTGTGCTCCTAGAAAAGAAGACAATTACAGAAAAAAGCGCCTGAAACTTTGACATGGCACAGTGGTGGGGGGGCCAAAAACAATTTGGGTAAACCCATGCAGGCACACAGAGGGATGCAAATTCAATGGAATATCAAAATTAGGGTTCTAGCGAGAAATTCTGGGTGATCAATCAAAGTCTGCAAGAATGAACCCCTAGGGAGGCAAAATAACTAGTAGTGCTTCTAACTATTAGTAACATTTCCCTCCCTCTGGCTAAATACATTTTATACAATACGATACAAGCTCTTTTGAAGATTGATAAACTGCTTGAACTCCCTTTCTCCCGTTCAAACATGTCCTCACTTTGGTATAACCGGAGAATCAAAGTCCAAGGTGCACGCCTATTCTGGCATTGATGGGCTTCTAAAGGTATAACCTTCTTGAGGCACTTCAGCTCTCAAAAAACCCCACTCTCCGTTTGAGAACTACAACACCAATACTTCCTTAAGGACATAGCCATCTTTGATTTGCTTAAGCTTAAGGTTAGCCTTTTCAAAATGAAATACACAGATACAGAACCGTCTCTCCTCACAATTATCTCTTCCTTCAATAAGTCCGGCCATCAAGCTTCTAAATGTTATCACCTCTTCAGGCCCAAAACCACTGATACAAACTTGAACACAATGAAGAATTGGGACTCATCTGGAGTTATTTCCCCAGAAGGCTGGACAATGATTTAGAAATCAGTAGTTTCTTATAAAATCACCCCCTCCGTATCCCAAACAAAATACTGGCTTCTTCACAGAACATTCTGGACTCTCTCCCATCTCCATAAAATGTCTCTTAGAGAGGATCCAACATGCTGGAATTGTAACAATGCTATGGGTGACCTTCATCGTCTGCTTTCCTTTTGTAGTGCTGTCTCACACTTTTGGGACCAGATATTTGAGTTTATCTGTATCCTCTTTGGAATTCCATTGAAACAAGACTCTCTCTTGCTCATTCAAGGGTTTCTTGACCAAACACTCAAATCACATGATGACTGCCTCCTCTTAGATATCTTAATGACTACTGCTTGTAAGTTTGTTTTCTATAAATGGAAGAACACGACTGCCACTTCCTTTGAATCCTGGATTAACAGGATCCTTTACTTAAGAGGTGCCAACAGTGTTTCCCATCAAAATTTCCCTTGGAAACCATGGTCCATAGCACTTTGGAAAACCATAGATAATTACTTCACCAGCACCAAACCTTCATGAACTCCTCAATATTATATATATAGTCTGAGTTGGTTTTCTGCCAGTGTTGCTCATGTTCCCCCTTTTGGCTCACAGATAGATTTTCTCAGATTGGTACTAGGTTTCTCTATACTCCTTACATTCCCATCCTGTCATGCCTATAGTCCTAATTCTCTGACGTATGTCTTTTCTTCACCTTCTTTTTCTTTCTTGGCTTACACCACTCTCTTATACCCGTTCTGACCTGCCAATTATTTATTTTACAGTTTCATTTTTCATTCAGTATTTTAAGGTATTTAGATTTTTCTTTTTATAGTCACGGGCACTGTTATACAATAAAGTCTATTTCTCAATGTTCCTACTCTACCAAACATGTGCATTATTTCCCATGTGACTTTGTTTGTTCTTTTCTTCTACTGAAAATTCTATAAAGTTCATTGAAATAAAAAAAAATCCCATTGAGATCCCTAGCTCAACTACGTGGCAAGTAACATTTAGGCTACAGGTTAAAGACTAAACAAATGAGGTGTCGCCTCCTAACAGGGACACCATAATTGTACCGATGTGAATGTGTGCATTGGCTGTGTTTTAGAGCACCATTCTGCGGCACAGTATTGAGTAGGATAGGGTTAGAAGCACAACACCAAGAGACCAGTGCTGGCGAATGCCTAAGACCCAGACCGAGACCATGTTACAGGCTGAAACATGTTGACACACAGACCTTATGGACACATAATAGATCTCCAATGATTTCATTTTTCCTTTTTAATCATGTGCAAGTGAAGCAAGGAATATAATTGTTTTGTAACTTGAGGGTTCCAATTAACTCTCAACAAAAGGGCATTGTTTGAAGGAACACTTCACTTGTTGACTGTGTTTGTATTATTCGGCTACCCAATGGGGTAGAACACCAAAAATCCCCATAATTAAATGCTGTCCACAGAACCCTCCATGGACTACAAAATAGAAGTCACAGAGAGGAGGCACAGAATGATGAAGCAGGCCATTATCAGTGGCTGAGTGTGTTCTGTCCTTTAAACAATAATACTAAAAGTGTTTTGTTTTTTTTAAACTTAAAACCTAGGCGTGTTTTTTCCATTACTCTGTAAACAAGTGTGGAAAAGCCACTAGGTCTGGCTTTTTGATTGAAAATGTGCAGATTTGCTATTTTGTATGTGTGGTTTGTCCGTTACCAAATAGATTCAACATCCATGCACTCATTCATCGATGCATTCATATTTACATTGACCCATCTTGCATTCACCGATACACACTCACACAAGCTTGTCAACAAATGAAGATGAAAGATGTGTATTTCGTTGCTGTGCAGGCTGCAGGTACCTAGGGCACCCAGTCATTACATCAGGCCACTGTTCTGTAGAACTTGTCAGGGTGTGGACAAAACCATGTACCACATGCCCTCTGCTGAGGTCAAAGATGTGCAGGCAAAATGGAAGACTTCTGAGATGGAGAGCGGCCTACAATTCCTTATGCAGCTTATACTTGAAATGAGCAAAAATAAATCTAATTTACTTACTGGCATGACTAAAACATATACTTAAACAGCAACTGCACACACACAGGGGCCTGATTTATACGTACGCTCAATTTGTTATGGATAACTGATAAACTGGGAAATGACCTGAAGGCTTGGTTAACTCACATAGTCGTTTTCCTTACCATATCCTAAACCTGTATTTCTTTGTGTGCTTTGCTGTTGTAAGGTTTCAGTGCCTTTCACTTATCTTTGCTGGTTTGTTTTCTCTGATGTCAGCGTCTGATGTTCTTCTTCGCCTGCTGCTTTCTATGCTTTCCTGAGAGCACAATTAACATCCGCAGGTACAGGTGCACCGCGGTCTGATAAAGTTAGCAGTGAATTAAAGATGGACAAGTCCTTTCTGGTGCAGATGCATTAAAAACAGAGAGAGACCTTCAATGGAACCAAGGAGCAACCACTCATTTAAACATGTCTACTACCTTGGTACAGAGACGATTTCATTTGCAGGTGGATTTTCAGCAAACACACACGTCACTGCCCTTGCATCTAATTTCCACAGTTGCCACTTTGATTTTTAATTAATAAAGTAGTTCTTCTAATATGAGTCCATGGAAAGTATCGCATATGTTTAAAAGAAGAGTTCTCATTAAGTACTGAGAAGGTAAATAAAATATATTTTAAAATACTAGAAATTCCACTAAATGTATCTGTTGAAAGTAAGTTATGGTTGTAACAGAAAATCAAAAACAACCTAAATGCATCACTTATGAGCAAGCACATTAACTCAGGGTGCTGCAGTTCACTTAAATGTAAACAATGGAAGCACTTGAAAACAGGCTGAGCAGCACCAGCATTAAGTACTTTGTTAAAACTGGAGGTTTAGATTTTATTTTAGCTAAGGAATGCTATGCAACAATTTCCCCAAAACTATTCATTGGTATAGAATGCTTGACATCTTCCTGTTCTCGCTGTTGAACTATGTTGCCGCCCACTGAGGAAATCTCCTTTTTTTCAGCATTGGAACACAAATATTACATACTATAGCTGCAATCCTCTTTTAGTTTTTCCCATTTCGAGCACCACCGGAAGCTGAAAAAACATATCATCCTAATGTGATGAGTGTTAGGTTTCTAGTTATGAGACCTGGTGAGAGGTTTAGCAAGAGAGGAACAGTACTACAGCAGGGGTGCACTGGCCTTATACAAGCAGGGAAACTGGGCCCTTTACCCACAGATTTGAAAGTAAAAACAGCCATAGGTAGGGATCTATGGGTTCCTTGCACTCATTTGCCCCAGTGCCTCTGCTCCTGCTGCAGGGACCTGCAGTGCTTAATTTGAGCCGGTGGTTTCCAGCACTCTGCACAACACCTAATTTTCAACATCGACTTATTACAGTCTGCCACATGGTGGCACTGTTTATTTATTTTAGAGATAAGCACAGCAACAGTTGTTTATAAGGACCTTAAATATTACCCTAAGCACTGAATGACCCCGACAGAAAGCGAGTCACTGTCACCTATAGAGTTTCATCGGGGCTCTTTGTATGTTGTGGGAAGCCAGGTTATATTCTCCTTAAATCATTACATTTAAGAATAGGTGAGAAATCTTTGAAAGCAAGATCACAATTACTGATCGTCAATCAGAATTACTGATCGCCATCTATGCTTGTCCTATCGATTATTTATAAGAACTTCTTGTGTGGCAGGACAATGACTGGACATTTTCATTATTGTGACTGCAAGTAAAAGACATGTGTTTATGGTTCTAAACAACTTCTAGCACCATGGCATGAGCTCCTTGCTTTCAGTCCAGTACTTAATTTGAGCCAGTGGTTTCCGTTGGGGGGCATCTGCACTTATTTTTGAGGGCCGGCACTTATATTTCTGCATTTAATGTGAGTAAAATACACTAATGTGAAAGACGGAGGAAAGCAAGATGGAAAAATCACAAAGGGAGAAAGCAGAAAGCTGCAAGACTGAGCTGAAGGGGTAGTGAGTGGCTGTAAATGGATTAAAGAGGCCCGAGATTGCTTTAGAATTACGCTGCCTCAGCTTTATATGTGCGTACATTTAATTGCACCAGCCGTGAGTTTCGAAGGAGAGCTTTAGGCACCAAAACGTTTTTATTTACAAATTAAGTACTGTTTAAGTCTTATTATTGAAGAGCATTCATTGGCATAAAGTGTAAGCTAGAGAAAAAGGACATGAATTAGTAACAGAAATGTCTGTTAAAAAACACAAAAGCATTAGAACAGAGAAGCATGAAACCAATCTTTTGTGAGTGGGAGCAAGTCATGGATCATGTTACAAGATCTATCATGCAATTTGAACAACGTCTTCTGAAAAAGATGCTGAGTGAACATAAAGGCAGGAAAGGAGAGCTTGCATTGTTGTCTCTAGCAAAAGAATGGACACGCAAGCTCAGTGGGAATATTGCTCCTGCAGGAGGGGTAGGAAGAGAAGGGAGCCACCTCATTCACAGTTCCCACCCCTATGTTGCAACTGAAAGCACCATTGATTTATCCAATCTGGCTTTTTAAATTAATTTATTGAAAGAACAAACACAATAATTCATAAACAGAGGTGGCAAAGGTGGAAACATCCTGCTTCAGAGAACAGAGAATAATGAGTCACGGCAAGAAAAGAATTGTTTTCGCAACTAAAGATGTTTTAAAGTACGGATTCTTTCAAAATGTGCCTGTCAGTATTGGTTGTTAAGAGAAAGAGACAACCAGCTTCTGAAATTAACGAAAGGCATTATTAGGAAACAGCAGAAGTCAGGGTTTACACCACAGAGGTGACTAAATAGCACTCAATGGAGACCACCATCAACATAACAAGGAGGGACAAAGCATTTACCAGTGATAACAAAGGATTTTTGAAAGGCAAGCCCACCAACGAGTGAAAGTGATGGGCCTGTGGTGGGCGTGGTTAAAAGCCCACAAGACTTACAACAGGCCAGAGCGCTTGCACGCTCGACCTAAAGTAAGACTTGGCGCTGTCTACTCCAAATAGACACGCATGCGGCCTCTGCAAGTGTAACCCACCATATTTTCAAGATTTCTGCAGAAGATACATTTCATACAGATAATCCAGTCGGGGATCATGCGCAGAGCCCGTGGGTGCCTTTGTTGGACACCCTTCCTTTGATGTACAGTCAGAGTTCTGTTTCTGCTTTTCCTCTCCCGAGGCACGGTACCTGGACCTGCGCTCTTCCCTGGCCCTGTTTCATCGGATTTATTTTTCCATTGCGGCTGCAGATATTTCATCCCTTCTGAACAGCTCCTTGGAAGGGATTTTCCAAGTGAGGATGTCTCTGTTCATTTGTGTCCTTCTCGAGTAACGTGGTCCTGCTCGCTGTATTTTCTGTTAGTCTTCCCTTTACTTTGCTTTATGGAGCTGCTGGTTTCTCTTTGTTCACGCTGCCTTTGTGTTTGACTTACTGGTGAATAGTAGTACATTTTGCATCCTGTACATATAGGCCCATATTTATACTTTTTTCGCGCCGCATTAGCGTAATTTTTTGACGCAATTGTATTTTGTAAGTTTGCGCCGCTTTTCCGTCAAAAAGCGGCGCGAATGCGACCCTCAAAAAGTATAAATATGGGCCATAGTGCCCTGCTGTCTCACTGATGCTGAGGGACAGACTATGTACAGCAGAGACCAAGGGCAGGCCCTTCCAGTGTGAGGGATGGGGAAGGCTTCGAGCTGGTCCCCAAGTCTTGGGGGGGGTAAGGTGAAGATAGAGAAGGAGATATTCAAATGGAAATGTGGGAGAAACCTTGGTAGAAGCCCACAGAGAAATACAGAAAGTTCCCATGTTTACTGTCCTCAGCACACAGCACAGGCATTTGCAGGGCTGAAAAGTTACAGGGAGAGTAACTCAGTCAGGTGCATTTTCAGACATTTGTAGTAGGAAGTCATGTGGGGACTTGGCACGTTTGGGGTTGTCTGTGCGCTTGTGTCTGTGTTTCTAAGGGCCAGATTTAGAAAGCCTTTTGCACGTCACAAACTGCAAAAAACGCAGTTTGCGACGTGCAAAAGGCCTAATGCGATGCACAACCTCAAATTGCGAGTCGGTACCGACTCGCAATTTGAGGCTGCGACTCGCAAATAGGAAGGGGTGTCCCCTTCCTATTTGCGACCGCATCTCCATGCTGAGTTGCTTTGTGACCGCGAATGCGGTCGCAAACCAACTCGCAGTTACCACCCACTTGAAGTGGGTGGTAACTCATTCGCAAAAGGGAAGGGGTCCCCATGGGACCCCTTCCCCTTTGTGAATGACGAAATAAATGTTTTTTCAGAGCAGGCAGTGGTCCTATGGACCACTGCCTACTCTGAAAAAACCGAAACCAAATGGTTTCGGAAGTTTTTCTTTTTGCAACTCGTTTTCCTTTAAGGAAAACGGGCTGCAAAAAGAAAAAAAAAACTGCTTTATTAAAAAAGCAGTCACAGACATGGAGGTCTGCTGTCTCCAGCAGGCCACCATCCCTGTGAGTGCATGGACTCGCTATGGGGTCGCAAAATGCGACCAACCTCATTAATATTCATGAGGTGGGTCTTTGCGACCCCATAGCGAGTCGCAGAAGGTGTCTGAGACACCTTTCTGCATGCACTTTTGCGAGTTGCAATTTGCAAGTCAGTATGACTCGCAAATTGCAAGTCGCAACATTTTACCTACCTACATCTGGCCCTTAATTCTTTCTTTATACATTGCTTGAATTTGCTTTAATATATTTTTTTACTTACTTGCATTACAGTGTATAACTGATCATGTAGGTGATGGGGCGCCTTACAAAGGGCATAAGTGATGAGGGTAGTGGGTTACATCACATCAAGGAAAAGAGATTTAAAACAGATGAAAACATTGAGAAGAAGCGAGTCTAGGAACTGGAGTCAAATCATAAACTTGGGTCAACAAGGCCAGTTAATAGTGCCCTAATTTCTGGAAGAACTTAGGGGGTCATTATGAACTCGGTGGGAAAACCCACTGAGTTCGGCGCTGGCGGTCAACAAAAGACCACCAGCACGCAGAAGCCCACCGCCGGCCACATAATGGACATTCAGCTGGGCCAGCGGGCGGAAACAGTGTTTCCGCCTGCCGGCTCAGTTGAATGCAGGGCCTGAAAATTGATGCCGGCTCCACATGGAGCCCGGGGCAATGTAGCAGTGCGGCGGGTGCAGCAGCACTCATCGCGCATTTCACTTCCCGTAAATCGGGGGGGCCTGCACTGCCCATGCCAACTGCATGGGCAAAGCAGGGGCCCCCAGGGGGGCCCAGAGGCACCCATTCCACCAACATTTCCCTGGCGGGGTAAACGGCCAGGGACAGGCTGGTGGAAACTGGAACATTATCCGGCGGGCAGCGCTGCTTGCAGCACTGCCCAGTCGGATATGTAACTCTGCCATCGCCAGGGTGCCAGAGTTACAATAGCGGCGGTTCTGCCACGTATATTATTTGGTGGTCTGGGCTGCCATGCCAGTGTTGGTAATTACCGCCACCGCCGGCATGGCGGCCCAGACCACCATGTTCATAATGAGGGCCTTAGTGTTGAGATGTTTCCAAAAGTTGAGGAGCAAAGTTGATTTATTATTATTTTATAGGTTAGACAGTTTCAGGCTGTGGTGACAGCTCCGGGGGAGGATTAACTGTATAGAGTCGAGGTCCTGAACTTGGATACTTTGAAAAGGAGGGGATCCCAGCTTCTGCGACCTCTTAAGCTACAGAAAAGAAGAGTATATCCACAGGTCAGGAGTGTTGTTATCAAGAATGGTCTTTTCGGCAAGACAGCAGAATTTAACCTGGATTCTATCCATGATGGGGAGTTAGTGAAGGTCATTCACTTGATGTTTGAGGATACCTACAAGGATGGCACTCCCAAAGCCCAGACTGGACGTAGCCAGTGCTTGGAGGGCTGTTTGTGTTGTGCAGGGGAGGGAGGTTCGCTTCAGAATATGGAAATAATTAATCAATTTATACATCTTATATTAATACTCATAGGGCCAGATGTCATTAGGAACTCTTCATGTAATGGAGGAAGAAGAGAGTTTTGAGTGGAGCGATGTCCCACACCTAGCCTACATTGGTGTCTATGTTGTATAAGCCTCATATTGTCTCAGGTGAATCCTGTTCAAGCCATCTCTAAGCACAGGGGGCCATATTTATGGCCTGGTCTGTGTCACTCTTGCACCATGCAATGTGGTTCAAGAGCGATGCATACCTTTAGTCACATTTATGATGCCACACAGAGCCCTTGCGTGGCCTCGCGTGGTTTCATAAATCTCGAGTAAGTTAACGCAGCGTAAATCACTGCGTTGCATTACTCTGTGAATGGAGGCATTTCCATGGATGTTGTGTGGGTGTTCCCAATGAACAACCAGTGACTTTGATGCATTCTTAGATTTTCAAGAACTTGTAAACCTGGAAATGCGCCAAATAGATATGCATCGCCAGGATAAGTGTATAGAGGAAAAATATCTTTATTTCTCCTCTTTTTTACCTCTTTTTATGTGTGCTGCATCCTGAAGCACTCACAGGAAGACAAGCCTCTCAGGATTGTTTTTGTGCAGGAAAGTGCCCCTTTCTGCAGAAAAACAATCCTGCATGCAACGCAGGCACACTTGCACCATTGTGCAGGGGTGCCTGTGTTGGCACTAGGCTGCCAAAAGGGCGCCAGCACAGGGGAAAGGACAGTAATGCACTGTATTGGATAAGTATAGCACTTGTTGTTTTGCAGGACAGCGCAGCAAGGTGACTTGTTGCACTGCCCTGCACTACAAAACCCATAAAATGGGCCATGGTGTACAGTTCTATGGAAGGGAGTCTACTGGAGTCCCTGTGCTGACTATATTTCCACTGAAGAAGCAGTAGCTAAGTCACTCTTGTGCACTAGTGTAATAGCAGGATGAGGGGCCAAACACACTGATTTATGCTATGGCACAGGTTATCCAATCTGAGGTGGGTTGTCTGTATGGCATGTGGACCTAGCCCTCAAAAAGCCCCAGAAACGTCATTTATAGGGATTAGAAATGTGTGGGACTGCAGGCTGCAGGACTCCATAAATTAAGGTTTCCTGATTGACACCAGTGGGCATCACTAACAGCACCTGCCTGAAAAGGTGAGTCCCTTTCACACAGCACCTTTTACCCACGTGCAGTTTAGAATATTTGAAGTGGGCTGGAAGAACTCAGGGCTCTGTCAGTGAGCCGGACGAAAGCCAAAAAGTCTTTAAGAGGACACTGTTCATCAGTTCCACTTAGCTTTAGCAGGCTGTTCATGTCTTGTGCTCACACATGAAGTCTGACAGGGCAGGGCCTGTAACGCATAACCAATCCCCATGTGGTGTACTTTAAGCTGCATAATGATTGGACTTTGTCAGTCAAATTGATGTAAATTAGCATGGGACCTGCAATTAGGCTGTTTTTCCAAGATCGCTCAGCACCCTGCTCCCCCACAGCCTGAATAGTTGATACTGTGTGTGGTTCTGATAGGACCGCATACATTGCTAAATGATGGGATATACATAGAGAGTGTATGCATTTGAGAGTGTTGTCTCTGTTTGCATACAAATTTGTGTGTCTGCTTATCGCGTAGGCTCTCATTATTCTAATGAGACTACTGGGTTTGAGCAGCAGAATTACCTGCGGTGTGGGAGACTGAGTCTTAACCCACTACAGGTGACACCTGTTGCCCTAATCCGGGGTTTGCTCCAGCTAACTAGCTGTGCCTCATCTCTACCTGAGAGCAGGGATGATTGGGAAGCCGAGCGCATGACATAGATGATTTCTCAGGGAAATCGTGGTCACTCAGGTCTCATTAATTTCTTTCAGTTACATTAGTCTCACATACACAATGACAAACAGAGGCAATATATGTTTCAATAAGGTTTTAATTAAGCAACTGCATCTTAGATAGCAAAGCATGTACTGCAATAACCAGAACGATACAGCATGACAGAATTAGAATTGTGACAAGAAGAGTGAAGCATAGAAATAACGGTACCATATTGTCACTGGAGTCAATAGATTAATTTCTACCTAGGCTATAATAGAGCAAAGCATGTTAAAGCTCTACTTCTGCCATTCAGGTTCCCCTGGGAAGACATCATCCCCCATACCTGAGTCAAGGCCTGAAGTGTGCATAAGCAGCTGTAGCGAAGCGTTCAGCAATCAGCATAAAGTCGTGGTTCTCTGGCTGGAATCTCCCTCTAACGTGTAAGGGACAGGGAAGTGTTTATATAATAAAACAGCTGATGTTCTGAGAAAATGTCCTTACGCAATGATGTGTGTTTTTCTATGAGTATCAGAGACAAAACCTTTACCACGTTCACCGGCAACCTATCTTACTGCAGCCTTGAAAGAAGCACAGAGTGAACAAGAATGTCTTGTTTGTGAACGTAGTCCTGGCCTAAGCAAAAACCGCTAGATAGAGAGAAATAAAAAAAGTCCGCAAATGTGGCTATTGTTAAAATAATAAACGAAGGTGAATAAAATATATCTAGATTAAAGTGCACAGCGGCAGGCCTAGTGTGCTAAAATAACGTGCATGGAGCTATAACTAAAATTGCTACCCAACATGCTTGTATGTGGTATTTTGTGTGTGACTCTGTGTTGTGTTGGCCTGTATCTACTTGTGTGTTTCTATTTATGTATGCTCACATATATGCTCTTTTCTGGTAGCTACCCCTTCAACTCTGATAGCTACCAACCCTGGCATATGCTTTCCGCCCCATCTTGTGTCCAATGGCCTCTCCATCACTTCTGCACCTTGGGCATTATTGTGGTCATCCCACACCTATTCTCAATTATTACTATGGTCATCGCTCACCAATTCTCCCATAATGTTACCTATGAACAATGCACACTACCCTTGCGTTCTGATGAGCATTTAGGGCCTGATGTATGAAAAGTTTTTGCACCCGCAAATGGTGCGAATCCCAAAAATCTGCCTTTTGCGAGTGCAAAAACATGGTCTGCGATGCACGAAAGGCATTCGCAGACCAAAAATAAGAAATCGCCATTTTTGCTATTTTTTGCGTTGCGAGCTGGTTTTGCAAGTCGCATTTTGCGATTCGGTATTTCCAGTAGGAAATTGCGAGGTGCAAAATGCGATTTGCAAAATCCATATCGCAAAGAGATGCATCAAAAAATCGCAAATTGCGATTTTTCGCAGAATGCCATTTTGCACATGCAAAATACCATGAACTGAAACCAGGTGGTAACCAGGTGCAACCTATATAAAGAGGCCCAGAATGCCTCAGACTCTTTTCCACAATGGCTGCACTCTACGTCATGGCGAGGAGGATGAGGATCATGGCAGGTTTGAGGAGAGGTAGGAGGAGACAGGAGCGCATTTTCAGAGTGCGCATTACACTTTTTGACCTGACAGAGGAGGAAATATATGAGAGGTATAGGTTGAACTCAGCCATGATACTTGACCTGATAGCTGAGCTACAACCCATACTGCAACGCACAACACATAGGACTCATAGCATACCCAAGTATTATGCTCCCTACACCTACTCGCCTCAGGGAGCTATCAAGGGGTCATAGCAGCAGCTGGAGGGATCTCACAGAGTACCCTCTCCAGATTTTTTTATTCTTTCATCAACGCCATGCTGAGCAAACTACAACAGTACATCAGATTCCCCACACCCCACAGGAAATACAGCAGACAAAAATAGAGTTTTACCAGATAGCACAGTTCCCCCACGTCCTAGGTGCCATAGATGGCACACATGTGGCAATATGTCCATCATCAGCCACAGAGTATGTGTACCGAAACCGTAAATACCAACATTCCATGAATATTCAGGTGATATGCAATGCCTCCTATATCATAACAGATCTCGTGGCCAGGTACCCAGGGAGCACACATGATTCGTACATCTTTCGCCACAGCGACATTCACACAAGACTGCTAGCTGGGGAATTTGGCAAAGGATATCTACTAGGTATTGTCCCTCTGTACACTGGCGCATTTATGCCGTTGTGACGTCAGATGGCTCACTTACTCATTATACCCTCTGTTCCTTCCAGGAGACAGTGCCTACTCAGTGCGCACCTACATGATGACGCCCTACCTCAATCCTACAACACCAGCTGAACGGAGATACAATGCAGCACACAGGGCTACCCGCAACATGGTGGAGCACACATTTGGACTGCTGAAGAGTCGCTTCCGGTGCCTCCACAAAAGTGGAGGGGCACTACAGTACAGTCCAGAGACTACATGTAGAATAGTGGCTACTTGTGCAATCTTGCACAATATAGCTACAACCAGGGGCATACCTGTAGAAATCAGTGACACTGAATCAGATGAGGATGACGATCTCATACCACCTCTACAGCCAGCCGACAGGACCAGTGCAGCAGAGGGAAGGCAGAGGCATGCCGACATCACACACAGCCATTTCAGACATGAGTATGAATGACACAAATCCACTGACAACTGTACCTGTAGTGATATAAATTTATTACCTTACGTCAGGTAATGTATGAGTGAGTAATAAATTAAACAGGTGATGTGACACATGAAAAACAACTAATGACCAGAGTACTGCACTATTTTCTCATAGTGGCAACAGCAGTCTAATGGCAGCAAGAGTAATTTTTTTCTCCCACGCACAGCACTCGGGTGCCCAGTTACGTCACTGGCACCTCTATTGTCACCTTTAGTGGCAGTGCTGTGCCTGGCACTGCGCCGTCTGGTGTCTGCTGCTGGTACGGCTACATTGCTGAGGCTGGAACTGTCCTCAGTGTCCCCCAGTGCTACCTCACTTGGAGTGGCTGATCTTTGTCCCATTATGTGTTCTATCACATTCGTGATAGAGTCCCTGGACAACGTCCCTGCTGCTATGTGCAGCCTCCACTTGCGCAGCCACTGCGCGACGGGCGATCAATGCAGTGGAATTTGCTATCCTGTTAGAGGACCTGCAGTAGCTGCCAAACATTGTCCGGAATCTGTGCTCCTGTCTGTGCCAGCTAACCCTCTCATGGCGCAGCTCCTGGCAGAGGTCACGGACAGCACTTGTAAGGTCCCTGGTGTCCTCTGAAGCCTGCACCTGTCCCTCACGCAGCTGTACAATATTGCCATTGAGTGTGTCCAGTTGGCAATGCAGGCCCATCATGTTGCAGTTGTGTTTGCGCAGGTTTCGGTCTAAACTAAGGATCTGCTTATTTTGCAGATGCTGCTGCTGCAACATAGCAGCTTCAAGGCCCCCGAATAAGGAGGGACCCTCACCTGCCTCATGATATTGTGCCCGGGACGCTGTCGCAATCCTGCGTGGTGCTGTGGTTGGCTGACCCCTGCCATCTGGAATCTGGCTGCGCCTGTCTGGTGCTGATGGTGTGCTTGGCCCTTCCTGCTGCTCATCAGAGTTGTTGCTGAGCTCTGGCAGTGGCAGTGCCCTGGGCCTGCGTCGGACAGTCGACATGTGGAGGGACCCACTGGTGTTTGAATCTGAGGGCTGATGGGTGTCTGTCTCTCCTACACATGTAGATGGTGTGGCTGCTGGGCCTGGCCCACCTGCAACAACAATATGCAGCATGTCAGTTCTGTATGTTACATTATCTGTCAGACAATGGCAATAAAGGTACAGGTACTGCTCTACACGGTGTTGTGTGTGTTGTGTTACTTTGGGTGTCACTATACTTAATTACATTGTTGTGCTACTTTCAGTACTAGTTTGTGGACTGCCACTCCCATAATGCATTGTTGTGCTGCTTCTAAGATGTGGACTGGACTACTTCACACACTGCTTCACATTACATGCTAATTCCTAAGGGGCTTTTGTGCATATACATATACAATATAGCGCCTACCTTGGCTGGTACTCAGTGTGCCGGAGGTATCGATGTCTGTGACCCCAGTCACAGCTTCAGGGAGGTGTGTGGACTCCACTAGGTCCTCCAATGGTGTTGATGGTGCTTCTGTTGGTGGTCCGCCACCTGTACCCCTGGCCTCTGCAAGTCTCCTTGCCACCCTCTCCTTTGCACAGGACCGCAGGTCGTACCACCTTTTTTTTATCTCTTCGATGGAGCACTGTGCCACTCCAATGGCGCAGATTTTGGACTGTATGTCCAGCCATAATCTCCTCTTTTCACTCTCAGGCACCTGGAGTGAGCTTTTTCCGAACAGGCGGTCATGACTCCTCACCACCTCATCGGTTAGAACCTCAAGCTCCTGTTCGCTGAATTTCAGCTTGCGCTTCCTTTCAGCCTTCTCCTGTGCTTGGCCTGGGGTGTCCATCCTGGCTCAGGTGTTCTTGCTCCTTCTGAGTGCTGCTCTGTGTGGCTGGGCTGCTCTCTCTCAGGATGCTGGTTTGGGTGTGGCACCTGAAACTGCCTGGGATGACTCATTTCCTGCTGGTGATGTCATCAGGTTCCTCCAGGTGTGCATCGCAAAAAATTGCGATAATGCAAATTGAGATTCAGTAAATGGGCCTCGCAAACCACAAATAGCGATTTTTGAGAAATCGCTATTTCCGATTCGCAATTTTGTTACATGGCCAATTGCGACTCGGAAATAGCGATTTCTTAAAAATTGCTATTTGCGAGTCGCAAGCTCCAGTTTTCATACATATGGCCCTTAGTCACAAGTTAAGTCTCCCTAAGAATTGGTGATGACCACAAGAATATGCAGGGAGTCGCTGGCTACGGAAACCAGCCTTTTTAGTGTGTTCCCTCACTTACTATTCTTGAAATCTGGTGTTCTCACTCTACCTCCACTATGTCCTACTAAATAAGCTTCACACATGTGTTATGTCTTTAAATGGAGAACCATACAAATAGTTACACATAAAGGAATTGCTAAGGCTAAATTAATCATGGCAACAATTAACAACATAGAAATAATACAGGTATAGAATTGACGCATGAGAACACATTGCATCACATGGCACAGATGGCAAAAGTATACAAATGGGTGCACCATGGTGCTAATGCTTATGCGCCTTCAGCTGAGCGAGGTGGTACAGCCTGGTCTTCACCAGGAACCTCCTCTGCTGTGAGTTGAGCCAGGAAAGAAGTTTGATGCAGTGCTGGGCGGACACTCCTATGATATCCCGGACCTCAACACAAGACTAGAAGTGGAGAGTTTCCCAGTGCTTGTACACCTCACAGCCCTTTCATCATGAAACCCCCAACACAATGTACCTTCTATTGTAATTTTACCAGATTGCCATCCATGCTCTTTTGGCTCAACTGGTTTTCAGAGCCCTCATTAAGGTACTCTGTTCCTCAATCTCCTCTTCTTGCTCAATTAAGCTGTGATTCCTCTCAGCCCTATCATCAGACGTTTTTGGGAAAACCAGGATGCTCTACCAGCAGGATGGAGATGGATGTTGCTCTGTCCTCTAGATGACTCAAGGATGGGTGATTTTGCACATGCGTGTGTTTAGCATATTACGCGCTACGCAGCATTCATACATGCTGGATAGGATCGATTAAAGCAAACCCAGGTGGCAGAAAGGAGAGTGAGGAACTCAACAATCCTTGATGCATTAAGAGGTCATTGGGCATGCCATGTACCCTTGTACATCAACACCAGCCACATCCATAAAATAAGATGGCTTGCAGTAGATGTACGTTCATACACAGTAGGTGAAATATTCCACAAATGTCAAATGGGAAAATCACAAACAATCATTACACTTGCTTCAAACGATGCAACACAAAGAAGGGATTGAGTGTACACTAGAAGGTTATCTTTGTTGTGGCTTAAAATGAGAATGACTGAGTGCCGCGCCACAACACTCTGAGGCCGACAATGGCCTTTCAGGATGTTAAGTTTCATTATTGACTCAATACTGTCCTTCCAATCAGAAAGAGCAGCTCATTGAAGTGTGGGGCCACAAGTCGGTTACAGTCCGTGTCCCATGGATATTGGGCCAGGTTCAGGATGAGGAATGGGCTATAGTGCTAAGTGTTGGTCTGTCTGTGTGCCCCACTGCAAAGGAATATTTTTGAATACACAAAGTTCAAGGATGAGCTACTTCGTGGATGTACAGCAGCACTCAGACCCTGGTGCAATCAAGACATCTGCAGGACAATTTGAGGATGCCAAGTGTGGATTGTATGATGCCTTAGGTCAGTTTCGGTCTTCAGTGGCAGTCCAGTGTTGAGGACACTGATGAGGCCCACTGTTAAGGCACAGTGGTGAAAATTCTTAACGTGGTGAGGAGTCAGGGAGAACGTCAATACACAGCATCACCAGCAAAAAGGGCACAGACAAATAGATTTCAACTGCTTTGTGTACACATGTATTTACTTTTCACTCATGCGTAAATTCATGACTTACAAGAGGTTTTATGTGGGGAGGTGTGAGAGCCACTGTGATAAACACCGAGTGACCACCCCAGTGGTGTGTGTTTGGCATATGAAAGCATATGCATCTCAAAACTAGAGATTTGGCAAGTCTGGCCTTCAGAGTAGAGGCATCCACTGCCCTCCAAGAATGGTTAACCCCTCCTCCAGGGAGAGGACAAAGCCACAGCCTCAGTAATTTGCATGAGCAGCAGACACTTTGTTTATTACCTTTGTTCCTGCCGCCTACACAGATGCACAGCTTGAGGGGCACTGCCAACTCCGGAATGTGAGAGCGAGCTGTCCTTGCAGGAACCGACTAATGAGGCAAATAATTAGTTGTATCTATCCAGGTGGATAATCCCACCTCATCAGCAGTCATGCGGTTTGATGATGACCTCAATAACGAGCCGCAAACATTTGTTTGCTGAAGATAGTTTATGTTACCTTGGGCTAAGAACCTGCTGGAAAACAATGGATTGTGCAAAGTTTGTAACACTTTATATTGTGCCATACTTACATTAATTACTGCCTAATGAAGGAGGCCGGGGAATTTGCAGGCAATATATGCATTACTTTGCAAATTTATAGGACAGACAATTAGACTTGTGAATTGCAACATGACTCCGTTTTATGATCTGGCCTACTGATGATCAAGCCTAACTTTTAAAGTGTATATTTTACAAAATCCCAATACCTAAAAAAACACACTGCCCCAGACAGAAGTAACAAACCATGTAGCCAATAAAGGAAACCCTCATTGAAGCTTCCGCCAGAGCAAATCTACTCGAACTTTCACCCCTGGAAGACAGAATCTAACTATCATATTAGCAAACCAATCAAGACATGGTCTCTGGCAGGATGGCTAGGTGAGTTAAAGAAAACAGAAAAAAAATACAACAAAATCCATAACAATTGTTCCTATAAGGCACAGCTATTGTAGATATAATTCTAAAGCAAATAATTGTTTAATAATAAACCGAGAAATTCAGTTCCATTTTCTTGCACAGGGTACACAAAGATGCAATATGTCTCAACCAAAGCTAGCGCCATTAAAACATTGAAAAAGCCAATATATATAGCATTGGCTGCCAGCATTTTGGCAGTTCTTTTAGCATTTTTTTAAATGAAACTTTAATGTTTGGGAAGCAACCTTTGACATTGGCTAAAGCAAAAAGTGTTTTTATGGTCCCAAAAAGTACATATTCCCATGCTATACCCCAAACTGAAGGGGACTACCTTGAGTGTGGATGTGCTCCTTATGAAATGGCAGCTTGCTGTAACTGAGGTAATCTTTTATTAACCACAATAGTTCCAGGAGAACAAACAAAATAAAAAAAACAAAATAATAAAGGAAAGTGCCAAGAACAATATAGTGAAAAAATAAAGGTAATTATACAACAAACAATGGCTCCACAAAAACACACTGTCATACAAATAAACGTACTCAACAGTGTTTAGATACAAAAGTGATGGATCCAAAATACAAAAAGAGAAAACCACACAGAGTCAATGCAGACAGTACATAAATTGCTCATAACCAATCAGCTTTAACAAGCATTAACGGTGTTTCAACCCCTTATTGTTTACAGGGTCATCATCTGGACATAAAACTAATGGAGCACATATTATATTCTACAAAACAACAACAAAATAGAAATATGATAAGGCACCTTTGAAGAAATAATAGCACTCATATTTTGATAAAGGAACCAAAGACGAATATTCACATTCAGTCTGTTGTATCAATCCTCAAAGAATAAATCCTAAAAACATCAATAGTGATAGTCAATATCCACACAAACTTAAACCATATCACCATGAGATACAGAAAACCAAAGAAAAATCCCACATGCCACCACAAGAGCAAAACCCAAACACCAAATCCAAAAAACTCCCATATAAAAAGAAACACTTACTTGTAACAGAAGCAGAAAGTTCAATAAAAGCTAAACAACCCAGTCACTCAAAGGACACATGTTCAAAATCTAAACACATATCACGGACAAATTATCTCAATATTAAAGGCCACTTACCCAAAGGCAAATCAACAATGCTCAAACCATTCCAGAATGAATCAAAATAAGATCAAAATACTCCTCCGTAGCCACTTTACATAAGAAAAACTGGACTACAATCAAGTCAGTGTTTAGAAACGCACTAATCACTCACAGCGCCCACAAGCTGGAAGATAATACTGGTCCCTGATAGGATCTATTGCAGCAACACTAACAAAAACTAAGGCGCATGTGTCAGAAAACCGCCACTAATCCTATAAAGCAGAGGCACACTGAATCTAAAGCCCTCGCAACTAATACTGGTCTCCGATAAGATCCACTGCAACAACACCCCAAAAACCAAGGCGCATGTTTAAAAAAAACCACCACTAATCATACAGAGCAGGCGCACCTCGAAACTAAAGTATCCAAAGATCAAAAACTCACCGCTGGCGACAGTAACTTCTTATATTGATAAGCATCAAACAACTCCTCACTAGAATCCCCCATTCCGTTCAACAGTGCTTGCCTTTGCTGTCTCTGACCTGTTCAGCGGTGCTTTGTCATGGCGGTCTTTGCCCTGTTCAGCGGTGCTTGACTTTGCTGTCTCTGACCTGTACAGCGGTGCTTTGCCATGGCGGTCTTTGCCCTGTTCAGCGGTGCTTTGCCCTGTTCAGCGGTCTTCACCATGGCGGTCTTTGCCCTGTTCAGCGGTGCTTGACTTTGCTGTCTCTGACCTGTGCAGCGGTGTGTGGCATGACGGTCCCTCAGTGCCCAGTGGGGCTGTGGCTGCCGGGGCCCTCCAGGGCACTGACGCTGGTGGTGGTCTCCAGACCAGTGACGATAGTGCTGCCCTCCAGGGCACTGACTCTGGCGGTGGTCTCCAGACCAGTGACGATAGTGCTGCCCTCCAGGGCACTGACTCTGGTGGTGGTCTCCGGACCAGTGACGATAGTGCTGCCCTCCAGGGCACCGACTCTGGCGGTGGTCTCCGGACCAGTGACGATAGTGCTGGCGGTGGTGTCCCGGACGGCGGGGAGGATGGCGGCCTTCTCCGCCGTGCTGCTCTTACCAGACTTTGGAGACTTCTTCTGCCCCTTCACTACCTTGGGAGGAGTCACAGCTGACTCGGCACTCCCCCCGGGACCCTTGTGAGCTGTTTTGCCGGCAGGAGTCTTCACCCTCTCCCGTCAGGCACTTTCCAACTTAAGGTGCTTTACAGGGGGTGGACTGGCAGTAGTTTGGCTCCGTATCACACTGGCTGCCCTGGTGGCCGGTGCACTCCACAGACCTTTAACACGCACCACTGGTACCGGACTTTTTTGGGCTGAGGTGCTACTACGGGACCTATGAATTGGAGGGGTGGGGGTGGTGGAAAAGAGGTCAACGTTGCTCAGGGAGAGTTTCTGACGAACACTGGGATGGGTAGCTGGAGGGGGTCTGGGAGTGGAGGAAGAGGAGGTGGTTGTAGGAGGTGTAACTTTAGGTGATTTGGGTGCAGATGCAGGTACTGGAGGCTGTCATGAGGTGGATGGATGTTGGGTGTGTGGGTGCCCACGTTTGTGCACTTTGGGAGGGGGCGTCACAGACACACTGGGAGTGGACACAGGGGACGTGTAAATGGTAGTGGGGGTGGTGAGTGCAGGTGAGCGGGGTGTGGTGCTGGGTGTTCTGGTGCGAGTCCTAGTGCCTGTAGATGTAGTGCGTGCAGGTGAGAGTGTAGATGACACTGGGAGGGAGGAGGGAGACGACGACGAGGGGGACACAGTGGAGGCAGTGGATGTTGCTGTGTCTGTATGTGGGTGATGCTTGTGTGAGGCCTGTGGAATGTGTGGTGCCTATGTTTGCCTGAGCTACTTTTGTGTGTTGATGTTTGTGCATGCCTGTCTGATGGTGTGGTTGGGATAGGCTGGGGTACAGGGGATTGGGTCTGGGTGGAGGAAGTTGGGGGGGGAGGCTAGACACAGGGACAATGGCTGCCATCAGTGCTGAGGCCGGAGATTGCAGGGTTCGATGATGGGCAGCCTGACCAGAATGAATGCCATCCAGGAATGACTTAGTGTGTTGCAACTCCCTTTCTACACCCTGGATGGCATTCACAATGGTAGACTACCCAACAGTGAGTGACCTGAGGAGGTCAATGGCCTCCTCACTGAGGGCAGCAGGGGTGACAGGGGCAGAGGCTGAGGTGCCTGGGGCGAAGGTGATGCCCACCCTCCTGGGTGAGCGGGCAAGGAGCGAAGGCTGAGGGGCTGCTGGGAGGACGGTGCTGGTAGGGGGGGTGGCGGCTGTACCTGTAGAAGTGGGGGGCACAGATGGTGCCGCCACCACAAGGGAGCTCCCATCGGCAGACGAGTCCGTGTCGCTGTTTGCTGATCCGGTGACCGACGTGAAGCTCCCCTCGCTCTCCGTCCCACTGGTGTATTCAGAGTCTGTGGTGTGGCCCTCCATGGCCATGTGGGATGCAGCTCCCTCGTGCTCCGGTGCCAATGTACCTCCGCCTGATGATGCTGATGCACAAAAGAACAGGGAGAGCACAAAAAGGGGGGGGGGAACGACAGAAGAAAGACAGGTTGAGTGCATGGCTTACCGCTACAGTTGGCGGACAATACAGACACAGCAGCCCCCTGCACTACGCCGTGCTCTTGGCCTCTACAGATGCAATTCCTGGGATATGGCCTACATGGATATGAGTGTCATCTGTCCACATAGATGACACAGGGGCATGTATACCTGTACTTGGCACTCTACAGAGGTGGGTTGGGGGGCCACAGGGCCATGGCTTACGAAGGGGCCTAGCCTACGTAACTCGCCCTGGCCTAGGGAAACCCACAGCCCTCCTCCCCCACCCAGACCCCTCCACTGTGCGCAAAGTCCGCAGAATGAGAGTGTACTCACCCCCTTGTGTACTCACCCCCTTGTGGCTGCTGTGATGCCCTCAAGCACCCATCCAACTCAGGGTAGGCCACCGCCAGGATCCGGAACATCAGGGGGGTCATGGTGCGACGGGCACCCCTCCCACATTGGGAGGCCATCCCCAGCTGAGCCTCCGCTGTCTTCTTGCTCCAGCGGCGAATGTCCTCCCATCTTTTACGGCAGTGGGTGCCCCGTCTCTGATGGACCCCCAGGGTCCGGACATCCTTGGCGATGGCACGCCAAATGTCCTTCTTCTGGTGGGTGCTGACCTACATGACATGTACAGGGGAAGAAGAGAAGTCATTACCAACTGCACCATCGAAGTGAGTGGCCCCCATCCCTACCCTTGCCATGTGGCACATGCATTCACAGTCCTTCATGGTCGCTGAACTCTGCCCCCTTCCTACTGACATCCAGCCCTCTCCACCCAGCATAGCCCATACAACGTGCTCCCTGTGTACTTACCTGTTGGTCTGGAGGACCATAGAGTAGCGTGTACTGGGGGAGGTCCCCGTCCACGAGCTTCTCCAACTCCTGAGCAGTGAAGGCAGGGGCCCTTTCCCCAGACGCAGTAGCCATTGTCTCTTCCAGACCGAGGTCTCACAGCAGCACTTGCAGTGTAGGTCCTCTCCTGTCGAAGATCAGGTATTGAGTGATTTAACAGATAGAAAATGGCGGTCATGTCCGCAGCGGTGACGTACGCGGTGGTGCGTATCATCACCGCCGGCGCACTTCATCATTGGCTCCTGGGACCCATAGGGTCCAATGTTAACCAATGCAGCATTGCGCTGCGGTCTACGACCGCCTACCGCGACGGTGTACAACGCCAGCGCAGTTACCTCACATCCCATTGTCCCAGTTTAGAGGTCAGGCAGCCGCCATTTCAGGGGCCCACATGGCTTCATTAATACTGCGTCACACATACCTAGGCCTACACTCAACACACATACAGGAAGAGTTTTGTATTTGGTGTCGTGTTCTGTGTAGCTGTGGGTACATATCTGAGAATTTGTTGACTCTGTGGTCGCTGTTGTCCTTCTTAGGCACCGTCAGCTGGGACTTTTGAGGAGATGGCGGAATCCTCCGGTGTACCGACCGCTGGTGGACCTGTTAACAATGGAGGAGCGACATTTGATCATCACCTATAGGTTTGACCGTGCCACAATCCAGGAACTGTGTACCCAGTTGGAGCCAGACCTGATCTCACCAATCCGCCATCCCACAGGAATAGCCCCTGAAGTGCAGGTGCTATCAGTGCTCCATTTTCTTGCAAGTGGATCATTTCAAACAACAGTGGCCATGGCATTAGGGATGTCCCACCCTATGTTTTCCAACGTGTTGTCCATAGTGTTGTCTGCCCTGCTGAAACACGTGAGGAGCTACATCGTTTTCCCGCAGGTGGAGGATTAGGCTACAGTTAAAGGTGACTTCTATGCCCTGGGACATATCCCCAACATCATAGGTGCTATTGATGGCACCCATGTAGCTCTGGTCCCCCCCGCAGGAGTGAACAGGTGTACAGGAACCGGAAGAGTTATCATTCGATGAATGTACAGATGGTATGTTTGGCAGACCAGTACATCTCCCAGGTAAATGCTATGTTCCCTTGCTCTGTGCATGACGCCTACATCCTGCAGAATAGCAGCATCCCGTATGTGATGGGTCAACTCCAGAGGCACTGTGTGTGGCTATTAGGGGACTCTGGTTACCCCAACCTGTCATGGCTATTGACCCCAGTGAGGAATCCCAGGACCAGGGCAGAGGAACGCTACAATGAGGCCCATGGGCGGACTAGGAGGGTGATCGAACGCACCTTCGGCCTCCTGAAGGCCAGGTTCAGGTGCCTCCATATGACAGGTGGTTCCCTATTCTACTCACCAAGGAAGGTGTGCCAGATCATCATCGCCTGCTCGATGCTCACAATCTTGCTTTGCGACGCCAGGTGCCTTTTCTGCAGGAGGATGGTCCAGATGACGGTGTTGTGGAAGCTGTGGAGCCTGTGGACAGTGATGAGGAGGAAGCTGAGGAAGAAGACATAGACAACAGGGAGTCAGTCATACAGCAATATTTCCAGTGACACACAGGTGAGAACAATTTGTTTACTATTACATTCACTTTCACACTTCTACCTCTATCCTGTCTGTCAATTTGAAGCAGTATTTGGTAACTGAGTTGTACATTTCCATTACCGTTTCACGGGTGTGGTTACCAACGTGTGTCATCTGCTTGCATCCTTCATGGACTTGTGATGTGTGACATAGGTATGTTGGCATTAAATTTGAAAACGCATTTTGTCACTGTCATTGCTAATACACATTTTCAAAATCACAGACTGACTCCAGATTGTTTTGTGGTTCAAGGGTGTTTATTGAAGTGCTAATTATTGGAGGGGGTGGCAAAATGGTGAAGAGTGATGGTGGAGGAATGTCCATGGCAGAGTCCAGTCTATTAGTCTCACAGGTGCACTGCCCATATGGGCATAGGAAGTGGAGCTGGGGCAGTTCCAATCTGGACAGGGTAACAAAGTGGGACAGTGGGATGACAATCAGGGTGGTCTCATTTCCTGGCGGAGGTCTTGCCATCTTGCTCTGTCCTGTTCCTGGATCTCAGGGACTGCTTGCGGGGTGGTTCTCCGTCTGCAGGAGGTGGGGTGCTGGTGTGGTGGTCCTGTGGCGGGGCGTCCTGTCCACTAGCGCCGGCAGAGGTGGTGGGCAGTTCATCGTCCAGGCTAGTGTCAGGGGCCCCTTGGAGTGCCACGGTGTCCCTCATGGTCCTTTGTATGTCCTTCAGCACCCCTACGATGGTGCCCAGGGCGGAGCTGATGGTTCTGAGCTCCTCCCTGAACCCCAAATACTGTTCCTCCTGCAGGCGCTGGGTCTCCTGAAACTTGGCCAGGACCGTAGCCATCATCTCCTGGGAGTGGTGGTATGCTCCCATGATGGAGGAGAGGGCCTCGTGGAGAGTGGGTTCCCTTGGCCTGTCCGCCCCCTGTCGCACAGCAGCCCTTCTAGTTCCCCTGTGTTCCTGTGCCTCCGTCCCCTGGACTGTGTGCCCACTACCACTGCCCCCAGGTCCCTGTTGTTGTTGGGGTGGTGGGTTATCCTGGGTTCCCTGTAGTGGTGGACACACAGCTGATTGACGTGTCCTGGGTACGGAGGTATGGGTCAGCTGGGTGGGTGCTGTGCTGGTGTTACCAGAGGGTGGAAGGTCAGTGTTGGGCTGTGCCTGTGCAAGGGGAACCGACTGTCCCGAGGCCCACGATGGTCCGGGCTGGTCATCTGGATCCAGTTGGCCAGAGCTGCTGTCGTCACTGTGGGCCTCTTCTGTGGGTGGAGTGCAGATGTCTAGACCCTCCTGTCTGGTGACGTTCCGTAGTGGTCCTGCGGGGGTATAAGAGCATGATTATTGCATGTGTGTGTGTCATGGTGTGCAATGGGTGGGTGTGCGTGTACCTCAGTGCAAGCATTCCGGTGTGGGGGCTTGTTTGATGATGGTTGGGGGGGTGTTATGGGTATGTGCAGTGAGCATGCTTTAGTGATGGGTGTCCATGCTTAATTGTGTCATGCAGGGCTTGGTGTTGGGATGTGTGGTTTGTGTTATTAGTACATTAGTGAGGAGTTGGAGTGATAGGGGAGGGGTGAGGGTGGGAGTGTGTGATAGCATGCAGGTAGGGTGGGGGATATGATAGTTAAGATTTGACTTACCAGTGTCCATTCCTCCACCGACTCCTCCGAGGCCCTCTGGATGCATGATGGTCAAGACCTGCTCCTCCCATGTTGTTAGTTGTGGGGGAGGAGGTGGGGGTCCGCCACCAGTCCGCTGAATCGCGATGTTGTGCCTGGAGACCACTGAACGCACCTTCCCCCGTAGGTCGTTCCACCTCTTCCTGATGTCCTCCCGATTTTTTGGATGCTGTCCCACAGCGTTGACCCTGTCCACGATTCTTTGTCATAGCTCCATCTTCCTGGCTATGGAGGTGTGCTGCACCTGTGATCCAAATAGCTGTGGCTCTACCCGTACGATTTCCTCCACCATGACCCTGAGCTCCTCCTCAGAAAACCTGGGGTGTCTTTGGCGTGACATGGGGTGGTGTAGGTGATGTGTGGGGTGGTGTATGTGTTGATGAGTGTGGTGATGTGCGGTGGTGTGGGGTGTTTTGTGCGTGGATGTTGTATGGGTGATGGTGTTGTGTGCCTCTGTGTGGTGGGGTTGTCTATTGCTGTGTTCTCTGTCTGTCGCCTTCAACTATAGTTTTTGGTCGTAGGGGTTTGTGGGTGATGTGGGTGTGTGTTTTATATTGTGTTGGGTGTGTGGGAGTGGTGTTTGTATGTGTATCATGTGTGTGTATTTTGAATTGTCCAATGTGGCGGTGTTTTGGAGATGTGTGTGTATTTTGAGCGTATCGGTGTGTACCGCCAATGGAATACCGCGGTTGAAAGACCGCTGCGTGGATTCGTGGGTCGTGATAGCATTGGCGTGTTTCTGTTGGCATGACGGTGGAGGTTTTGTTTTTGCCAGTTTATCACTGACCTTTGGTGTGGCGGACTTCTGTGGGTGTCTGAATTTCGGCGGAATCCGAGATGTGGGTCATGATAGCTGTGGCGGAATTCCACGGCAGTGTATTGGCGATCTTCTGCACGGCGGTAAGCGGCTTTTACCGCCAACGTTGTAATGACCACCATAATTTCTTCTGACTCTCCATTCGACAGGTTGGAACCACCAACCGTTTTTTTGCTTTTTCCAAAGGCAACTCCTAGGATTTTTTTGTATGTCAAATATAAACTAAGCTGAGAATCGCAACGGATAATACAATTGTGTATAGTAATGAATAGAAAAAAGACTGGTATCAGTTGATGAACAATAGAATAGACTTTCTTCATCAAATAATCAATTAATTGCACTCTTCAAGTGTATTTATTCCTTTTGTGATGCTCTCACATCGAAGTATCCATCGATATTCAGCCCGGTTAAGGGTAGCCTGTACCACCACCTCGAGGAGGAAACTGAAGCCAGGCGGAAGTGGGCAAACATTGCCCCTTGAGGCATGCTCGAGTGGATGGAAGAAAAATTTGAATGGCACAATGATAGACTAATGGATGGAGTCTGACTGAAAACCCCTATAAGTATCTATGTTATACATGCCTTTAGTAAAATGAAAAGGTTTTGGCTAACACAGACATAAAAAACGCCATTTTTCTGGCATTGGCTGATAGCCTCGCCTTTGAGAAAGAAGGGAAGAAAGGAGGGAAAAAAGTAAGGTTGGCAGAGAAAAAAGAATGAAGAAGGGCAAATAAAAGAAGGAGGGAAGAGAGGAGAGCAAAAGGAAGGAAGACAAAAAGGAAGAAAGAAGGGAAGAAAGCAAAAAGAAGGAAGACGGAAAGAAAAAAGAAAAAAGGCAAGAAAGAAAGAAACAAGGAAAGAAGGAAAAAAAGAAGCAAGAAGGCAAAAAGAAAGAAAGACGTAAAGAAAGAAGGAAAAAAAAAGAAATATGATAGAGTAAAAAGAAATTACAAAAAGGTATAAGGCAAATATGAAAGAAGGAAAGAAAGAAAGGAAGAAGGCAAAAAGAAAAAAGAAGAGAAGGGAAAAAGAAAGAAGCAAAAAGGAAGACAGAAGGAAACAGGGCAAAAAAAGAAAGATATATGACAAGAGGGCAAAAAATAAAAGAAGAAAAGAAAGTATGAAAGAAGGCAAATAAAAGACAAAAGGGCAAAAAATAAAGAAGAAAAGAAAGTACGAAAGTACGAAAGAAGGCAAAAGAAAGAAGTGAAGAAAAAAGAAAGAAGGCAAAATAGAAAGAACAAAAGGAACAAGGAAGAAGGAAAAAGAAAATAAAACTATTATAGAAGGAAAGAAGGCAAAATAGAAATAAAAAGGAAAAATAACAGGAAAGAAGTCAAAAGAACAAAGGAAAGACTGCAAAAAAGAAAGAAAGAAGGAAAAAAGAAAATAAAAAAGAAGGAAAGAAAGAAGGAAGAAATGTAAAAAAAGGTAAAAAGAAAGAGTAAGAAGGAAAGAAGACAAAACAAGCAGACATTTAAAGAAATAAAGGTACAAATAGAAAGAAAAACTGAAAGAAGGAAAGAAAAATGAAGGAAAACTAAAAGAAAGAAGGCAAAGAAGGAAAGAAAAAATGGAAAGAAGGCAAAAAAGAAAGAAAGCAGGAGAGAAAGAAAGAAGGAAAGAAAAATGAAAGTAGGCAAAAAGAAGAAAAGAATGAAAGAAAGAAGGAAGGAATGATGTAAAGAATAGGAGACAAAAAAATAAAAAAGAAAGAGTGGAAGAAGGCAAAAAAGAAAGAAAGGAAGGAAGGCTAGAAAGAAGTAAAGAAAAAAGAAACAAGGCAAATTAGAATGAAGCAAGGAACGACAAAAAAGAAAGTCAGAAGAAAAGTCAGAAGAAAGTGTAAAGAATAGGAGACTAAAAAAAATAAAGAGTGAAAGAAGGCAGCAAAGAAAGAAAGGAAGGAAGGCTAGAAAGAAGCAAAGAAAAAAGAAACAAGGCAAATTAGAATGAAGCAAGGAACGACAAAAACGAAAGTCAGAAGAAAAGGAAAAAAGAAAGGAAAAAGGGAAACTGAAAGGAACGAAGGAAAGAAAGAAGGAACGAGAAAAGGAAAGAAAGAAAATGGAAAGAAGTAAGGAACGAGGAATCACAGTATAAGATATTGGATACCAAAACCCAAATTGCACCCCATCTATGTTTAAATAAAATTGTTACAAGTGTGCTGCAAATTACACACAATAAAATTTGGTCTTCTTCATGGGCAAAGTTTATTACACAACCATTGGTGAAACTAAGTCCAGGAACATACTGGAAAAAACACCAGTCCACTTCAAAAGGAATTTACAACAGCACTGCAAGGAGGAAGGAACTGATAAAGTTGGAATGTGCTCTATATACAATTCTACCATGTCCTACTAACACATCAGGCAACCTTGTGTGGGGATATCCACCTTGTGAAAGAGAAAAAGGCAGTCACTCAAAGTAATGTTAACCGCAGGCTTAAGTAGGGTGACCCATTGCCCCATGCTCTATTCAGTAGTGGGCAGATGCAAAATGGGATGACATAACAGAGCAATGGGTGAAAGAGGTGGCCGAAAGCTCCATCAATCCATCAAGTAATCATATTTTTATATATATATATATATATATATATATATATATATATATATATATTAAACTCAAAACACAAAAGGTCTTGGATAACACCAGATCTAATAAAAACAGGAAAGAGTAAACATACTGTAGACATGACCTTCAGAAATGTGCTAATCATATCCTGAAGTAGATAACATTGTGAAGTAGTTTTCCAGTGAAAACGTAAACAATGATATACTCATTTAAAACGCTGAAAAGCTTGAAAGATGTCAAAGGGTCAGGAGCTAATGTGGTGCCAGCAGATATTTACATAATTATAATCGTTCTTGGAAATAGATTGTAAACTCTGTCTATTAACATTTAGCAAGAACAGCAAAGTAATTTAGAAGAAAGCACTTGTGAATAGCCTTTGAGACAAAATATATATATATATATGTTGGAAATGGCCCTTCTACAGGTTATCCCCAGACTTTTTGCCTTCCTCCTTCTCTTTTTCTGACCTCATTTTTGCTGGCTTTTAGACTCTGCACACTTTATTACTGCTAACCAGTGCTAAAGTACATATGCTCTCTCCCTTTAAAAATGGTAACCTTGGATCATACCTGATTGGACTATTTAATTTACTTATAAGTCCCTAGTAATGTGCACTATAGGTGCCTAGGGCCTGTAGATTAAATGCTACTAGTGGGCCTGCAGCACTGGTTGTGCCACCCACTTAAGTAGCCCCTTTACCTTGTCTCAGGCCTGCCATTGCAAGGCCTGTGTGTGCAGTTTCACTGTCACCTCGACTTGGCATTTAAAAGTACTTGCCAAGCCTAAACCTCCCCTTTCTCCACATATAAGTCACCTCTAATGTGTGCCCTAGGTAACCCCTAGTGCTGTGGGGGTGAAAGGCAAGACATGTACCTGTGTAGTTTACATGTCCTGGTAGTGTAAAACTCCTAAATTCGTTTTTACACTACTGTGAGGCCTGCTCCCTTCATAGGCTAACATTGGGGCTGCCCTCATACAGTATTGAAGTGGTAGCTGCTGATCTGAAGGGAGTAGGAAGGTCATATTTAGTATGGCCAGAATGGTAATACCAAATCCTGCTGACTGGTGAAGTTGGATTTGATATTACTATTCTAGAAATGCCACTTTTAGCAAGTGAGCATTTCTTTGCACTTAAATCTTTCTGTGCCTTACAATCCACGTCTGGCTGGGCTTGGTTGACAGCTCCTTGTGCATTCACTCAGACACACCCCAAACACAGGGTACTCAGCCTCACATGAAAACATCTGCATTTTGAATGGGTCTTCCTGGGCTGGGAGGGTGGAGGGCCTGCTCTCATACAAAGGACTTCCACACCCCCTACTGGGACTCTGGCAGACAGGGTTGAACTGAAAGGGGACCTGGTGCACTTCTTAGCCACTCTTTGAAGTCTCCCCCACTTCAAAGGCACATTTGGGTATAAAACAGGGCCTCTGCCCTACCTCATCAGACACTGGAGAAGAAACCTGAACCAGAAACTACATCCTGACAAGAAGAACTGCCTGGCTGCTCAAAGGACTCACCTGTCTGCTTTCTCCAAAGGACTGCTGCCTTGCTGTTGGCCTGCTGCCTTGCTGAACTCTTGTCTGGCTGTAAAAGTGCTCTCCAAGGGCTTGGATAGAGCTTGCCTCCTGTTCCCTGAAGTCTCAGGACCAAAAAGACTTCTCTTTTTCATTTGGACTCTTCGTGCGCCGAAACTTTCGATGCACAGCTTGTTCCGTGGCAAGAAAAACGCCGCACACCAACGCTGATCGACGCAACGCCTTTGGGGCAACCGGAACTTCGATGCACGGCCTCGCAAGGACAATGCCGCCCGACTTCCAGAGGGAAAATCGACGCAACACCTGCTGTGAGAGCGAAACTTCAAAGCACAGCCCCGCGGAACGACACGCAGCCGGAAATCAAGCAAGAGAATCCAGGCACAGACCCCGGGACATCTGTTAATCCCCGCGACCCACAGAAAGAGACTGTCCGCGCGCCAGAAAATGACGCACAACTTCCCCGTGTGAAAAATAATGACGCAAGTCCGTGTGTGCTGGGGAGAAATCGACGCACACACCATTTTTCCACGTATCTCTTCTGCGGCCCCTTGCGGAGATTTTCCACTCCAAACTAGGTACTTTGTGCTTGAAAAGAGACTTTGTTTGCTTTTTAAAGACTTAAGACACTTTATATCACTTTCCAGTGATATCTCTACAATTTCACATTGCATCTTTATTCGTTTTGACCTACAATTATCCTGATAAATATAATATATTTTTCTAAACACTGTGTGGTGTATTTTTGTGGTGCTATATTGTGGTATTGTATGATTTATTGCACAAATACTTTACACATTGCCTTCTAAGTTAAGCCTGACTGCTCGTGCCATGCTACCAGAGGGTGGGCACAGGCTAATTTTGGATTGTGTGTGACTTACCCTGACTAGAGTGAGGGTTCTTGCTTGGACAGAGGGTAACCTGACTGCCAACCAAAAACCCCATTTCTAACAATATATATATATATTTTTTTCTTTAACCGTACCCATGTCCTTTTGTCCTTTGCTCCAGACATCTGGTTTTTGGCCTCTGGAGTAGAACAGGCCTCCTAACCAGAGTTCAACTAAAAGCACTTGACTCAGGAGAAAAAGCACAATTATTTGCCTTGAAGTTGCCATCACCGGCCCTTCCATAAGTCAGCTATTATTGTATAGATAAATGTTTCGTACAGTTGAACTTAGTTGAATTATAGGTACCAGAACAAAGGAAATGTTTTCTTCACTTGTACCTAAAAAGGCATGTCCTTAAACAGCTCAGACTGCCTTTACAAGGTTCCAACGCCTACTTTAAAAGTATAACATAGATAAAAAATAAAATTTGCTAACTGGAAAATGTTTTTCATTCTAAACTCTTGATGCACAAGTTACCTACTGTGACAAATTTAATAGGGATATTACATTTTATTGACCTGTACTATGTATTCCATGTTTAAAATGTTTAAATAGAGACTGCCTGAGGTTTGGATACAGATTGAAAAGAGGCCATTCAAATTTCTTGCTGTCCTCCTGGGGCCAGATTTATCAATGTTTAATGCAACGCAAGCAGCAAGACAACTTGCTGCGCTGTATGAAAATGAGATGGCACGAATCCACCATACTTACCAATATATGGCACATTCCTACTCTCTACCTGCACTGGTGCACAATCTTCTGCCTAATGAAAAACACAGGCACCCTTGTGCATGAATGCCTACATTCATGCACAAAAACAATTCTCTGAGGTGTCGTCCTCTTTCGAACTGTGCTGCAGGATGAGACAATGATATTAAATAAAGATATTTCTCCTTCGTGTGCCTCCCCGGGGAAGGCATAGCATTTTTACACATTCCCAAGTTTACCAGTCTTGATATATCTGGGAATATGTCAAATCCATGGGTGAATGCACTGGAACACCTACACTCCACCCATGGAACATTTTCCCAGGGAAAAGTAATACAAGGCAGTGACTTGGGTTGCCTTGCGGTACTCCAGATTTATCAAGCAATGCAGGGCCATGCAAGGTGGCCTTGGGTTATTTGGCAAATCTAGCTTTAGTATTTTGTTGCCCTTGCGACTCCATGGTGACACAATACTATGATAAATCTGAGCCCTGATCTTCCCTGGTACTCCTGGTTTCGAAAGGGCAATTCACAGAAAGGACTTGTGAAAGAGGAGAGAACTTGCTCAAAGTATTCCAGGCATATGTCCTTGTGAACAGCACCCACAACACCATGATTCCTTTGAGAAGGGAGATACTCCTCAGAATAGTGTAGACTTGTGAGGAGTTTTGAAAAGACAAGAGTGCAGGAACGTACATGGCTGCTGGCATGCGTGCCCTGTGTGGTGGAATGAACTTTGTGCCAAAGACTGGCTGCAGTGATGGTCTCTTTAGTTTACCTCTTGACTGCTGGAGGAAAGGGCAACTCCTCCCAGGAGCCATGATGCCACCCTGCTCAGTAATGTGTATGTGAAACTGTTACAGGTGTCTCCTCAAGGGGATCCCACTCAAAAGGAAAAAGCTACAAATGGAACTTAGGTAATTCTTGATTGTAGCTGGTATTTGATGTTGAGGTTGAAAATCCAGGCACCAAATCCACAGTGGAATCGGGGACAAGTAACAGGACACATGACAGCTTCCAGAAGACAGAATTCCAGAGAAATCCTGCTGCAGAAAAAGTGCAAAAAATAAAAAAAAACAGGACCCCAATCGTAACTAAGTAAGTGATGAATATGTCGAAAAATCAGATTAGCAAATGAGTTGCAAGGCATCCTTCTCAGTCCCAAGCCTGCTCATATATGGTCTAGACAGTCAATGATATCACAGGAAAAGATGCTGGCTGTGTGCTTAATTTGTTGTGGTGGTTGCAGTTAGAACTCACTGGCAATCCTTTTTGAGGGGTGGCACTTATTTTTCCTCATCAAACTGTCACCCAGCACAAGACAGAGAAAAATACAAAAGGGAGAAGGCAAGAGAAAAAGAAAAAGAAAAACATGATAAAGGGAGAAAGAAGGGGATTTAAATGAACCTGCAAGAGTGAAATAAAGAGGCAGGAGTGCCTGGTGGTGATTAAAGAGGTATGAAGTGGATTTAAGACTAGAAAGCCTTGGTATGAGGTACCCGCAATTTTGTAGCACCAGCTGCAGACTTCTGAACACATCTTTAGGTCTTGGCACTTATTGTTTAAAACTTAATCACTGGGTTTGCCCGATATTTGTTTTGTGAACTTCAAGGAGGAAACCCTGAAGAGATGACCATCTTAAATAGGTGAAGATGTGAGGCTAGTCACACCTAGGGCCTGATTACAACTTTGGAGGAGGTGTTAATCCGTCCCAAATGTGACAGATATACCACCAGCCGTATTACGAGTTCCATACCATATATTGGACTAGTAATACGGCTGGTGGTATATCCGTCACTTTACCGTCATTTTTGGGACGGATTAACACCTCCTCCAAAGTTGTAATCAGGCCCCTACTGTTTTAGAAGAATGCTGTTTCCCCAAGATGGTAGAAGAAGGAAGAAAACACCATGTTTGACATATCTCGTACAGTTTTACTCTTCCAACAGCTCTCTTCATCCAGCACCCCACTACACCCATGGAGCACCCAGCAGAGCGGCTGTGACATTGGAGATGCAGACCGCAGCCAATTTGACCAAGCAGACACAAGAAGCAAAGATGTGCTGTCTTCTCCTCAGACGTTGTTGGGCGGGGTGAGCAAACTACCGCCAGTGGTCATACTCTGAGGTGCAGCACTCTGGGAAAGGGTTGTCAGAATGCACATCTCTGTAAAAGGAACTGAGTGGTTTTGCTGAAAGTACTGGGTGGATCCTGATTTACTTTGAGTTCATTACAAATAAAGGACTTGTTTTATCTTTTGAAATGGACATGATAACCTACCTACTGCAGAGAAATGATTGGAACCAAGGAAGTCAGTAAAGATTGGTGTTCCCCATTAGAACTTCTCTGCACTGCACCACAGTGCCGAAAGTCCTGTATACAGAGGGAGGTCTGGCCACCAGGATAAAAACCAGTGGACTTTATGAAATTGGCAATATTTACTGCCTTTTATTCCTTAACCTCTTTGTAGGAAGTTGGCTCTGTATGTACTATTTCAAAGTAAGAAATAGCATGCACAGAGTCCAAGGGTTCCCCTTAGAGGTAAGATAGTGGCAAAAAGAGATAATTCTAATGCTCTATTTTGTGGTAGTGTGGTCGAGCAGTAGGCTTATCAGAGGGTAGTGTTAAGCATTTGTTGTACATACACCCAGGCAATAAATGAGGAACACACACTCAAAGACAATTCCAGGCCAATAGGTTTTTGTATAGAAAAATATATTTTCTTAGTTTATTTTAAGAACCACAGGTTCAAGATTTACAATCAATTCTTTAAATGAAAGGTTTTTCACTCAGGTATCATAGGAACTTTGAATCATCAAAATAGCATATACAGTTTTCACACAAATGACAATAAGCTATTTTAAAACTGGACACACTGCAATTTTCAACAGTTCCTGGGGGAGGTAAGTGTTTGTTAGTTTTGCAGGTAAGTAAACCACCTACAGGGTTCAAAGTTGGGTCCAAGGTAGCCCACCGTTGGGGGTTCAGAGCAACCCCAAAGTTACCACACCAGCAGCTCAGGGCCGGTCACGTGCAGAGTTTAAAGTGGTGCCCAAAACGCATAGGCTTCAATGGAGACGGGGGTGCCCCGGTTCCAGTCTGCCATCAGGTAAGTACCCGTGACTTCGGAGGGCAGACCAAGGGGTTTTGTAGGGCACCGGGGGGGGACACAAATCAGCACAGAAAGTACACCCTCAGCGGCACGGGGGCAGCTGGGTGCAGTGTGCAAACAGGCGTCGGGATCGCAATAGGTTTCGATGGGAGACCCAGGGGTCTCTTCAGCGATGCAGGCAGGCAAGGGGGGACTCCTCGGGGTAGCCTCCACCTGGGCAAGGGAGAGGGCCACCTAGGGGTCGCTCCTGCACTGGAGGTCGGATCCTTCAGGTCCTGGGGGCTTCGGGTGCAGTGTGTTTCCCAGGCGTCGGGTTCTTTGAAGCAGGCATTCGCAGTCAGGGGGAGCCTCTGGATTCCCTCTGCAGGCGTCGCTGGAGGGGCTCAGGGGGGTCAACTCTGGCTACTCACAGGGTCGCAGTCGCCGGAGAGTCCTCCCTGTAGTGTTGGTTCTCCGCAGGTCGAGCCGGGGGCGTCGGGTGCAGAGTGGAAAGTCTCACGCTTCCGGCAGGAAACGTGTGGTCTTTAAAAGTTGCTTCTTTGTTGCAAAGTTGCAGTCTTTGTGGAACAGGGCCGCTGTCCTCGGGAGTTCTTGGTCCTTTTAGATGCAGGGTAGTCCTCTGAGGCTTCAGAGGTCACTGGACCCTATGGGACGTGTCGCTGTTGCAGTTTTTCTCGAAGTGGGGAGACAGGCTGGTAGGGCTGGGGCCAAAGCAGTTGGTGTCTCCGTCTTCTCTGCAGGGCTTCAGGTCAGCAGTCCTTCTTCGTCTTCAGGTTGCAGGAATCTCATTTCCTAGGTTCTGGGGGCCCTAAATACTGAATTTAGGGGGGTGTTTAGGCCTGGGAGGGCAGTAGCCAATGGCTACTGTCCTTGAGGGTGGCTACACCCTCTTTGTGACTCCTCCCTGAGGGGAGTGGGGCACATCCCTATTCCTATTGGGGGAATCCTCCAAAATCAAGATGGAGGATTTCTAAAGGCAGGGGTCACTTCAGCTCAGGACACCGTAGGGGCTGTCTTGACTGGTGGGTGACTCCTCCTTGTTTTTCTCATTATCTCCCCTGGACTTGCCGCCAAAAGTGGGGGCTGTGTCCAGGGAGCGGGCATCTCCACTAGCTGGAGTGCCCTGGGGCATTGTAACACAAAGCCGGAGCCTTTGAAGCTCACTGCTAGGTGTTACAGTTCCTGCAGGGAAGCACCTCCACCCAGAACAGGCTTTTGTTTCTGTCCTCAGAGAGCACAAAGACCCTCCCCACATGGGGTCAGAAACTCATCTCTCAGCAGCAGACTGGCACAGACCAGTCAGTCCTGCACTGAACAACTGGGTAAAATACAGAGGGCATCTCTAAGATGCCCTCTGTGTGCATTTTTTAATAAATCCAACACTGGCATCAGTGTGGGTTTATTATTCTGAGAAGTTTGATACCAAACTTCCCAGTATTCAGTGTAGCCATTATGGAGCTGTGGAGTTCGTTTTTGACAAACTCCCAGACCATGTAATTAATATGGCCACACTGTACTTACAATGTCTAAGAATAGACTTAGACACTAGGGGCATATTGCTCATGCAGCTATGCCCTCACCTGTGGTATAGTGCACCCTGCCTTAGGGCTGAAAGGCCTGCTAGAGGGGTGACTTACCTATGCCACAGGCAGTATTTTGTGTGCATGGCATCCTGAGGGGGATTCCATGTCGACTTTGCCTTTTTCTCCCCAACAACACACACAATCTGCAATGGCAGTGTGCATGTGTTAGGTGAGGGGTCCCTTAGGGTGGCACAACATATGCTGCAGCCCTTAGGGACCTTCCCTGGTCACAAGGCCCTTGTTACCACTGGTACCTTTTACAAGGGACTTATCTGTGTGCCAGGGTTGTGCCAATTGTGGAAACAATGGTACATTTTAGGTGAAAGAACACTGGTGCTGGGGCCTGGTTAGCAGGGTCCCAACACACTTCTCAGTCACGTTAGCATCAGTATCAGGCAAAAAGTGGGGGGTAACTGCAACAGGGAGCCATTTCTTTACACTCTTGGTCATATAGTTGCTGAAGGCTCGCTGCAACTCAATTCTGGTCAACAGGAAAACTCTTAAGCAGCAACTACATTCTTTGCCCAGCAACCTTCTCTTCTCCCAAGAGACAGGTCAGTTCCTGTGGATATCACTATTTATGCTGCTGAGTACTTTAAATGGTTTCATGTAGAGATTGAAGCTGATCAATCAAAGATGTATGCTATAGTTTAAAGAGATGTACTCTTATCTTGAAGTGTTCATTTAGACAAGCTAGTAGGAAATGGTCAGGCAGGAATCAAGATAGTATTGTTAATATGTTCAGTTCTATTAATAAGGTCAAGTCTTGAAGTCAACTGTGTCAGACATTGTACAGAGCACAAGAAGGATCAGGAGTCAGATGTTACCATTATGATGAGGTGATTTCAACTCAGGGACACACTAAGGGCCAGATGTAGAAAGCCTTTTGAGCGTTGCAAACTGCGAAAAACGCAGTTTGTGACGCGCAAAAGGCTTAACGCGATGCACAACCTCAAATTACGAGTCGGTACCGACTCGCAATTTGAGGCTGCGACTCACAAATAGGAAGGGGTGTTCCCTTCCTATTTGCGACCGCATCGCCATACTGAGTTGGTTTGTGACCGCGAATGTGGTCGCAAACCAACTCGCAGTTACTATCCACTTGAAGTGGATGGTAACACATTTGCAAAAGGGAAGGGGTCCCCATGGGACCCCTTCCCCTTTGTGAATGCCCCCCCAAAAAAAATTTCAGGGCAGGCAGTGGTCCTATGGACCACTGCCTACTCTGAAAAAAAACGAAACTAAATGGTTTCGGACGTTTTTTGTTTTGCAGCTCGTTTTCCTTTAAGGAAAACGGGCTGCAAAAAGAAAAAAAAAAAGAACTGCTTTATTTAAAAGCAGTCACAGACATGGTGGTCTGCTGTCTCCAGCAGGCCACCATCCCTGTGGGTGCTTTGACTCGCTATGGGGTCGCAAACTGCGACCCACCTCATTAATATTCATGATGTGGGTCTTTGCGACCCCATAGCGAGTCGCAGAATGTGTCTGAGACACCTTTCTGCGTAATATTTTGCGAGTTGCAAATTGCGAGTCGCTGTGACTCGCAATTTGCAACTCGCAAAATATTTTTTTGCTACATCTGGCCCTAAATGAGTATCTAGATCCAAAAGTGGGCCATTTTGATGACAAGGATAGAAGCAGATTGTCTCTACACTGGAAAAGTCTCCTGAATGCCTATTTTATGAGGAATTGTAGTTTGAGCAACTGTGCATATTTAGTGAAGCTGGAGATGATTGGCCCATTATCTTCCAGAACATATCTTTTGGGAGCTTAGTGAGTTAAACTGCTTGGGCTTCTTATAGATCGAGCATCTATGTTCTCGATGTATCACTTGCTAGTTTGGAATGCCAGCCTTGTAGTAACAATATTCTTGGTTGAAATCTATGGGCCTGATTACGACCTTGGCGGAGGGGATTACTCTGTCACAAATTTGACAGATATCCCGTCTGCCATAATACAAGTTCAATAGGATATAATGGAAGTTGTAATGCAGCGGGTGGGATATCTGTCACGCTTGTGATGGAGTAATCCCCCCCGTCAAGGTCACAATCAGACCCTTAGGTAGAGTGGAGAGTTGTAAAACTATGGAACCATCTTTTACGAAAATGTTGTGCTTGTCAAGTCCCTGATCATGGATTTATGCAAGGCAGAAACATGTAAAAACATTTGTGTATGTCACTCAAGAGGAAAACAAAAGTGTAATCCGAATTTGTGCTGTGAAAATGTCCCCAAAGCAGTGACCTACAGATGGGCATTTGCAGAGGCTGCATGGGGATTATAATTTTATGTCAGAAATGTGAGTAGGTCACCAGGAGCAGATGATACAATGAGAATGCCCAGAACATCAGGACTTCTCTAGATCTGTCATCAAACAGATATGAGGGATGGTCATCTCAGTAGCATAACAAAGACCTCCACAGCCCCCAAGATCCATGGGCCCCCGCAGCATAGCACCTGGTCTGAGTGAGTATGGAGGGCTCCCTCCTCCATGTTCTTTGCAGGGGGTCGCCTACATTTTTGTTACACCACTGAGTTGTCTATCACCCTCTTCCCAGCAGACTGGATCATTACAGATATTTGCTTTCTAGGATGATGATGAAAACAGATGTCTGTCAAGTGCATCGAAGGCAGACATCTCTCTCACTACCACCCTGCGGATGAACCTACAGTGGCCAGAAAACAGTATCATGATTCTGACTTTCTCCGCACAAAACAACCGTCAGTGTCAGCAAGCAACTTCACCTCATCTCACCAGCAGTGGCTAAGGATTGCAGCTGGGTGCTTTGGACTTTATTTGCTCATATCATTGGAGGAAGCAAAACTGTGCAAAGGGGTGATGGGCAAAGTAGATGAGATCCAACATAGCAGACTGCACCACGTGCCAAAAATATAGAACTACAAATTAGGCAAGGCAAAGTGTAGTAAACTAACTAAAGCGTTCTCTTTACATGACACTCTTCTCCCTGCCACACTCAAGGCTACAGTAGGAACTCAAAGCAGCCCTGACAAATTTTGGTAGACCAGTCCCCTTAGGGTGGATAGCGAGCGAGCCTTACCACTACAACAGGGCTATGGGGGTTTTCCCCCTCCAAGAAAATCTGGGAATAAGTGGCAAAACAGTATATTATACACACATTTTTCATTATTAATTCAATTGTATTTATTTTTAAAGCATAGTACATGATGACCTTACAGTGCACCAGGATACAGCAATCTTTATTGGGGCTCTTCAATAATTCCCCCTCCATCACCCTCCAACAGTGCCTCCCATCTTTCCATAGCTCCGCTCTCGCATGTATTTCATTTGTTTCATAGCACCTCTCTTACCAGCGTAGGGTTTTGGAGCACCTTACATCACACGCACATATACAGACAATGAATCATACGTGTGTAAACCAGGGGATGAGGACAAAGAGGACTAGAAGCTGTAGGATTCACGTCATCCATAGTAGAAGGCTTTTTTTTAGCAGTGCTTGTTCTGGGGAAGCACAAACTCAGGATTCAGAAGGTAGGACAATGGTTATGGCTGACTAGTTATTTATTTCTACCCAAACAAACCTTCTTTAACAAAATTAGGATAACCAAAGACTGGGAAAAACATAACTTTCTTGTACACTGCAGTTTGCATGAAACTCTTTGCTGACAGTTCAGACCTCACTGTGCTAGATTATGATTGAACTGTGTGAACTGCACAGTAACAGATGGATCTGTGTCACAAAAGCAGTATCCCACTGAGCACTGCACATAAAATACTGATGTGTGATCTGTACAGATGTTCTTTGCAGCAGGCTATTAACCCTTTATGCTACCTTAGATTAGTGAAAACTGCTACTAGACAAACCTCTGATCTCTCTCCAGCAGGTTCATTAATCACCAGCGGTATCTTGCCACTTTTATTGTTGCCTGAAAATTGTTGGATGTACACGGAACTCTAGACCGCTTTTAAAACCGCTGCGCTGCTAGAAAACCGGCTCCCAGTACCAAAAGCGGCCCCCACCCTGCAGCCTCCCGGGGAAGCGGCGATGCCGGCACGGCCGGTCCGGATTTGGCCACATTATTTATCCTGCTCCCATTTCATTGGCCATGGTTTCATATATTTTTTTTTTCAAAGATGCCCGGCAGCTGCAAGTGATCCGCGCCCATCGCAACCTTTTCTGTGCGCCACACGCACTTTGTTTTCTTATTTTTCGACATTTTAGTGTATCCCATCAACATTTCAGCATGTTGAATGAAAAATAGCCACTCTATGTCAAGGCGCTTGAGCGTGCATGCTTCACAATGCACGCATGGGAACCGGCCACAATGCGTGTGCATCCGCATGGGCATTCTTTAATAGGATACACATTGCAAGGTTGCTAACAATGTGAGTGCATGCGCTGTGATGCAAGCTTTGCACTCCAGTGGCAACAGAGCATTGGTAAAGCCAATATCTTTCAAGCCTAGACCTATTGGTTTTGTCAATGCTTTAGGTCTCTAGTATGGCAGCATTCACTGACTGCATCCGTCAGTGCAGGAATCATCTCTTCTACGTCCTGGTTTTGTCAGTGCCGAGGCGCTCAGAGGGGGCTGTAGGTCGTCAGTATTGGCCGCAAAGTGTACACCATGGGTTTGGTATTTACTAGGTGTGCAATTGGAAAACCACTACTAATATCAGACGTCAAACAGAGGGTTACGACGTAGAAATCAAAGATATATGATATTCCCCATTCTGATATGTAATGATATCTGATGTGCAGGTAACAATGAGTAAAAACACAGGGTCAATGTCTTCCTCAGAGGACTTCCAGCATCTACAGAGGCTGCTGCATGCTGTGATCACATACATTTACACATATTTTTTTAGCTCAGACAGGTACATTTTTGCATTGCACGGCGATTCACATGAACCCAATACCATAAATAGGCAAGCTCAAAATAAGCTGGATATTTGTGACATCAATAGGTCTGAACACTACCTAAATGTAGGCAACTATTTGCTTTTTTGTGCTTAGGTGTTAGTTGTGTGAACAGATCAAACCTGCAAGAACACAACAAGGAAAAATAAACTTAAATGTAAAAGCCTCGTCAATCACGTCACCTCTTCTCTAATATGTTGAAGTTAGTAGGTAATCCTTTTGAGCGAGACATAAATCACAAGCGAAAACCAAGGCATGAATTCCTTCAGTGCAGCCTGCGAGATCTGTCAGAGAGATGAAAAGCTCCTTTGAAGTACCCTAACCTGACTCACCTACAAAAAAAAAAGTTTTGGAGTTGGCGGCAAAGCGCCTTCAGCATTCAACGTGAAATGTATTCCTGCGAGTTTAACACTTCTCCTATCATGTACTATCAGAGTTTCTGTGACCACTGTACACAACTGTAACATAAGTAAAAAATGTAACAAATACACTTTAATACGTTAATAAACATTTCAGCCTTGTAAAAGCCCTAGGCCTGCAGACCTATAGACTGTTTGCTGCCACTTTTTGCTTGGCTAAAGGACATCATCTTCTATCCATCGCTTGAAACTCAAGAAAAATAACACAAACACTAGATGTATCTCTCTCCTTAATCTGTGCTGCAGAATATAAACTGTAAACTCATCATATGACCTTTTTATTGTGTGTCCAGAATAAATAAATGAATTGTCATAATATAGATGATTGATTCTGGGTGTTGGCATCCCACAAACAGCTTTGATAGTCGCATCAGTAGCTGCTCATTAAAGCTTTCCTAACTTTGGCATCTTTTCATTGGTGACGGTTAGAAGTTGGCAGGGATTTCAGAGCTCTTCTTGTGCTGGTGATGATCCACTAACGGATCCAATGTCAAGACACTGAAAGGTCACTTCCCTGCACTCCACTGTGGGAGTTGTTGTGGATCCTCTGTCACGATGCTGACGCTACACCGCGTCTCCGCTCCTTGCTGTGGGAGTGGCTGTGTTGGAGTGTGTATGACCTCTCCTCTTTGAGTCATTCTGCGGTGCCTGCACTGTTTGGAGCAGTCACGTGTCACCTTCATTATCAATGAACGCAGGTGAACCTCAACATCATAATGACAAGTCAACATCATTTATGACTCTACACCATGTCGTAAAGACTCTCACTATAGTAACAAGGCTGCTGGATTTGGGCAGTAGCACCACCAAGTGCGTGGGACTGAGTCTGATCCTGCGCAATGTGACAGCTGTCGGCCTAACCCTTCTGGCCAGCTAGCAGCACCTCACCAATACTCAAGAGTAAACGTGCTTTGTGGCAGCCCTTCGTATGTCATTCGGGTTTCTCAGGGAGGACCGTGGTGGAACAGATCTTTCCCCTTTCTCTCAGTCACATATGTATTAAACATATAAAAAAAAAGCAGAAGCAGGATTAGGTTCAATACGTTTTTTGCATTCTATGTAAAAAGGCATGTACTGAGATTATGAGGATGATAAAACATAATATAAGCAAAGCAGTGACAAGCAAAGTGAAACATGGGAAAAGTGCCATCATATTGTCACAATAATGGTTCTAGAATCTCCACCTGCACTACTAATATTCTCTACAAGAGCATGGCAGTGTAAACCCTAATCTGCCCATCCCTGCCCCTAATCTGTCCCCACTAGAAGGCAACGCATCCCCATACCTTTGCTTATAGGTGAAGATGAGGTCTGCTGGTCTACTGAGAGTCCTCTCATATGGAGACAGAGAAGGCTTTAGATCTCAGCAGAGACTTCAAGGAAAGCGTGCAGCATGCAATGGCAAATGGCTGGAATTCCCCTCTGTTGTATAGGGGGCAGTGAGGTGTTTTATAATAAAACACCTGATGTTCTGAGGAACTGCCCTATCGTGAAAACGCATGTATTTCTGTGTATAAGAGATGAGAACGCGATGTGCCGGAAATACTGGTAAACTTATCACGTTCAGCCTTGAATGAAGCACAGAGTGAATATAAATCCAGAGAAATTAATAACAAAATGCTGTGCGAAAGAACAGCTGATAACATAATAAAATACATCTCCACTAAATGAAGCTTTCACTAAAATAATAAAAATAATAAAATGCCATGTAGCTAGGTAAAAGGGCACAAACTGTTTTGAGATATATACCTTTCAAGGAGAAGCTTTTATCCCGAAAAAAAGTTTTGCTCTACTAAAACACTGTTTAGGGCAAGAAGGCAGGACAATTATAAAGTAATTGCCTCATCAGTCTGTGAATGGAGAAGGAGATGCTAAAGATAGGTATGCATCATCTATGACAATGTTGGACATTCGTTTCAAACCACACAAAAATATTATTCTATTAAGGCACAACTTTTATTGGAAATGTTAACTTCCAGAAGAACCCATAGACATTTCCAGAGGTGTTTTCAGGATTCTTGCTTCCACATGTGCATACAAGACTTTTGAAGACCAGTTAATAGGGATCAAATCGTCAAACACAACAATAATTGGAAGATTCCAAAGACTCTTTTAACCATGCAACATTTGAATCTGTATAAAGCAGTGGAAATAGCAGAAGGAATTGAGAGTACTGCATCTTAGATTGCTTTACAAACTTCTTCAGTTCAGTGTGTGACTGTCACTACCAAACCATAAAAGGAAGAAAAGCTCTGCTGATGTCAAATACAATAGTCTCACATGTTACAGTCGTCGTGGGAAATAACCGTTTGGGGAATTCATCCACCATGTTCGGTTATCGATACAGTTTACATAAAAAGTAAAAAAGAAAGGTCATTTTGAAAATGGTTTGCAAATCTAAAAAGGGAGAACAAAATAAGTTGGTAAATGCAGTCAGTAAATATGTTAACAAGTCAAAGGATTATTAATCTAATGATAAGAGTATTGTTTTGTGCTTAGATTTGATTTAAGTGCACATACCTCAAACTCCCCATCCACACTTACAAAGCACTCCACAACACAAACCCTGTTTGCTTGAACAGACACATTTATTTCTACCAACTTTCGGGACATCTGTGCTCTGCAGGATTCTCACTAGCACCTACCCCATGCATACACAAAATCAGAGCAAGATGTTGCTTTTCAAATATGCCCTCCAGCGCTGGTCTCATACACTGCCTACAAAGGATTCTCTCAAGGTTGATAAGTGCACTATAAAAACACTGATAACATAACATACCAACATCACATAACATAGAATATCATAACACAACACAGCACAGCTCTACACAATAACATAACATTTCAGACGAGGTTGAGAAAAAAGAAAAATCTAGTATGCAAGTGGGTGCTAGTGTTATCAAAAGACCAAACAGTCAAGTTGGAGTTGGTGATGTGATGGTAAGCATGATGGCAAATTCTGCATCATAATTTACTCTGATGACGCAAATGACTGGGAAATATTTCAGAACATTACTCGAGAATGTCAAAGGTCAGACTAGTGGCATATGGGGAAAAACCTATAGAAGTGCAAGGGGAATTCCATGTGACATTGTCTTTTAAAGGCAAGATTTCACAGGCTACAGTTTATGTTGCAAAACATGTTTCATCAGGATTAGGGACTAGAGCAAAGAAATTTAGGGACAATCTTGGAACCCAATAATTCTTAGCAGGTTCTCTTAAAGAACTAGTGTTTGGGTGCATAGTTGTTGTAATGTTCTGAGTGGTATGATATTTTTATAGGGGTGTTACTAAAATTCATGATAGGCTGTAGGGTTTTAAGCTCAAGTCTGATGTTAAGTCAGTTGACGAGAGGACAACTTAAGGTTGGACTTGAATTATGAAAATAGGTGGAAGAACTTTGGGCCCAGGACATCATAGAGCCTATAGAAGGTGCAGAATGTCTATCCCCTGTGGTATTGGCAATCAAGGTCAAAGGCACTTTAAGGATGGATGTAAATTGCAGGGACCTTAATTCTAGTTTTGGGTGGATCCACATCCCCTGACAAACATTAAAGAAATGTGAACATTGCTCAGGGGTGCAGAGGTTTCCTCCACCCTAAGCATGGCCTCTGCACACCATCAGATTGTCTTACATCAAGAGTCTGGCCATCCAACTTCTTTCATCACTCCTGGAGGGGCGTTTTGTTTCAAATTGAAGTCTGACAGACTGGAGTCTGCTTCTGCTGTATTTCAGTGATTAATGGATATGCTTTATAAAGATGTTTATGGAGTTGCTCGCTTCCAAGAAGACCTATTGATGTATGCATAGGAGAAGGCTAGTAATGACAGGAAATGAGTGCTCGTTTTATCCATACTCAAGGAAAGAGTTATTATTTAGAAACCAGAACAGTGCAAACATGGTATACCATGTGCTGATTATCTAGGTCACAAAGTATCTGCACAAGAAGTGGAACCCAAGGAACATTGAGTTTGAGACATTGTTGAAGCTTCTTTACTTGTAAGTTAGGAACAATTGTGATTGTTTATGGGTTTCATGGAATTCTTCTTTTATTTTATTCCTTAGTGTGCTGAGAAGACTAATTTGATGTGGGGATTGTTGTACAAGAATGAAAGTTTAGTGTAAAATGAAGAAGGCATGTTAGAATGTAATCAAATAAAAAGGAATGTAACAGAGACTATTTCACCCACACCATTCGATAATCCTGATCCCAGCATGTGGCTACAGATGTTAGTCAACATGGCGTAGGACTAGTCCTACTGAAAAAAAGAAATGAAAAGGATAAAGTGGTAGCATTTGCTATTCGCAGCCTGCGCAGCTTTGAACAGTAATATTCCGTAGTGGAAAAAGAAGCATTAGCTTGTTGGTGGGGTGTCAATTGTTTTTTCACTATTTGGGAAGGTCCAAACTCACCATTCAGGTAGATAAATGTTAATTTATTTACCACAAAGGGAACAGGAACAGCCACACCAAGAATAGTTAAATGGCAATACAGATTGCAGAAAATTTCTTATCATATGTAGTACATACCTGGTACAAAATGTTATAGTTGACTGTTTGTCTAGATTACCATTAGGGGTTAAGAAGGGTAAACACATGAGAAGAATAAGGAAATTGTGGTTAACAGGTTGACATCTGTTAGCAAAGGTGAAATTTCAGAACTTCAGTGGCCATTGGTGTTAGAACTGAACGTACGGGACCACAGGAAAAACATAGAATTCTCGCAATGTGCTTGCCCTTCGGGATGGTTCCCTCAGTGGATGACTGCACCACATGGGGTACAGTCTTCGCTGCAATTTATACTATCACACACGGTATCCTGAAACTTGCCAATTTACCAGAAGTGTTAAAAGAAATTCAGAATGAGCATGGGGCTGCATCAGCCCTAGATTTGGGGATGAAATTAATACGTAACTTCGACCCAGTCTCCTCAGCCATACTCAGTAACATTAAAGGGAAAGTGGTAGCACTGGCTATATGCCAGCGCCTCCGGGAGATTCCACATTTGGAACAGCAGAAACAGCTACCAAAAATTATTTCCGATAACTATACCAGTATAGGACGAGATAGTGTGGGAGCCATGCCGAAGAAGCTTGAAATACAAAGTACGACCCCTAAGGAAGGTGCTAATCAAGCACAGGAGGGTTCTAAAAAGCACTGGAATAAACAAAAGCAATTTAAAGACAGACGTCAGAGATCAGATTCTCCACATCCGGAGAACTCAGACAGGAGATCTAATCTCAGAAATAGAGAAAATATAAAAACTCCTGACAGATATACTGATTCACGTCCCTTTCAGGATGCACCGGATAAATGTAGCGAGAGAGGGGGCTGTCCTGATCGACGTCCTGAATACGTGAAACAGAAGAAAGACTCGCCACAGTCTTCAGACAAAAAAGAAGATAAGTCCCCACAACAGAAGCCACAGTTTAAAAAGAAAAAGGTGGCAGCACTGTCAGTTAAAAATGCCAGTACACTTGAGAACATTGCTGAAGAACAAGATGTGGGCAGTGACACTGTTAGACAGCACAGCAGAGGTCACGATATGTCGCCAGAGTCTGAAAGATCCCCTCTCACTACCCAACAGGACATACCTCTTCTAAGCAGAAATAACAACACTACTTCTGACTACACAAGCATGTCCAATGATGCTACAAACACCTCCTCGACCGTGTGGAGGGCGGAAAATGAGTTTTTGCTGATTCCAGTTACCACTTCAACGACAACACCTGTCCAATATTTGTCTGTTTTCTAGACTACCACAACACAGACTGACGACACGTCTACTATGAGCCTCCATGCGAAGTGGATCCATCCACCGGTAATGCATCTGCTCCTGCATTTGCAGAGACTGCTTCTGGTTACTTCATCAACATTGATGACTTTCTTCAGATTCATCCACTCCTGCGATTGAAAATGTTTCAAAGACACGTAAGCTGTATTTATGGCTTAAAAATAACTATTTAATACATCCATGGAATGATTTATGGTTCGGCTTGACATTTTTTGCATTATTTCTCTGGATTGGTTTCGGGACTATTTTCTTTTTGCTTATAAATGGTCATTACCTAGCTGAACGCTCCTCTGTTGAGTTTTTGGATGAAGTCTTAACTCCATATCATTCCTCACATAAGGCTCGCAGAGACTTGTCCCTTGTGAACGTTTCAGCTGTACCAATTCCTGATGGGATTGTGTGGGACAAAGTTCCATTTGATATATATGGGCCTACTGAGGTCATTCAAATTCCATATGTCTTCAAAATTTCTATGACTGATGTAATTACAGCTGGTGTTGTATCTGCTGATTGGGATGTCCAGACAGTTGATTCTATGTTAACTAAAATGAAGGACTATTCAGTATTTGAAAGTGATAATGTATACACTAATACAAAGAATTATTGGGAAATGTTCTGCTATAACAACTGGGGACATTACTACCTGCACCGTGCAACTAGACATAGAACAATATTTAACTATACATAGTGGGAACACTGTTCAGCTCCACCTGTGGGGAGCCCAAAACATTATTCAGACAAATTCACTTATTTTTTTGGGCATGACAGAAAAAATGCAGAGTCATATCAAGTTACCTCCTTCCAAGATTAGGAAAATTTTGCTAAATGATACAAAACTGGTTTATTCAGATTCCTTTGTTTCCCGACTTGCAGTTGAAGGTTATGAATACTGGAAGGAAACTATTGATGTAAAGAGTGTATGGGGAACACAAGATTGGCAAAAACAGGGTATGGAAGCTTTGTTTAGAGTGTGCCTTATTCCTGTCCAAATTATCTTTTTGAATAACACCATCCAGCAAACATCCTGTCTGGGGGTTAGTAAAAATGAAAGAAATGAATACGCCTAGTATCCTCACACTGGCAAAGTTTAATTATTGGCAATACTTCCTGAATGTCAACTAGGAAGAATTAGATGCAAAGGTTCAGGCTGGTACCTATAACTCTTCACTTTCCAGTCTCAGCGGGTAGTTGATTTGGTCAATAGACACAAATGGGTGTCAGGCACGCTTTGTGAATTCCTCAGGGGGTTTCAAGATTAGCTGGCCAGACCCTCGCTTTGTCTCAGGTCAACACACAGTGTGGGTAAGCTGTGCCAACAGTGGGTACAAACTAACATGTTAGCCACAGTTAAGGAACATCTAAACACTCTTTCTGAAGATATAGACTTACAGGACTTTGTGTTAGGTCCCAGAAAGCCATGCTCTAAATGATTAATCTATGCCATACATAATGAGATCTGGAAGCTTTCTCAGATAGAAGCTGCTGCGCGTTTAAGGCACATAGACAAGGAAAACTTAGAAAAGGCTTTAGCTGTTGTCGACAATGGCATGAACACTCTGTCTAACAGGATTTACTCCCTGACAAACATAGTGTCGTCTGCGATAGATATCATTCAGACAGATATGTCTCTTTTATATCATCGGCAAAATCAGCTGCGTTCCATCATGCAGTTAGGTTGGACGTTTAAGACTCTGAAAAATGGCCGCATAGCATGGAAATACATTAACGGAAGTGACTTGTTTGCTGCTTTTAATTTATCCAAGGAACAACAGACAATGGCTAAGAAGGAAGCTAGTTTCACCATGCTTCACATAGAAAAGTTAGAAAAGTTTACTTTTACTATTGCAGAAAGTCCATCAACCGTATGGCTTTTACATGGCATTATTAACTTGCCCTTTTCCACTTTTTGTTTTTTGAAATGCTTGAAACATCTTGCCATGGACAGCTACGAGCTGTTAGGTGATAGCTATATTAAAGAAGAGTGGGAGTTGCCCTTTGAATACAAATGTTTGAATGGTGAAACAGGTCTTTATCAACAGAAACGAATGTGAGACTACTGTTAGTCATTCAATGGTCTGCAAGCAGGTGTCCCTTCACTGCCTTTGCAATGTGGGGGTCGTGAACTGGCCTGTTTTCTGAAGGGTACTCCCATCCCTTTGATTCGGCCAGCATTTCATGTACTTTCGAATGGAAGTTATGTGGTGCTGAGCGACCAAAGCTGTTGCGGTATGCGACCAGGAATTGCCTATGCAATTTCAGTCTCTGAGGTTGTTACGTGTTGTGGACAAGTTTTATTCTCCCCCACATGAGAGATAAGAGTATCAGAAATGTGGCCTCACATTGATACTGCAAATGTAAATTATGACAAGCTGAACAGACTAAAGGCACTACTGTTTCAAAAACAAGTCTCTTTGACATAGGCTAAAGAGACACATGCTCTCCAGATATCAAGATCATCAGCCGAGATACAATCCTTATTAAGTACCAACTTCCCCGAGCACTTTGGAGAGCTGATATCCATAATATTCTTCACCTCGAGCATTACGGGGATTGTCCGTTTCTTTGAGGATGTTGGGTCTGGATTTGTGTCCATCTTCCAGACTGTCTTCAGAGTCATTCCTTTGGCCATCCGTTCACTCTTTTCTAGTGTGTTTGGTGACTTTCCTATAATTTTGGCCTTAATAGGTGGAATACTGCTGCTATTTCTTCTGATTCGCAGTGGTTGTGTCTTTCTAGCTACGCGAAGCAATGGAGCCACTACCACCAGCCTAGCTGTGCCGTCAACGCATGGTTCAGGTCTTTAATGCTCCATTGCTGGAAGAGTTGGAGCGTGATTGGTCATTGTCATTCTGACCAGTCTTCACTGCGTGTGGTGCCTCTTCGAACATTTGCCTACTGTGTGCCTTGCTGTTACGCCAGTGCCTTCTGTGGACCAAGCACTGCTGATGTCCTCGATGAGGGTTCATTCACGTTCGTGCTCCTTGAGACTCAGGCTGATTCACGAAGCCACTTATGTGCCGCCTTTAGTGAACGATCTAGGTCTCTTTGGCGCTGTGGAGGGTGCCACTCCTGCAGGTGGACCTGCACAAGATACTACTACGCACTACTGCTCCGTGGATCTGTCTGCCTATCTTGTCATCGATCTAACATCTGATGATGTGGCCTCTTTCCTGAAGTCCTTTCCATTCAATGGCTTTGAAGATGCTCTTCAATAGCATGACTACGGTTAGAAAGATTTGATGGTTGGCTTATTACACCAAATTCAAAGTTTGCCCTTACTTTGGCCTGCTGAGCTTGTCATAGTCGACATTATGGGGGTCATTCTGACCCTGGCGGCCGGTGACCGCCAGGGTCACCGACCACGGGAGCACCGCCAACAGGCTGGCGGTGCTCCCAAGGGCATTCTGACCGCGGCGGTTCAGCCGCGGCCAGAAAGGGTAAACCGGCGGTCTCCCGCCGGTTTACCACTGCCCTACAGAATCCTCCATGGCTGCGGAGCGCGCTCCGCAGCCATGGGGATTCTGACACCCCCTTCCGCCATGCTGTTCCTGGCGGGTCTCCCGCCAGGAACAGGATGGCGGTAGGGGGTGCCGCGGGGCCCCTGGGGGGCATGGGCACTGCAGGGGCCCCCATAAGAGGGCCCCGCAAAGTATTTCAGTGTCTGCAAAACAGACACTGAAATACGCGACGGGTGCAACTGCACCCGTCGCACCTTCCCACTACGCCGGCTCCATTCGGAGCCGGCGTCCTCGTGGGAAGGTCGATTTGCCCTGGGCTGGCGGGCGGCCGCCCGCCAGCCCAGGGCAAATCCCAAAATACCCTCAGCGGTCTTTTGACCGCGGAGCGGTATTTTGGAGGGGGAACATTGGCGGGCGGCCTCCGCCACCCGCCAATGTTAGAATCACCCCCTATATCTCTTTGTATGTTTTTAGCTACTACTTTTTAACATGTTTTTAGAAATTGTTTTTAGCTAGTTTTTTAATGGTTTTAGCTTGTTTTAGTTAGTAGCATTTTTTTAGCTTGGATTCAGTCACCTTCGGTGGCGTCCTCCTATGGCATCATACTTGTTACGGCAATGGGGAGGGTGTAGTGAATCCTATCTTGTTTTAATAGATAGCAGGAGTTAGCTTAGCCCTCTGGCTTGTAGACTCGTGCCCCGGTCACCAAGTGACATTTACCTTACTTAGTTTGCTCTGTTTTTGTTACGTACTGCGCTGGACTTCTCACCTCTGGATACCGGGTTGGCAAATACACCAGGTCTTCTACAGGGTCTGGATACTCCCAGATAAGGGCGACCCCTTCTAGTAGCCACGGTGCCGCTTGACTGGCAATGCCAAAGCAGACCGTACCCTCCAGAAGAAGTCCCAGAGGGAAAAACCCCAACACTGGGGAAAAACCTCTAACAGGAAACTCCTGAAGAAAAATAAGAAAAAACAGGACTTGACAACAGGAACAAAAATAGGCAAAATTTCCCAAGGCAAAAAGCAGGAACAAAGAACAGGCAAAATATCCCAAGGCAAAAGCAGGAACAAAAAACAGGAGCGAAGAGCACAACCAGAAGGAGGTGTTTGCAACGCAAGGTAGAACATGACTGACTGACTTATATACTGAGAAAAAGGGAAATGACATCACAGGAAAGGGAAAGAACACCATCTTGAATTGGGAAGAGCCCATAGACCAGAATAGGAAAAAGAAAGTAGTATAAAAGAAAACTAGAGCATGCTGGGACACAAACACGAAGAAGACAAGATGGACACAAGCATGGACAGAGACAGGAAGAAAAAGACCAGAAAAACCCACCACCAAAAGAAGAAAAAAGGGTCTACAGGTAAGTGTAGCACGACCAGGAGCGAAATATATGCTTCCCAGGACACGCAACCAAAAAACACGGGGAACGACGCTCTGAGTGTCGGCATCGCGTTCCAGCCGCGAAGACCGAAAGAGACGCCGTGTCTAAGCGCGGCGTTACAGGTTTAGCACATTTATTTAATTATATCTTTTAAAATGGCTGCCTTGTTTCTAGTTAGGCCAATGTTTTAATTTCACGTTATCAGTGCCACTGCGTTAAGACGTCACTATCAAGCGACAAAGATAAACACACTGTAGGTATTCACATTAGGTTCTTTCCCTCTTCATGCCTTCGAGGGAATTGTTTACATAAATTGCCGTCCCAAGCATGTCTTGTTATCTATTGTTTGGGAACAGACCTACGTCAGGGGGCCAAGCAGATCTGCATAAATGCACTTCACATAGACAGATAGAGGGATTCTGACCAGATGTCATTGTCACTATTGATGCTGCACGATGCCTTGACACTGACCCAGTCTTCGTATCCCTACGGTGTCTGAGCTAGAGACCTCATTCCAAGGTAATGAGGGTTTAGGGGCTTTTCAAATGAACACCACACTGGCAGATTAGGTTTAACATACCTAGCTCTCTTCAGGTTAGAGTTTAGGTTCACATTACTAGGGTATTAAGACATACTGTATTTCACATCTCATGTCATTTCATGTCATTGCAAGATGGTGGTGGTCTTTGTAGTAATGACTCTCGTCTTTACAATTCTGCACTGTTCATTATCCTTAACGTTGCAGCCCATCAAACTTATCATAGATTGCAGTTTTGTTAATAAAACCTATTGAAGACTTTACTGCATCTCCTTCATTGCCTGTATTTCATTGAGACATGCTGTTCATTTGAGAAAGGGGTAGTCTGCCTTTAACCACAACACTCCCTGAGATGTCACACTCTTGAGTCCCTGCGTAAAGACTGCCACAAATCACCTTTTACTGTTTGGGTGTTTGGTGAGGTGCTGTTTGTGAGCCGGAAGGGTTGGGACGACAGTTGCAACTTGTAGGACAGGCATAGTCGCCTATAAACATAAGTACTGTCATCCTTGAACCAGCAGTCTTGCCTGGAGCAAGAGTCAAACTACAATGGTAGATTTTTAGAACAGAATTACTACATCTAAAGTGAAGGAATTTTTAAAGAATTTGTTCTTTGGGGAAGGGGTATCAGATGAAATAGTTTTTGACAACGGATCACAATCTGTCTCATCAAATTTAAAGTTTTCCTGAACAACCTTAATATTAAGCATGTCACTACTTCCTTAAATAATCCACAGAGTATTGGTCTTGTGGAGTGATGTAAAAACGTGATTAAATATAACATTCAATTGTCCTTGGATTGGATGCAGGAGTTGAGGCGCTTATTAATGGGTGATTTGTACTACTCCCAATTCTGATACCAAAGTTTCATTTGTTGTACTGTTGAAAGGCAGATTTCCTTGGTCAAAACTGAACAGATTTGATGTGAGCTGTGTGTTGTGAGTAGGAAATAGCACAAGAAAAATATAAAGTGGAAAGGAGCCATGAATTGGGTGCCATCATACAACTCTAATTACCTTCAAACAGCATAAAAGGGATTCTCGGTTCTCTATGCCCAAAAGAGTGGTGCAAGTGATTAATGATGCTGTAAGATTAGAAGATAGGAAACCAGTCTCTCTCATATGGATTTAATTAATTTTATAGCATGATGCATACCATTGTAATGTGCCAGAGCATGCTGCATTGCATATACATTACATAGAGACAATGAATCATAGGTGTGAAAATCAGTGTATAAAATGTTACATAGGACAGGGGACTGCAAGGTGCCGAAGCCACATGGTCACTTGGTCTGGAGAAGCACAAACTCAGAATTTAAAATTTAACACCATGGTTGGGAGTTCTCTTTAATATTGAGAATTGATTTCTACCCAAATTAACCTTTTTTTTCAAAGTTAGGATAATAAAAGACTGGGGAAAAATCATAACACTCTAATCTATGCCTTGCAACATGCATGCAGTTCTTTGATGACACTTAGGTCCAGATTTACAAGGCCCTTGCGCCCCTTAGCACCACATTTGCGGCAGTAAGGCGCCACTTTCTTGTAAATATGGCCCTTAATAGCTCACCATTCCTTATTAGGATTTTAATGTGTAAACTGCAAGTAACAAACGGACCTCTCTGACAAAAGCAGTAACCCACTGATGTATTTGCCTTATTTGCAGTTTTTGATCTGCCTGGCGCGCGTTCCTTGCAGCAGGCATACTAACTCTCTGCACTTCCTTAAAACGTCCACTTGAGGAAACTTGGATCTCTCTCCTGTCAGAATATTAACCACCAGAGTTATCTTGACGTATTTATTGTTGCCTGAAAATTGCTGGAGGCAAAGAACGCCGCAGCAGGTCCTTTTAAAGCCATAATATACCTGCAAACAGGGCGCCCCCACCCGAAGTTAGCACCCGGTGCTGTAGCACCGGTCGCACCGGTGTAGAGCCGGCCCTGCTTCAAGGTGTAGGGAGTGCAGCAAACATTGACAACTATTTTCTGAAGTGTTAGCAGGAAGGATCCATTTCTTAGCTAAAATTAAACACTAAACTTATGTTTGAGAGCATACATCAATCTACATCTTCTCAGAGCAGCCAATCGTACAGGCTACTGAGCCCTGTTACAAAAATGGATGAGCTGCGAGATTTATGGATTCTGGAGGCGGGGGGGCCTTAGAACAAACAGTGAAGAAGAAAGGCCCAGTGAGAAGAGTTCTCCCTTCTAATCCGTCCTAGACACCAAAGGGGTCATGCAAAATCTGATTGTTCTTATCCACAATATTCATTCATTGCTTCAAAGTTGGGGTCAAAAAGCACCAGAGGTTTTATGTAAGTACAGAGTGTAATGAAAGACCACATGTAATCCAGAGTGCACATCCGTGCAAGCATCCCAGGTTTAATAGATAACCCAACAAGAATTCTGCATGTAAGAGCCAGGATATATTCTTAAACAACTAACACAAGCGAAATAGCAACATGAACACATTTAAGAGCAACAAGAACAAATGAGATAAGAAACAAAACAAAAACAAGCGAGAGAGCAATACGTATGCCAAAGATACAGAAAATATTACACCACAGAAATGGCCTCCCTGTCTCGCTCTGTCTTTCTGCGGGCGCTCACTACCAGATGGTAAATCTTTGCCGTACTGCACTTATAGGAAAAATATTTACTGTAATAAGTGGTGAAACGTGGCACAGGCGTGTGGTGCCTGCCAACTTCTGTGGCATCAAGAGGATCCACTATGCAAGTCTAGGAACGTTCAAGGGCACACAAATTGATATTCTCTAATGTTCATGCATCAAAATTATTTCTAAAAAACTACACCTTTTACAACAGTTCAAAAGTGGTTTCCAAATTAATAAGTGAGTTTGCCAAATTGTTTCTAGTCACAATTAAAAAAGAATTGTTGCAAAGAAAGTATGATCGATAATACAGCTTCAAACGTGGTTAGAAAGAAACACTCATTTAGTTAATTTCATTGAATAGGTGTACTCATGTTTTTGCAACCTCTAACATAGTGTCTCATCACATATGAGAGTGATTTGATCAAGACTTTCGTGTGACAAAGACTCTGCTTCTCATCCAGTAAAAGAGAAGTGCATTAGTTTGAGGGTAAAGAATCTTGAATTGATTTCAGCTCTGTTCATAATTCCTGGCAGTCTGCAAAGCTGCTTGAATTCCAATGCGCTGTGACAAAGGCCCAGCTGCCATGTTTCTTTTGGGTTCTTTGATGTAATAAAATGGAACAGCAGCTTGTAACCACTGACAAGGTAACAAAACAGGGGTGGCAACACAGACAATGGCAACTTATAACCCAACACAAATAATAGTTCACATGAAATTACACAATCAGGAGGCTATACATTAGGCCTGTGAATATTGTTAATTACTTGAGCATACTGTTGTGTAGACCCCTATTACTGGGCACCACGTAGCACATGTAAAATCGTGCTTTCTTAATCTTGTGCAGTCACACCGACCGCAAAACATTTTATCACGCGAGACTTGGTTTGAGCAGAAAAAAGTATGTGGTGACTATGTGTGCTGCGCGTGCAGGGATAACAATGTTCACTGTGGGACTAGCATGTGGATGGATGTACGAGTATTTTTGTTATGCCACGAAAGTATTACTTACCAATACTAAAATTACATTTGTTTTTGTCTTCAAGGCACCTGTTAGGCGAAATCAACTCAGGAGTTTTTCTCTAATTTTGTTAAGTAAAAGTTTCATAGAGAATACTGTATGTGCAACAGAAAGTTACCCCAGACTCCTTCCTGGCGTTCATTGGATCCTTGGCAATTCACACATCTTTTGTCTGCATCATCACTTTGGAACGTTCATGTTTTTTGCCCAATATCTATGTTGGTGGGGTGATGGTCGACGAAGGTGTAAGGGGCACTACCTATTATTTTTTCTCTGTTTGGATTTTTTTGTTTGTTGCTGGGGGACAAGTGAAAAGGGAACGCGTGCGCAGGACCAGGGAAGACCTACGTGGAGAGGGAGGAACTGGTGTCCTGTAAGAGGAATGGACATGTGTTTGTAATTCAAGATAGTTTCCCTAATGTTCTTTGTTGTTGTGTCCAAATTTTCAGATACTGCCCTTGGTAAGATTTTCTCTGTGGCGCTAAAGACCACAGATGCTGTAATAAGCTGTCACTGCTGTTCTCCCGCAGGAGCTGGGCCCTGTGAATGGGCATGAGTTTTAGGTAAGGCTTGGGGTACTCTTGTGCAATCCTTATATTGTGAGGTTGGAGGAGGTGGAGGTGCTCCACAGCCTGCAGCCATTGAGTCTTTATTTTCTATAGCTTCTTTCTTGCCTTGTGCTAGTTCACCATTTTGTCAATAACATAGTGAGTGCAGCCACAGATGCTACTTCTCAGAATTTTGTTGTAATTTTCCATTAACTCTATGCAACCCTGCTTGGGGCCACATCTGGCCCTTATTGATTTTCTAACTATAATCAAATCGCCTTTATGAGTGAGTCACCTTCTTCTATGTGGACATCATGAACAATATTTTTCTCAAATTGCAAAAAAAAACTGTCAGCCTCCCTGATGCTCACCTAGGGGCCCAATGGGACCTACTCTCCCCAGAATATGACTAATGAATTTCTAATAACCTTTTGACACACATCCTATGTCCTATTGTAGACCAAGGTGCTCAGGGTTATCTCCACACAGCATAGACCACCAGGCTGAGCTCTTCTGCAAGATGGATGAGTTTATCTCTCCTGGTTCTGCTGATGGGCCCGTCTGGATGCAGATTACATTGGTTACCTTCAGCGAACTGCTCAATAGACCTTCTTCTGCGCGGTTCCTATTGGCCTCCCATCCAAGCACCCTGGAAATCTGTGATCCAGGGAATCAGGGTAATTGGTATACATTGAAATAGATTTCTACTGGCGGTTATGTCTTCAAACATGCTACAAAGACCTGATCTCTTCTTTCCATTCTCTATTTCTTACATTCTGTTTCATGAAATCTTTGTTTTTACACATTGCACACGAATATTTTATATTTTGGCGTGAATTGTCTCAGCTTCTCCACAAAACAGATCTGGTGATCCTATGTAGAAAGGAGAGTAAGTAACACAGCTCTGCTATTGTAAATGCTCTGAGAAGAGGTGTATATATATTTAAAGTTTAATATACTTTTGTTTAGGACTTTACAGATTAAATCATTCTCAGTAAAGGTTAAAATAAAGGAATGTAGGCACATAAAATAAAACCTAAATTTTAGCCGCTTTCAGAGAGCAAGTACCTTATAATACACTGGTGCAGGCAGAAGCAGTGAAGTTTTACCTAATATCCTACCACGGAAGCCTGTTGCCCAGTGTAAGTTTGCAGAACACATTACAATGCTGGAGGTACAACAGATCTCTTGTCATGCTGTACCGCTGTCAAAAAACGCGCCAGACTGCGGCTGCAAATGTACCTTCCCGCCACAAACTGTACTTTACAATTCTTTGCAGGGTTCATCAGCTATAAGCTGTTCATGGCCATTTAATGCCTCAGCAGAGCTCAAATAACCTTGTCAAATGTATCTTAGCGTTTTTCCATTTTTATGGCTTGTTATCTAAATCACTGTAGCAGAAAAGTGCTCCAGATGGAAAAACAATTGGTTAATGTTTACTCAGAGATGAGAAAAGTTCTCTGGAAAGATAACCATCGGATGAGACAATTAAAGGAGCTTACTTGGTGGAAGGCTTTTGAGCTCTGTGCATTTATCACTGATCATAATGGATTCTCCTCCCCCTGAAAAAAAGTTATGTAGAGATATATAGATATACATACACTGATTTGAAAAAAACTACTTCAAGGTCATGGCAAGGTTAGAACGGTCTAGGCTCGGTGGCTAACTTTAAAAAATGGCTGGATTAGGCGCTATTAATTTGTCACTTATTGTTCAAAATACTCACACAAAGGCACTTCACAGGACAATTACTGACACCATTGCTGATTACGCCACAGTGCACCCCTGTTTTGCACTTTGACATCCTGTTACTTGCCTTTGTGAATTGGCCACAGGACATCCAAAAAGGGGATATAATGGCGAGGTTCACACACAATTACTACACACAGAGAGGATTACTGCAATGTATCTAATATAAAGAGAGATTTTCAGTTTCGGTCCCTAAAGCATGTAAAAATGTCCTCCTGTAGTACCACTTCCCTTTCTCATAAATGCCTTAGTGAATTGACCTCAATGTGCCTTTTTGATTTTATGGATGAACAGAGCAGATCAGACACTGTTGACTCTATGAACCCCTGACTGCCATCCACAGCAACTTATGAGTTGCTCCTAGACTAGCCCGTAATGTGTATCTATGTCCCCCCAGCCTTCGCACCTGGCTGCATGTCTAGCACCTTCAAGTGCCTTAACCTTACCCAAAGTGTAAGAGAAAAAACATAAAACTGGATTGAGCAAGAAGTGGTGAGATGTAGCTACATACCACAGAAATGTAGAAGGAATGTCTGTAATAGGGTAAAGATGCATTGTGGCTATGGAAGGACAAGGGAGTTTAATGGATTTAATTAATGTTATAGAAAGCGAAAACAAAAAAGTGACTGCTTTAGAAGCTGTTATACATATGTATGGAACAAAATATGAATAAGCAAAAGAGAATATGAAGAGCATCTGAAGAGTTAAAGACAGGTTTGAAAAGTAAGAATCTGTGGATGAGGAGCCAGCTAGAGTGCAGAAGTAATATAGTTTAGAACTACTCAAACTCTGTAGCAGCTGTTTGCTACAGAAAACGGTGAAGAGCAATTAGATTTTTGGAGATTTTTGAATACTTAAGAGGTGAAAATTGAATGCTGTACTAACTGCGGCAGAATGAGAGTTGTGCACAGAAGTTACTTGTGGTATAAGAAAGGGTAAAGAAAACAGATTAGGGTGTAACAAACGAAGAGAATGCTGGGAAGAAAAGAATCTCAGTCCTGGAGAAATTAATACAATGACAGTGCCTTCATAGACCTACCTCAACATGTGTAGTACACAGTGCTTAATTTGAGCCAGTGGTTTCCGGTGCAGGGCACCAGCACTTATTTTTGAGGCCCTTATTTTTCTGCCTCAAGCATTGTCTGTGAGCAAAAGCACCTATGGAAAAGACAGAGGAAGAGAAAAACGAAAAAGCGTCACACAGGGAGAAAGCAGAAAGCTGCAAGAGTGAGCTGAAGGGGCAGTGAGTGGCTGTAAATGGATTAAAGAGGCCTAAGGTGGCTTCAGGGTTATGCTGTTTCAGTATTCTGTGCTTGCACATTTAATTGCAGCAGCCGGGTGTTTCAGAGGAGAGCTCTGGGCACCGGCACGTTTTTATTTACAAATTAAGCACTTGTCGTACAGCCAAACACGTCCTGGTGGAGAGAGTCAGTGAAAAAAAGAAAATACAAAATATTTAACTATTGTCTGCAAGCAATGTATGGTAAAGCAAAAAGATAAAATGACTGGTGACAGCAGGATAAGAGGAGGTCAAGAGAAAAACTCAGTGGGCCTCTTGTCACTCCTGATCTGCCCAATTCAGTTCTTCTACTTCTACCTCATGATCATACTCTATGTAGTCTCCAACTATGTATTTGCTTTTATGATTATATTAATGTAAGAAACTGGGTAACTGGCTGAGAAGGGTGAAACCCTACTCAAGCAGCATCAACAGTTCTTGTCAGCCAAGCTCCAGTCCATGCATACTGCCAGCCAAGGGAGAATTCCTGCAAAGCATCAGCCATGCAACATTCCACGCTCAGGGCCAGCCAAGCACCACCCCACGTACACCACAATCACATTTTTTTCACAAAAAAGAAACAGAAACCAATTGGAAGTAAATGCAAAACTACAAACGCAACAGCTCTAACTAAATACATCACACTAATGCCAACCATGACATCTGAACAAAAAATATAAAACGATACAGACCAGTCAGTTCACTTTTACAATAATGATTGCTCCCAATAATTTGGTTGCATGTGGTACTATTTAAAACATGCGGGCACTCATAGCCCAGGATTAGAAGGACACTCTGGGCAATGCACATGATTCTCCTTCTTCTCCTTCTGCATGCCTCTTCAGACACAGGCTCTATGTCTCCTACGGGGATAGTTTTTTGAGTGTGGGAGGAATGTAATCAGAAAAGTGGCGATCTTTCAATCTAGCCACATCTTCCACCACTCCAGCTCTGTGACACTTGCATGTTTCACTACAACAGCGTTGCCTATCACAGACTGCTGAAACTGAACAAATGTCATCTTTGAATCTGGAGAACAATCCTTGAATACAACAAAAGCTTTGAAGGTTGCTAAATGGAACAAATGGGTAGGCAACTTCTTATACCAAATGTAAGTCTTATGAACAGCAGTGTAAGGTTCAAACCTCTGATCTACTCTATCTACACCACCCATGTGCTTACTGTAGTCTAAAATGACCACGTTTGTGCGCTTCTGAAACCTGACCTCAAACAGTCACAGGTAAAGTACTTTCATCATGAGTGGTTGTCAGCATATGGACATCTCTCCTGTCTGCAAATTTCACAGCAAGAAGGTCATCACTACGCAGGGCCCTGCACGGTCCCCTCTGAAGCTTTTTACATACAAGCTCTTTAGGGGAACCTTCACGATTAGGGCAGATTGTGTTCCAAGCAACAGTGCCCACCTTCAACATCAGTGTAGAAGTTATCTACGTATAAATGGTGACCTTTGTAACAAAGTCCTCTACTAAGTTCCCACACAATTTTCTCACTAACTCCAAAAGTGGATGGAGAACCAGGTGGGTCAGTAGAACAATCCCTACCAGTGTACACCCTGAAATTATAGAAGTATCCAGTACGACTCTCAGACAGCATATACATCTTAATTCCATAAGGTGCCCTTGTGGTGGTCTAGTATGTGCATTTCTGCTGCCCGACTGTGGGTAGAAGCAGGAATGCACTGCAAAGAGACATCAGGGGAATGGAAAATCTTTCCTTTCCCCTGATGCCTCTTTGCCCTCCTCAAACCCTTCCCCGAGGAAAAACCTACCTTCCTCCTCCAACGTACTGGAAGCAAATGGCTTCCAGCGGATCCCTGTGGCTTTTGATGACATTGGTGCGCGGCTTGTGCACTAACATCTTCAGAACGGCGAGGGAGGTTCGAGTGGCAGCTTAAGTGCTTCCGCTGCCATCCCTGGTCGGGACTGCAGATGGGCATCCCATGGGAGGAGCACCAGTGCTTCCCACATAGGTGGGTGCGAGGATGGCTCTGAGCCATGCTCAGCACAAAAGGGGTTAAGAGACTGAGCACAAGCACTTTAGCATTGGCTAGCAGTGGTAAAGTGCACAGAGCCCTAAAGCCAGCAAAAACGAAGTCATCAAAAACAGGAGCCTGGAAGGAAATAGTTAAGGGAAGACCATGCCACTGATGTCAGGTCCAACAATTAAATATATAAGTGAATGGCTAAGTAGGTATCAGTGGAAGATCAGCACCACCAGACACACCTAATCTCCTGGCCTTTGCACCACTTAGCATTGTAATTACAATGCGTATCATCGGCCCTAAAACTGAAACCGAAGAACAGAAACAAGTTGTTTTTCAGAGAGTAGGCGGCAGTAGACTATCATGTTGAAGTAAGTAGGAAGTTGGTGGCCCATCTCATGTACACCACTTACATACAATATTACTCAAAAGTGTCTCCTATATTGTAGAAAAATTCATATGGTGATTCCCACATCTCCAACGTGAGGGGCTAGAAAGTGAGTCTGGCAACTTTAAAGTCTGAATGAAATGAATTAAAGTTGTATGTATCAGGGGCCTCGATGCATATTAACATGCTCTCGTTTGTGCACTGAAAGGGATATGCAAATGAATAAATCTGCTAGGCCTTATGTAGGGCAATTACTAATTTGAGCTGTGCAGCCTCATTTGTTAAGGAACCTTATCAAGTATCTATGAGCCAAATAGACAAGTCACCACATTCTTGTCACCACTACTATTATGACAGCCAGAAAAGCTTTTTTCATCTCCTGCTACACAGTGGATAAAAGTTTTGTTTGCAAATTGTCCTTGTACAGGTTTTGTGCTGGAGGAATGAGAAGATTGAACACTAAACAGGTTCTGTATACTTCCTAAGAACTATAAGAGGCATTGTTTTCAATCCTGTAGAGCAAAAGCAGATTCGAACACAAATGTGCTCTCCCTGACTTCATAATGCCTCATGTAAGTAAAGGGTACCACTCTATAACTGGCACAGAATTCACAGTCTGGCCATTACTGGAAATGGATGCTGATTTTGGTTCGAGAGGTACTGGTATTCAGGTATGCACGTGGCATTACACAAACCATCAAATGTTTTGCTAAGGTTGTTCATCAAGTTGTGAACTGGCTAGAGAATTATACTAATATCAGCAATTTTCGGGATATATTTCGTTTTCACCATTATTTCTTTTGTAGTTGCTGAAATGTAAATCTTGTTCACATAATCTACGCAAGAATATCGTATACTAAATTCTAAGATGTTATTGAATAACATTATTTATGTTTGTTCTAACTCTGGAGTTCGGGGTCAGGCCCTGCAATACCATCTGCAGATTTAAGAGATTCTCTGAAAGGTATGTCTGAGTCCAGAAGCGGCCCCTCCGCTATGGCGGAGGGGCGTCGCACCACTGCTGAAAGCCAGCACAAAGCAGAAAAATACAATTATAATAAAAGTATTTTATTAGCATTTTATTTTTCTGCTTTGCCACTGCCAGTCCACCAAGTCTAGGGCAGGACGGGGCCAACATCCTATGCATCAGCAGGTGGAGGAGGAGTGGTAGGTGAAATCTAAGTGCGCATGTCGGTTTGGTCAGCCATCTTAGGCTGGCCAAACCGACTTACGCACTTAGAACTCTCCACCCCAGCTGTGTTTCAAAACCGAGTGGAGAACCAGCGCAGGTTCCCACTCCCTAACTGAGCAGCATTTCAGCCCGCTCAGGCCAATCCCAGAGCTCCTCTCATGCTGGGTAACAGCATGAGAGAAGTATCTGGATTGGGTGGGGAGGGGAGCGAGAAGAGAAGAAACGAGGCTGTGGGAGCAGAGGGACATGGAGGGCTGGCAGCGGCAGGTATGTCTTTTTAATTTTTTCGTTATCCCCCCCGTTCCACGCGCTGCCCCTCCAAGCCTTACTAGCAGCAGCAACCACTGTGTTTGACCTCTAGCACCTCTACATACTTTGTGCAGAACGCAGTAGCAGGGGAATAAGACACCTGCCAGATTTCCCCAAAAATCTTGAGGTACACAAAAGGAATGATTTTATTGCCACCTAGTACCTCCCAAATGTGCTTATTCTGAGACCCACGTTAGTGAAGTCTGAGATGAACGTGTGCCACTAAATTTACTTTGAACTTGTGGCTGCTGTATTTTTCTAACAGATCAGAATTCAGGTATTTAAGGCTTCGCTACCAGAATTCCAGGGCCAGACTTTTGCAGAACCTTTTCAGAAAGTTAGGATATAGCGGAACCCTGTCAGACCAAGGCAAAGTCTCAAACGTAGTGTTTAATTTTGGACATTTTCTATGATTTCCCAAAAGCTGTATACTGTCTACCTCTGCATAGGACGAATGCGCAGGTAATTAAACTGCACAATGGGGCTTCAAACCTCTCTGAGTGCTTCAATTTTTTATTCCCTTCCATATTTTCCTTCCTTTCACCACCCTGTCCTCTGATGCATTGTTTACCAAATTGAAATTTCTCCACATGAAAAAGACCCCCTAGCATATTTAATTCTACTTTTTCCATGTCTCCTTTTAGAAGGCAGTCTGGCTTAGGTAGGACAGTATATCAATGTGATTGTTTAGTATTGTTTAGCAGTTGCCCTCAAATAGAATTACATTTCTTGGATGCTGGGTATGAATCCATTATGGCCTATGTCAGAAAAGTTTTAGCGTCCCACATCTATGTCAACTGCAGCACATTTGGATTGACTGTGAACATGCAAAACTACTTAAACATGGAGGGAATTGAAAGACAATGAGAGATACCACCCCACCTGGTTGTGCTGATCACCCTCGGGGTGATTTCATTCAGATTCTGAGATCCAAGTTGTCCATGCCCTTCTTGTGGTGAAAGTAGATTTGTCTTAAAATGTCTTGTGAGTGTGAGCAGGACCCACTAGAACTTGGCCTATTAACGCTGTTAGAGATGGGGTCTTTGGTTGGCAGTCAGGTTACCCCCGGTCCAAGCAAGGACCCTCACTCTAGTCAGGGTAAAGGAGAAATACACCTGGTTAACCCCTGGTAGGTTGGCACAAGCAGGCAGGCTTAACTCAGAAGCAATGTGTAAAGTATTTGTAACAACACACAGAGTAATACAGTGAAAACACTACAAAATGGACACCACACCATTTTAGAAAAATAGGTTATATTTATCTAAATCAAACAAGACCAAAACAACAGAAATCCAACATACACAAGATAAAATATGAATTTTCAAAAGAATAAAAGTTTGACTCCATAGAAAACAATGGAAACGATGATTTTGCACAAAGTACCTGTTTAGCATCAAAAATAAACCTGCACGGGCGAGTGTGCATCGGAAAAGGCAAGCGATGCGCAAATTCCCTCCTCACAAGGGAGGCTGTGTGTCGTTTCTTCTCCGGTCTGGTCGGTGATACGTTGTTTTTCTCACTTGTGGAAGCGATGCGTCGATTTCCAGATGGGGCATCTAGGATCCGTGCAGTCTGGATGACTTTTACGCCTAGGGATGATGTGTGGAAAATCTGGTCGCACTGTGTGAGAAACCGTGCTGAGTGGAGTTTGAGTCGTAATCAGCCTCTGCAAGCGGGTGTTGCTCATCGTTTCTCCAGCCGCGATGCGTCGATCTCCCAGCCGCGATGCAGTTGGAGCATCGATTTTAGCCGCGAAGCCGGCAGCTCATCGTTTATCAGCCACGTTGCCAATGGTGCGTTGAAAATTTCCCTGTACGGCGTTCTGTGCGTGGATTGTCAGCTCTTGTTCTGCCAACTTCACCTTTCAAGGGCCCAGGGACTGGATATGGCACTACTTGGCAGACCAGGAGTCCCAGCAGAGAGTCCAGGTGCTGGCAGAAGAAGTCTTTGATGGCCCTGAGACTTCAAACCAGGAGATAAGCTCAGTTCAAGCCCTTGGAGATTCTTCACAAGCAGGAATATGCCACAAAGTCCAGTCTTTCTATCCTTTCACAGGCAGAAGCAGCAACTGCAGGACAGCCGAACAAAGCACAGTCAAAGGCAGGGGCAGCACTTCTCCTCAGCTCTTCAGATCTTCTCCTTGACAAAGGTTCCTCTTGAATGCAGAAGTGATCTAATTTTGAGGGGTTTAGGGTCCAATACCTATACCCCTTTCTGCCTTTGAAGTTAGGAAGCTTCAAAGGGAAGTCTCTCTTGTTTGCAAGATCCTGCCTTGCCCAGGGCAGGCCCCAGACAAACACCAGGGGGTTGGAGACTGCATTGTCAGAGGGCAGGCACAGCCCATTCATTTGTAAGTGACCACTTCTCCCTCCACTCTAGCACAGATGGCTCATAATGATATGCAGGCTACACCCAAGCTCCCTTTGTCTCACTGTCTAGAGGGGATTCACAAACAGCCCAACTGTCAAACTGACCCAGACAGGGAATCCACAAACAGGTAGAGTCACAGAATGGTTTAGGCAAGAAAATGCCTACTTTCTAAAAGTTGCATTTTCCAACTAACAATCTAAAAACCAACTTCACTAACAGGTGTATTTTTAAACTGTGAGTTCAGAGACCCCAAACTCCAGATTGCTATCTGCTCTCGAAGGGAATCTGCACTTTAAAGATATTTAAAGGCAGCCCCCATTTTAACCTATGAGAGAGTTAGGCCTTTCAACAGTGAAAAATTAATTTAGCAGTATTTCACTGTTAGGACATGTAAAGCCACACAAGTACATGTCCCACCTTTAACATTCACTGCACCCTGCCCATGGGGCTACGTACAGCCTACCATAGCGGTTCCTTACATGTATAAAAAGGGAAGATTTAGGCCTACAAGTGGGTACACTTGACAAGTCGAAATGGCAATATAAAACTGCACCTACAGACACTGCAGTGGCAAGTCTAAGCAATGTTTACAGGGCTAGTAATGTGGGTGGCACAACTAGTGCTTCAGGCCCACTAGTAGCATTTGAATTACAGGCCCTGGGCACCTCTAGTGCAATTTAATAGTTACTTACTAGTAAATCAAATATGCCAATCACGGATAGCCAATTACACATACATTTTACACAGGAGCACCTGCACTTTAGCACTGGTTAGCAGTGGTAAAGTGCCCAGAGTATCAAAAACAGAGTCCAGCACACATCAACAATCTGGGAAGCCGAGGCAAAAAGTTAGGGGAGACCATGCCAAGGATGCCAAGTCTAACAAACGCCTACACAGCCACACTAGATTAAAGCAGACGAGCTAGGGAACCTAAGACCATTTAAACATGAGTAAAGCCAAGTTAACATCCAAAGGTACAGTAGAAGGTGCTAAAAATAAATGATGAAAGTATTCTAGTGGCTGGGATAACTTCCCCAGAAGCTGGACCTCAGGGTCTAAGCAGTTAGCCAATTACTTGTGATCTTCTCCTTCATATGATATACCTTAATGAGTATAAGTTCATCCTTCCCTCTCCTTTTTCTGCACAGTTTCACATGAACTTGGAAGATGTAGTCCAGTAGGATGGCCAAGATAGTGACATCAGTGACCTGCTGTTAAACAAGAACTCTTGAGTCCTGCAACAATGTGTGTCCTGCATACATGAAAAGCTCTCACAGACCCACCCTACACATTATCTCATCAGAAGGGAGCTCTTTGTAGGAGAGCTCATATCTTCTACAAATAGCAGAGAATGTGTGTGACTTTCTTTGGGATACTGTCTTATTTGATTCGCTATGTTTTTCTCAAAATATTATTTTACCCATACATTGCCCAGCTTAGCACTTATCTCATTTTGACCCTCAAGAAGATAGTATTTACTCTCACAACAAGAATCAGCAACATGCTAGAACAACACATAAATCCTGCATCCCAGGCATGTTTTTTTCTACTTTAACTGTATATCACCAACAAGAGGTAGCAAAAGAACTGAAAAGATATTAGCTGAATCCCAGAAGCCAATCCTCATCTCTTCTTCCCCTCTTGCCTCCCACCAATGGTGAGAGTTGTCTGAAGCTACATTAAAGCCTATAATGACCTACTTCATTTGACCAATGCTACATTCTCTATTAAAGCTTATTGATATGCCCCTTCTTGAATGTACGCTACACAGTTGTTAGCTATCACTTCTTTATGAATTGGACTTGTATTTTAATTTTCCCCACACCCTCTTCTCCTTGCCCCTGGTTCTTGCCTTTTACTCTTTACGGGGGTCATTACGGCATTGGCGGGCGGCGGTAGCGGTAACCGATGTGCGCCCGCCAATGCGACCGCACTCCCGCGGCCCCCATCACGACATCCCCGCTGGGCCGGCGGGCGCAAACCAAGTTTGCGCCCGCCGGCCCAGCGGGGATGAGGCCGCAACATAGGAGCCGGCTCCTAATGGAGCCGGCGGTGTTGCGGCCGTGCGACGGGTGCAGTTGCACCCGTCGCGCTTTTCACTGTCTGCTATGCAGACAGTGAAAAGCTGGCCGGGGCCCTGTTAGGGGGCCCCTGCACTGCCCACGCCAGTGGCATGGGCAGTGCAGGGGCCCCCAGGGGCCCCAGGACACCCCTTACCGCCGCCTCTTCCTGGCGGTGCAAACCGCCAGAAACAGGCTGGCGGTAGGGATGTCATAATCCCAGCGCTGCCCTGGCGGATTATCACCGCTGGGGCTAAAACAGCGGGAAACCGCCGGCCCCGGCGGTACGGCAGCCGCGGTCGTAATAAGGGCCTCCGTACCACCAGCCTGTTGGCGGTACGGACGCTACATTACCCCTGGCGGTCTCTGACCGCCAGGGTCGTAATGACCACCTACATCTCTTAGGAGCATATCTAACAGTGCTGCCAAACAATCTCTATACACAATGCACAGTTCTGCGTTAGGCTATTGTTAGAAATGGGGTCTTTGGTTGACAGTCAGGTTACCCCCAGACCAAGCAAGGACCCTCACTCTAGTCAGGGTAAAAGAGAATCACCCTCAGCTAACCCCTGCTTACCCCCTTGGTAGCTTAGCACAAGCAGTAGGCTTAACTTCAGAGTGCTAAGTGTAAAGTATTTGTACCAACACACACAGTAACTTAATGAAAACACTACAAAATGACACAACACAAGTTTAGAAAAATAGAGAATATTTATCTAAACATAACAAGACCAAAACGAAAAAAATCCACAATACAAAAGTCAAGTTATCAATGAAAAAGCAAAAAGAGTCTGTTAGCATGAAAATGTACCTTGAGCGCGTCAAAAATAACCCCGCATGGGCGAGTGTGAGTCAAAAAGGGTTTGCGATGCATCGATTTCACTCACGAGCGAGATCTTGTGTTGTTTCTCTTTTCGTCGGGTCGGGCGTGTCATTTCTTCTCTCTTCAGGAGAGCGATGCGTCTATCCAGTCAGCACGCTTGGGTCCGGGTAGGCCTTGCATTGTTTTTACATGCCTAGCGGTGTTTGCGTTGGAAATCCAGCCACACGATGACCTGAAAACCACACAGCGCGGGTTGCAATCTCACCGGCCTCCATCAGCGATGCTGCACGTTGTTTCTCCAGCTCCGTGCGTCGATTCTTCTGTCGCGTTACAGGCGGGCGTTTTTTAAGCCGAAAAGCCGGCGGCTTGTCGATTTTCCAGCTGCAAATCGGAGTCGCATCCAACTTTTCCCCGCATGGCGTTCTGTGCGTGGATTTCTTCCTCTTAGGCTGCCAGCTTCTCCTTTCAGGTTCGCAGCAACTGGATGGGCACCACTTGGCAGAGTAGGAGTCTCTTTAGAGACTCCAGGTGTTGGCAGAGAGAAGTCTTTGCTGTCCCTGAGACTTCAAACAACAGGAGGCAAGCTCTAAATCAAGCCCTTGGAGAACTTCACAAATTGGAAGGCACACAAAGTCCAGCCTTTGCCCTCTTACTCTGGCAGAAGCAGCAACTGCAGGATAGCTCCACAAAGCACAGGCAGGGCAGCTCTTCTTCCTCAGCTCTTCAGCTCTTCTCCAGGCAGAGGTTCCTCTTGGTTTCCAGAATTGTTCTAAAGTCTGCGGTTTTGGGTGCCCTTTTTATACCCAATTTCTCCTTTGAAGTAGGCCTACTTCAAAGTAAAGTCTCTTTTGAATGTGAAATCCTGCCTTGCCCAGGCCAGGCCCCAGACACTCACCAGGGGGTTGGAGACTGCATTGTGTGAGGACAGGCACAGCCCTTTCAGGTGTCAGTGACCACTCCTCCCCTCCCTCCTAGCACAGATGGCTCATTAGGAAATGCAGATTACACCCCAGCTCCCTTTGTGTCACTGTCTAGTGTGAGGTGCAACCAGCCCAACTGTCAAACTGACCCAGACAGGGAATCCACAAACAGGCAGGGCCACAGAAATGGTATAAGCAAGAAAATGCTCACTTTCTAAACGTGGCATTTTCAAACACACAATCTTAAAATCAACTTTACTAAAAGATGTATTTTTAAATTGTGAGCTCAGAGACCCCAAACCCCACATGTCCATCCGCTCCCAAAGGGAATCTACTCTTTAATCAGATTTAAAGGTAGCCCCCATGTTAACCTATGAGAGGGTCAGGCCTTGCAACAGTGAAAAACGAGTTTAGCAATATTTCACTGTCAGGACATATAAAACACATTACTATATGTCCTACCTTAACCATACACTGCACCCTGCCCTTGGGGCTACCTAGGGCCTATCTAAGGGGTGTCTGACATGTAAGAAAAGGGAAGGTTTAGGCCTGGCAAGTCGGTACACTTGCCAAGTCAAATTTACAGTTAAAACTACACACACAGACACTGCAGTGGCAGGTCTGAGACATGATTACAGAGCTACTTATGTGGGTGGCACAACCAGTGCTGCAGGCCCACTAGCAGCATTTGATTTACCAGCCCTGGGCACCTCTAGTGCACTGTACTAGGGACTTACTAAAAAATCAAATATGCCAATCATGGATACGCTAATCACATACACATTTTGTAAAGGAGCACTTGCACTTTAGCACTGGTTAGCAAAATCAGAGTCCAGCACACATCAAAAACCTGGGAAACAGAGGCAAAAAGTTATGGGAGACCAAGCCAAGGATGAAAAGTCTAAAAACGAACAACACACCAACATCACATCTACAGATACAACTCACACACTCACATTCCTCACATGCCATGGACTGTCATCACATTCAACACTCATATGTATGGATGTGGCATGAAACACAAACACCACTTCCAGTAAACCGCCCTGCAACGGACACACACATTACCCACATTGTAACACAATGGAAGGACAATGGGATGCACAATAGACAGAGAGACATATATACAAAGCTCACTATGCAAACAATACCTGCACAATTGGGATGGGGCCATCTGGACCACAAAGGGAAGGGGGCCACACTTGGGCATATATCACTTTGCATATGAACCATAAACAACATTTTCACAGGAACTGGCCCTATGTGTATCTAAGGACAAATAATACTAGACCCAAGTGACATGCCTATCTGCACAATGCGGAAGTGCAAGACAATGAAGCACATGCAGCTCCAACAGCATGGGACATACATCTACACGAAGTAACTGCAAGGTACACATAGCTAAATTGACACATGCCTAGTGAAATGCAAAGGTAGTACAACTGAACAAATTCTATGTCTGCACAAACAAAACTGAAGCTGCCACATATTGGATGAATCCATAATCCATATCAGGAGGACAGGTATCACACCGTACATGCTCACATTGGACAACACAAGATGAAATACTAACCATAACAAACAGTACACAATGCCATGACACCACCATTGCATTTACACCCACATATCCATCGAGCCAACATACACCATTGTTTTGGGGGGACACCAGCACTGCCCACAAAGTCAGATACTGCAAACAACCGCAAATGAATCAGCAAGCAGACTGAAACACACACAATTGTAGGCAGACAACACAAGTTACTCAGGAACAACATTACGGTAGAAAATGAATTGAAGGACAAACAAATTGCATTAACAAACAAAAAGAAACAACTGTTTGGGTTTACTACCCTTAAAGCCAAAATATCCAAGGCCATTGGCCAGTCCATAGTCAATGGGCAATGTACATCACTATGCTCTCACTTGACTACTAGCTGCCAGGGTATCTCCACAGGAAGGGGCATCAAGCGGGCAGGCACCCACCTCAGGGATCCTCTTTGGGGGGGGGGGCAGATTTGGGAGGGGTTGGTTTGGTCTTGAGTTTTGGAGGAGTGGACTGCTTTTTGGGAGGGGTGGGTTTCTTCTTTGAGGGAAGGGGTATTGGTGCTTTCAGTGGAGGCAGTTGTGACGGGTGAGAATTTGAAGGTGGAAGGTTGTGTTTGGGAGGTGGGTAAGGGCCTCTTGGGTTTGGGACAGGAGTGGAGGGAACAGGGGAAAGGTCAAGGTCAAACATAAACACTTTCTTAGGGATGGTCAGCAGAAGGGGGTGGGGATTTGGAGGTCAAGGGAGTGGTTGTCTGCTGTGTCAGTGTGGGTGTCGTGGGTGCGTGCATGTGGGAGGCATGCTTGTGTTTGGGTGGTGTCTGTTGCATGGGTGAGTGAGTGCATTTGTGTGTCTTGGAAGGCTGCGAGTTGGAGGTATAGGGGGATGGAGTTGTGGATGTGTTTATGTCTGTTGTGGTGGTGTCTGCAGGTATGCTGGATGTGGTGGATGTCTGTGTGAGTGTTGGGGTGGTATCTGTGGGTATGGTGGGTGTAGTGTGCGTTACAGTTGGGGTGTCTGGGGAAGTGGTGACTGAGGTTGTGTCTGTGGGTGTCTGTTGCTTGCTTGTGTGCCGGTGTGTTTTGTGGTGCTTGAGTCTGTGTGTGCTGCTCTTGTGTGTTGTGGTGGGTGTGCTTTGAGTAGGTATGAGAAGGGGGATTTGACTTGGGAAGAGGGAGTTGGAGGGGGGAAGGAAGGTGGAGGGGTGACTGGCTGCTGTCAGTGTAGAGGTCAGAGCCTGAAAAGGTCTCTGTAGGCCAGACATTGCACCATGAGTGCCTTCCAGGAATGCATTTGTCTGCTGGAGTTGAGTTGCCAATCCCTGGATGGCATTCACAATGGCTGTCTGACCCACAGAGATAGTTCTCGGAAGATCAATAGCTTCCTTGCTGAGGGCAGCAGGGGTAACAGAAGCTGGGGTGGAGGTGCCTACAGCAAAGGAGATGCCCACCCTCTTGTGTGAGAAGGCACAGCCAACTGGGTTGGAAGCAAAAGGGAGGGCGGTGATAGAACAGGGGTGACAGACAAACATGGTACAGGGGACTGCCCCGATGGGTTCGCCACCACTAGGGAGTGTCCACTAGAGGAAGAATCCAATTATGAAGAGGATGTTCCGGTGTCCCCTGTGGCACTCCCTTTGCCCTCTAGGCCACTGTGTCCCTCTGTGTCCATGGTGTCTTGACATTAGGTCCCGTGGTCACATGCTTCCCCACTCGGCTGTGCCCTGTCTTCTTCACCTGCCAGTGCTGATGCTGCAAAAACAAAGAGAAATAGGGTCATCACATGCCCAGGATCACACTTGAACAACAGCTCTGATTAGCAAACTCCACCTAAGTGGCCCATACATGTGCCATACCACATGCATGCATGCCATCTGAACTGACAACAGTTTCCCACTGGAAAAATCAGGATCTAAATCATCTACAATTACATGTCTGAAGTTATGCAATCAAAGTAGCCATTCAACAAGTAGGAGACCTCATGACTTTCAAAGCTTTGCACCATGAAGCATACCTTAGTTACCTGTTGTCATACAATAGTAGGCCAATACCAACTGCATTCCCACAGATCCCACACAAGATCATGCACACATCTATTTGTCACATACATAATGACCCAAAAATAGAAATGATGCTCCAAAATCCTGCCACGGTGATGGCAAAAGTGCAATAGATGGAAATAGCGGGCTTCTGGGCTCCTGGAGGCCAGATTTAGGTGTCTTGACCAGACTGGTGGAGCCCTCCTCTACTCTCCCAGAAAAGTGTGTCAGATCACTGTAGCATGCTGCTTGCTCCACAACATTGCCCTGCGGAGGAATATGCTGTACCTCCCAGAGGAGGGGGAACCTGCAGTGCCCCTGGGTGAGCCCCCTGAAATGCCAAGTGAGGATGACAGTGGTGAAGAGGAAAGAGCCAACTTGTAGGAAGATCTCATCAACAGCTACTTTTCATGAGTGTAAGTTTGTCATGTGATGCAATGACTGAATGTACAATGAACTGTAGGTGGAGTTGAGTGTTTTAGAAACACCTAGGGAGCTGATACTCTGCAATATTCAGCCAAAGGATGCTTGAAGAGTCAGCCTTTGACATATCCCCACTGAGATGATGCTGCCTTGTTTGTGTCAGTCTCATTACGATGTAATTGCATTTCCATATGCTTGTTATGTGACTTGTGTCATAGGTATGGTTTCAAGACTAAACACCTTGTTTTGTATTTGTACAGGTACCTTCACCATGACATCCTCATGTGGGCATTTCAGAGTTGTGACATTGGTAGGTATCTGATGCTGTTCTGAAATTCAAAGTGGACATGGATTGTTCCAGGTAATGTAAGTCACAGATTTGGGGTGCATGAGACCTCTGCCAAGGGAGCTTGACCAGTGTTTGGGTAGAAGGTCAGAAGTGCACATTGGACTTGTTTAGTGTGCTTTGTTGGGCCAATTGCATCATGTGTGTCATTGTTAGAAATGCGTTCTTTGGTTGGCAGTCAGGTTGCCCCCTGTCCAAGCAAGGACCCTCACTCTAGTCAGGGTAAAGAAGAAACGCACCCGGTTAACCCCTGCTGACCCTCTTGGTAGCTTGGCACGAGCAAAAAGGCTTAACCAAGAGGCAATGTGTAAAGTATTTGTACCAAGATACACAGTAATACAGAGAAACACTACAAAATGGACACCACACAGGTTTAGAAAAATAGTGAATATTTATCTAAATGCAACAAGACCACATACGATAAAAGTCCATAATACACAATTAAAAATATGACTTTAGCAATAAAAAAACACAAAAATAGGGCCTAGAAGCACAAATGCTGCACTCTGATGTTAAAGCAGTGTTGTGACGGATTTCCCACAATGCGCCACCACTGACGCCGTTTACGGAGTCACACGGACCCCCAGGTACAGTTCCTTAGCAAAATGGGTGGAAAACAGGCCAGTGCATGGAGTCGGGGCTGAGGCGTTCTTGGATCCAATGCGGCGTTGTTTCGGGTGCTGCGGGTGAAGGAGCGGAGGCGTCACAAAGAGGCATCAGGTCTTTGCTGCAGAGCAGTGGAGGTGAGGCGGTGTCGGTGACTTCACAGGGTCGCGATCACGTCACTGGGTCAGACGCCCTGTGACGGAGTTGGGTGTCATGGGTGTCAGGGGTACAACACTCCAACTCATGAGTACGTTTGGATGTCAGCGACTGCAGCAATGTTGAGCATACGTTGACGGTGGGGTCAGTGCGCCTCGGCGAGGTCCACGGATACAGGTGTCGTCATCGCAAGCTTCGTGCAGCAGCATTCTCAGAGAGCTCTCACAGAGTTGTCTGGTGTCACTTCTCGTGATTTCACCAGAAAATTACTTCCAGGGGCCCAGGAACTAGAATGGCACCCTCTGGCAAGCTAGAGCCCACAGCCTGCAGTCTCAGAGACTGTTTGGTGAAGCCTTTGCTGTCCCTGAGGCTTCAGGAGGCATGCTCAGTCTGAACTCTTGGAGATACCTCTCAAGCAGGAATACACAACAAAGTCCAGTCTTTGTCCCCTTTCACAGGCAGAAGCAGCAACTGCAGGATAGCCCAACAAAGCACAGTAACAGGCAGGGGCAGCACCTCTCCTCAGCTCTTCTCCTGGCAGAGGTTCCTCTCGAATCCTTGGAGTAATCTAAAGTCTGTGGTTTTGGGTCCAATACTTCTACTCCTTTCTGTCTCTGAAGTTGTCCAACTTCAAAGAAAAGTCTCTGTTGTTTGCAGGATCCTGCCTTGCCTAGGCCTGGCTCCAGACACACATCAGGAGGTTGGAGACTGCTTTGTGTGAGGGCGGGCACCACCCTTTCAGGTATAAGTGGCTACTCCTCCCTCCATTCTAGCCCAAAAGGCCCATCAGGATATGCAGGTTACACCCCAGCACCCTTTGTGTCACTGTCTAGTGGAGATGCACAAACAGCCCAACTGTAAGTCAGACCCAGACAAGGAATCCACCAACAGAGAGAGTCACAGAATGGTTTAAGCAAGAAAATGCCCACTTTCTAAAAAGTGGCATTTTCAAACTAACAATATAAAAGCCACCTTTACTAAAATATGTATTTTTAAATTGTGAGTTTCGAGACCCCAAACTCCACATTTCTATCTGCTCTCAAAGGGAAACTGCACTTTAAGGATATGTAAAGGCAGCCCCCATGTTAACCTATGAGAGAGATAGGCCTTGCAGCAGCGAAAACCGAATTTGGCAGTATTTCACTGTTAGGACACGTAAGAACACACAGGTACATGTCCTACCTTTAACGTACACTGCACCCTGCCCATTGGGCTACCTAGGGCCTATCTTAGGTGTGCCTTACAGGTATAAAAAGGGAAGCTTTAGGTTTGGAGAGTGAGTGTGCTTGCCAAGTCAACTGGCAGTTTAGAAACTGCACACACAGGCACTGCAGTGGAAGATCTGAGCCATGTTTACAGGGCTACTCATGTGGGTGGCACAATCAGTACTACTGGCCCTGGGCACCTCTAGTGCACTTTACTAGGGACTTACTAGTAAATCAAATATGCCAATTATGGAAAAGCCAATTACACGTACAATTTCAGATAGGGAGCACTTGCACTTTAGCACTGGTCTGCAGTGGTAAAGTGCCCAGAGTAACAAAAACAGCAAAAACAGAGTCCAGCACACAGCAACAACCTGGGAAGTAAAGTCAACAAGTTTGGGGAGACTACACCAAGGATGCCAGGTGTAACAGTCATCATGTGGGCATGAAATATGTATTCATTTAATTTTTTCATTTTATTTTATTATCATGTTATGGAACTCCTTAGAGATCCACATGAATACAAATTCAAATACAAAACCCTAAAATACATATTTCATAAAAGAACGATAAGAAAATAAATAAATACATAATACAATAGTTCATTAATTAAAGCACCAAATTCAGAATATCTGCAAGAATGATTAAAAGAATTTAAAAATCTTATAACAAAATCTTTCATTGTGGGGGGAGTAACATAAATCCAATGCCTCTCTATGAGTTCTAATATTAAGCTGCAAAAAAAGGGGTTTCAATCAAAATTTCCTTGGAACGGCGAGAGCCGGGCAAACAAATAAGACATGTGTAAGAGACTGTACCCCTCCTTGACATAGATCACAAATGCTACTAGAGCCATCCCACCGTGAGGTGAGATCTTTCAATGGCAATCTATTTAGTCTAAGCAACATACACAATCGCCTCACCCCATGGTTTAAATTCCAGGTCAAATAGGGTTGCACCATTTTCATGGTTACCGAGGAAGTTCATTTCTCTAAACCTCTTCTTTTGTGACACGCCTCCATGTCCATCAAAAAGCCTTTAGACCATGATGCTTCCTTCAGAATTTTTTTTTATGATACATAGGGAATTGAAGGGCAGAGCTCCAAGTCTAACTCTAGGAGTTGAGCAGCTTTGATGTAATTTCTAAACAAAAACAGATTTTTCCCTCAGACTGCTAAAAATCTCACTATATGCCAGGTTTCTCAATGTACAATCTTCACTGTGCATGAGGTTGTGCGCCCTTCCTATTACTGCCACAAGGCCTTGCACAAAGATGTTCCTAATGCCAAATTCAAGGCGTAATGCAGCCCCTGAGACTGCATGATTACAAGAGACCATGCGTTTCAGAATGCGGCCTTCCGTCTTGTCCAAAAAATCCTATTTAGTTGTATCAATACACTCTATCGCATATAATAGAGTCGCTGGGAGCTTAACCCGGTAGGCTGATAGTAAATGGGCAAAATGGTGCTTACCATTTGCCTTATAAAAAGCCGAAAGGCCTTGGGCTAATGACAGGGCCTTGTTGGTATTCTGACGTATGTGATCAGAATCTTTTATTGAAGCCGAAAAGATCTTACCTAAAAACTGGTATGCTGTTTGCTGTTCTAGTTTATGTTGACCTATTACCCAGGGAAACAAGACTTTTCTTCTATGGATCTTCCCAGAGAAGCAGACCACCTGTGACTTAGCTGTATTAATTTTCAGGTAGTGCATCTCTGAGTAACTTTTCAAAGCAGCCAGGCTTTTTGGGGTAAGGTCATACACTACTATATCATCTGCATACATCAGACACACAATTGGCCGGCCCCCCCACTGCAGGGGCATCGCCTGAGGAGTTCCCAAGGCTTAGAGGTAAGTCATGGATATAAATGGAGAAAAGTAATGGGGCCAGTATGCAACCTTGTTTTAAGCCATTTTTTGTTAATACCTTTGAAGATAGTCCCTGTTCTCCGCCCAATAAGATTTTACACCAGGTTGATGAGTATAGGGCAATCACCAATTGCAGGAGGCCAGATGGTACTCCTAGATCTTGGAGTTTTTTCCACAGTATTCCCCTATCCACTCTGTCAAATGCTGTGGAGTAATCGATAAATGCAGCATACAATATACCTCCCCCACTCTGGTTATACTTATCAATTATAGTTTGCATAATCAAGATATTATCTAGGGTATTATGGGCTTTTCTAAAGCCTGCCTGTTCCACTTGGAAAATACCCTTTTCCTCCACCCAATCTGTCAATTGTATGAGGATACTTTTGCAAATATCTTTCCTGTAGCGTCTAATAAAGCAATTTGTCTATAATTTGACGGGATTGATCTATCTCCCTTTTTATGTAAAGGGATTATTAAACTACCTGTCCATGATTCCGGGATGGTGCCATTGGCATAGCTTAGTCCAAAAACTGGTTGAAGTAATTTTGCCCAGAGCAAGGGCTCCCTTTTAATTAGGGTCATTGGGATCTCATCGGGGCCCATGGTACCTGAACAACGCATTGATATTATGATCCCTTGTAGTTCTATCACTGTTGGTGCCCCATATCACCCCTTTCTCCACCTCTATTTAATACTATCTCCTTTCTCCCCATATCAGCACCCTGATTTTCAGCATATAGTTCTTGGATATACGATTTCCATACTTCCTCTGCTATCGGGGCGGCTGCTAGGTTTTTACGATTTCCGCACCCATCCGATATGATAGTCCAGAATAATCTAGTGTTTCTCTTTACGGCCGCTTCCCTCAATGCCACCCAATTCTGGTCCTCTTTTATTTTCTCGAATTGTCAGTTTCAGCCTCGATCTTCTTCTCTTTAATTTTATTTCCCTGCTCATCTCCTTAGACTTGTACTCCAGATGTTGACATATTACCTTATTAATTACTCTATTCAAGTTCAAAATAGGGAGCTGATCGTTATCTACTCTTGTTAATTTACGCTCAGGCTTCTTATGTGCTGTAATATTCCTTATCAACTTGGGAAACTGTATTAGTGCACCTTTCCCCCGCACCTCCAGATTTCCTGTGATATTCTCCAGCAGTGGCTTAATCAATAGCATTTTTACTGTCGACTAAGACATTCTCCTATTTTTTCCCATACTACTTACATTTACACCTTTTAAAGACCACAAATCTGTTGCCCCTAGCTTCAGGCATAAGGAAAGCCTTAAGATTTTATGGTCACTATATGGAGTGTGAAATACCTCCATGTCCCCAACTTTTTGAGCCAGGTTATATGAACCACAGATGTAGTGTATTATAGAGTTATTCTTAAATGACTTATGGGTGTGAGCTGCGGGAGAATCCATACTTTAGCGCCCATTAAGAATGATACAGCCGCAAGCCCTTGGGCCTTTCAACAAGGAAATGGCTCTTTTATCTGTCCTAATTCTAGGAGGGAACTTAATAGCTGGGATATGAAGCGATTTTTCTCTGTCTCGGTTACTAAAAGCGTAAAGCGTAGTGTTAGAAACTTTGCAGTTTAAGTCCCCCATCACAATTAAATTGACGGGGTTTCTTATAGCGCAAACTTGTACAAAGAGCTGTTGAAGTGAAACGTCCCATTCTTTTTCAGGAGATATATACACATTTATAATAGTTACAGGTATTTTCTCACTCTTCTCCCCTCTAAGATGTACTTGTACTATTTGGCAAAAATTTGTAGAATAGGGGAGACTGACATATTCCCGGTTATATCTGTTACTTAAAAGCACAGCTATTCCCCCTTTAGCATGCCCTTTTTTTTTAAGGGAGTGCTTTTTTGCTTAAAACCGTGAAACCTGGACAGATAAAATCATTTAGACACCAAGTTTCTTGAATACAAATCAAATCAAACCTCATGGAACACAAAACTTGTACTTTACATTGATCTTTCCCTAGATTTGCAATATTCCAGGAAGCCAGGGTAGGGCCAGAGCTAAACACAAGGCTGATTCAACTTCTCCCTCGGCTTAGGTCTGTTCAATACCCCCGCTAGCCAATTCCAATTTTCTTGAATGGCACCATAGCCATGTGAGTTGGGCCCTTCCACCACGTTCACTATCCTTATACCTTGGTGTAAAGAAACTTGGACACTTTCTCCTAAGGTGGAAAAAGATTTCCCCCCCCCATTCATGGCTAAATTTATAGGATCAGATCCTTGAGTCTTAGACGGCCCACCCAAAAACAATGAATTCTCTCTGACTGGGATCACATCTATTCCTCTACGTTGTAACTGGGCACTATTAGCCAATATTAATTTCACAGTAGTTTTGGAATAGAACCAAACCTTTGCCTGGCTCCTACCTATACTGTGGTCAGGAAAGACCCTCAGAATATCAGAACTTTCAATTAGATTGAGCTCATCTATTTCCAAGAAACATGATAATAATAAATGATCGATTTATGCATACATTTGAGCCAAATATAGCCAAGAATTCCAAATAGTCAGGTAAGTCGGTCTGCCCATCAGGGGCCATATCCCCTCTGAGTTTTCCTCCCATACTCTGAAAACTGGTTCCCGGTTGAGGCCCCTTATCGACGTTATGGGCCATTTCAGTAGGGAACATGATGGATTAGTCGGGTGTTACACGTGAGATCATTGGAGTCACTGGGATCATCCGTCTGAGCCAGGACTTGTGCTTGTCCAACTACAAACGCACCCTCAGTCTTGTTCAGAGAATTCTTCAAAGGGAGGCCCAGTTTCATAGTGTACGTATATTCCAACTGTTCTCTCTCTTCGAACTTAACCTTCCGTTCTTTTTTTTTTAATAATTCTCTGATTTCTTTTCTTTCCCGACTTTTTCCATCTTATTTTGGATATTCTACTGGCCTGCCCCACATCGATTTCTATTTGATCACTTTCCTCTACTTTCTCCACCTGTTTTATAAGTAGGTGATCTTTGGGAAGAAAGATTGGGAATGGTACTGTACTGGGGGTAGGGACCATTTCCTTGGACTGGGCGATGTGGTCCAGTGGAGTAGTATTATGAATTGAAAGAGAATTAGTAAACAAATGGTCCAAAGAATATATCTTGTTCTCTTCCGAGGCATGAATTACTATCTTAGAGTCTCCTTTATCCACCTGTGATTTCCCAGTTTGAGTTCCTCTATCGAGGAGAGCGGGCTTCTCACCTTCAATCTTCAGATCCTCAGTACTTGTATACTGCAGGTTAATACCATTTGCGTTCAGACCCAAGCTTTTAGTTACTTTTTTTTAGATGACGTAATCCACTGTCGGGGAATAGCTCATATTTTGATTTACTAGTAAAGCTTTTAATATAGAAACCAAAATATCTTGAGTATGGTCTGGATTATTTACCGATTTCTCCAACAGTTCCAGGATGGATGATAAAATTCTTTCAAGGCACTTGAGAGACTCGGAGAAAACTATGGGGGTTATTCTAACTTTGGAGGAGTGTTAATCCGTCCCAAAAGTGACGGTAAAGTGACGGATATACCACCAGCCGTATTATGAGTTCCATAGGATATAATGGACTCGTAATACGGCTGGTGGTAAATCCGTCACTTTTGGGACGGATTAACACCTCCTCCAAAGTTAGAATACCCCCCTATGTGTTGTGAAGGTGGACACCCTAGATCTGTGGTAGCAGATGGAGTTAAATCTGGAGTTAAATCAGAAAGAAAATGATCCGAAGGGGTACTACTGAATAGTTTTAACAAGGGTGAGACAATATTAGAGTGTGCTTCTGCGGGTGTCATTGGTATAATTGAGGGTGCTACTCTACAGCTAAGCCCCTCATCCTCATCCAAAGCTATATCAGGGAGGGTAAAATCTGTGACTTTAACCTGACTTATTCCCCCCACAATAGCCCCCGCAGGCCCCTCCTTAGCAGTAGAGCCCTCACCTTCCAAAACATTTGGATCATTATTCTGAGTAGGGCCTAAAGGAGATAGATTAATGACGCCAGGTGTGTTTCCTTCCATAACCACTATTTTCTCACAAGGCTCCTTCGACAGGAATGGTAGGATGGAATTCAGACTTTTGGGCCCATATTTATAGTTTTTGACGCACAACTGCGCCAACGCAGTTGTGCGTCAAAAAGTTTACCGCCGGCTAACGCCATTCCAACGCACCATGCGGGCGCCTTATTAATGGAATGACGTTAGCCGGCGCTGCGGACTGGTGTGCGTAAAAAAAATGACTCACACCAGGCAGCGCCGGCGTATGGGAAAATGGGGGTTGTGCGTCAAAAAATGGTGCAAGTCAGGTCTGAGGCAAAATTCAGGCCTCAAACCGGATTTGCGCCATTTTTTTTGACGCCCAAACTCCATTGACATGACTCCTGTCTTAGCAAAGGCAGGAGTCATGCCCCCTTGCCCAATGGCCATGCCCAGGGGACTTATGTCCCCTGGGCATGGTCATTGGGCATAGTGGCATGTAGGGAGGCCCAAATCAGGCCCCCCTATGCCATAAAAAAAATCGGAAAAAAATACTTACCCAAACTTACCTTTACTTCCCTGGAATGGGTCCCTCCATCCTTGGGTGTCCTCCTGGGGTGGGCAAGGGTGGCTGGGGGTGTTCCTGGGGGCAGGGGAGGGCACCTCTGGGCTCCTTCTGAGCCCACAGGTCCCTTAACGCCTGCCCTGACCCAGGCGTTAAAAAACAGCGCACATCAGGCTGTGCGCCGTTTTTTAAGGCCCACCCCCTCCTGTGCGTCAAAATGACGCCAGAGTATAAATAAGGGGCATAGGCCTTAAAGTCATTTTTTGGAAGGGAACGCCTACCTTGCATATAATTAACGCAAGGCTGGTTCCCCCTTCCAAAAAATGACGCACATGGTGGAATTTTGACGCCCGCGGGGTCGGGCGTCAAAGTATAAATATGGGGCAGGGTTTGCGCTGATTGTGCGTCAAAAGTTTTGACGCACATTCGGCGCAAACAGAGTATAAATATGCCCCTTTATATTTACTTGTTGCGCCCCTTTGTTTCTCAGGGGGTTTGATTTAGTTTTTTTACATGCCTGTTTAAGGAAGGGCCTACTCCTTCTTGTGCGTTTAGACGTCATTCTGTTGGTGCTGTTATCAATCACCCTCTTGCTACAAAATGCTACAAAATGTCTCCGATACACCTCTCTCTCAAAATATAGGCGATGTCCAGTATAGTAAAGTAGTACCACCAGGATACAACCAAAAGTACCACCGGATCCCAGTTGCAGTTGTGGCAGGAATGAAACAAAATGAAATGGGGAGACCGGCACCAGGTGGGAGGGCGGGAAGGCCAACCCGACTCGACTCCCAGCCCTTCTGGCGCTCTCCTAGCTCCCAACTCTCCCAACACTCCACACTCTTAATCCTCTCCCCTCCTGCTGCGAGCTTCAGTTCGGGGATTTCGGGGCTTCCACTGCCAAGCCGATTCCAGCCCGGCAATATTCAATAGTCAATAATCAATAGTCACAATAACTACGGTGCCTTCGTGGGTAAAAGACCACAGAAGACGCAATATGTAGTCCTCAATTGTGAGCAAGGCATTTACCCCTCACATTGGCTAAATACTCTTATTGTATGACCTGTATGTAGCTGTAGATGTGTTTCATTATTGCAGGCCACAGTGCCTGTGCCACAACACTGACATATGTTTCCGTCATACCACCAGAATCATGATCATTGGATAATGATGGGCGTGTGATAAGGGACTGTTGTAAAGCCTTTTAATATCAACAGGAGTGTAACCATGTGTCCCAGTATTCACCAAGGAGTCCCTCTAGTTTATTTTCTCTAGGGGACTCTTGTAAAGCCATTTGTCTGTATCTTGGATTGTGTGATGTTGGATTACTTTGGTGTGGTATGTGATAAGTCTCACCTTAATGTTTGCCCATTCCACAGGACAATGTCTGACAAAAAAACTCCCTTCCGTGGTCTGAGGGGGCGGTACCCTGGAATATGTACATTTACTCACTATGAGTCACACATTCTTATGTCACATAGGTCCAGACATATGGACAGCCTATGTGCTGTACACTGGAATAAAATGTTTGTTGTGACCAGACACTTATACTGATGTGTTTGTGATTAATGGTTGTAATCCTCAGAAGGACATAGTGTACCTGTGACATATCCCTCTTGCACAAGTAAGTAATGTCTTCATCATATGGTTCACATGGTCTTACATCTCTACATAGCATAATTTTGAAAATAAGCAAGCAGACAATGAGATTGTGATGGGTGAATTTATTACAGTGCTGTTGCAGTACATCAAATGTGGACTGTAAAAAAGAAAAATAATAAAGTGAAGGGTTCAGTCATGGTAAATGAAATCATTGGAGTTGATGCTACACCACTGGGAGTCCAAAATCCAGCGTACTCCTCCCATTGGAACTGGTGGGTAGTTCAGTCAACAGAGTGGATGTCTGGCAGGCACACAAAGGAGTTCCTTTAGGATTAGGTCACTTGCTGGCAGGGTTGGGTGTCTTGCCATCTGCACCTCCTGGATTCTTCGCCGGACATCCCCGCTTGTGTAGTGGTAGGGCAATCTGCTGCTACAGAGGCAGGACTTGGGGGGTCATTACAACATTGGCGGTAAAAGCCGCTTACCGCCGTGCAGAAGACCGCCAATACACCGCCGAGGAAGCGGAATTCCACCACAGCTATTATGACACACATCTCGGAATCCGCCGAAACTCAGACACCCACACAAGTCCGCCACACCAAAGGTCAGTGTTAAACTGGCAAAAACAAAACCTCCACCTCCACGCCAACAGAATCACGCCCATGCTATTACGACACACAAATCCACGCTGCGGTCTTTCAACCGCGGTATTCCATTGGCGGTACACACCGCTGCGCTCAAAATACACACACATCTCCAAAACACCACCACATTGGACATTTCGAAATACACACACCTGATACACATACACACACCACTCCCACACACCCAACACAATATAAAACACACACCCACATCACCCACAAACCCCTACGACCAAAAATACAGAAAGAAGGCCAGAGAGAGAGCACAGAATAGACAATACCACCACACAGAGGCACACAACACCATCACCCACACAACATCCACGCACAAAACACCACACACCACTACACATCACTACACTCATCACCACATACACCACCTCACACATCACACACACCACCCCATGTCATGCCAAAGTCACCCCCACTTTTCCGAGGAGGAGCTCAGGGTCATGGTGGAGGAAATCCTACGGGTAGAGCCACAGCTATTTGGCTCACAGGCGCAGCACACCTCCATAGCCAGGAAGATGGAGCTATGGTGCAGAATAGTTGACAGGGTCAATGCAGTGGGACAACACCCAAGAAATCGGGAGGACATCAGGAAGAGGTGGAACGACCTACGGGGGAAGGTGCGTTCAGCGGTCTCCAGGCACAACATCGCGGTACAGCGGACTGGCGGCGGACCCCCATCTCCTCCCCCACAACTAACAACATGGGAGGAGCAAGTCTTGACCATCATGCATCCAGAGGGCCTCGGGGGAGTCGGTGGAGGAATGGACTCTGGTAAGTCAAATCTTAACTATCAGATCCCCCACCCTACCTACATGCTATCACACACCCCCACCCTCACACCCTCCCCTATCACTCCAACTCCACACTAATGTACTAAGAACACAAACCACACATCCCAACAACAAGCCCTGCACGACACAACTAAGCATGGTCACACCTCACCAAAGCATGCTCACTGCACATACCCAGAACAACCCCCTAACCATCATCACACAAGCCCCCACACAGGAATGCTAGCACTGGGGTACACGCTCACCCACCCATTGCACACCATGACACACACACATGCAATAATCATGCTGTTATGCCCCTGCAGGATCACGAAGGACCGTCACCACACCGGATGGTCCAGACATCTCCACTCCACCCACAGAAGAGGCCCACAGTGACGATAGCAGCTCTGCCCTACTGGAGCCTGATGACCAGCCTGGACTATCGTGGGCCTCGGGACAGTCAGTTCCCCTTGCACAGGCACAGCCCTACACTGACCTTCCACCCTCTGGTAACACCAGCACAGCACCCACCCAGCGGGCCCAAACCTCCGTACCCAGGACAGGTCAATCAGCTGTGTGTCCACCACTACAGGGAACCCAGGATAACCCACCACCCCAACAACAACAGGGACCTGGGGGCAGTGGTAGTGGGCACACGGTCCAGGGGACGGAGGCACAGGAACACAGGGGAACTGGGAGGGCTGCTGTGCGACAGGGGGCGGACAGGCCAAGGGAACCCACTCTCCACGAGGCCCTATCGTCCATCATGGGAGCATACCACCACTCCCAGGAGATGATGGCGACTGTCCTGGTCAAGTTTCAGGAGACCCAGCGCCTGCAGGAGGTACAGTATTTGGGGTTCAGGGAGGAGCTCAGGACCATCAGCTCCGCCTTGGGCACCATCGTAGGGGTGCTGAAGGACATACAGCAGAGCTTGAGGGACACCGTGGCACTCCAAGGGGCCCCTGACACTAGCATGGACGATGAACTGCCCACCACTTCCGCCGGCGCTAGTGGACAGGACGCCCCGCCACAGGACCACCACACCAGCACCCCACACCCTGCAGACGGACAACCACCACGCAAGCGGTCCCTGAGATCCAGGAACAGGACAGAGCAAGATGGCAAGACACCCGCCAGCAAATGAGACCACTCTGATTGTCCCCCCACCGTCCCACTTTGTTACCCTGTCCATACTTTAACTGCCCCAGCTCCACTTCCTATGCCCAGATGGGCAGTGCACCTGTGAGACTAATAGACTGGACTCTGCCATGGACATTCCTCCACCATCACCCATCACCATTTTACAACCCCCCTCCATTTTTGAGCACTTAAATAAACACCCTTGAACCACAAAACATTCTGGAGTCAGTCTATGATTTTGTAAAATGTATGATCAATGACAGTGTCAAAATGCTTTTTTAGTTGTTAAGGCAACATACCAATGTCACACATCACATGTCCTTGAAGGATGCATGCAGATGACACACGTTGGTAACCACACCTGTGAAACCGTAATGGAAAGGAACAACTCAGTTACCAAATAATCCCATTCAATTACACACTGGATAGAGTAAGACGTGTGACAGTGAATGTAATGTTAAAAAAGAAAATGTTCTCACCTGTGTGTCACTGGAAATATTGCTGTATGACTGACTCCCTGTTGTCGTTGTCTTCTTCCTCAGCTTCCTCCTCATCACTGTCCACAGGCTCCACAGGCTCCACAGCTGGCACAACACCGTCATCTGGACCATCCTCCTGCAGAAAAGGCACCTGGCGTCGCAAAGCAAGATTGTGAAGCATCGAGCAGGCGATGATGATCTGGCACACCTTCTTCGGTGAGTAGAATAGGGAACCACCTTTCATATGGAGGCACCTGAACCTGGCCTTCAGGAGGCCGAAGGTGCGTTTGATCACCCTCCTAGCCCGCCCATGGGCCTCATTGTAGCGTTCCTCTGCCCTAGTCCTGGAATTTCTCACTGGGGTCAATAGCCAGGAAAGGTTGGGGTTACCAGAGTCCCCTAATAGCCACACACGGTGCCTCTGGAGTTGACCCATCACATCAGGGATTCTGCTATTCCGCAGGATGTATGCGTCATGCACTGAGCCAGGGAACATTGCATTTACCTGCAAGATGTACTGGTCTGCAAAACAAACCATCTGTACATTCATGGAATGATAACTCTTCCGATTCCCATACACCTGTTCACTCCTGTGGGGGGGGGACCAAAGCCACATGGGTCCCATCAATAGCACCTATGACGTTGGGGATAAGTCCAAGGGCATAGAAGTCACCTTTCACTGTAGCCAAATCTGCCACCTCAGGGAATATGATGTATCTCCTTACGTGTTTCAGCAGGGCAGACAACACTCTGGACAGCACTTTGGAAAACATAGGCTGGGACATCCCTGATGCCATGGCCACTGTTGTCTGAAAAGACCCACTTGCAAGGAAATGGAGCACTGACAGCACCTGCACGTCAGGGGGGATTCCAGTGGGATGGCGGATTGGTGACATCTGGTCTGGCTCCAACTGGGTACATAGTTCCTGGATAGTGGCACGGTCAAACCTGTAGGTGACAATTAAATGTCGCTCCTCCATTGTCAACAGGTCCACCAGCGGTCTGTACACCGGAGGATTCCGACATCTTCTCAATTGTCCCAGCTGACGGCGCCTAGGAAGGACAACAGCGAGGATCGAGTCAACTTTTTTCCAGGTATGTACCCACAGTTACACAGAACACGACACCAAACACAAAACCCTTCCTGTATGTGTGTTGAGTGTAGGCCTAGCTATGTGTGACGCAGAAGTAAATGGAGGCATGTGGGCCCCTGAAATGGCGGCTGTCTGACCTCTAAACTGGGACAATGGGATTGTGGGGTAACTGCACTGGCGTTGCACACCGTTGCGGTAGGCGGTCGTAGACCGCGGCGCAATGCTGCATTGGTTAACATTGGACCTTATGGGTCCCAGGAGCCAATGAGGAAGTGCGCCGGCGGTGATGATACGCACCGCCGCGGACGTCACCGCCCTTTTCTATCTGTTCAATCACCAGATACCTGATCTTCGACAGGAGAGGACCTACACTGCAAGTGCTGCTGTGACCTCGGTCTGGAAGCGACGATGGCTGCTGCGTCTGGGGAAAGGGCCCCTGCCTTCACTGCTCAGGAGTTGGAGAAACTGGTAGACGGGGTCCTCCTCCAGTACACGCTACTCTACGGTCCTTCAGACCAACAGGTAAGTACACTGGGAGCACGTTGTATGGGCTAGGCCTGGGTGGAGAGGGCTGGTTGGAAGAGGGAAGGGGGCAGAGTTCAGGGAACATTAATGCATGTGAATGAATGTGCCACATGGCTAGAGTAGGGAGGGGGGCCATGCACATTGACGGTGCGGTCGTTAAAGACTTCTCTTCTTCCCTTGTGCATGTCATGTAGGTCAGCGCCCACCAGAAGAATGATGTCTGGCATGCCATTGCCAAGGACGTCCGGACCCTGGGGGTCCACCAGAGACGGGGCACCCACTGCCGTAAACAATGGGAGGACATTCGCCGCTGGAGCAAGAAGACGGCGGAGGCTCAGCTGGGGATGGCCTCCCAACGTGGGAGGTGTGCCCGTCGCCCCATGACCCCCCTGATGTTCCGGATCCTGGCGGTGGCCTACCCTGAGTTGGATGAGCGCTTGAGGGCATCACACCAGACACAAGGGGGTGAGTACAACATCATTCTGCGGACTTTGCGCGCAGTGGAGGGGTCTGGGTGGGGGAGGAGTCCTGTGGGTGTACCTAGGCCAGGCAGACATAGGTAGACTAGGCCCCTCTGTAATGCAGACCATGTGGCTCCCTACCCCGCCGCAGTAGAGTGCCAAGTACAGGTATAGATGCCCCTGTGGTATCCATGTGTGCAGAGGTCCACCATAGCCCTGTAGGCCAGATCCCAGGAATTGCATCTATAGAGGCCAGGAGCACGGCGTAGTGCAGGGGGCTGCTGTGTCTGTAGTGTCCGCCAACGGTTGCGGTATGCCATGCACTCAACCTGTCTTTCTTCTGTCTTCCCCCCCCCTTTTTGTGCTCTCCATGTTCTTATGTGCATCAGCACGAGGGAGCTGCATCCCACATGGCCCTGGAGGGCCAGACCACGGACTCTGAATGCACCAGTGGGATGGAGGGCGAGGGGAGCTTCACGTCGGCCACCGGATCACCAACCAGCGACACGGACTCGTCGGACGGGAGCTCCCTTGTGGTTGCGGCACCATCTGTGCACCCCACTTCTACAGGTACAGCCGCCACCTCCCCTACCAGCACCGCCCTCCCAGCAGCCCCTCAGCGTTCGCCCCGTGCCCGCTCACCCAGGAGGGTGGGCATCACCTTCGCCCCAGGCACCTCAGGCCCTGCCCCAGTCACCCCTGCTGCCCTCAGTGAGGAGGCCATTGACCTCCTCACGTCACTCACTGTTGGGCAGTCTACCATTGTGAATGCCATCCAGGGTGTAGAAAGGGAGTTGCAACACGGTAATGCATTCCTGGAGGGCATTCATTCTGGTCAGGCTGCCCTTCAGCGAACCCTGCAATCTCTGGCCTCAGCACTGATGGCAGCCATTGTCCCTGTGTCTAGCCTGCCCCCTCCAACCTCCTCCACCCAGACCCAATCCCCTGTACCCCAGCCTATCCCAAGCACACCATCAGACCAGCATGCACAGACCTCTACACACAAAAGTAGCTCAGGCAAACATAGGCACCACACAACCCACAGGTACACACGCAAGCATCACCCACGTGCAGACACAGCAACATCCACTGCCTCCACTGTGTCCCCCTCCTCTTCGTCTCCCTCCTCCCTCCCAGTCTCGTCTACACTCACACCTGCATGCACTACATCTACAGGCACCAGGACTCGCACCAGAACACCCAGCACCACACCCCGCTCACCTGCACTCACCACCTCCACTCACATTTACACGTCCCCTGTGTCCTCTCCCAGTGTGTCTGTGACGCCCCCTCCCAAAGTACACAAACGCGGGCACCCACACACCCAACATCCATCCACCTCACGACAGCCTCCAGTACCTGCACCTGCACCTGCACCCAAAACACCTAAAGTGACACCTCCTACAACCACCTCCTCTTCCTCCACTCCCAGACCCCCTCCAACTACCCATCCCAGTGTTCGTCAGAAACTGTCCCTGTGTAAAGTTTACCTTTTTGCCCCCACCTTCCAATTCATCAGTCCCGTCGTAGCGCCTCAGCCAAAAAGCCTCCAATACCAGTGGTGCCTGTTCAAGGTGTGTGGAGTGCACCGGCCACCAGGACTGGCAGTGTGACCCGGAGCCAAGGCACTGGCAGCCCACCCCCTGTAAAGGCTCTGAAATTGAAAGTGGCCGACGGGACCCTGTGAAGACTCCTGGTGGCAAAACAACTCACAGGGGCTCCAGGGGGATGGCAGAGTCAGCTGTGAGTCCTCCAAAGGTGGGGAAGGGCCAGAGGAAGTCTGCACAGCCTAGTGTGAGCAGCACGGCGGAGAAGGGCGGCATCCTTCCCGGCGGTCGGGATGCCACCGCCAGCACCGTCGTCACTGGTCAGGAGACCACCGCCAGAGTCAGTGCCCAGGAGGGCCCAAGTATCGTCAATGGTCAGGAGACCACCGCCAGAGTCATTGCCCAGGAGGGCCCAAGTATCGTCACTGGTCAGGAGACCACCTCCACCGCCGGAGTCAGTGCCCAGGAGGGCCCAAGTATCGTCACTGGTCAGGAGACCACTGCCACCGCCGGAGTCAGTGCCCAGGAGGGCCCAAGTATCGTCACTGGTCAGGAGACCACCACCGAAGTCAGTGCCCAGGAGGGCCCAAGTATCGTCACTGGTCAGGAGACCACCGCCAGAGTCAGTGCCCAGGAGGGCATAAGTATCGTCACTGGTCAGGAGACCACCGCCAGAGTCAGTGCCCAGGAGGGCCCAAGTATCGTCACTGGTCAGGAGACCACCGCCGAAGTCAGTGCCCAGGAGGGCCCAAGTATCGTCACTGGTCAGGAGACCACCGCCGAAGTCAGTGCCCAGGAGGGGCCCGGCTGCCACAGCCCCGCTGGGCAATGAGGGAAGTCATGCCACACACCAATGCCCAGTCCAGAAAACGTCATGCCACACACCAATGCCCAGTCCAGAGAACGTCATGCCACACACCAATGCTCAGTCCAGAGAACGTCATGCCACACACCAATGCCCAGTCCAGAACCGGCATGTTAAAGCACCGCTGAACAGTCAAGAACCGCCATGGCAAAGCACCGCTGAACAGGGCATGCACCGCCATGGCAAAGCACCGCTGAAGAGTCCAGAACCGCCATCGCAAAGCACCGCTGAACAGTCCAGACACCGCCATGGCAAAGCACCGCTGAACAGGGCATGCACCGCCATGGCAAAGCACCGCTAAACAGTCCAGAACCGCCATGGCAAAGCACCGCTGAACAGTTCAGACACCGCCATGGCAAAGCACCGCTGAACAGTCCAGAACCGGCATGTTAAAGCACTGCTGAACAGTCCAGAACCGCCATGGCAAAGCACCGCTGAACAGTCCAGAACCGGCATGTTAAAGCACCGCTGAACAGTCCAGAACCGCCATGGCAAAGCACCGCTGAACAGGCCATGCACCGCCATGGCAAAGCACCGCTGAAGAGTCCAGAACTGCCATGGCAAAGCACCGCTGAACAGTCCAGACACCGCCATGGCAAAGCACCGCTGAACAGTCCAGAACCGCCATGGCAAAGCACCGCTGAAGAGTCCAGAGACCGCCATGGCAAAGCACCGCTGAACAGTCCAGACACCGCCATGGCAAAGCACCGCTGAACAGGGCATGCACCGGGGAAGAATGAAATGTCCGCCACATCAAGCATCGTTATCCCATGTGCGGGTGGGACAGGGACGGTACAGGAACTTCCACGGGGAGACTAATCCAGTCTGGGCACCAGTCCCCCTCCAGAACCAGTGGAGGCTGTTATCTACTTTGGAAACTGTGGCTTTGAACTCCCCAGGATGGTACAGTGGGCAAGCCACCCACTGTAGAGACTTGAGAGACTGTGGCTTTGCACTCCCCAGGATGGTACAGTGGCCAAGCCACCCACTGTAGAGACTTGAGAGACTGTGGCTTTGCACTCCCCAGGATGGAACAGTGGGCATGGAGCCCCGTCGTGGATCTGGCTTTGCACTCCTCCGGCTGAGGTGCCCCCCCTTCCCTTCCCCCTGAGGTGCCTGTAGTATTTCTATCTGATGCCCTGGCAGTGTTCTCTCCGTGTGTGGACAGGTATCTTTTGTGGGCCTCGCCCATGCATTTTTGGACTAGTGGTGCACGGACATTTATATGTACATATCTGCACTACTTCTCGGAATGTATATACTTTTGTATGGTTAGCTAATATATCTGTATATTTTTGAGACATGTATATTGCATCTTCCGGGGGGGTTGTGGGTTGTTGATGTGATTTTTGTGAATGCTTTGGTGTGTGTGTTGTAATATGCGAGGGTGGGGTGGGGGTGGGGGTGTTGCGTGTGTGTCCCCCTAACTTTTGCCTCCCCCCTCCCCTATGTCATAGGTGCAGTACTCACCGTTGTCGTCGCCGGCCCTGGCATTGGTCTTCGTAGATGAGTAGGAATACAAGGGCCGGTAGGATTTGGAGTTCAGGCTCCATGGAGTCCTCCTTCCTTGTGGGATGTGTTCAGGTGAGCGTTTTCCCATTGCAGAAACTGTTTCCGCCGTGTTTTTATCCACGGAGAATCCGCCCCGGAAAAGGTGGCGGATTGGCGGGTTGTGATACTATGGGCGGTACATTGTCTTCCGCCTGTCTGTTGGCGGTGACCGCCGCGCTGCTTGTCTGTACCGCCGTGGCTGTCGGAGTGTTAAAGTGGCTGTCTTTGTTGACGGTTTCCGCCACGGTCATAATTCCAAAAATTTTACCACCGGACTGTTTGAGGTCTTACCGCCGCTTTAACACCATCCGCCAGGATTGTAATGACCCCCTGGTTCCTCTGGCAGGGCCTCTCTTCCAGTGGCTGGCACTGATGAAGAAGAGCCTGGTGTTGATGTGCCAAAGGAAGGGGTAGAGTGGTGTTGTGGAGCCCTGCTCAGGGTGGTGTACATGTCCCTCATCACCCCTGTTAGGGAGGCCATGCTTCTATTATGAGCTTCCCACTGTTCAACCATATCTCTATGGATGTCCTTCTGTAGCTGCTTGATTTCCCAGAGTTGGGTCAACACCTGGCCCATCACAACTTGGGACTCCTGATAGACCCCCAAGATGTGGCTGATGGTGTCCTGGCCAGGAGAAGCTCCAATGGCCTCATCCTGCTGGTCCACAGCATCCCTTCCATACACCCTACCCCCACGGTCCTGTGCCCTTGCCACAGTGTACCCTCTCCCACTGGGTCCTGGACCCTCATTGTTGGAACTGTTGCATTGCAACTCAGGATCCAGGACTGGGGGCACTAGATGGTAGACAGTGTGCTCAGAACACAGGTTGGGGAGTGTGAATGGTTGCCTGTGATGTAGAGGCAACTGGGCTGGGAGGTGTTGATGTGGCCACAGTGAGGCTCACTGGTGGTTTCTGACCAGGTTGCCCAGATGGACCAGAACCATCCTCCACGTCCAGACGTCCAAGAGTGTCTTCTTCACTGAGGGCTTCATCCATAGTGGGGGTCTCTTCTGTGCTCTCTGTGTGCCCCGTGGCAGCTCAAACTTTTGATGTGAAAGATACAATGTTACTGGTTGTATTGTGACATCTATATCCAACAACTTGGTGTTACATTAAGCATGGACCTTGTACAAGGTTATTTTGTAGTTTATCTTATTGTGCCAAGTAGCCATGATATTGGTTGTATTGACATGACATTTGTGGAGCGTGCCAGATTGTTTTGACTGATGCAGCTGCTGAGTTGTGCAGATCATTAGCCCTTGGGAGGATGCCTGAGAATGTCATCTTGCCACCAGTGCAGGGAAAACAGAGGTTAGGCAAGATATGTCTGTGGCCATTTTGAGGTCTAATTTATTGTGATGCAGGCAGACCCAGGAGCTTGTTGTAAATTTGACTGGAGTTGTCATGGAGTCAGTGCATTGTGAATGTGTCTGCTAACAATACCATTCTCGTGATGCATCTTGAGGCCTTTGGGATTGTTGTTTTGCACACTGGGTAAGCTGTTCTTCCTGTCCTCAACAGTTTCATCTTGGGTTAGCTGGTCAAGATTTAGCTAGGTGGCCAGACAAATCTCAGAGTTGAGCATGATCTTGATCTTGGTCCCTCTCAGGTGAGTAAACTTCATTTGAGAGTTAAGACACGGGGATATTTGGGCATGAGAACACTGGGCTTGTGTTTGGAGTTGGAGAGATAGAGCCTCCTGGCCTTGGCAGTCTGCTTCATTTACTTGAAAAATGTCATCCCACAAGGTAATTACACTTAATGTGTGATTTCCCAAACATGTGTCTCTGGAGAAGAAGACACTGGACTGGTGGTTTGAGTGACAGTAAGAGAGCCTTCCTGGGAGCTGCAGTCATGTCACTCCATGTACTACACTCACTATACAAATGGTTTCTTCCAAGGTGAGTACACTTCAATTGAAAGTTAAGACTCAGGGGTCCTTGGACAAGAGAACACTGTGCTGGTGTTTGGATTTACTGATACAGGGCCTGTTGGGAGTTGTAGTCATGTAACTCCATGTACTTTGCACAATATACAAATATCATCCTCCCAGGTAGTACACTTCATTTGAGAGTTACCAAACAAGGGTATTTGGACAAGTGAACACTGTGCTGGTGGTTGGAGTAAGAGAAACAGTGCCTCCTAGGAGCTGTAGTCAGTTCACTCTCACTACTCCCCAATACCTGACAAATGTTATCCCCACAGGTGAGTAAACTTAATTGGGGAAACGACAAACAGGGGTGTTTAGATAACAGAACACTGTGCTGGTGTCTGTAGTTACAGGAACAGGGCCTCCTGGGAGTTGCAGTCAGGTCACTCTCACTACTTCCCAATACTTGACAAATACTATCCCCCCCGGTGAGTAACCTTCATTTGGGAATAGAAAAACAGTGGTCTTTGGATAGGAGAACACTGGCCTGGTGGTTGGAGTTATTAAAATAGGGCCTCCAGGGAGTTACAGTCATGTAACTCCCTGAACTACACACTCTACACAAATATCATCCTCCCAGGAGAGTACACTTCAATTGAGAGTTAAGACACAGGGCACCATGGACCAGAGAACACCTTGCTTGTTTGTAGCTACAGATGCAGTACCTTTTGTGAGTTGCAGTGATGTAACTCCCTGTACTACACACACTATACAAATGTTATCCTCCCAGGTCAGTTCACTTCAATTGAGAGTTCACAAACAATGGTATTTGGACAAGAGAACACCTGGATGATGGGTGGTTTTACAGACACTGGGCCTTCCTGGCCTTAGTAACCAGGTCACTGTCTCTACTACCAACATTTCTCCCAGCTGAGTATACTTAAATTGGGAGCAGACAATGACCTCTGTTCTGGTGTTTGGAGCTGCTGAAACAGTGCCTCCTGTGAATTGCAGTCACATCACTCTCTCTAGTATACACACTTGACCATTTTTCTCTCCCTAGGTGAGTATACTTCAATCGATAGTGCACTAAAAGATGCATTATAGGATGTGACCATTGTGCTAGTGTTTGTACTTACATGAATATTGCCTGCTGTGAGTTGTAGTCATGTCACTGCCTGCACTACACACACTTGAAAAATCTTACCTCCTCAGGCGTGTACCTTTAAATTGATAGGTACCAAACAGGGGTATTTGGTGAAGTGACCACTGGTCTGGTGTTTTGATTTCTAGAACAATGCCTGCAGGGAGTTGGAGTCATGTTAGTCCCTGTGCTACACACACTATCCAAATGTCATCTCCTCAAGTGAGTACTTCAAATGTGAGTTGAAATAGAAGTCTTTGGACTGGAGAACACTGGGCTGGTGAGTTAAGTTACAGTAAAAGTAGCAAAAGGTGAACTGTGAGCATGCATGACAGCATTTTCGTGACATTTGTTGTAACTTACCAGACTCCACTCCCCAGGTATTCCTGTCAAGCCCTCAAGTTGCAGGATGGCCAAGACCTTCTCCTCCCAGGGAAAGAGATGTAATGGGGCACTGGGAGGGCCACCACCAGTCTTCTTGGTCTGCAGCTGGTGCCTGGAGACCAGGGAACGGACCTTGCCGCTGAGGTCGTTCCACCTCTTCCTAATGTCCTCCTTTGTGCGCAGAGTGGTACCTACAGCATTGACTCTGTCGATGATCCTGTTCAACATTTCCATTTTCCTACTGAGAGGAGTATGCTGGACTTGTGCTTCAAACAATTGTGATTCTACTCTTATGATTTCATCCACCACGACTCAACTCATCCTCAGAAAAATGTGGATTTTTTTAACTTGACTTGGTGTAAAAAATATGTGTGACAGTGACTTAATAAAGAGAGGCAGTGCAAAAGGGTGTTCTATGGCATGGTAAAAAAAAGGTGTGCCTAATCTATGCAGTGTTTTGGAAATAATGTGCTCTGGCTTCAGTGTTTGGCGTTGATAATGCAAAGGATTGTGATGTGTGAAAGGGTGTTTTGAAGTGTCCTTTGCAGGTGTGTCCAGTGTGGCATTGTGTGTCAGCTGTGTTGTTTTCAAATTCTTCCAATGTGCAGTTGTGTATTACTTTGCTGACTGTGGACCGCCATGGTTTGGACCACCATTTGCTCACCGCCATGGATGTATGCCATGCGGACTGTGTAGTTGTAATACAGTCAGTGGTTGGTTGTGGTGCTGTCGGTGCTGGAGGTCAGACCGACTATTTCCAGTCCTCCGTGCCGCTGCCAGTCTGCCTTTTTTGGTTGGCGATCCTGCCTGTGTAACTCATAATAAGATGGTCTTAAAGTCTGCAAACATGGCGGTCTTTTCAGGACTGTCAACATGGCGGTCTGATGGTCCAACCACCAAACTCGTAAGGAGGCCCTTTATTCAGCATTGTTTGCTAATTTAGTATAGCTTCAGAAATTGGCTTATTCGGCATTGTTCACTGGTTACTGCAGTGCCCAGAGAGCAAAAGGCATATAGTTGTATTATTTCCACTAATAAACAGGAGACACCTACTTTTTTCCTAAATGAGACACTCAAGAAAAATATTGTTTGTTTTGCAAAAGGGTTTAATTACGCTACCAACTCTTCAAGTACAAAGGATGAGAATATTTGTCTTTCTTCCTTCAATCCCTCTGGATTCACTCAGGAGTTCTCAGGCCAGGGTATAGTGCTGAGGGGGCCCCCTGGAGCTCAGAGGCCCCCCACACTGTGGGGCCTGTAGGGGCCTTTGTTATACCACGGTACCCACCCCGTGCATGTTGCTCCTACCCACCCACACCCTCTGTGTTGCTTTACCCCCAACTTCTTGTCGTGTTCCCCGCTCATTTAAAAAAAAAAAATATTTTCATTTTAAATACTGACACTACTTGCGTTGGTAACCAAAAAGAAAAAATCGCCCATCATTTGTTGGGCATGAGCCTACGAAATAAAGCTTGCAGCTGCATAAAAGCCTTTTTTTCTAACTTTTATCCACGCTGCACAGCGTTGCGGATACTGTGCATCGTGGCTAAACAAAATTGACAAGACATATAGAGGCAGCGGAGCGTCGCCCTACTGCTTTATGCAGTGGACGAAAGGGAAATATAAAATGATAATAACGTAATGTTATCATCATTTTATTTTTCCTCGGGGAGCCAGTTTAGATCGAGGCGGGGCTTGGCTGGGCTGGGCGAGTAGGAGGGCTGGAGGCAGAGTGTTCAGTGCACGCCTCGCCTACCCCGCTGAGAAATGCCCGCCACTGTATGGATGTTACAAAAGAGAGATCTATACAAGAGCTTTTGGCTATATCAATGTGTTTTAGCAACATTGTGCATGGATGCTGTTTAGCTTGGCTGAAAGTAAATTAAAGGGAAAAAAGCTCTATGATGCAGTCAGTGCCGGGACACATCATACCATTTTTCCCCACTTTACTTTCAGCCATGCTGCACAGCAGCCTCACAGGCTGAGCAAAACATTGATCAAGGTAATAGCTCTCGCCTTGGCAAGACCTATTGGCTTTCTCAATGCTTGTTACAGTTGAGCGCAAAGTGCTCTGTCCCTGTTGTAATCTCTCTGTGGGCTTTTAACTACTCTCATGCCATGCCCATCAGTTTGGTTGGTTTGTGGGCTTGCCTTTTAAAATTTGCTTGATTTTATTAGTGAAAGGCATGCATACCTCATGCCTTTTCTGGTGTTACCCCTCCTTGTGCGCACCGGCCAAGTACTACGAGGCTCCATGTTTTCGGTATGGTTTATGGACAACTTTTTCTCTTTATTTCGTAGGCAGCGCGATCTCGCTGGGCAGTAGTTGGGCATGTTAGTGCATCTGACCTTATGAGTAAACTTACACGGGGACGCGAATAGGTCGATGAACCTTTTGACTCGCAATTAAGATGTTTCTTACCATAGCTCCAGTACATAATCAATACACAATAATCAACAATAATTAGTAATCAATAAAATCAATAATCAATGGAGTCAGAAATTGTCACGCACTATGACCTTTCAGTCATGAATAACCACACCTTTAGTAAAAGTTTAGAATATTAATTTCCCTATATTAACAATGCTAAGGTCATGTAGATTAATCTCAAAATCAAATTAAACACATACAGAAACAACACTGGTTGTCCAAAGCGGCGGAAGAAACGCAATCTAATCAAAGCTTGAACTACAACACATTCTAAAGTTATGGTACAAATCAATAGCAAAGTCAGCTGTGTCAATGTGATGAAGTACATGAAGTTGAGCAGAGCAATTCATCAAGCATTAGTCCCTATTGTCATAAGTCAGGATCCTTAACTAATATCTGATTAGCATCAGCATGTTGGGCTTCATGCAAAACAATTTAGTAGCACAAATTTGGAAAAACATCTAACTATGGTAGAGCCATAGACAAATCAGCGCAGTTGGTACCGAGAAAGGAAAAGCAAATATGCATAATAATCACATTTCAGGATATACCTATCCTCGGCATGGCTCAGCAAAGCAGAATCATTCTTCGTCCTCAGGACATCAGTCGATCAGCAAGGCATCAGGCTCTCAGCCAGGAAAATATGGGCAAAGTAATTAAGCATTAAAGATAAGCACGTCTCTAGTAAAGACGCACAAGAAGATAATTACCTTTAGGTCAGAAGGAATAAGGGCAATGGCTGTCTTCTCTCAGAATGAGCGTTGTTATATTAAAGTCACCTAAATTATCCCCTAATTCCCTATTGGTCAGTCAATTGTATGTTCACAATGTGTCCAATAAAACTACTATCCCAAATCTATGAATTCTAATATTTCTCCATTCTCATATTGTTGATTGGTTTGTCTTGCGATGTCCTCATCATCCAGCTTGTCGGGTAGCAATATTGTTGCAGCTTCCACTCTAGTTAGTATCTTCATTGTTCTTGTCCTGGGAAAGTCAGTCTCACACACATTACACATAAAATGTTGCATTAGCAAGAACATCATCTCCTAGCAGTCGGTTCACACGAAAAGCTTCCATTATGAGCACATTTAAACAATACAATAGACATTTCACAGTTTGATTCACTTGGTCAGCATTTTTATTAAATGCTAAGAAATACAGCTTCTACATGAGGCATGGCAAAATAGGCCAAGACACTCGCTAAGTTAAGGCCTGTATAATTAATAAAGCTAAAGCTAAATTCATAACCCTTGATATAACATATTACTGCATTGGTCTAACACATATTCAATATTTCATAAGTAATAATCATATGTTTGTATACTTCGTTAACATTGGTGGCCATTCTTCAAGATCACATTTTCAAATGCTTGCATTATTTTTCTACTTTATTTCATCTTCTACATAAACTCATTATTCAAAATACATAAACACTCATTAATAATTCTTATTAAAACACCTGCACTAGCAATCCCTCCTCTGATGACTAAATATGTCATCACGCTAACTATCACCCACAAATGTTCGCATCAGCTTAAACTTTTACAATTGAATTTCTTCCTAATTTTGTTTTCCCCTTGAATTTTCTCTGTAAAATGTTTCCCTTTTTTTTCTTCTCTTCTCTGATTATACTTTGACCTTTTCAATTTAATCCTTTTGCATAATTTGCACAATCCACATATCCCCAATGAACAAACCACAACAATTAAGATCCCTTGTAGTTTCAATAGTACCCCATTCCAAATGTTGCTGAGCCAATTTCCCACTGAAGCAAACCCTTTGCCAACCTTTTCCCAAACACCTGGTTCTTTCAATTCTTTCAAATCAGCACTTGCATTAGTCAGATTAGTAAGTAAGGCCCATATTTATACTTTTTGATGCAAACCAGGGCTGGCGCTGGTTTGCGTCAAAAGTTTTACCGCCGGCTAACGCAGGCCTTCAAGTCATTTTTTGGGCGGGAACACTTACCTTGCATGATATTAACGCAAGGCAGTTTCCCGCATCCAAAAAATGACGCACACTGAGGAATTTTGATGTCCGAGGGCTCGGGGGTCAAAGTTTAAATATGGTGCACGGTTTGCGCCGAATGTGCGTCGAAACGTTTGACGTACATTCGGTGCAAACAGAGTATAAATATGCCCCTAAGGCCCATATTTATACTTTTTGATGCAAACCAGCGCCGCCGCTGGTTTGCGTCAAAAATTTTACCACCGGCTAACGCCATTCCTACGCACCATGCGGGCGCCTTATTTAACGAATGGCGTTAGCCAGCGCTGCGGACTGGTCAGAGTAAAAAAAAATGACGCAAACCAGGCAGCGCCGGCGTAGGGGAAAATGGGGGTTGTGCGTCAAAAAATGGTGCAAGTCAGGTTTGAGGCAAAAATCATGCCTCAAACCGAACTTGCACCATTTTTTGACGCACAACCCCCATTGAAATGACTCCTGTCCTAGCAAAGACAGGAGTCATGCCCCCTTGCCCAATGCATGGTCATTGGGCACAGTGGCATGTAGAGGGGCATATAGGGGGGCCCAAAAGAAAAAGAAATACTTACCTCAACTTACCTGTACTGACCTGGGATGGGTCCCCCCATCCATGGGTGTCCTCCAGGGGTGGGCAAGGGTGGAAGGAGGTGTCCCTGGGGGCAGGGAAGGGCACCTCTGGACTCCTTCCATGGTCAGAGACCATGGAAGTGAGCCCACAGGTCCCTTAACGCCTGCCCTCACCCAGGCGTTAAAAAACAGCGCACATCAGGCTGTGTGACGTTTTTTAAGGCCCGCCCCCTCCTGTGCGTCAAAATGACGCAGGAGTATAAATTAGGCGCACAGAACTTCAAGTCATTTTTGGGGCGGGAACGCCTACCTTGCATGTCATTAACGCAAGGCAGTTTCCCGCATCCAAAAAATTACGCACACTGAGGAATTTTGACGTCCGCGGGCGTCAAAGTTTAAATATGGAGCACGGTTTGCGCCGAATGTGCGTCAACATAGTATAAATATGCCCCTAAGTCCCTTATTTCTCTACTCTTATCTGGAATATACAAACAACAATGCCTAGAATTAATCATTTTACAGACTCCACCATCCTTTGCTAAAAGAATGTCTAAAGCAAGACGATTCTGAAGAGTCATAGCTCTATCAGCAGCTAATTCAGTATCTATTAGGAGTATGGGCCCTGAACAATTTGTCAGCATGTTATCCATAATAGTACACAACTTTTGAATCTTAATCAATTTCAAAATGACTCCCACTGAAGGAATCACTGCTCCAAATATATATCCCACTATCGCAGAAGAGGACTCCCTCCTCTGTCTCTTATGATGTAATTCAGTCACTTTCGGATACTTTTTCAAATACTCCATTTGATAAATCTTTGGGAAAACTATCCCCCAATAATATGCCCCATACCATCCTCTTGGAAGAAGGTAATAAGCATTAAGTCCACAAATATAGTAAATCCCTGGAATTGCAGGGTCCTGTCCATTCAACATAAACGTCCATTTACTCTGAAACAAAAACACATGCCTACATTCACTCGTTCCCACAAATAAAGTGTCAGTGCGCACTTTAGGCCTGTATATACGAAGTTTCCCTATGTGTTGTGCATCTAAATTTCCCTTGCGTTTTAATTGCACTATAAGCATAATCATTCTTGTAAGTCCTTTTCTCTAAGCCTTTTTCTAATTTCTCTTTTAATGCCTTTCTCCTGTCATCTGTGTGATCTGAAAAGCTCTTCTTTAAAGGTGTAAGCAAGCTTGTCAAATTATTTCTATGCGCATAAGCTGTGCCAAACGTCAATATAAGTTCAAAGAACCCTTTAACTATTACTATGTCATTATCTTTAGCTACTCTACTCCAATATCTAATTATAGGAACAAACGAAAACACATCATAGTTGGAATAGAAATACTGGATGTACTCCTGGTTATAAAATCTTGTTAGTAACAGACTACAACTTATCCCGTAGGGGTAAGCTATGATAGGTGACTCCTTCCTCAATTGATGAAGGAATCTGCTTACACACAAAGCAATTCTTCGCATCCATTGTCTCAACATACTCACTCAATAAGCAATATAAAATGTTAGAAGAAAGTTCTCCCTGCACATTAGTATCCTCATGCAAATATTTCTCATTTAACCTAAACTTCTCTAATGCTGTTAGTGCATTAGTCTCAAAAGCAGAAGCATGGTTGGCCTTTCTCGTATCAAGAACAGACATACCCACAATCAGCACCACAAACAATATCCCACACATAATTGCCAAACCAATGCTCATATATTTACATCGCCTAGCACCTCTACCTTGTTGACTAATGTTATTCATGATAAAGAATCAGAAGCAGAAGAAATTTAGAAAAACTTGCAGCAAAAATCAAAAATAGACAACTCTTCTTTCAGCAGTTCAGTTTCACTTCCAGGAACCCTTGTCAAAATCGGTTAGCAGCTTTGTCAAAATCAGGTTTCAAAAGTCAAATCAGGTTATCAATGCCTCTTCCGGTTACTTCAACAGTTTCTTCTCTCAAAAATTTTCTCTCAGATTGTTTCAACAGTTCAGTTCATTAATCTCCTTCATGTGCCAAAATACTGACCTGGAACTTCTCTATCAAAACAGAAAGACAAAAACTCTTGCTGCCATTCGTTAGTAGTTGCATACACCCATTCAGGACCCGTGTATTTTCGACTTGCTATTCTCTTTCTCTTCAATTTTTAATCACCATTCAGCTCTCCTTCACTTAGATCTTCTTTCCCTGTTGTATCTATTTCTTCCTCGATTGTTGGTTTGACAACCACTTCTTTCCCCACTTGTGATTCCGGCCACTTATCTCCTTTCAGTGGACCCTTAGTCAGTATTCTCTTCAGAATTGAAGTTGAACCTTTTCCTTGTTCGGTGCTGTTTTCTCTTGATGGACCTGCAACCGGATCAGGAGGAGTCAGATCACTTTGACTTTGATCCACCTCAACTCCTTCCCCTTCTGGGTCTGGCAATTGCTGTTACTACTGACTAGGCTCTCCTGCTTCAGTTGAGATAGGCTCTCCGTCACCCTCCTGGAGGTCTCCTCCCTCGTCTCTCACAGGAGTGACCGAACCGTCCTCAACAAGCTCAGATCCGGTCTCGGTTCCTCTTTGTTCTCCTTCCGGCCCTGAGACTTGTTTCACTGTTGTTGGTACTCTCAACAACGCTTCTTCATGATCCAGTGGACATGCCACTTTCTTTGTGTGACTTGCATGAATCCAGTTTGGAATTCCAGCACACTTCACAGCTGTAGTATCTGTCAAGACCACTTGGTATGATCCCTTCCAACAAGGCTCCAAACACATAATTCTTACGTGCTTTTGAATGACAACCCAGTCCCCAGCTCTCAGGTTGTGTCCTGGGTCATGGATCGGTGGCAGTGTGGTGGCCTCCACCTGCTGAGAAAAAGAGCGGACCACATCAGCCAGACCCTTGGAGTAATCCAACACCATATCATCTGTAATGTTGACAAGTGCATTTGCTGGTACCGCTGGTAACCTCATTGCTCTGCCCATGAGGATCTCATGTGGCGACAGTCCTGTCTTCCTGTCAGGTGTGTTTCTCATTGACATCAACACTAAAGGCAACGCATCAGGCCATTTCAAATTCGTCTTTGCAACTCTTGACTTCAAGGTACCATTCATCTGTTCCACTGGTCCTAATGCTTTGGGGTGGTAACTACAATACAACTTCTGCTCAATGTTCAATGCTGCACACAGTAATTTAATTACTTCATTGTTGAAGTGACTTCCCCTATCTGATTCTAAAGACATCGGAAACCCGAAACGCGGTATCATTTCTCTAAGGAGTAGTTTAGCTACTGTGAGAGTATCATTTCTTCGTGTAGGGTACGCTTCAATCCAATGACTAAAGATGCATACAATCACCAACACATATCTCAAACCTCCACACACAGGCATCTCAATAAAATCCATTTGCATTCTGCTGAATGGACCTCCTGCTCTTCCAATGTGGCTCAAATTAACCACTGTCCCTTTCCCTGCGTTTAGCTGTTGCCAAATGACACAACAATGGCAAACTGCTTCAGCAACTTGTCTAAACTTTGGGTTGAACCAATCATGTTTGCACAGACATACCATGGCACCCCTCCCAATATGTGCTTGACCATGATAGTACCTTACCATTTGAGACAACAGGCTATTCTGTAAGACCAATTGACCCCCCTCAGAAACCCACAATTCATCTTGTCTTTGTGCACATTTCATTTTACTCCATGAAACTTTCTCTTCCCTGTCAACATTATTCTGCAACGTTTTTAATTCTTCCAAAGTGTCAATTATTTTCAATGCATAGCTTGTACAAGTTTCGTCTTCTTCAGGTAACAGTTCCCATTTGTCTTTGAATGATATACAGTTCAATGCGCAAAACCTTGCGACTTGATGCACATATCCATTTCCCAATGACACATAGTCCTGCGACTTCAGATGTGCACTGCATTTCACCACAGCAATCTTTTCAGGCACTTGAATAGCATGTAACAATTCTTTAATCCTCTCACCATTTCTTACTGGTGAACCAGAAGAGGCCAGGAAACCTCTCTGTGACCACAACTGACCAAAATCATGGACTATTCCAAATCCATACTGGCTATCCATATAGATTGTAACTTTCAACTGAGCAGAAACATGGCACGCTCTAGTAAGGGCTACTAGCTCTGCTACTTGTGCAGAATACACTCCTCGAAGCCAAGAAGCTTCCAAAGTTCCTGTAATTGTGCACACAGCATATCCTCCTCAAAGTGTCCCTGTATTGACTCTCAGACAAGAACCATCAACAGAGATAATTTGGTAATTTTCTTCCAATCGGGTATCTCTAACGTCAGGTCTCGGTTTTGTGCACAAATCAGTTACTTCGAGACAGTTATGTTCAACATCTTCCTCTTTTTCAATTTCAGCATTTTCACTCGGAAGTAAGGTTGCCGGGTTCCACACTGTACATCTTTTCAATGTCACATTTGGTGACCCCAGAATACTCGTTTCCTATCTAGTCAACCTCGCACCAGTCAAGTATTGGGTTTTCGTCCTTGTCAGTAAAATCTCAATAGAGTGAGGGACCATTACAGTCAGGAGATATCCCACTACAATGCCCTCACACAGTGTAAGGCTTTGACCAACTGTGGCAACTGCACACAAACAACCCAGTAAGGCTGCTACGACTGGGTCCAAAGTAGCTGAAAAATATGCTACTGGGCGGTTTACACCTCCATGGACCTGTGTTAAGACAGGAAAAAAACATGCATCACGCTCATGACAAAACAATGTGAAAGGCTTTGTGTAATCAGGCCTACCCAAAGCTGGAGCCCTGCACAAACTCTCTCTCAGTTCAGTGAACGCTTTCATTTTATCCTGGTCTAACACTATGGGATCAGTGACTTCCTTATGAGTCAGCTTCTGCAATGGTCTTGAAATGACTAAAAAATTTGGAATCCATTGGCGACAATAACCCACTATTCCCAAAAACATCCTGACATCTCTCTGTGTGGTTGGGGGACATATCTGCAATATCATTGTAATGGTCTCTCTGAATATCTTTCTTGAACCCTTCTCAATCTGGTGACCCAAATACTTCACTACTTTCTGACAATATTGCAATTTCAGTGGAGACATTTTATGACTATTCTTTCCCAAATGGTTCAACAGGGCAATCGTATCATACCTGCACTCGTCCCTTGTTTTGGACGCAATCAGTAAGTCATCAATGTACTGCACCAAGGTCGATTGGAAAGGCAATTCCAACGACTCCAAATTATTTTTCAAGATCTGATTGAATATGGAAGGTGACTCTGAAAACCCTTGAGGAGTTCTGACCCAGCAATAAACTCGATCCTGGAATTTAAAACAAAAGAGAAACTGGCTATCCTCATGAAGAGGCACAGAAAAGAATGCTTGTGACAAATTGATGACAGTGAACCACGCAGCATCACACGGAATCTAGAATATTATCACAGCTGGATTTGGCACCACAGGACAACATTTGACCACAATCTAATTTATTTTTCTCAAATCCTGAACAATCCGAACCTTCCCACAGGGCTTCTTCAAACCCATTATTGGTGAATAACATGGGCTGCTCAACACTTCTTTCAAAACCCCTTGCTTTACAAAATCTGCAATTATCTGGGCTACTTTAATCAGGACATCTTGTGGCATATGGTACTGCAGCAGCTGAGGAAAAACTGCATTCAGTTTTATGGTAACTTTGACTGGCTCCACTCCCTTAATCAAACCTACTTCTTTTCCTGTCAAATCCCACACCTTCTCTTTTACCATTCCCTGCAAATCAGGATGGAGCTCTTTCACTGTAAACATTGGGAAAAACTCAATCAAAGGGTACTCCTCATTTGTCATTTCACACTCTATTTCTGGGGCTTGGTCCTCTTCATCATCACTATTCGTCTGAATCTCAATCCCATCATTTGAACAAGTAATCAAACGCCTTGTTTTACACAACAACTCTCTTCCCAGTAGGGATACCAGACTTGAATCACAGACTACAAATTTATGCAATCCCTGAAAATTTCCAATCTCATCTTGAACTGGATCTGTGATCAGGTTTGTCAAATACTGGTTTGCTACCCCCGCAACCTGAACTGTTCTACCTGAAAGGGGCAAATTCTGAACCAATGCGCTTCTCACTGTAGAGCGTGTAGCTCCTGTGTTCACCAAGAATGAAACTCTGTGACCCATAACCTTTCCCTTCACATAGGGTCCTCTCTGATCTACTTCTAAGGAAGTTACAAGCACACATGGCTCCTCATCTGAACTATCACTCGTCCATTCATCATTTATTCCATTCTCACTGTGTAACGGGAATTGGTGCACTGTGTTACTACTTCTGGTTTGCCTCAGACCTGTGACCTGTTGAGAAAGCATCTGTTGCTGCTAAATCGGGGCTTGAGATATTTGAATTTGCTGTCTAGGTCCCATGGGAACCTGCTGTTGCATCGGCTGTAACTGTGACATTTGTGCACGGGGCATTTGCACCTGGTGCATGGGCTGAAAATGTTGCACTTGACTCACACTATTCTGAAAATTTGGATTAGGACCCCTTACTCTCGGTCCTCTCACATTCTGGAATAAATTGATGTCATTACTCTGCTGAACAACACCTTCCTGTACCATCATCGGACACTCCCGTTTCCAATGCCCCACGGCTCTGCAAATGTGACATGGCAATAGCTTCTTCATTCCCTGCACATCATTTTGAACCACTACAGTATTCAAGTCTGGACCACGATTCATATTACCTCCACGACCTCTACCTCTCATCTGAGGCTGAAACATCGTATTTCCCTGCTGGTGCTGTGATAACTGCTGTGAAAAATTCCTTGAACTCCTGTTTGGGCCACTTTAATCTGCATCAACATCGTCTTCTCTTTCAACTTTTTCTGCTTCAACTCAATCTCATCACTACAGTATTTTGCATACTGCAACACCTCATCAATCGGCTTTGCTTGCCAGCAAATCAAATGACTCTTAATCATCTGGCTAATTTCAGGTCTCAATCCTTCCACAAATCTGAACACAAAATGTAGCATGTCTTCCACCTCAATTGTTTCTGTACCACTGTAATGCTTAAATGCCTGCAAAAATCTCTCATAATACACATGTATTGAGTCTTTTGCTTCCTGATCCGTCCTGTCAATTCGCTGCCAATCAATATGCTTGGGCAAAATTCTCGATTTCAGAAACTCATTCACCTTATAGTAATATTTAGTTACCTCAAGAGATGGTGCACCTGTATTCTTTCCTCTCTCCGGTTCACTTGTTGGCCAGTCTACACTCCTCTTACACTCGATCCACAAGTCAGCTGGAACCACAATCTCTGGTAATGTGTTCAAGTCTTCCCACAAACACTTCGCAAGTTTCACAAATCTGTCTGTCAGCTGATACCACTCTACTGGCTTTTCTCTCAATTTTGAAGAATCATTTGTAAACGATAGAATGTCACTTTTGCTCCAAGGGACGTGAACAAAATTTCCCCCTGGAATCTCTCTCATTGGTAAAATCTTTACCGGATCTTTGTCCTGCTGCACATTTTCAGTCAGCTCCAAAGAATCACTTTTTCTCTTGTCTCTTTTCTTTACCCATCTGCCTTCCCATTTATCTAATGGTCCCCAAGTCTGAGCACTCTGCAGCAATTCCTTAAGGTGTGCCTTCATTCCATCTGACCTCATGTGTTAAAAATATTTCGCCTCAAAATCTAATCAGTAACTTCTTTTCAAATGCTTCGTTTTCTCAATTTCTATGCCGTATTTCTCTGCCAAGTCTGCTAATCTCTAATGCACCTTGCTCACTTCTCTCGTAATTTTTGGACACAAATATCTCAATTCTGCCTCTGTGTAGGATTATAACCTATTCACCCCCATCGTTCCCTCAATGAGTTCACCTGCTTCCATGCTTAGTCTAGCACAATTCAAATAGTCCTCTCCTTTAGGGTCACTCTGTGGGGTATTCAGCTTGTCTAGCCATTCGGTTAATTGCTGAGCTGACAATCCTCGTAACAAAATGTTACTCGCTTTAACCAATAGTACCTGCTGTGCAACTGCATTCGGAGTCTGCAGTGTCAATAATTTCAAACCCTGACTAACATTTGGTCCTGTCACCGTATCTGGGAGTTCTATGAATGGACTAAGGTCTAGCAATGATCTGGATCCATCAAAAGTCTGACCCACAGGAGGGACTACCTGAACATATTCATTATGTCCTCCCCTCATTAGGGTCTCAGACATTGCTTCCTTTTCACTTACCGTAGGTTTCTTCTGTGCAAATAATGGTACCGCTGGACCAACAGTAATAGGTAGCAATATAGCATCCGGGGGTGCTCTGGCACCTACACTCTGTGGGAGAGTAACTCCCATATTCTGATTCATTATCGGAGTCATGTCTGACTGTGTCCCTGTCACTCGCGTAAATCTTGGCATTGCCTGCGGCTGCAACTGGGGCAACAAAATCAGAGTCGGTTCAGTCTGAACCAGTATTGGTCTCGAGAAGACATGCTACAAGGGCACCACTAAGTTCGAAGTTGTTTCCATAATGAGCACATCAGGATAAATTATCTGCACCTGTGGCAGTTGCATCTGGGTCTGCACTACAGGAGTAGTTGGCACATTAAGACCACTTTGTACCGCATTCTGTGTTACGTTAGCCTCAACCTCCACCGGACTCGCTGTCCCATTAACCTGTGTCCGAGCTGTCGGATCAACACTAGTACTCGGAACACTCTAATGTACGGCATACGGTGGTGGTCGATCTCCCCTTAACTGTGTAATGAACTCTTCATTGTCCGATTCCTCCTCTACTGGTAAAGATTTTCAATGCCCCCTTACTTTCGGATGGACTTTTACTAGTTTTCCTAGTCGCTTTCTTTCCTTCCTTCTAATTCTCCTGCGTTATTGCCAGAAACAACTTAATCCCTTGCAAAGTCTCCATTCTCCATACCTTCTGAACGCAATCCCATCTAGCCTCCGCTAGAGTCTTTTCTGCCTTTCTCATCCTCCTCTCAAATTTCAATTGCTGTTGCTGTCTGGCTACTAGCTCCCAAATCGCTAATGCCTCAAACTGTGCTGGTCTCAGAAGGGGCCTCGATTCATATAGCACTATCCGTAGATGTTCCAAGACCCTCAAATTGAACATCCCATTTGTAGGAAACGCTAAGTTCCTATCTTTCTCTCTCAATTTGCACCATTGCTTTAACCAAAGACATGGCGCAACACCTCTTTCTTCCATTACAATGTAAGCTGGTGTATTTTCTGGTGGTGTAGCCTCACCTACACTCGCTGTAATGTACATCTTTAGGGCACTTTTCAACGCTTTGAAAAATGTCATCTTTTCTACCTTTTGCTTATTCAAAATCAAATCAGGAAGTGACTTTTAGTCCCAAGATTCCTTTCACCCACGTTCTCAACCAATTGCCTCTCACGGATGGCTGCCAATCCGTGCACGACCCTTCTCACTAACTGACCTATCCCAGCACGGCTCCAATGACGTCACACTCACACGCACCTCAGCTGACAAAGTCTTGCAGCTCGTCCTCCTTCAATCCAATTCACACAAAACTAATGCAAAATAGTACGAGCACTAACCAAAAAACAAAAACAATCTGCTGCTTTACTACAGGAAAGGTAACACTATCGCTTCAGAAATTTTACGGATTTTTCACTGATGGCTCTTTCTGCACTTACAGCTACTCCTTCTTTCTCGGTCTCCCAGATTCGCGAGCAAAATTCGACCCATAAATTTTACTCTCAACTGATCAATGGGTCTGTCCTGGTGCACATAGGACTCGCCAAATCTCAGTCTAAATTTTTCTTTCGCCCACTTTAACTCACACACTGACTTGTTGACCACGCCCGATCAACCTACTAAACCAGACAAATTACAACATATAACCAAGTGTCTCATTCACTTTTCAATATACTCCAGAGTCTTAGACCATGCAGGGTCTGTACATCAACAACCACGTGGACAATTTTTTAGCACAAAGCACCACACACATATATAGTTCGATTACTTCCCTAGTCTCACACTGCAGAGTATGCACACTCCTACTACAACTTCATTTGGAGTACGCAAACTCCCTAAAATCTTCACAAACCTCACAATTCACCTGCAATTTGCATAAGCTGTGCAAGGGCAACCTATTTCACTCACACTATCACTAGAACACCGGGAACATCCTCAAACACCAATTAGCAGGATCCAGAATCTGGGAAAGTCATTTCTGGGCTTAAGGGAACATAATTTTTTCTCCAATTATCATAACTGAAAAACAAAATCCAAATCTCAATAATAATGAACTCTCAAAAGGACCAACTCATCTAACTGCTACCACGTCTGTTCGTTTATTAGTCTATACGGGTCACCTATGGTAAACTCTTAAGAAGACGAACCATGTCTGTTAACACCTGTCACTCTGTACCAGATGTCTATAGCAAGCTCTTAAGGAGACTAACCATCAATCTGCTACCATAACTGTTAGCGCGTCTTACCTTAATAAGTAAACTTACAAGGGGACGCGAATAGGTCGATGAACCTTTTGACTCGCAATTAAGATGTTCTTACCATAGCACCAGTACATAATCATTAATCAACAATCAATAATCAATACACAATATTCAACCATCATTAGTAATCAATAAAATCACTAATCAATGGAGTCAGTAATTGTCACACACCATGACCTTTCAGTCATGAATAACCACACCTTTAGTAAAAGTTTAGAATATTTATTTCCCTAGATTAATAATGCTAAAGTCATGTAGATTAATCTCAAAATCAAATGAAACATATACAGAAACAACACTGATTGTCCAAAGTGGTGGAAGAAACTCAGTCTAATCAAAGCTTGAACTACAACACATTCTAAAGTTACAGTACAAATCAATAGCAAAGTCAGCTGCGTCAATGTGATGAAGAACATGAAGTTGAAAAGGGAAATTCATCAAGCATTAGTCCCTATTGTCATAAGTCAGGATCCTTAACTAACATCAGATTAGCATCAGCATGTTGGGCTTCATGCAAAACAATTTAGTAACACAAATTTGGAAAAACATCTAACTATGGTAGAGCCATAGACAAAACAGTGCAGTTGGTACCTAGAAAGGAAAAGCAAATATGCATAATAATCACATTTCAGGATATACCTATCCTCGGTATGGATCAGCAAAGCAGAATCAGTCTTCGTCCTCAGGATATTAGTCGATCAGCAAGGCATCAGGCTCTCAGTCAGGAAAATATGGGCAAAGTCATTAAACATTAAAGATAAGCACGTCTCTAGTAAAGACGCACAAGAAGATAATAACCTTTCGTCAGGAAGAATAAGGGCAATGGCTGTCTTCTCTCAGAATGAGCGTTGTTATACTAAAGTCACCTAAACGAACTCCTAATTCCCTATTGGTCACTCAATCGTATGTTCACACTCTGCACAATAAAACTACTATACCAAATCTATGAATTATAATATTTTTCCGTTCTCATATTGTTGATTGGTTCGTCTTGCGATGTCCTCATCATCCGGCTTGTCAGGTAACAATATTGTTGCAGCTTCCACTCTAGTTAGTATCTTCATTGTTCTTGTCCTGGGAAAGTCAGTCTCACACACATTACACATAAAATGTTGCATTAGCAAGAACATCTTCTCCTAGCAGTTGGTTCACACGAAAAGCTTCTGTTATGAGCACATTTAAACAATACAATAGACATTTCACAGTTTGATTCACTTGGTCAGCATTTTTATGAAACACTAAGAAATACAGAAATACAGCTTCTACCTGGCAAAATAGGCCAAGACACTCGCTAAGATGAGGTCTATAATTAATAAAGCTAAATTCATAACCCTTAGTATGACATATTACTGAATTAGTCTAACACATATTCAGTATTTCATAAGTAATAATCATTTGATTAGTATACTTCGTTAACATTGATGGCCATTCTTCGAGATCACATCTTCAAATGTGTGCATTATTTTTCTATGTTATTTCATTTTCTACATAAACTCATTATTCAAAATACATAAACACTCATTAATAATTCTTATTAAAACACCTGCGTTAGCAGGCACTTTGCATGACATCGACCCTGTTACATGGATATCTGCACTTTTGCCGGTTACATGGATAATTGCACTTTTGGTTACATGGATAATTGCACTTTTGCTGATAGGTTTCACTGCCAGGGAACTTCTGTTTACTTTTGTGTGTCTGCTTTGCTCCCATGGCGGCTGTCGACTCCTTATGTGAAACTGTTTTACTTTTCATTTTCACTTTATGTGGCAAGGAAAGCCCGGTTAGTTATGTGCAACTGTTTAATTTTTCATTTTCAGCTTATGTGGCAAGAAAAATCCGGTTAGGAGTTTACAACGCTAATAGCTTTAACTCGAGCAAACGCCAGACCCATTGCATTGCAAATACTTGTTTATTGATGCGGTTAGTAACGCCAAATAAGCCGTACTGCACTCACTAGGAGGCAAGCTGATACCACCAAATGAATTTTACCCAGTCCTCATACTACCACGGGCTGCCATCACGGCTGCCATCTATGCAGGCAGGGCTGAGAGTACCGCACTACCACGCACCTGTGAGCCACTCCGGCCTGGTCAGGGTACCGTCCATACAGGCACTATAGTTGGGCGACCGCGTAGTGCCAAGTGCTCGTTTCAGCTAATGCAAGCGTGACCACGGCCCACCATGGCACAGGAGCCAAAACTCGACTCGTTTGCAGACATAAATTAGACCTTTGCCATTACTTACTCCGAATAAATCATGCTGATGTCTGAGAGGCGTCTGAAGAAATCTTGAAAACGCTGGGACTCATAGGTGGGATAACGCTGATCTTTGGCTCTTCAGACATATGTAAAATGACATTTTTTTTTTCCCAAGTCACGTTACGCTGTTGGTGAAACGGCTGACAGCCCAGCATGCATATACCGAGCCCAGCCCTTTCAAGTAGAATGAAACTCACATTTGACCGCCGCCATTCCAGCGGCATCTCAGTCAATAATGCAGAAGGAGGCGCGCGCTCGTGCATTATTGATGAGCGGGCGCGCGCAGGTCCGGCGGCGACTACAAACAGGCCGTCTCCAAAGGGCCGCGCTTGACAGCGTCTCACCTGCATGCATAAAATATGTACGTTGGAACACTCCGGGACAATCTATAACGTCAATATGAGGCGCTGCATTGATTAGCGGTCACCCCAGGGCCTCGTTCCGATTCAGGTCTCGCAGTCGGCTTTCTGGATGGCCTGACGTGTGTCCTGCCTCTAATCTACAGCGTGTCACGGCCGAGACATCAGTCCATTAATTGCTGTGAGTCTGACTCTATTACTGGTGTCATTAGAATATCCGGGGACCCTTCAGGACGGAAGAAAAAAAAAACACATGTGCTCTGATTTTGAAATCTCTTCACCAGGAACATTGAAGACTCTTTTTTAACATTATGGGCCAGGTGTAGAAAGCCCTTTTGGGGGGACACACCCTTAGAGCAGTGGTCTTCAAACTGTTTAATACCGAGGCCCCCTCAGTGAGGAAAAAAACACATCGGCCCCCCTCCGAATTTTTCACAATTATTCTACTAAATTGGCAATGTTTTAATATATCTCTGGATTTATTTAAACTCTGCAGTTAAGCTCTGATACTGTTTTAAAAACGAATCAAATACATGATGCCAAACATACTATTCTGGTCAGGCGGGCCTTACTAACATGTAAAAGTATCCACAGCGCGATTATTGGAAGTGAGGCCTGGGGTTTGAAAGGGTATTTGGAGTCCCTACCCTTTTGACACATACTCCCAGCTTGGAAGTAAATGACAAAACATGTTAATGATGGGCCATTATAGAGCGGTTGACAGCTGCTCATGTTTTTTCAACTTAAAATAAAGCCCTGTTATCAGCATGATGCTTCTTTTGGCCAGACGCCCCACCGGATTCACTTGAGGCCCCCCCCCACAGTTGCCGGGCTGGAGAGATCCTGCACAGGCTCCCAGCCTGCATGGGAGCGGGCTGGGTGTTCACGGACAATCTTGACGCTGCTTTGAGCTGCACCAGGATTGGCCGCAGGGCAGGCTGGGGGCCTGTGCCAGCAGCAAGACAGAAGAGAGGAGTGGTGTGGCGAGGAGCGAGGTAAGTGTTGTTTTTTAAATGTATTTTATTTTAATGTTTAATTTAATTTATTTTAATGTTCCCCCCCCACGCATCACCCAGTCCCTCTCACGCCCTCCGAGACGCTCCTGCTGAATACAGAGGCAGCTGCTTCCCCCTCCCCTGATTCCTTCTCAATCTCTTTGTTATAGTTTAACATCCTTTTTTAAGAAAGAAAATCATCAAAATTCATCTTAATTTTATCATTCCGTCATCAGTAATCTGTTAAATTCACCTTCCAATTCAGTAGGACCATATATAACTGCTTCAATTTCCATTAAATACACTGCATTTACATGTGTTAACCTGGTGCCCATTCAGACTCCTGCCCCCCTCACATTTTAAGCCTAAAAGCAGAATTTATCAGCCCGATCCTTACTGAAATATTCAATAACTCCTTACCCACGGAAACAGGAGCAGGTCCTTTCACTTATTAAAAAAAGCACATGCACAGGCCCTTACATTTTGGCCAATTATAGGCCCATTTTTCTTTTACCATGCTCAGTTATCAGATTTGTTTTTTAAATCAAACTCTCTTTTATATGAAACCCAGTCAGGATTCTGAACACACCGTAGTAGGGAATCTGCTGTACTATGTCTATGGACCTCTTCATTAGACTCTTGACAACACAGGCATTGTTGTGCTAATACTACTTGACCTGTCACTCAAAGTTTACACCGTATCTCATGCAATCTTCCTCCAGCAGCTACATAACTTGGCTGAATGCTGCGATGCTTTCAACTGGATTCACTCTTTCCTTGATACCCACTTTCGAACTGTCTCTTCACTGCCTTTCTCATCCACCCCTAAATCACTCCATCTTGGAGCACCTCAAGGCTCCTCATTAAGCCCCACAATGTTCAATGTATACATGGCCCCATTGGCCACTGTAGTTCACTCTTTTTGGCTTGAAATTAGTCTCCTATACTGACAATACCCAGCTTACTTTCACTGAATCTGAGAACGACATTCTGACACAATACTCATTCAAAACCTGTCTTATTACCCTATTTGAGGGAATGAAGGGAAGTTGTTTGCAACTCAATGTGAAGAATAAAATTCTTATTTTAAGTGAATCTCAATCTGTTTGGTCCCACACAGTGGCGGCCCATCCTTTAGAGCGGAGGGGTCACGCCCCCCCACCCCATGAAGAGTGTCTGTCAGGCTGAACAAAGGTCAGCCTGACAGACACTCTTCATGTTCAGGCAGCCAGGAGTGAGCCATGCGCGATTTGCGCAGACTCCAGGCTGCCTGAGCTGAACTTTGCTGGGCTGAGGAGATCACGACCCCTATGGGCGTGACCTCCTCGGCCCAGCAAAGGTGCCTCGAGGCCCTCCCCTGGGTGACGAGGAAAGCGTCACCCATTGACACTCTCCCTGGGCGCTTCAGGTTTAAGCCCTGAAGTGCCCAGGGCGAGTGTCAATCAGTGACACTTCGTCACAGAGTGGGGTGGGGTCAGCAGTCTCACTGACCCCATTCCACTCTGTGATGAGGCTGGGACTGCTGCCTTCCCTCATTGGCTGACCTAAGGTCAGCCAATGAGGGAAGGCAGCAGTCTCAACCCTCCTAGGACCTGGAGGCTAAAGGTAAGTGTGTGTGTGTGTGTATGTATGTGATATGTTTTACATTGAATGTTTGGTGCGCGCGTGCATGTTTGAGTGTTGTTAATGGATGTGCGTGCGTGCGTGCATGTGTGTGAAAGAATGAATGGGTGTGATCTTGTAAAATGAATGTTTGGTGCGTGCGTGCATGTTTGAATGGAATGAGTGTTGTTAATGGATGAGCGTGCGTGCGTGCGTGTCTGTGTGTGAAAGAATGAGTCTGTGTGTGTGTGTTTGTGTGTGTGCCCCGCCCGCCCTCCTCCCAAAGCTGCCGACCACCACTGGTCCCACACTTGATGGCACGCTGAACTTGCAGTCCCTCCGCTGTTGGTGAAATCGAGCAGAAACCCATGAGCCAGAGTTGATCGGGAGCTCTAAATTGACCCCCAAATTTCAGCAGTCTCACCATACCGATTTACCCCACTGCACTCTCTAAGAAAAGTATTAGCATTTTGCTATCTTTCACTCTTAAAGATGTAGTCCAAGCTGTCATCACGTGTACGGCTGATTACGCCAATGTTCTTTATCTGGGGATTCAAATATCTCATCAGTAGACTTTAGTTGGTACAGAAGGAGGCCTGCCCACTTGATTTTGAGCATCCCATGTCAACAGTCAATTTCTTCTCAGCTCTGTTAATGTCATAGGCTTCCCGTACATAAGAGAATCCAACTTAAAGCTCCTATTATGACATACAGAGCCAGTCAGAAACAAGCTTGCCTTTTTTTGCATAATCGGATTCAACCCTATGTTCCTCCGCAGATTCTGCACTCTTCTACAGGCAATCTGATAGTCATGTCGTGGTTTGTCAGGGACAAACATGACAGCAGATCTCATATTGAATGGAACTACAGCACTCAAAGTCAGTCCAAAGTAATAGTAGAAAAACAGGAAGCAAGTTTGTGCAAGTTCAGGGTCAGGTTCAACTCCTTTATTGTCATGTGAGAGTATCCATTCTTTCCAAGTTCAAAAACACCAAAAACCAGCACGTGTTTCACCACACCTCGTAACTTTTTAAGGCTGCAAAGTACATAATAACAAAATAGTAAACAAAACAAGGACACAGGCAGGTAAAACCACAATGTGGACAAAACCCACATTAAGGGGGTTATTCCAACTTTGGAGGAAGTGGTAATCCGTCCCAAAAGTGACGGTAAAGTGACGGATATACCACAAGCCGTATTACGAGTCCATTATATCCTATGGAACTCGTAATACGGCTGGTGGTAAACCCGTCACATTTGGGACGGATTACCACCTCCTCCAAAGTTGGAATAACCCCCTAAGTGACAATTGGTCTTTTTTTAAAAAAGCTCCGGAAGGTGTATATTTACATGAATAGAGCATAATCCATGCATAAGGCAATATGCACCAAATGAAAGGACATGAGAGAGCGAAAGAAAACACCTCCAATTGTGCTTGAAATAGAGAAACCGTAACAAATGCAGTATACCCAAGAAAAGAAGGTATGCAGATGTGCATCTGTGAAAAAAAAGTAGATGAAAAGTCAGAACGAAGAATCGTACCAGCCTAACGTATAAAAAAATACCATAGGAAGCTAATGTTGCGAGAAAGTTCCAGGTGCTGTATACTTGAAGTGGTGGAACGTAGTCTAGAAAATCACCAGTTGGGTAAACATCTAAGGATACTACATGGAAAATATCTAGTCTAAAGTAACCATAAACGGTTCTAGTGGGCTGTAGAACAAAAAGGTTAGTAAAACCCAGACTGCACAAAAGCGGTGAAATGCTTTTAAAAAAGACCAACTCACCAATTTGAACGCAAAAGTAGTACATATAGATAATCACCTCAAATGATAACAGACAAAGGGCCTGATTCTTACCTTGGCGGGCGGCGGAGGCCGCCTGCCAAAGTACCCCCGCCAGAACACTGCACCGCGGTCGTCAGACCGCTGCGGTGATTCTGGGATTTCCACTGGGCTGGCGGGTGACCGACAAAAGGCCGCCCGCCAGCCCAGTGGAAATCAACCTTCCCACGAGGACGCTGGCTCTGAATGGAGCCGGCAGAGTGGGAAGGTGCGACGGGTGCTGTTGCACCCGTCGCGTATTTCAGTGTCTGCAAAGCAGACACTGAAATACAAAGTGGGGCCCTCTTACGGGGGCCCCACGACACCCCATACCGCCATCCTGTTCCTGGCAGCAGAGCCGCCAGGAACAGGATGGCGGTATGGGGTGTCAGAATCCCCATGGCGGCGCAGCGAGCTGCGCCGCCATGGAGGATTCTTATGGGCAGCGGAAAACCGGCGGGAGACCGCCGGTTTTCCTCTTCTGACCGCGGCCAAAGCGCCGCGGTCAGAATGCCCTGCGGGGCACCGCCAGCCTGTTGGCGGTGCTCCCGCCAACCCTGGCCCCGGCGGTCCATGACCGCCGGGGTCAGAATGACCCCCAAAGACCCAATGACAGCAGATCTTTTTGAGTTCTGGCCACCAAGCTCTGGACCGGTCTACCTCCTAATCCTCAAAATGTTCCCTTGGTGGATCATTTCTGCAAGTACCTTAAAACTTGTCTGTGCAATACGCTTTAGATACATTTATGTAGTTAAAGTAATTTTTTGGACGTGGAAACCTGCTTTGCATCAATGAGATGCAAAGTAGGCGTTCCCGTGCAAAAAATTACTCTATGGCGTTAGCGCCATATTTATCTCCCGACCTAAAATCATGCACGGAGGAGGAGGGGTCAAATAATGGTGCAAAGCTTGCTTTGCACCATTATTTACACCTGGGTCAGGACAGGTGTTAGGGGACCTGTGGGCCTATTTCCATGGTGGAACACCATGGAATAAGCTCACAGCTACCCTCCCCAAGGACACCCCCAACCACACCAGAGGGACAGCAGGGGATGGGGGACCCCATCCCAGGTAAGTATAGGTAAGTACAAGTAAGTATTTTATTTTTTTAAAGTGCCATTCGGGACCCTGAAGTGGGCCCCCCTACATGGCACTGGGTGCAATGGCCATGCCCAGGGGACCCTGGTCCCCAGTGCTGGCCATTGGGGTGGTGGGCATGACTCCTCTCTTTTCTAAGTCATGTGGTATGGATGGTTTTGTGTCAGAAAATGACGCTAGGCTGGTTAGAGTCATTTTTTTTACTCTAACCTGCCTAATGTCATTTTTTGGTGCAAAACCCCCTTCTTCCATACCGCCAGCCCCACCTGGCCAACATCATTTTTTTTTTAACGCTAGTCTACCCTTTGCACTGGCTTGCACCATTCCATAAATATGGTGCCCGGCTGGTGCTCAGAAATGGTGCAAGCTGGTGCTAAACTTTTTGGTGCAAAACTGTGTTAGTGCAGTTTTGCACCAAAAAGTATAAATCAGGGCATTAGTCTACCATCTGAGGATGTCCTGGCAGTGGGTGTGCTAAGAACCACCAGAAATGGTGAGTTTATTACCTACTGGCGATCACTAGTAGGTAGTTGTAGTTAGGACAAATTTCCCAGACACCAAGCATTTTTTATTTTGCTAATAACTTTGGCACCGTTTGACAAACCTCCATGAAATTGTCTACAGTAGTACACTACTTACTTGAGCTGTTGTTTCAAAAGTTTTGGAGTGATCTGTCAAGCGGGGGCTGAGAAAAGGGCCCCCAAAACACATTTTCCCATAGGGATTTTGAACACTACTACAGCCCAAACTGCTGAATGGAATGCCCCCACATTTGGCAGAAAGGTAGATCTTGGCCCAGAAAGATCTCTTTCTGTCATTTGGTGGAAATCGGTTCAGTAGTTTCAGAGTTATTAGAGAAAAAAAAAATGTTTATATCTAGGGACGCATATCCTCTGCGGATCGGAAAGACCTCATGCTGAGATCTAATTGGCTGTCAGCACTTCAACCAGGAAGTGCTAACATCTTGGGACTCGGCTCTCCCCGTGCTACTGCATCGCTTTTGTTCCTGTCTTCTCCTTGCTTTTTCCCCGATTTTTTGAGTGCCTTCTCCTTGCTTTTTTTTTATTCTCACTGCTTTCGCCTTGCTTTTCCCCTCGTTTTTTGTGTGCCTTCTCATTGCTTTTTGTTATTTCTTCAAGATCTTCCACATATTCTGTCCATAGTTATGTCATATACATTGTCAGGACGTGTGGATTCTACCTTCACCAGTTGGTCTGTTGCTGGCAGAAGGGAAGCCACGCACCTGGATAACTGGAATAAACTCTGCATTTCCAAGGACCGCTGTTAGAAATGGGGTCTCTGGTTGGCAGTCAGTTTGCACTCTATCCAAGCAGGGACCCTCATTCTAGTCAGGGCAATGGAGAAACACACTTAGATAATCTCTGCTCACCCCCTTAGCAGCTTGGCACAAGCAGTAAGGCTTATTTCAAAGGCAATGTGTAAAGTATTTAGCAACAAACAGTAACACAACTCAAACACTACAAAATGGACACCACACTAGCTTAGAAAAACAGGTAATATTGATCTAATCAAACAAGACCAAAAGGACAAAAATTCAACATACACAAGTCATTATATGAATTTTCAAAGCAAAAAGAGCCTTACTTCATAGAAGACAATGGAAACGTTGGTTTTACACATAGCACCTGATTTGCAATCAAAATAAAGCTGCACAGGTGAGCATGCATATGAAAAGTCAGTGATGCGTCAGTTCCTTACTCGCAAGTGAGACTGTGCGTCGTTTCTTCTGCGGTTGGGTAGGCACAGCATTGTCTTCCTCTCCCGCAAGAAAGCGATCAGTCGATTTCCAGACAGGGCACCTCGGATCCGCGCAGGGTCACAATGACTTTGACGCCCAGTGATGATGTGTGAGAAATCTGGTTGCACGGTCTTGAGAAACCAAGCTGCGTGGGGTTTGCATCGTTATCAGCAGCCGCAAGTGAGTGTTGCATTGTTTCTCCAGCCGTGATGCGTTGATCTCCCAGCCTCGATGCAGGTGGGGCGTCGATTTCAGCCACAAAGCAGGTGGTGCATCGTTTTTCAGCCACGTTGCAGGTGGTGTATCGGAATTTTCCCGCATGGCTTCCTGTGGGTGGATTTCTGTCCTTTTTCTACCAGCTTCACCTTTCAAGGGGTTCCATTTGGCAGGACAGGAGCCTCAGCAGAGAGTCCAGGTGCTGGCAGAGGAAGTATGATGGCCCTGAGACTTCATAACAGGAGGCAAGCTCAATCCAAGCCCTTGGAGATTCTTCTCAAGCAGGAATATACCACAAAGTCCCGTCTTTGTGCCCTTTCAGAGGCATAAGAAGCAACTGCAGGGTAGCCCAACGAAGCACAGTTACAGGCAGGGGCAGCACTCCTCCTCAGCTCTTCTCCTTGGCAGAGGTTCCTCTTGAATCCAGAAGTGATCTTGGAGTAATCTAAAGTCTGGGGTTTTGGGTCCACTATTTATACCCCTTTCTGCCTTTGAAAGTAGGCAAACTTCAAAGGAAAGTCTCTGTTGTTCACAAGATCTTGCCCAGAACTGGCCCCATACACACACCAGGGGGTTGGAACTGCATTGTGTGATGGCAGGCACAGCTTATTCAGGTGTAAGTGACCACTCCTCCCTCCACTCTAGCTCAGATGGTTCCTCATGATATGCAGGCTACACCTCAGCTCCCTTTGTGTCACTGTCTAGAGGGGATTCACAAACAGCCCAACTGCCAGTCTGGCCCAGACAGGGAATACACAAGTAGGCAGAGTCACAGAATGGATTAAGCAAGAAAATGCCCATTTTCTAAAAGTGTCATTTTAAAACTAACAATCTAAAAAACAACTTCACCAAAAGAGGTATATTTAAATTGTGAGTTCAGAGACCCCCAAACTCCAAATCTCTATCTGCTCTCAAAGGGAAACTGTACTTTAAGGATACTTAAAGGCAGCCCCCATGTTAACCTATGAGAGGGATAGGCCTTGCAACAGTGAAAAACAAATTTGGCAGTATTTCATTGTTAGGATATGTAAAACACGTCAGTACATGTCTCACCTTTAACATACACTGCACCCTGCGCGTAGGGCTACCTAGGGCCTACCTTAGGCGCGAAGGTTTGGGCCTGGTAAGTGGGTACACTTGCTAGGTCGAATTGGCAGGTTAAAACTACACGCCACTGCAGTGGCATATCTAAGCCATGTTTACAGGATAACTCATGTGGGTGGCACAACCAGTGCTGCAGGTCCTGTCGCATAGGTTCTCATTATCCTAATGAGACTACTGGATTTGGGCGGCAGAATTGCTCCAACTGGCGGGGACTGAGTCTGAACCCGCACCATGTGACACCTGTCGGCCTAATCCGGGTTTGTTCCAGCTAGCTAGCAGTGCCTCATCTCCACCGAAGAGCAGGGATGATTGGGAAACCGGGCGCATGACACAAATGACTCCTCAGGGGAATCGTGGTCACTCAGATCTCATCCGTTTCTCTCAGTTACATTAGTTTCAATCAGAGGCAGAGTAAGGTTCAATAAGATTTTATTGAAGCAACTGCATCTTAGATAATAAAGCATGTATTGAAATAACTAGGACGATGAAGCACAATAGGATTAACATTGTGACAAGGAGAGAAAAACACAAAAATAACACTACCATTGTGTCACTAAGATTGTTAAGGTTAGTTCCTACCTAGGCTATGTTAGAGCACAGCATGTTAAGCTCTAATTGTGCCCTTCAGGTTCCCCCTTGGAAGACATCATCGCTCATACCTGAGCAAGAGGCCTGTAGTCTACATAAGCAGCTGCAGCGAAGCACTCAGCAATCAGCATACAGTCGTGGTCATCTGTCTGGAATCTTCCTCTAATGTACATGGGTCAAAGTAGTGTTTTTATAATAAAACAGCTGTTGTTCCAAGAAAGGATCCCTACGTAAGAGTGTGCATGTTTCTGTGAACATTGAAGACAAAGCGTACCACTTTTGCCGGCAACCTATCTTACTGCAGCCTTGACGAAAGCACAGAGTGAAATAAATATTTTGTTTAAAAACGCAGTGCTGACCTAGGCGAAGAACAGCTAGATAGAGAAAATGAAGCTATTGTTAAAATAATAAAAACAAAGCTGAATAAAATACATCTAGGTTAAAGCGCACAGCGGCAGGCCTAGTATGCTAAAATAACGTGTATAGAACTATAGCTAAAATGGCTACACAACACCTTCCCCTTGCTGGTTCAAAGGTGGTTTAAAGCCTAATTATATAAAAGCCACTAAAATTCAGCCTAAGGCATAGATAAGGGAATGTCAATAATGACAAGTTAAAAGACACTTGAGCATGTATTAAAAGGACAATTTAAAATTGTAATTGTGGCATCAGGAGAAGCTGAATTTCAAAAGTCAGAGTCATTTTTTAAAACTCCCAATTGAATCCGGGATAATTGAATATAGGAAATCTTCCACTTCGGCAGGTGGTAAAATAGGAAGTTCATCGCCAAGGAAAACCAAGGAGCATCGTGTTCCAAACCTGAGATCCAGCCGAGGCAGCAGCATACTGTGGTGTGCCCAACAGTGAGTTCAGAGCTGCATGATCCACAAAGGGCAACTCATAAACAGCTTCCCGTAGCAAACGCACCATCAACGCGCATGTCTGGTAATGAGCCCTCAGCAAGAACAACAGCAGATCAGCGTCCAATGAAAGCAAGTGCTGCGTAGAAAGACAAACTTTCAGTGCACATTCAAAAGAGCACCAGAGGCACTGAAACACAGGCTACACACAATGCAAAACCGGTCTGAATGACAGAGACCAGTAACACTCCAATTGCTCCAGGAGTGATGCTCCAAAGTACTGCATCATGCGTTCACGACACAGCTGCACTGGTGGAAGCGCTTTCAGTCCTCCTTGTTGCAGCGGGGCAGCCATTGCACAGAAAAAGTAGCAATAGCAAAATGACACCTGTTATAGCCAAAGTTATCGGAAATCCCCCGAAAATACTGGAGAATATTGAGTGGATGGCTGAAGGTATTAAGCCAAATATAGAAGAGAAAGTTTGAACAAAACCAGAACCAACAGCTTCAAAGAAATTTGAGATTCCAGTAGTTCTGGATGCATTAAATATCTGTTCCATGAGTTCACCAAAGTGTCTCAGAAAGTTAGTACTTAAAAGGGACTGTATCTCTGCCAATGACCTCGCAACCTGAAGCACATAGGTCTTGCATACAGATGTAAGCACCACATGTTTTTGAAACAATAAAGCCTTGAGTCTGCTCGATTTCTCAAAATTCACATTTGAAGTAGCCATATGGGGCCAAATCTCAGCTACTTCCCTCTGTCCTGTAGGAGGAAAAAGTACATTCCTGCAGCATGTAACAATTTTGTGAGACCGAAACAACATAAACTATTCCTGCTCACATCCCACAACAGTTCTCACTATTGAGGAGAACATAGCTGCCATTCGAGAGCACCCGGAAAGCAGGTCTAATCAAGGGGACTGGGACTCTCTTCAGATAACAAGCCAAGTTCGCTGCCAAGGCATTACATGCCCCGTGCAAGGACAGCTGTTTACAAAACATCGAATGGCTGACAAAAGTCTTGCATTCACTACTGCTAAGAAAGTCCTCTTTCATGCCACTGAGATATTTGTACGTGAAGGGTAGCTCCCACACCTCATGGGTGTAACTATCTCCTAGCCTTTCATATCTGCCCACTGGAATGTGTTTTAAGCAGGATGTGAATTGAAGTGTTGAAATAGGCAGATTGATGACCCCGTGTATTAACCACTCAGTAGATGGTATTTCAGCCACAGTAAAAGGCAACTTTTCTAATTTCTCAATATTTAACATGACATAAGTCGCTTCTTTCTTAGCCATTGTTGTCGCGTTAAATTAAAAGTGGAAAATATGTCCCTTGCGCTAACGTGTTGCCAGGGAACGCGACCTGCCTTCAGTGTTTGTAGTGTCCAACCTAACTGCATAATGGATCTTAGTTGACTCTGTCCATGGTGTAAAGAGGGCATGTCGCTCTGTATTATGTCTATTGCAGAGGAAACAATGTTGTTTAAGGTGGATATCTGGTCGGACAGGGTATTAATCCCATTATCTACAACTGCTAATGCATTCTGTAAGTTTTCCTGATCTACTTGCCTTAACCGGGAAGCAGCTTCTTGTTGAGAAATCTTTGAGTAGTGGTGAATCTTTGAAATGTTTTGACCCAAATAAAGATTGTTTTGTGATGACCGATGCTAGTGTTAAATGCTTGGGAGCTGTATTATTACAGGAAGATGAAGAAAATTCTAATTTTAGACCTGTAGTGTATATTTCAAGATCTCTACGTGGAGCTGAAGAGAAGTATTCAGCTATTGAGAGAGAAGCTTTGGGTGTTTATTGGGTTGTGAAAAAACGTAAAAAATTATTGTGGGGTAGAGAATTTGTTGTTTACACTGATCATAAACCTTTGGTGGATGTTTTTACTAAGAAAAGTCTTGACATGATTTCTATGCGCATCTGTAAATGGATTGTGGGGTTGCAGGATTTTTGCTTTAATGTGCATTATGTTCCAGGACCGCATAATAATATTGCGGATTGTTTGTCAAGACTTGGTTCAGTTGAAGAAGAAGTGTTGGTAGATGATGATGATGTGACAGTTTGTAGCATTACAGAGGGTTGTATATCTCAAGATGATTGGATTAGAGCAGTTGCCAATGACTCTGTATTGCAACGGGTGAAGGAAGCTATGTTGCATGGGTGGAAGGTTGAAATGAAGAGAGATCAACACATAGCCAATTATTGGAGAATTAAAGATTACATTTCTGATGAGAATGGAATACTGTTACGAGCTACAAGGCTTGTTGTACCTTTGGAGTTGACAGACAGAGTGATGAGCCTAGGTCACGAAGGACATCAGGGAATGTGCAAAACTAAGGCGAGAATTAAACTTAGTTACTGGTGGCCTGGAATGGATTTGATGATAGAAAGACTAATCAGAGATTGTGTGGATTGTTGTCATAGTGACAAGATACATAAAGTGAGAACTCCCCTTGGCTGCTAGAGATTTTCCCTCCAAGCCATGGTATGATGTTGCTATTGACATAATAGGACCAGTACACTCTAAAGGTGGGACTAACTTTCTTCTAACATTGATTGATCAATTTTCCAGATGGGCAGAGATAGGTGTCGTTAGTAGTATAGAGTTGGGTAGAATTATTAAATTCCTAAATGAAGTATTAAATTGGGAGGGTCTACCCAAAAGTATTTTGACTGATAATGGCCACCAGTTTGTGTCTTCTGTGATACAGAATTTTTTGAGTACACATGGTATTCTTCACAGAAAATGTTCTCTGTATCATCCTGAAGGGAATGGTACTATTGAAAGGTTCAACAAAAGTGTTAAGGATTGTATTCAGTTGGAATTGAATGCTGGGAGGTGTTGGAAGGAAGGTTTGAAAAAAATTCTAAAAGCCTACAGATTTTCCCCACATATTACTTCAGGGGAGGTTCCATTTGAGATATTCAGAGGAAGGAAACCAAACACACTTTTGTCTCCCGGTTGGTTACACTGGGGTAAGGGTGAAGGAGTGTTGTGGAAATTGATGAGTGAAGGCAACGAGAGAGAGAAAAGAAGTGTTGAAAAAAGAAAAGAATACTACGATTGTCGCAAAGGTAGAAAAAGTGTGCACTTTTATGTTGGAGATTTAGGCCCTCATTACAACATTGGCGGTAAGTGCCACTTACCGCCATGCTGACTGCTGCCAACATACCGCGACCGCGGCGGTATACCGCTACCCGCATTCTGACTAACACATAGAAATCCACCACTATACAGACTCACACACAAGTCCGCCACACCAAAGGTCAGTGATAAACTGGCGGTACCAAAACCCACACCGTTACGCCAACAGAAATACGCCCACAGCATTATGACCCACGAATCACTGCGGCAGTCATTCATCCGCGGTAAACCATTGGCGGTACACACACACTAACAAAACAACACCACATTGGACAATTCAAACTACACACATCTGACACACATACACACACCACACCCACACAATCACACCAATATAAAATACACACACACACTACCCACAACCCTTTATGACCCAAAGATTTTGGCAAGTGAGAGAGAGACAAGCCAGGAGCACCCACTGAATCAGAGCCACAGAACACTATCACCCATACACCATCCACACACTTCACAGCACACACCCCAACACAACACCCCACACACCCTCACACACACCACTCACACACCACTCACACTACACCCATGGCACCACAAAGACACCCCAGGTTCACAGAGGAGGAGCTCAGAGTCATGGTAGAGGAAATCATCCGGGTAGAGTCACAGCTATTCTGATCACAGGTGCAGCAGATGTCCATTGCTAGGAAGATGGAGCTATGGCGGAGAGTCGTGGACAGGGTCAACGCAGTGGGACAGCACCCAAGAACAAGGGATGACATCAGGAAGAGGTGGAACGACCTATGGGGAAGGTGCGTTCCGTGGTATCAAGACATCAGATAGCTGTACAGAGGACTGGCGGTGGACCCCCACCTCTTCCCCCACAACTAACAACATGGGAGGAGCAAGTCGTGGAGATCATGCATCCTAAGGGCCTGGCAGGAGTAGCAGGAGGAATGGACTCTGTCATATCTTTACTAATTTCACCCCCCCTACCTGCATGCCAACTCCCACCCTCACCCCCATCACTCTACCACCTCACATATACCCCACCATCACAACCCATCCATCCCAATACCAAGCCCTGCATGCTACACCAATGCATGGACCCCCATCTCAGACCTGCATGGACAACCATCAACATAGCATGCACACTAGTGACAATCAGTTAGCCAACCAAATCACAAATCACACAAGCCAAATCTGCCTTGCTAATAACAACCATAGAGGGAAACATACCCATGCTCAGGATGGCACACACAGAAACAATGACACTGCATTTACATCCCCAAAGGACCCCCACACAACGGAGAGAAGGTGCCAGCCACATCCAGTCCCCCTCCAGAAGAGGCCCACAGTGATGACAGCAGCTCTGCACACCTGGATCAGGATGACCAACCTGGCCCATCAGGGACCTCTGGACATCCGTGACCCAGACACATTCCCAAACCACCACAGAGCCTTCCCCCTCAGGAAACACCACCACAGCACCCACCCCGCGGGCCCATACCTCTGTCCCCAGGACATGTCAATCAGCAGTGTATCCACCACTACAGGGACCCCAGGCAACCCCACAAATACAGGACGATCAGGGACCTGGGGTCAGTGGCAGTGGGCACACGGTTCAGGGGACGGAGGCACAGGACAACAGGGAAGCTGGGAGGCCTGCTGTGCGACAGGGGGAGGACAGGCCCAGAGAACCGACTCTCCACGAGGCACTCACCAACATCCTGGGAGCATACCACCATTCCCAGGAGACGATGGGCCAGATACTGGACAAGTTCCAGGAGACCCAGCAGCTGCAGGAGGGACAGTACCTGGGGATCAGGGAGGACCTGAGGGACATACACCCCACCCTGGTCACCATTGCAGGGGTGCTGGCAGACATGGCCAACACCATGAGAGAGGCATTGGCACACCAACGGGCCCCTGACTCTAGCCACACCGAAGAACAGCCTTCCACCTCCGCCCATGCTAGTGGACAGGAGGCCCCAGCACAGGAACAACAGGCCACCAGCACCCCCCCCCCTGCAGAAGGAGAACCACCACACAAAAGGTCCCTGCGATCCAGGCACAAGCCAGAGAACATTCCCAAGACCCCGCCAGGAAATAAGACTCTCCTGATTGTCACCCTTGTGTCCCACTATGTCACCCTGTCCACCTTCAACTGCCATTGCTCCACTTCCTGTGCCCCCTTGGACAATACATCTGTGATACCAATAGACTGGACTCTATCCTGGACATTTCTCCACCATCAACCCAGCCCATTGCAATACCCCCTACACTTAATATCACAGAAATAAACACCCTTGGAACTAATACAAGTATGGAGTCTGTCAATTGATTGAAATATGTATTCGTTTAACAAGCTGTAAACATTGCAATTCTAATGTACAGGTATATTTACATAGGCATGACATGTAGTGGGCAGCAGTAAACACACCAGGAGCCAGAGTGGGCCACGGATATCTGAAAATAGAGATGCCAAAGGGTACAGTAAGTGGCCATAGAAATAGGGAAATCAGGCTGCCATGTACAATGTCCAACACAAAACTGCAATGGAAGGTGAAGTTACAGTGTCTTACCTGTGTGTCACTGGAAGTGCTGTTGAATTATAGTAGTTCTGTTGTCCACATCCTCTTCCTCTGCCTCCTCTTCCTCACTGTCCACAGGCTCCACCACTGCCACACCACCATCTCCAGGCTCATCCTCCTGCAGAAAAGGCACCTGGCGTCTTAAGGCCAGGTTGTGCAACATGCAACAATGATGTGGCACACCTTCTTGGGTGAGTAGCACAGGGATCCACCTATTAGATGGAGGCACCGGAATCTGGCCTTCAGGAGGCCAAAGGAGCGCTCAGTGATCCTCCTTGTACGCCCATGTGCCTCATTGTAACGTTCTTCTGCCCTTGTCCTGGGACTCCTCACTGGGGTCAGTAGCCATGAGAGGTTGGGGTAACCAGAGTCACCTGTAAATATCGAGGGATACCTGTTAGCCAGACACTCACCCTTAGGGCCAACACCACACCCATATACCCACATCAACTGGGTGGGGACCATGGGCTCACCTATTAGCCACACCCTGTGCTTCTGGAGTTGAGACATCACATTTGGGATGCTGCTATTCCTCAAGATGAAGGCATCATGCACAGAGCCAGGATACTTTGCATTGACATGGTAGATGTACTGGTCCGCCAAACACACCATCTGCACATTCATAGAGTGAAAGCTCTTTCGTTTTCTGAACACCTGTTCATTTCTCCAGGTTGGGGCAAAGGCAAGATGTGTACCATCAATAGCACCAATGATGTTGGGGATATGTCCCATTGTATAGAAGTCAGCCTTCAGTGTGGCCAAATCCTCCAGCTGGGGGAATACGATGTAGCTGCGCATGTGTTTCATCGGGCAGACAACACTCTGGTCAGCACGTTTGAGAACATAGGCTGTGACATCCCTGATGCCATGGCCACTTTCGCTTGGAAGGAACCACTTGCCAGGAAATGGAGCACTGACAGGACCTACACTAGAGGGGGGATAACTGTGGGGTGGCGGATAGCAGAAATCAGGTCTGGCTCCAATTGGGCACACAGCTCTTGGATTGTGGCCCTATCAAGTCTGTAGGTTAGGATAATGTGCCTGTCCTCCATTGTCACCAGGTCCACCAGGGGTCTGTACACGGGGGATGTCTCCATCTCCTATTCATTCTCAGTGGATGAACTCTATGGTGACAAACGGTGAGCAGAAGGTCATATTCACACATATTTCAACATTAATATGCAATTTTTGCTTTACAGAAACAGTATGTGAACTCGTAAGTCAGTTGATGTGCCCATGTCTGCTGTGACGCAGTTGGTTGCCATGGCCTGTGCCCCCCTGAAATGGCAGCTGCCTGACCTGTGAGGAGGGAGAAATGGAAATGAGGTAATTCGGCTGGCGTTGCGCGCTGTTGCAGTAGGCGGTCGATGACTGCCGTGCAACAACGCATTGGTTATCATTGGGCCCTATGGGTTCCAGGAGCCAATGGCGATGTAAGCCGGCGGTGACGGTACATGCCGCCGTGGACGTGACCGCCATTTTCTATATGTGCACTCACTTGCTACCTGACCTTCAAAAGGAGAGGACCTATACTGCAAGTGCTGCTGTGACCTGTGTCTGGAAGCGACAATGGCTCGAGTGTCTGGGGAAAGGGCCCCTGCCTTCACTTTGGAGGAGTTGGAGAGACTGGTGGATGGGGTCCTACCCCAGTACCCTTTACTCTATTGTCCTCCAGACAAACAGGTGAGTACACTGTGAGCATGATGCGGTGGCCATGAATGTATGGATTGCTGTGTGTGTAAGCCTCGTGTAGGGGGGGTCTGAGGGGTCCTGGGCAGAGTGCTGCATGCATGGTGGTCAATGTATGTGCGTAAGGGAATGGGGGAATATGTTAAGCCATGAATATAACAGTCCAGACAGTATTACTAATGCCTTTTCTGCTGGTTTTTTTCTGCAGGTCAGCGCCCATCAGAAAAAGGGTATTTGCCATGCCATCGCCAAGGAGGTGCGGACCCTGGGGGTCTTTGACAGGCGGAGCACCCACTGCTGCAAACGGTGGGAGGACCTGCACTGCTGGGCAAAGAAGACGGCAGAGGCCCAGCTGGGTCTGGTCTCCCAACGAGGAAAGGGTGCCCGTCGTACCCTGACCCCTCTGATGTTCCGCATCCTGGCGGTGGCCTATCCGGAGTTGGATGGGCACTTGAAGGCATCACAGCAGCCACAAGGGGGTGAGTACAGATTCAAAATCATGACTTTGCACGCGTTACCTGGGTGGGGGATGTGGGCTGTGGGTGCCCCTAGGCCAGAGCGAACATGGAAGGGTATGTTCAATGATGGGCAAGCTCAGATGCACTCCAACCCCAATAATGTTAGTGGGCATCTTCTACTGGGCAGGGTCCTGTGGGTTTCAGGTGTGGAGCTACTGGCGTTAGGCATTGTACCCCATTGGCCGGTGACTAGCATTGTAACTGGTAGTGCATGGCCTAGTGCATACGGCTGTTCCCTGTGAGTTGTGTACACCAACGGTAGTGTTGTTGCTGCCATTGACCAAGTGTATCCTCTGTCTCCCCCCCCCATTTGTTTTGTCACCCTGTCCTTGTGTGCATTAGCATCATCTGGCGGAGGAGCAGAGGCAACGGTGATGGAGGGAGCTGCATCCCACATAGCTCTGGAGGCAGAATCCACCGACAGGGAGGGTACCAGTGGGACAGGGGGTGAGGGGAGCACCACGACGGAGACAGGAGGGGACAGTTCTGACAGTGACACCTCTTCCGATGGAAGCTCCCTGTGTGCCCACCCCAACAACAGGTACAGCCGCCACCCCCGTACCAGCACCCTCCTCCCAACAGCCCCTCAGCGAGTTTCCTGTGCCCGCTCACCCAGGAGGGTGGGCATCTCCTTCGCCCCAGGCACCGCAGGCCCTGCCCCATTCAGCCCTGCTGCCCTCAGTGAGGAGGCTATTGTCCTCCTGAGATCCCTCTATGTTGGGCAGTCAACTATACTGAATGCCATCCAGGGTGTAGCAGGGCATTTGAAACAAACAAATGCATACCTGGAGGGCATTCACTCTGGCGTGGCGGCCCAACAGAGAGCATTCCAGGCTCTAGCCAACTCACTGATGGCAGCCATTGTCCCTGTCTCCAGCCTCCCCCTCCAACTTCCTCTACTCAGTCCCAATCCCCTCAATCCCAGCCTATCCCAAGCACACCTTCAGACCAACAATCACCCAAATCAACACAAAGAAGTGGCTCAGGAAAACACAATCACCACACTTCATCTCCCAGGCACCCACACAAACAACATCCAGAATCAGACATGTCAACATCCCCTGCCTCCACTGTGTCCCCCTCCTCCTCCTCGTCAACCTCCCTCCCAGTAGCGTCTCCACTCACACCTGCATGCACTACATCCTCATCCACTACTTCCATCACCAGCACGCCTATCACTACACGCCGCTCACTGGCAGTCACCACCCCCACATCCATGCCCATGTCCCCTGTGTCCTCTCCCACTGTGTCTGTGACTCCTCCTACACAAAGCCAAGCACCCAAACACGACACCCAACAGCCATCCACCTCACGACAGCATCCAACACATGCACCTGCACCCAAACACAGCAGACTGACACCTCCTACAACCACTCCCTCTTCCTCCACACCCAAACCTTCACCCTCTTCCCGCCCCAGTGTCCCTAAGAAGCTTTTCTTTGCCACCCTTGACCTATTCCCCACCCCCCCTCCTTCACCTCAGGCCAAGGTCGCCAGAACCCAGCCCAGCACCTCAGCCACCCAGTCCACGGCCACTGTGGTTTCTGCAGCAACTGCAGGTGTGAGAGGCTCAATGAGGCACCCGTCAGCCCAGCCAGTGTGCCAGCACCACCTGCCACGGCCAAGAAGGGTCCGCCACCTAGCAAGGGCAAGAAGGGGACACCAGCCATCATGGGGAAGGAGGCACCACCAGCCAGCAAGGGGAAGAAAAGACACCAGCTGTCAGAAGCAAGGAGGCACCACCATCTGCCAAGAGCAGGAAGGGGCACACAACACCAGCCATGGCACTTCAGCCGTCCGAGGCTGCAGGTGAGGGCCTGGAGGCTACCACCACCACTGCCAGCACTGCCACCTGCACCGCGGGCAGCACCGCCACATGCACTGGTGTCAGCAGCACCACTGCCAGCAGCAGCAGCCCCAGTGGGCAGCCGTCCGAGGCGGCAGGTGAAGGCCTGGAGGCTACCACCACCACTGCCAGCACCGCCATTTGCACCGTGGCCAGCACTGCCACATGCACCGCCGCCAGCAGCAGCAGCACCACTGCCAGCACCACCACCTGCAGCGCAACTGCCATCCACTGAGCTGCCGTCACCGCCAGCGAGCAGTGTGTAGTGGTGACTACATGGGCTGCAGTGCGTCCTGGCCCCTGAAACACCTGTCGGTGTGACACACAGGTGAGAGACTGTGACCTTGCCCCATCCTGGATAAAGCACACTGGGCACAAGGCCCCCTCCAGAACCAGTTGAAGAAGGCATCCACTTGAGAGACTGTGGCTTTGCACTCCCCAGGACCAAGCAGTGGGCAAACCACCCACTTGAGAGACCGTGGATTTGCACTCCCCAGGAGCAAGCAGTGGGCATGGAGCCCCCTCCAGGCCAGTGGCGTTGTACCATCTTCCGGCTGAGGTGCCCCCCCAGCCCCTGTCCCCCTGAGGTGCCTGTGTGTTTTTGACCTGATGCCCCTGCAGTGTTCTCTCCGTATTGAGGCAGGAGTCAAGTGTGGCCTTGGCCTATGTGTTATGGCTCAGTGGGCCACGGACATTTTGGAGTGGGCATTGTCCCTCCTTTTGTATATATTGTATACATTGTACATACTGTTTATTGTTTAAAGACGTATTTATCTAAAATTGTACTATTACACTCATTTTAATCCATTCCTTTTGTCCTTGCGTTATTCCTGAGGGTTATTGGGTGTATATGTAATGTTGTTGCATCTGTTTGTGTGTATAGTGTTGGGGGTGGGGGTGTTGCGAATATGTGTCACTCTCTTTTTCCTCCCGCCCTCCCTTGTGTGCTAGGTGCAGTACTCACCATACTTGTCTTCGCTAGCGTTCGTTTTCCTGGTGTATGAGAAGGTACACCAGTATTGGGAAAAGTGCAGCTCGGCTCCATGACATAGTGGTTCTTCCTTGTGTGTCGAGAGGTGAGTTGTTTCCCTTCAGTGTTCTGTTTCCTCCGTGCTTTTGATGGCGTTGGTAAAGCTGGCGGAGAGGCGTGTTGTAATGCTGTGGGCGGTACATTGTCTTCCACCTGGCTGTTGGCGATTACCGCTGCAGTGTTTGTTGCTACCGCCGTGGGGGTCAGTGTGTTAAAGTGGCTGTTTGTGTTGGCGGTTTCCACCGTGGTCATGATTCAATTTGTTTACCGCCGGCCTGTTGGCGGTGTTACCGCCTCTTTATCACCGACCGCCAGGGTTGTAATGAGGGCCTTAGTTTTGATGAACAAACCATGGGGGTCCAAGAGTGAATCGAAGTTCATGGGTCCATTTAAAATCATCAAACTTTTTCGCAATGCTGTGAAAGTGAATGATGGAAAGGTTTGGAACCTTAATAGGGTTGTAAATGTTAAAAGATAATATAGTGGATATTTAATTTGTTTTTTTTTACTTTTTCTTATGTTTCCTATCTATGATTGTAATGTATTCTAGTGCAATGTTTACTTTCGTGTTTGTAAAATAGGAAGATGCGTGGTATCCTGTAAATAATACAGTGTATAGTAACCTGCATACATTGGTCATTGGAGAGAGACAGAAGAATGTTATTGTGATGTTGGCTCTAATTTCAATACAGACTGTATATAAGAAGTGTTTTCTGCGTTGTTTTATGGGGCCTAACAGGAAGTCCTGTAAGTCAGTGTTATTATATAGGAGACTGAGGTGTTCTCTAACAGCATCTAGTGAGGAACTCTTCAACCATTGCTGGCATAGTTTTCCTACACTGTATGTTGTTACTATACCCGCATGTTCAGATGACACATAGCGAGGGTTAGGCCTACTTGTTCTAAAACCCCCGGGCAGTTTGCAAAACGTATATGACAACCATTGGTATCTATTGGCCACAATAACCACCCACCATGACGTGAAAGTGAAGCATTAAATGTGCAGTTTTGGACCCATTCATCGAGCTGATCTTCAGTTGCATTTATATACTTTTGCCATTTGTAAAATTTTGCAGGGTCAGGAATACTGGGCGCATTCAAATCCTTATCTTTGCTAAACCTAGACAGCTTGTCTGTTGTACAGTTTTATTTAAAAATATCATTTGAACAGGTATCAGGCATGCTCTAAACAAAGCTTCATTTCCCCTTATTTGCCAATTTTTTTGTTCCCCACACACTTTTTAAGTAAATTGACTTGAACCAATATTCATAGCCTTCTATAGCCAACCGGGAAACAAAGGAATCCGAATAAATTAATTTTATATCTGGCAATATGACATATGTACATTTTCCATAAATGGCAACTTGAAATAATATGACTCAGCATTTTTATCATTGTACCCAGAGATATATGTAAATTTTTCAGAATATGTTTAGAACTCCCTTGTGGTGGAGTTGGACAATGTTTCCATTGTATGTAATAAAAAATTGTCTTTGGGGTACTTGCTCTGTGAATGAAATGGTGTCCATAATAATTATAGCAAAACATGTCACCATAATTTTCTTTGGACTGATAAACATCCTCACTTTCAATTAACCCCTTCTGTGCCCAGGACGTAATGGTTACGTCCTGAGGCACAGTGCTCCTGAGCCCAGGACGTAACCATTACGTCCTGGGCACAGAGCCCAGAGGGAGCGCTAGCGCTCCCTCTGTGTGGTTCCCCCTCATCCCCCCAAGGCAGGGATGGAAGGGGAAGCCCTTCCCCTTCCACCCCCAACCCCCCCCACCCCCTCCGTGACGTCAGCGCGCGATCGCGCCCTGATTGTCACAGGGCCTCCTCCCATCGCGCTGGATCGGATGAGAAATGCAAAGCATTTATCTTCCGATCACGTGGAGGAGGCCCAGAGAGGCTTCAAAGGGAAGGAAAGGAATTTCCTTCCCTTTGAAGTCTCTCTGAGCGTTTCAAAAGCCGGATTGCAAAGCAATCCGGCTTTTGAAACGCCCACTAGACACCAGGGATTTATTTTAAAAAATGAAACTGGCATGTGGGAGCGACCCCTTGGGCAAGGGTCGCTCCCAGGGGGGGCATTTTTCTTGAAGGCCTTTTCTGCCCCCCCTGGGGGCAGAAACCTCTAGGCACCAGGGATAAAAAAAAACTTTTTTTCTTTTTCTTTTGTTTTTGGTTTCTTTTTTATTTTAGAGGTGGGGAGCGACCCCTCAGGCAAGGGTCGCTCCCATAGGGGGCAAATTATATTTAGGCCATTTCTGCCCCCCTTGGGGGCAGATTGGCCTATTTTTATGAGGCCAATCTGCCCCCAAGGGGGACAGAAACCACTAGACACCAGGGAGGTTTTTTTTTTCTCGTGAATTTCACGTAAGGGGAGCGACCCCTTAGGCAAGGGTCGCTCCCCTAGAGGGGCACATTGTATTTAGGCCATTTCTGCCCACTTTGGGGGCAGATCGGACGATTTTAGGTCAATCTGCCAGAAACCACTAGGCACCAGGGTCTTTTTTTTTGCGCCGTCACGCAAGGGGAGCGACCCCGTAAGCAAGGGTCGCTCCCCCAGTGGGGTGGGGGTGCAAATTTATTTTAGGCCATTTCTGCCCCCCTGCCTATTGTTATTAGGCTGATCTGCCCCCGGGGGTGGGGGGGCAGAAAGCTCTAGGCGCCAGGGCTAATATTTTTTTTGTGATTTTTTTTTTGGTTTGTTTGTTTTTTTAGAGATGGGGAGTGACCCATTAGGCAAGGGTCGCTCCCCTGGGGGGCAAATAGTATTTAGACCATTTCTGCCCCCTTGGGGGCAAATCGGCGGATTTTAGGTCAATCTGCGCCCAAGGGGGGCAGAAACAACTAGGCACCGGGGATCTTTTTTTTGCGCCAATGTCACGCAGGGGCGACCCCGTAGGCAACGGTCGCTCCCCGGGGCGGTTGGGGGGGCAAATTTATTTAAAGCCATTTCTGCCCTCCCTGGGGCCGGCTGAGCTAGAGGCCAAAATTCACAGTTGACACTTTGCAAAAAAACACCTCTGTTTTCTCTGAAAAAATTTGATGTGTCCACGTTGTGTTGCGGGCCATTTCCTTTCGTGGGCGCTAGGCCTACCCACACAAGTGAGGTACCATTTTTATCGGGAGAATTGGGGGAACGCTGGGTGGAAGGACATTTGTGGCTCCTCTCAGATTCCAGAACTTTCTGTCACCGAAATGAGAGGAAAAAGTGTATTTTTGGCCAAATTTTGAGGTTTGCAAAGGATTCTGGGTAACAGAACCTGGTCAGAGCCCCACAAGTCACCCCATCTAGGATTCCCCTAGGTCTCTAGTTTTCAAAAATGCACAGGTTTGGTAGGTTTCCCCAGGTGCTGGCTGAGCTAGAGGCCTAAATCTACAGGTAGGCACTTTGCAAAAAACACCTCTGTTTTCTGTCAAAAAATGTGATGTGTCCACATTGTGTTTTGGGGCATTTCCTGTCGCGGGCGCTAGTCCTACCCACACAAGTGAGGTACCATTTTTATCGGGAGACTTTGGGGCACATAGAATAGCAAAACAAATGTTATTGCCCCTTCTCTTTCTCTACATTTTTTCCTTCCAAATATAAGAGAGTGTGTAAAAAAGACGTCCATTTGAGAAATGCCCTGTAATTCACATGCTAGTATGGGCACCCCGGAATTCAGAAATGTGCAAATAACCACTGTTCCTCAACACCCTATCTTGTGCCCATTCCGGAAATACAAAGGTTTTCTTGATAGCTATTTTTTACTCTTTATATTTCTGCAAATGAATTGCTGTATACCCGGTACAGAATGAAAACCCACTTCAGGGTGCAGCTCATTTATTGGCTCTGGGTACCTAGAGTTCTTCATGAACCTACAAGCCCTATATATCCCCGCAACCAGAAGAGTCCAGCAGATGTACCGGTATATTGCTTTCAAAAATCTGACATTGCAGGAAACAGTTACAGAGTAAAACGTAGAGAAAAATTGCAGTTTTTTTCACCTCAATTTCAATATATATTTTTTTCAGTTGTTATTTTCTGTAGGAAACCCTTGTAGGATCTACACAAATTACCCCTTGATGAATTCAGAATTTTGTCTACTTTTCAGAAATGTTTCGTTTTTTGGGATCCAGCATTGGTTTCATGCCCATTTCTGTCACTGAATGGAAGGAGGCTGAAAGCACAAAAAATCGTGAAAATGGGGTATGTCCCAGTAAAATGCCAAAATTGTGTCAAACAATTGGGTTTTCTGATTCAAGTCTACCTGTTCCTGAAAGCTGGGAAGCTGGTGATTTTAGCACCGCAAACCCTTTGTTGATGCCATTTTCAGGGAAAAAAACACAAGCCTACTTCTGCAGCCTCTTTTTCCAATTTTATTGAAAAAAACAAAATTTTCACTGTATTTTTGCTAATTTCTTGGCCTCCTTCTGGGGAACCCACAAAGTATGGGTACCTCTAGAATCCCTAGGATGTTGGAAAAAAAGGACACAAATTTGGCGTGGGTAGCTTATGTGAACAAAAAGTTATGAGGGCCTAAGCACGAACTGCCCCAAATAGCCAAAAAAAGGCTCTGCACAGGAGGGGGAAAAGGCCTGGCAGCGAAGGGGATAAAGTAAAATACTGCACTTCAGTCATCATAGAATCAACTGTTTTCACATCCCAGTCATAGGAAACAACTCCGGGTATTTATTACATCATTCATGGAAGTTTAAACACATGGTATTTGAATGACCTCCGTCGGGCCATATATATCAAATGTGACTTTATCCCAAGCAATCCCAGGAGGAATTGGTATAGCGGAAATGTTTGCAAAAAACAAGTCTCTGCGGACCTTGTGAGAAGAAAAATTGGGTTTTAGGACTTCATCCACCTGGTCAAATGTTGATCGTTCAGGAAGGTAATGACCACGTATTAGTAGAAAGAAAGTAATAACAAAGCCAATGCAAAGGATGAAAGCTAATATAGTCAAGGAAAGCCACAGATAGTTCCATGGGAAAATAAAGTAATTTGTTTTAAGCCAATTTATCAGTTTACGTGTTTTTGGCAGTTCAGGTGTAGAAGAGGCAAATGAGTCTGAAAAGGTGTCAGTGATGTCGGCAAAGTATCCAGAAGCAGTTCTTGCAAAAACTGGAGCCGTATTTGATGGAGGAGAACTGGTAGGGGTCTCCCGCGGTGGTTCACTGTAAGTGACGCTATCCGTTTGTGTAGAGGTCGAGTCAAAAGCAATCAGCAATTTCCGTATTGCTTGTTGTAATAGATGTTAGTGGAACTCATGCAAGATCATTTTCCACCCTCCCCAAGCTCGGAGAGGTGTCAGCATTGCTGCTCAAAACTCGTAGAGGGACATCTTGACCAGTAGTGAGAGGGATTTGGGTACTATTGGTTGTTCCTCTTGGTCTGCTGTGCAGGATCGGCAACATGGTGTAACTTGACAGTGTTGATGGAGACAAAGCAGTTTTCTTCAGAACCAGCAGCGGTGGTAGAATAACAGTTCTGGTACCGTGTATTCCCCGGACTGTAACCGGTGCACGATAGGAAGGACCGAACTCCTTTTTCACAGCAACTTTTTCACGCACTAGGGGCCAGATGTAGGATGGCTTTTGCGCCTCGCAAACGGCGAAAAACGCCGTTTGCGAGGCGCAAAAGCCCTTACGCGATGCAGAAACACATTTTGCGAGTCGGTACCGACTCGCAAAATGTGTTTCAGACTCGCAAATAGGAAGGGGTGTTCCCTTCCTATTTGCGAGTCGCACCGCGATGTAGAGTTGATTTGTGACCGCGAAAGCGGTCGCAAATCAACTCGCAGTTACCATCCACTTGAAGTGGATGGTAACTCATTCGCAAACGGGAAGGGGTCCCTCTGGGACCCCTTCCCCTTTGTGAATGCTCACAAAAATATTTTTTCAGAGCAGGCAGTGGTCCTATGGACCTATACCACTGCCTACTCTGAAAAAAAACTAAACGAAAAGGTTTCGGTATTTTTTCTATTTGCAGCTCGTTTTCCTTTAAGGAAAACGGGCTGCAAATAGAAAAAAAAACTGCTTTATTGAAAAGCAGTCACAGACATGGTGGTCTGCTGTCTCCAGCAGGCCACCATCCCCGTGAGTGCCTAGACTCGCTATGGGGTCGCAAACTGCGACCCACCTCATAAATATTTATGAGGTGGGTCTTTGCGACCCCATAGCGAGTCGCAGAAGGTGTCTGAGACACCTTTCTGCATCGCGAATTGCGAGTTGCAATTTGCGAGTCGCTCTGACTCGCAAATTGCAAGTCGCAATATGTCACGTACCTACATCTGGCCCTAAATCCCCAACCCTTGGAATCCAGCTGGTACATCCTTAATTCCTATGGAGGCAGCACTGGCAGAAGCGTTTTCGTCATGGAACTGTTGTAATTCCTGCAAAACAGTGACACGTTCATTTATGTCAAAAGATGTTTCTGCCGCCACCACACCAGGACCATCAAGATCTGGAACATACATTTGAGTTCCAAACAGGCACTCGTATGAAGAATGACCCCCCCAGGGACCTTCTAGGCAGATTATTAGGTGCTCTCTGGACTCCATGCAGGTGATTAAGCCAACTTCAACCTGTACCTAATACTCTGGCAGTTAAAGGATTGCTTTAAATCTCAGTTTCATCACTTCATGACACTATTTCCCTCGGTATGAAATGGAGACGAGTAATGGAGTTGGACCCCTAACGAAGCCATGGCGTCTCTGAATGCCCTTGAAGCAAAAGCAGGGCCCTGGTCCTAGTGGAAAGCTGCAACTGCATATGTGCTGATAAAGACTTGTAAATCTTTAATAACACTCTGAGCGTCAGCAACTAAGATGTATTTGTATGAACTGGCAGGAGTTAGGGGACTACAATGGTCCAAGTACACACATTGTAATGGTTTGTTAGAAATTAGGAAGGGTGTCTGCGGTGGGCGTTTGATGGTGGACCCCTTAATTTGTTGGCAGATATCACAACAAAGGACATACTGCTTGCTCTGTTTGTATAGACCTGGCCACCAATAACGAGCTTGCAATAATGATATTGTAGCCGCCACGCCAGCATGGGCAGAGGCATCCCTCTCATGCGCTGCTTTAATCAATTCTGGTCTTAGGTCTTTATTGGGAATTACTCGAACTCCCACACCTGGTATTTTTACTTCTGCATCAAGAAAGCCTCCCATCTGGTAGGAATATTTAGCAGGAAATGCTTCTGGTAAGGGTGTGCCTTCAGCCGTGGCTTCCACGGCAGCCCATATGTCATCGTCCGGTTTCATCCTAGAACGATTTACTGCAGCAACAGAAGCCGTAGCTACTGCTGATTTGGCTGCTTCATCAGCCAGTGTATTCCCAGGATTGTGTATTCCAATGCGCTGGTGTCCAAGTGTATGTACAACCTGGACATTTGGTAGCATTTTCTTCAGATCCGCTACTTCCCCCCACAGAAGTCTGTGTTTGATAGTGTTACCTTTGGAATCTCTGAACCCATTCTGGCACCAGTAATGCAGATATTCATTGAAGGACTGGACACAATAGTACGAATCACAGACAATCAGTGTTAGCTGTGCAGGATCCGTATGTTCCAGTGCCATCACGAGAGCTTTTAGCTCTGCTAGTTGTGCAGTGCAATCCACTAGGGTTTGAGTGAAACTATGTTGTGAATAGAACTTATTACGCTCCATATAGATGCTTACGACTGCACAAGCAGCAGAGTATTGATGCTTTGTGCCTATTGCAGGTTGTGCTGAGCCATCGGTGTACATGACTCTTTGATATTGATTAGTAGGTAATGTATTTGCCGGAACTGGGTATTCTAGTTCATATTGCAAAAATTCTTGAGTTTGTAACTTTGGGTCAAAAAATATAGTCTACATCAGTGGCTGTCAGAGACGTTACCCATTGGATCCAAGGTGGATGTAATGCTTTAGCGTTTGGAATGCTGGCTTTGGTAACAGCCTCAAGGGCTATTAATGGAGATACGACAATAATGCGTTTTCCTTGGGCTAGTGGTCTTTCTTTAATGACTTCCATCTGAACAGCAATGAGAATTTTCTCAGTGGGAGCACAACGTTGTTCTGCTGTTGAGTACAAATGGGATTTGTATGCAATCAGGACTGTCTCACCCTCATTGAATGTTACATAGGTGAAACCAATGGCACCAACAATTACTCTGATGACTAGATAGTTTTTATTGTCCCTTGTGTGTAGGTATTGTGCTGCAAGCATGTCTTGTTGCAATGCTCTGAGAATGTGTGTGTGTTCGACTATCCAGAATTTACTGGAAAAGTCAGGACCTATTAAGTCATTTAAAGGTTTTATTCATGATGCGTACTCTAGAATGTATGATCTGCCAAAATGTAAAAAACCCAATAGGGATTGGAGTTTTTTAATGGTGTATGGAGGTTGTAACTGCGCACATTTTTCTAAGAATTGTGGCACTAGGCTCTTTCCTTCACTTGATAGTTTGTATCCCAAAAACAGGACACTAGTAAAGGCTATTTTTGTTTTTTTTAAATTGAATTTATAGCCGAATTTGGCAAATCTCACAACAATGTGGGCTACCCGTCTTAGATGTTGCAGTAATTCATCGTCTGTGAGGTAGATATCATCTACATAGTACAATGCCTCAGGGTCAATGTCGTGCAATATTGAAGTTACACGAGCCGCGAACAGTCCTGGAATGTTCTTGTACCCCTGTGGTAAACTACAGATTTTTTTCTGGGAGCCTAGTGCGCTGAAACTTGTTAGATCTCAACTCTCAGGCGCTATATTTGGGGAGAAGAAACCCTTTTAAATATCCAGTGTTGTTTCATATTTTTTGCACAATATGTTGTTCAAAAGTGCCATGCTATGAGAGTTTTTTATAGCATATGTGTGTGTGTGTGACTGTTTAAATATCTACAGTCTAAGACTATTCTGTATGAATGGTACGGTTTAGCTACAGAGAATAAAGGATTATTCATTGGTGAGACACAGACGCCCTGGTACTCTAGTTGTGTGAGGATTTCCCTCACAGGTGATTTAGCATCATGTTTTATTGGATACTGGGATTGAGGTTTGGGGATTGATTTTTAATTGGAATTACATGATAGGGGGAATCTTTATCCCACCAAACGTGGTTGCGATATAACGCGGGTGCCTGCGCCAATGCCCAATCAATGACTTTGGACTCTGCGAGCTCATCAGGAACAAGAGGCGAGAAAGAAGGTTTGATAACCTCTTCCCAATGTGGGCAGGTACTAACAAATTCAGGTGGCCAATCCTTTTTGGCCAGTAGAATATGGTATATGTTTACGACGCAGTCCCAAAAGATTGCGTTGATTGTGCGTTCAATGTCTCCTTCTAACTGTAACGTTACTTTTTACACCCTATCAGGTGTGAAGAAACGCATGTCCGCAGTTTCAACTTGTAAGAAGTCATCAGTTATTTTTACCTCCAGATGCTCTTGAAGATTCCGGCGAACTATTGTGACCTCTGCTGCGCAGTCTAGCAGAGCAAATGCCTACGTCTTGATCTTCAATAGAGCCCTCTTCTTGAGTGGCATGACGAATCGCAACTGCTGACACTTTTTTCTTTATCAATTGGGTTTTGTGTTGTGGGAAGTTTCTCTTCTTTATTAACAGAAACTTCTGTAGAGTGATGTGATTCCTGTCTTAGTTTCACGTACTCAGTTCTTCGCTCTGACCGCCCACCTCTCTCACTGTGTTTTTCTGGTGAGTCCTGAAAGGAACGAGATTGGTGTGAATCAGTATATTGATATCTGTCAGGCATTTTAATATTATCTCTATTTCTGAGATTATATCTATTCTGTGTGGTCTCCGTATGCAGAGATTCTCCCCTTTCTTTTTTAGGTGTTTGTTGTTTTTTACCCCATCGTTTTTTAGAACCCTCAGGAACTTCCTTGGTAGTATCTTTAGTAGATTTACCCTGAAACTGTGGTTTTGTGGGTCTGGCCCCCAGACTATCTCGACCAATACTAGAGTAGGTCTCCACAATAATCTTTGGCAGCTCACGTTCTTGATCCTGTAGAGGAACGTCCCGGAGCCGCATTCACACTGCTAGTGCAACGGCTTCCGCTTTAAGTTTACTTAATATGATTGAAGATACCATGGCAAAATTGTCCATAAGTGGTATCCCCAAGTCCAGGGCCGGGGCAGCCCCGTATTTATCTTGAATTTGTTTTAACACTTCCTGTAGATTGGCAAGTGTTGGTGTACTGTGTCTGGTAGTATAGAGCGTGGCAAATACCGTGCCCCAAGTATTGCAGTTATCTACTGTGGGAACCATCCCAAATGGCAAGCACATAGTTAATATCCTATGCTTATCCTGGGGTCCCACATGGGGAAATACTGCTTCCAGTGCATTTATTTTTTGAGCTAACCAAAACGGAATCTCTTCTCGTTTGGCAGGTACTTTACCCATGATCGAATGTACAGTTGCAGGATTAACGATTGACGTTACTGCATGTGGTTGCACCGGGGGAGTATGTGCTGGGTTGGTATTTAATGTTTGCATTACAAATTTTACTAACAGTCTATTTATTTCCGTATTTCAACATATAAGCAGCGGACTTCAGCCACCGTGAAGGTTGCTGTATCAGGGTGCGGTGTATATGTGGCCAATAAAGGCCAGGTAGGACCATCATTACTTAGAGGACCTAACCTAACATGTAGGATTATATGTGGTAGGGCACCATCAAGCCAATTATTATGTTCTTGATAAGATAGAGGTATTTCTAGATATGCATATGCTCTATATTGTGCAGGTATGTTTGCAGGTGTATAGTGATGAAATATGTCTGTGTTCCCATCAGCTGCTGGAAAAGTGACCCAAGAATAGAAAATTTCTGTTCTATAAGCTGGATGAAGCTCAACAACAAATGTAACAGGACCTCACTGGGCCGTTAGGCCATGTGCCAATGAATGTGCTGTAACAGGTGGTCGCATATTGACTGCAATTGCTTCCCATTGCGGGTTTGCCATGACGAATGGTAAATTTTGTTCAGCGATAAGCACACCAAATGGGAATTATCCTTTTAGAGTTCAAGCTTGAACAACCTACAGTGTTAGGTACCCGAAAATTAGTGCCTGACCAAACATTGGCGGCGCCATGTCGCGTAGGTTCTCATTATCCTAATGAGACTACTGGATTTGGACGGCAGAATCGCCTGGACTGCCGGGGACTGTGTCTGAACCTGCACCATGTGTCACCTGTCATCCGAAAAAGGGTTTGTTCCTGCTAACTAGCAGTGCCTCATCTCCACCCAAGAGCAGGGATGAGTGGGCAACCGGGAGCATGACATAAATGACTCCTTAGGGGAATTGTGTTTACTCAGATCTCATCTGTTTCTCTCAGTTACATTAGTGTCACGTATGCAGGGACAATCAGAGGCAGAGTAACGTTCAATAAGATTTTATTGAAGCAACTGCATCTTAGATAATAAAGCATGTATTGCAATAACTAGGACGATGAAGCACAATAGGATTAAAACTGTGACAAGGAGAGTAAAACACAAAAATAACGTTACCATTGTGTCACTAAGATTGTTAAGGATAGTTCCCACCTAGGCTACATTAGAGCACAGCATGTTAAGCTCACTAATTCTGCCCTTCAGGTTCCCCCTACGAAGACATGATCCCTGATACTTGAGCAAGAGGCCTGTAGTCTTCATAAGCAGCTGCAGCAAAGCACTCAGCAATCAGCATGCAGTCGTGGTCATCTGGCTGGAATCTCCCTCTAATGTACATGGGTCAAAGTAGTGTTTTTATAATAAAACAGCTTCTGAGAAAGGATCCCCACATAAGAGTGTGTATGCTTCAGTGAACATTGGAGACAAAGCGTACCACTTTTGCCGGCAACCTATCTTACTGCAGCCTTGAGAAAAGCACAGAGTGAAAGAAATGTCTTGTTTAAGAACGCAGTTCTGACCTAGGGGAAGAACAGCTAGATAGAGAAAATAAAAGAAGAGCGCAAATGAAGCTATTGTTATAATAATAAAAATGAAGCTGAATAAAATATATCTAGGCTAAAGCGCACAGCGGCAGGCCTGGTATGCTAAAATAACATGTACAGAACTACTGTATAGCTAAAATGACTACACAACACACTAGTAGCATTTGATTTACAGGCCCAAGGCACCTCTAGTGCACTTTACTAGGGACTTACTAGTAAATCAAATATAGCAATCAGGGAAAAGCCATTCACACATACAATTTACACAGGTAGCACTTGCAATTTATCACTGGTCAGCAGTGGTAAAGTGCCCAGAGTACCAAAAACAATAAAGAAAGAGCCCCCCACACAGTCAAAACATGGGAAGCAGAGGCAAAAAAAGAGAGGAGAGAACACGCCAAGGATGCCAGGTCTAACATGTGTCCCCCCCCAGCTGAAAGTGGGGAGAACTACCCAACCTCATTGGAGTTCTCATCACTAAGGCGGAAGAATCTGGACAGACCATCAGCACTGGCCTGTTTTGATCCAGGACGGTGCTCCACCGTAAAGTTCATTCCCTGTAGGGAAATAGACCACCTCAACAGTTTTAGGTTCTCACCCCTCATCTGCATTAACCATCCGAGTGGTCTCTAGTCTGTCTGAACCCAGAAGTGAGTCCCAAACAAGTAGGGTCTCAGCTTCTTCAGCTCCCAGACCACAGCAAAAGCTTCACGCTCAATTGCGCTCCACCTACTACTAATGAAGAATACAGGCTGGTCTTCGCCCACTTAATTTAGCTGTGACAACACTGCTCCTACACCATGCTCTGAAGCATAAGTCTGCACAACAAATTCTTGAGAGAAATCAGGTGCCTTCAGCATGGGTGCCGTGCACATGGCTGCCTTTAGGGCATCAAAATCTGTCTGGCAAGACTCAGGGGGTCATTACAACCTTGGCGGTAAAAGCCGCTTACCGCTGTCAGAAGACCGCCAACATCCTGCCGCAGTAAACCGCCACGGTCATTCTGACCCACAACAGGCAAACCGCCAAAATACAGACATCCACAAAAGTCCGCCACACCAAAGGTCAGCGAGAAACTGGCGATGACCAAACCTCCACCGTCACGCCAACAGAAATACGCCCACACTATCACGACACACGAATCCACGCGGCGGTCTTTCAACCGCGGTATTCCATTGGCGGTACACACCGCCGCGCTCAAAATACACACACTCTTACTAAACACAGCCACATTGGACAATTCAAAATACACACACCTGAGACACATACACACACTACACCCACACACCCAATTAAATATAAAACACACACCCACATCACCCACAAACCTCCACTCCTAGAGAATCGGTAACACGCACAGAGAAATAGATATCTGAGCACCCAAACGCGCATATTACATTCACCCAGCAATATTACCATGCACTTCACACAACACACCAATACACATCACCACACTTAGCACCACACAATCCACCCCACACATCACCCACATCACCCCATGGCACCGCAAAGACACCCCAGGTTTTCTGAGGATGAACTCAGGGTCATGGTGGAGGAAATCGTACGGGTAGAGCCACAGCTGTTCGGAACACAGGTGCAGCACACCTCCATTGCCAGGAAGATGGAGCTATGGAGCAGAATAGTCGACAGGGTCAACGCTGTGGGACAGCACCCAAGAAATAGGGACGACATCAGGAAGCGGTGGAACGACCTACGGGGGAAGGTGCGTTCAATGGTATCCAGGCACAACATCGCGGTTCAGCGGACTGGCGGCGGTCCACCACCTCCTCCCCCAGAATTTACAACATGGGAGGAGCAGGTCTTGGCGATCCTGCATCCTGAGGGCCTCGCAGGAGTATCTGGAGGAATGGACTCTGGTAAGTCTCATCTTCACTACTTCATCCCCCCCACCCCACCAGCATGCCAACTCATACCCCCACCCACACCCTCACCCCCATCACACCTACTCCTTGCAAATGTCTCACCATCACAACCCACCCATCCCAACCCCAAGCCCTGCATGCGACCACAAAGCATGGACACCCATCACCAAAGCATGCCCACTGCACATCCCCATCCCCCCAAACCACTGTCACAAAAGCCCCCACACAGGAATGCAAGCACTGGGGTACACGGGCACCCACCCATTGCATGCTATGGCACACACAGATGCAATAACCATCCCTTTATACCCCTGCAGGACCCGAACGCCACGTCACCCGCGCAGGAGGGTCCACAAATGTCCACTCCACCCCCAGAAGAGGCCCACAGTGATGACAGCACCTCTGTCGACCTGGATCTAGATGACCAGCCCGGCCCATCGGGGACCTCGGGACAGTCGGTTCCCCTCAGACAGCCACAGGCCACAGCAGACCTTCCCCCCTCTGGGAACACCAGCACAGCACCCACCCAGCGGGCCCATACCTCTGTCCCCAGGACACGTCAATCAGCGGTGTGTCCACCACTACAGGGCACCCAGGTTAACCCACCACCCCAACAACAACAGGGACCTGGGGGCAGTGGTAGTGGGCACACGGTCCAGGGGACAGAGGCCCAGGGAAACAGGGGAACTGGGAGGGCTGCTGTGCGACAGGGGGGGGACAGGCCCAGGGAACCCACTCTCCACGAGGCCCTCTCCTCCATCATGGGAGCCTACCATCATTCCCAGGAGACGATGGCGACGGTACTGGCCAGGTTTCAGGAGATCCAGCTTCTGCAGGAGGAACAGTATTTGGGGTTCAGGGAGGAACTACGAACCATCAGTTCCGCCCTGGGCACCATTGTAGGGGCTCTGAATCTGGTAGTCACCACATTGCGAGACACTGTGGCACCACAAAGGGATCCCTGACACTAGCATGGACCAAGAACTGCCTACCACCTCTGCTGGCGCTAGTGGACAGGAGGCCCGCCACAGGACCAACAGGCCACCAGCACCCCACCCCCTGCAGAAGGAGAACCACCCCGCAAGCGGGCCCTGAGATCCAGGAAGAAGACAGAGTAAGATGCCAAGACCCCCGCCAGGAAAGGATACCTCCCTGATTGTCGTCCCACATTGTCACCCTGTCCATCCTTAAACTGCCCCTGCTCCACTTTCCAGAGGCATTTGGACAATGCACCTGTGATACAAATAGTCTGGACTCTGCCATGGACAATTCTCCACCATCACCCCTCACCGATTTGCAACCACCCACCAATATGGAGCACTGTAATAAACACAGTTATTGCACAAAACAATCAGGAGTCTGGCTGTGATTTTGAACAAATGTATTAGACATTAACGTGCCAAAATGCTTATTTACATTGTGATGCCAACATACCAATGTCACACAGATGTAGTTCATGGGGAAACAAAGCAGATGTCACGCAGTGGGGCCACATCTCTGAAATCGGAAGGGAAAGTCACAACTCAGTTACCATACACTGGGGGAAAAGGACAGACAGTAGAGAGGTAGTAGTGTTTAAGTTTATGTAATATGCCGGTGTGTATTCTTACCTGTGTGTCATTGGAAATACTGCTGTATTACTGTGTTCCTGTTGTCTATGTCGTCTTCTTCGGCTTCCTCGTCTTCACTCTCCACAGGCTCCACAGTTGCTACAACACCACCATCTGGACCATCCTCCTGCAGAAAAGGCACCTGACGTCGCAAAGCCAGGTTGTGAAGCATACAGCAGGCCGCGATGATCTGACACACCTTCTTTGGTGAGTAGAATAGGGATCCACCTGTCATATGGAGGCACCTGAACCTGGCCTTCAGGAGCCCGAAGGTCCGCTCGATCACCCTCCTAGTTCTCCCATGGGCCTCATTGTAGCGTTCCTCTGCCCTTGTCCTGGGATTCCTCACTGGGGTCAGTAGCCATGACAGGTTGCGGTAACCAGAGTCACCAATTAGCCACACACGTTGCCTCTGGAGTTGACCATCACGTAAGGGATGCTGCTATTCCGCATTATGTACGCGTCATGCACTGAGCCAGGGAACTTGGCATTAACATGGGAGATGTACTGGTCTGCCAAACATACTATCTGCACATTCATCGAATAATAACTCTTCCTGTTTCTGTACACCTGTTCACTCCTGTGGGGGGGAACCAAAGCCACATGGGTCCCATCAATGGCACCTATGATGTTGGGGATATGTCCAAGGGCATAGAAATCACCCTTCACTGTAGGCAAATCCCCCACCTCAGGGAAAACGATGTAGTTGCGCATGTGTTTCAGCAGGGCAGACAACACTCTGGACAACACCTTGGAAAACATAGGCTGGGACATCCCTGATGATATGGCCACTATTGTTTGAAATGACCCACTTGTAAGGAAATGGAGCACTGACAGCACCTGCACTAGAGGGGGGATCCCTGTGGGTTGGCGGATTGGTGACATCAGGTCTTGCTCCAGCTGGGCAAACAGTTCATGAATAGTGGCTCGGTCAAGCCTGTATGTCAGTATGACATGTCTTTCTTCCATTGTCGACAGGTCCACCAGCAGTCTGTACACAGGAAGATTCCGCCATCTCCTCACATGTCCCAGCGGACGGTGCCTATGAAGGACAACAGCGAGCACAGAGTCAATTAACCCACAGGTACGTAACCACAGCTTGCACATAACACGATTCTCACTCCATTGAATGCTTTGTATGAGTGTTGATGCAAGGCCTAGGTATGTGTGACGCAGTAAAAAGTAAGCCATGTGGGCCCCTGAAATGGCGGCTGCCTGACCTGTGAAGTGCGACAATGGATGTGAGGTAACTGCGCTTGCGTTGCACACCGTGGCTGTAGGCGGTCGAAGACCGCGGCGCAAAGCAGCATTGGTTAACATTGAACCCTATGGGTCTCATGAGCCAATGACGATGTGCGCCGGCGGTCGCGGTACGCACCGCCGCGGTACGCACCGCCGCGGGCGTGACCGCCATTTTCTATCTGCTTAATCACTCGATACCTGATCTTCGACAGGAGAGGACCTACACTGCAAGTGCTGCTGTGACCTCGGTCTGGAAGAGACAATGGCTCATGCGACTGGTATAAGGGCCCCTGCCTTCACAGCTCAGGAGTTGGAGAAACTTGTGGATGGGGTCCTCCCCCAGTACACGCTACTCTACGGTCCTCCAGACCAGCAGGTTAGTACTGAGGGAGCATGCTTTATGGGCCATGCCTGTGTTGAGTGGGGTGGATGAAAGATGGTGGGGAAGGGAAGTGATTGAGGCATGAATCAAACGACGGTGAGAGCATGTGCCACATGGCAAGGGTAGGGATGGGGGGCCACTCACATTGAATATGCAGAAGGTGATGACTATTTTTCTCCCCCTGTACATTTCACATAGGTCAACGCCCACCAGAAGATTGATATTTGGCGTGCCATCGCCAAGGACGTCCAGACCCTGGGGGTCCACCACAGACGGGGCACCCACTGCCGGAAGAGATGGGAGGACATCCGCCGCTGGAGCAGGAAGACGGCGGAGGCTCAGCTGGGGATGGCCTCCCAACGTGGGAGGGGTGCCAGTCGGACTTTGACCCCCCTGATGTCCCGGATCCTGGTGGTGGCCTACCCCGATTTGGATGGGCGCATGAGGACATCACAGCAGACACAAGGGGGTGACTACACTCTCATTCTGTTGACTTTGCGCGCAGTGGAGGTGTCTGGGTGGGGGAGGAGGGCTGTGGGTATCCCTAGGCCAGGGCGATTTCTGTAGGCTAGGCCCCTCCATAAGGCATGGCCCTGTGCCCCCGCACCCCACCTCTGTAGGGTGCCTAGTACAGCTATTCATGGCCCTGTGTCATCTATGTGTGCAGATGTCATCCATAGGCTTGTAGGCCATGTCCCACGGATTGAATAGTCGACCCCAAGTGCGCGGCGTAGTGCAGGGGGCTTCTGTGTCTGTCCTGTCCGCCAACGGTGTCGCCAATGCATGCACTCAACATGTCTTTATTTTCTCCCCCCCCCTTTTTTGTGGTCTTCCTGTTCATGTGTGCATTAGCATCATCAGGCGGAGGAGAAGTGGCATCGGAGCACGAGGGAGCTGCATCCCACATGGCCATGGAGGGCCATGCAACGGACTCCGAATTCACCAGTGGGACAGAGGGCGAGGGGAGCTCCACAGCGGGGACTCAGGCAGACATCAGTGACACCGACTCGTCCGCTGAAGGGAGCTCCCTTGTAGTGGCGGCAACATCTGTGCCCCCCGCAACAACAGGTACAGCCACCACCCACCGCACCAGCACCGCCCTCCCAGCAGCCCCTCAGCGTTTGCCCCGTGCCCGCTCACCCAGGAAGGTGGGCATCTCCTTCGCCCCAGGCACCTCAGGCCCTGCCCCAGTCACCCCTGCTGCCCTCAGTGAGGAGGTCATTGACCTCCTGAGGACGCTCACTGTTGGGCAGTCTACCATTTTGAATGCCATCCAGGGTGTAGAAAGGGAGGTGCACCAGAGTAATGCATACCTGGAGGGCATTCATTCTGGTCAGGCTGCCCTTCAGCGATCGTTCCAGACTCTGGCCTCAGCACTGATGGCAGCCATTGTCCCTGTCTCTAGCCTCCCCCCTCCAACTTCCTCCACCCATACCCTATCACCTGTACCTCTGCCTATCCCAGACACACCATCAGACCAGCCTGCACACACCTCAACACCCAAGGGAAGCTCAGGCAAACATAAGCACCACACATCACACAGGCATTCACCCAAGCAACATCCACATACAGACATACCAACACCCACTGCCTCCACTGTGTCCCCCTCCTCCTCGTCTACCTCCTCCCTCCCTGTCACGTCTCCACTCACACCTGCATGCACAACATCTTCAGCCACTACGTCCCTCAGCAGCACACACACCAAAACACCCCGCACACGTGCAGTCACCACCCCCACTGCCATTTACACGTCCCCTGTGTCCTCTCCCAGTGTGTCTGTGACCCCCTCTTCCAAGATACACAAACGCAGGCAGCCACCCACCCAAGAGCCATCCACCTCACGACAGCCTCCAGCCCAAGCACCTGCACCCAAAGACACCAAACTTACAACTCCTATAACCACAACCTCTTCCTCCACTCCCATACCCACTACACCTACCCGTCCCACTGCTCCTAAAAAGCTTTTCCTGTCCAAACTCAACCTCTTTCCCCCAACTCCCCCACCCAGTCCATGTCATAGGACTACAGTCAGCACCTCAGCCACGACAAAACCGGCCCCTGTCATCACAGTCTGCCATGGACTGTGGAGTGCCCCACCCTCCAGGGCAGCCAGTTCGGTACGAAGCCAAGGCACGGGCAGCCCACCCCCGGAGAAACATCCCAAAATAGGCAGTGGCCGGCGCGAGAGGGTGAAAACACCAGGGACTAAAACCCCTACCATGGCTCCGGCAGGAAGTGTGGAGACAGCTGGCACACCGCCCAAGGTGGGGAAGGGCCACAGGCGATCAGGGAAGGCTGGGAAGGGCAGCACGCCCGACAACACCGCCATCAGCCCAGCTGGCCAGGAGGGCCCCGCCAATCCCATCCCAGGTGGGCAGGAGGCCACCAACAGGCCCGGCACAGCTGCCCAGGAGGGCCCCGCCAGCCGTAGGACAGATGGGCAGGAGGGCCCCGCCAGCCACAGGACAGGTGGCAAATGACCTCCCCGCCATGGCCGGATCCGCTGAACTGGGCCCTTCATCTCAAGCACCGCTTCACTGGGCACCGCCGTCTCAAGCACCGCTGCACTGGGCACCGCCGTCTCAAGCACCGCTGAACTGGGCACCGCCGTCTCAAGCACCGCTGCACTGGGCACCGCCGTCTCAAGCACCGCTGCACTGGGCCCTTCATCTCAAGCACCGCTGAACTGGGCCCTTCATCTCAAGCACCGCTGAACTGGGCACCGCCGTCTCAAGCACCGCTGCACTGGGCCCTTCATCTCAAGCACCGCTGAACTGGGCCCTTCATCTCAAGCACCGCTGAACTGGGCACCGCCGTCTCAAGCACCGCTGCACTGGGCCCTTCATCTCAAGCACCGCTGAACTGGGCCCTTCATCTCAAGCACCGCTGAACTGGGCGCCGCCGTCTCAAGCACCGCTGCACTGGGCCCTTCATCTCAAGCACCGCTGAACTGGGCCCTTCATCTCAAGCACCGCTGCACTGGGCCCTTCATCTCAAGCACCGCTGATCTGGGCCCTTCATCTCAAGCACCGCTGCACTGGGCCCTTCATCTCAAGTACCGCTGGCCCATGAGCGGCAGGGGCTGGCCCGCATCTGTGTCGGGCAGGGCTGCACGAAGCACTCTGGGCACCAGGCCCCCTCCAGAACCAGTGGAGACTGTTATCCACTTGTGAGACTGTGGCTTTGCACTCCCCAGGATGTAACAGTGGACAGCCCACCCACTGTCTGGACTTGTGAGACTGTGGCTTTGCACTCCCCAGGATGTATCAGCGGGCAGCCCATCCACTGTCTGGACTTGTGAGACTGTGGCTTTGCACTCCCCAGGATGTTACAGTGGGCAGCCCACCCACTGTCTGGACTTGTGAGACTGTGGCTTTGCACTCCCCAGGATTGAACAGTGGGCATGGAGGCCCCTTGTGGATCTGGCGTGGTGCACTCATCTGGCTGAGGTGCCCCCCCTTCCCCCTGAGGTGCCTGTAGTTTTGCTATCTGATGCCCCTGCAGTGTTCTCTCCGTTGGAGTCAGGTATCCTGTGTGGGCTTTGCCCATGTGATTTGGGCCCAGTGGTCCACGAACAATGCCTGCTACAATGCTTGGACTTGTACATTTATGTATATAAGAGTTTTTGATGTGTATATATATTTTTTGGGCAGTAATACAATATATTCCAATGTTTAGAATCATTTCCTTTTGTCTTTGCATTCTTCCGGGGGGGTTTGGGGGGTGTCACTCTGATGTGTTGCTATGCATTGATGTGTGTGTTGTAGTGGGTGAGGGTGAGGGTGGGTGTGTCGCGTATGTGTGTACCCGTAATAAGTTCCCCTCCCCCTCCCCCCCCCCCCCTCCCCTGTGTCATAGGTGCAGTACTCACCGTTGTCTTCTGCGCCGGCGTTCTTGCTCCTGGTAGAGGAGCAGGAACACTATCGCTGGGAGTATGTGGAGTTCGGGTTCCATGCTGTCCTGATTCCTCGTGGGCTGTATGGAGTTGAGCGTTTTCCCTTCGAAATGGCTGTTTCCACTGTGTTTTTATCGGCGGGGCTACCGCCCCGGAAAAGGTGGCGTATTGTTAGGTTGTGATACAGTGGGCGGTACATTGTCTCCCGCCTGTCTGTTGGCAGTGACCGCCGCGCTGTTTGTTTGTACCACCGTGGCGGGCGGTGTGTTGATGTGGCGGTCGCTGTTGGCAGTTTCCGCCAGCGTCGGAATTCCATTTTTTTTCCCGCCAGCCTGTTTGCGGTTTGGCCGCCGCTTTAACACCGACCGCCAGGGTTGCAATGACCACCTCAGTCCAGATCACTTTCTTCGGTTGCTTTTTGAAATTTAACTCTGTTAAGGGAGCTACAATGGTGCCATACCCCTTAACAAACCTCCTATAGAAACCAGTGAGACCTAAAAGGCTCTCCCCTCAGTCTGGGTCTTGGGAGGCTCCCAAACCAGAATAGTGTCAATCTTGGGTTGTAGGGGTGCCACCAGGCCACTCCCCACCTGGTGTCCCACGTACACCACAGAACCCTGCCCTATTTGGCACTTGCTTGCGTTAATAGTGAGGCCTGCCTTCTGCAAGGCCTCTAACACTTTGCAGAGGTGCTGCAAGTGTTCCTCCCAAGTGTCGCTGAACACAGCAATGTTATCCAGGGAGGCTGCACTGAAATCATCCAATCCAGCCAACTCCTGGTTAACCAGCCTCTGAATGGTGGCAGGGGCATTTTTGCATCCCAAAGGGCATCACCCTAAACTGGTTTTGACCTTCTGGGGTACAAAAAGCTGACCTCTCCCTAGCTCCCTCAGTCAGAGCAATCTGCCAATATCCAGACTTTAAGTCAAACGTGCTGAGATATTTGGCAGCCCCTAACCGATCAATGAGCTCATCAGCTCGGGGGATGGGGTGTACGTCAGTCTTAGTGACCGCATTGAGTCCCTGCTAATCCACACAGAACCTGAGTTGTGGAGTGGCACCATGAGCAGCAGCTTTTTGGACCAAGACTACGGGACTGGCCCAAGGGCTGCTGGAGAACTCAATAACCCCAAGAGCTAACATTTTGGATACCTCATCCTTAACATTGGCCCTAACCTTGTCAGTCACCATGTAAACTTTATGTTTCACAGGTGGACTGTCTCCAGTGTACACATCATGTTCACACAAATCAGTGACCCTTGGGATCAAGGAAAACAATGAGGCAAACTGTCCCAACACCTGGCAACAGTCCCTCTTTGTTCTGGGGTCAGAGAGGGGTAGAGGTTTACACCCTTCACAGACCCATCTTTCTCCATAGCAGACAGGAGGTCAGGAAGACACTCACTCTATTCCTCCACCTCATCATCTGCTGCTAGGAACATTGTCACTTCAGACCTCTTAAAGTAAGGCTTGAGGCGGTTCACATGCAGGACCCTCAAAGGGTTCCTTGGGGTACACAAGTTCACCAGATAGGTGACATCACTCTTGCGCTCCACCACCTCAACAGACCCAGTCCACTTGTCATGGAGGGTGCGAGGCTCCACTGGGGCTATCACCCACACTTTTTGTCCAGGATGAAACTCAACCAGAGTGGCATTTTGGTCGTACGACCGTTTCATATCTTCCTGGCTTGCTTCTAGGTTCTGTTAAGCGAGCTTCCTGAAGCATGCTGTCTGGTTTCTAAAAGCCAGCATGTAACTGAATACATCCTAGGGGGGCTTACTGGAGGCTTTCTCAAAGCCTTCCCTAACCAGACTCAAAGGTCCCCTGACAGGGTGGCTATACAACAACTCAAAAGAGATAAATCCAAGACCCTTTTCTGGCACCTCCATGTAGGCGAGCAGAAGGCATGGCAAAAGGATGTCCCACTTACACCTCAAGGGCTCTGACAGGCCAATGATCATGCCCTTCAAGGTGCAGTTGAATCTCTCAACCAGACTGTTTCCTTGGGGATGGTAAGGAGTGGTAAACTTGTAGGTTACCCCGCACTCCTTCCACAGAGACTTCATATATGTAGATATGAAGTTGGTACCCCTATCAGATACCACTTCCTTGGGGAATCCCCTGCAGGTACAAAACCACCATCAATGCACGTCCCAACACAGGGGCAGTGATTGACCTCAACGGAATGGCTTCTGGGTACCGGGTGGCATGGTCCACCAAGACCAGGATGAACCTGACCCCATGGCTGTCTTGGCAACCAGAGGCCCCACGATGTCAATACCAACTCTTTCAAAGGGGGTGCTGACAACAGGAAAAGGTTGGAGGGGAGCTTTACATTTCCACCAACTCTTTCTACTTGCCTGACAAGTTTGGCAAGACCTGCAGTGCGTATCGGGGCCATTAAAAGTGGGTGACAAGCCGTTCAAAGGTCTTCTGCCCCAAATGTCCAGCTTAAGGAACATCATGAGCCAGGCCCAGTAGGAAGGCTCTAAAGCACTGCGGTACCACCAGCACATGGGCTGACCCAGGCTCAGCAACCTTAGGCTCACTATATAGGAGGCTGTCCTCCCAGGAGATCAAGTGTGATACAGACTCTTTTCCAGACACCTGGTCTGCAGCCTGCTGCCGCAAACCTTCCAGAGTAGGGCATGTCTTCTGTGCCTCACAGAATGCTTCCCTGGTGGGTCCCCCTGCCTGCTGCCACTGAGTCAGCTCAGGGACCTTCCCAAGTTCAGCCAACTGTTCCCCTGTAGGCTCCGGGGCATCCCCCTCAGGTTCAGCTTCCTCCCAGACCATGGGAACGTGTGCAGCAGGTTTTCCCGCACCCTTTGCCCTTCCTCCTTCTGGCAGGCACCTTGGTCACTCTTTCAGGCTCGAGGGCCTCCTGATCACCCTGACGGGCTGCCATTGACCAGGTGGACCCACCCAGGCAGACCCAACATCTTAAAGTGAGACCCTTGTTCCACCTCCTTCCAAGGGGAATCCTCCAGATCATTGCCAAGCAGACAATCTACAGGCATGGTTGGGCTCACAGATACCTCAAGGCACCTGAGACCCGCCCCATTCAATCAGGTACTGCTGTCAATCAGGTACTGGTGCAGCTCTGGAAAACAAAGCCTTTACAAGTGCTCCCAAGCAATTAAGTTGTAAAGCCCCTCATAAGTTGTTTCCTTACTGCACTTCACCCACCCATCCAGTGACCTGCAGAAAGAGTCAACACATTATAAGCATGTTTGGGATTCCTTCTTCCTGTAGGACCTAAACTTGTCCTTATACTGCTCAGGGGTGAGACCATACCTTGTGAGTAGAGTGTCCTTCATGATCGTGTAGGTGAGTCCCTGAGGATCCCCTAACGATGTCAAAGTGTCCCTCCCTTCTACCTCGAAGTGCTTCCACAGACCCGCCTGATTTCTGGACAGGGTACCTCAGATCCGCGCAGGGTCACGATGACTTTGACGCCCAGCGACGATGTGTGAGAAATCCGGTCACACATTGTTGGAAAACCACGCTGCTTGGGGTTTGCGTCTTTATCAGCAGCCACGATACGTTGTTCTCTCAGCCTCGATGCAGGCGGGGTGTCGATTTCAGCCCCAAAGCGGGTGGCATGTCGTTTTTTCAGCCATGTTGCAGGTGGTGCGTCGGAATTTTCCACGTTCGGCTTCCTGTACATGGATTTCCATCCTTTTTCTACCAGCTTTGCCTTTCAAGGTCCCAGGGACTGGATGGGGCACCACTTTGCAGGGCAAGAGTCTCAGCAGAGAGTCCAGATGCTGGCAGAGGAAGTCTTTGATGGCCCTGAGACTTCAAAACAGGAGGCAAGCTAAATCCAAGCCCTTGGGTAATCTTCTCAATGAGGAATATACCACAAAGTCCAGTCTTTGTCCCCTTTCACAGGCAGATGCAGCAATATCAGGATAGCCCAACAAAGCACAGTCACAGGCAGGGGCAGCACTCCTCCTCAGCTCTTCAGCTCTTCTCCTTGGCAGAGGTTCCTCTTGAATCCAGAAGTGATCTTAAAGTAATCTAAAGTCTAGGGTTTTGGGTCCACTACTTATACCCCTTTCTGCCTTTGAAGCAGGAAAACTTCAAAGGAAAGTCTCTGTTGTTCACAAGATCCTACTTGACTAGACCGGGCCCCAGACACATACCGGGGGGTTGGACACTGCATTGTGTGAGGGCAGGCACAGCCCATTCAGGTGTAAGTGACCACTCCTCCCTCCATTCTAGCTCAAATAGCTCATCACAATTTGCAAGCTACACCCCAGCTCCCGTTATGTCACTGACTAGAGGGTATACACAAACAGCTCAAATGTTAGTCTGGCCCGGACAGGGAATGCACAAGCAGGCAGAGTCACAGAATGGCTTAGGCAAGAAAATGCCTACTTTCTAAAAGTGGCATTTTCAAACTAACAATCTAAAAACCAACTTCACTAAAAGATGTATTTTTAAATTGTGAGTTCAGAGACCCCAAACTCCAAATCTCTATCTGCTCTCAAAGGGAAACTGCACTTTAAGGATATTTAAAGGCAGCCCCCATGTTAACCTATGAGAGAGCTAGGCCTTGCAACAGTGAAAAACAAATTTGGCAGTATTTCACTGTTAGGACATGTAAAGTACATCAGTACATGTCTCACCTTTCACATACACTACACCCTGCCCATGGGGCTACCTAGGGCCTACCTTAGGGTGCCTTACATGTATAAAAAGAGAAGGTTTGGGCTGCCTGGCAAGTGGGTACACTTGGCAGGTTGAACTGGCAGATTAAAACTGCACACAGACACGGCAGTGGCAGGTCTGAGCCATGTTTACAGGGCTACTCATGTGGGTAGCACAACCAGTGCTGCAGGCCCTCTAGCAGCATTGATTTACAGGCCCTAGGCACCTCTAGTGCACTTTACTAGGGATTTAGTAGTAAATAAAATATGCAAACCAGGGATAAGCCAGCCACACATACAATTTACCAAGGGAGCACTTACACTTGAGCACTGGGCAGCAACGGTAAAGTGCCCAGAGTACCAAAAACTGTAAAAACAGAGTCCAGCACACAGTCAAAGCATGGGAAGCAGAGGCAAAAACAGACAGGGAGACCACACCAAGGATTCCGGGTCTAACAACCTCATTGTAAGCTTTCATTGTCACCCCACTTTTGCCTCATTTTCTCCGCTTTCTCCATGCTTCCCTCTCCTTTTTGTGGGCCTTTTCCTTGCCTTTCCCTCATTTTCAATGCTTTCTCCTTGCTTTTTCACCCGTTTTTTTGTGTGCCTTCCACTTGCTTTTCCCTTGTTCTCACTGCTTTCTCCTTGCATTTTCCTCTACTTTTGTGTGCCCTCTCCTTGCTTTTCCCTCATTTTCACTGCTTTCCCTTTGCTTTTTCCCCCATTTTTTGTGTGCATGCTTCTTTATTTTCCCTCATTTTCACTGCTTTCTTCTTGCTATTCCACCTGTTTTATGTGTGCCCTCTCTTTGCTTTTCCCTAGTTTTTACTGCTTTCTCCTTTTGTTTTTCACCAGTTTTTTGCGTGCCTTTGTCTTGCTTTTTCCTAATTTTCACTACTTTCTTCTTGCTTTTTCCTTCATTTTTTGTGTGCTTCTTGCTTTTCCCTCGTCACTACTTTCTCCTTGCTTTTTACCCCATTTTTTGTGTGCTGTCTCCTTGCTTTTTCCTAACTTTCACTGCTTTCTATTTCATTTTTTGTGTACCTTTTCCTTGCATTTCCTCATTTTCACAGCTTTCTCTTTGCTTTTTCCCCTGTTTTTTGAGGGTCTTCTCCTTGCCCCCTCGAGGCATGGGAGGCCAGCCTCTACAGCCAACTTCAACCATGCGTGGCAGGTTGAATGTATGTGGCCAACTTTGCCTGTGCGCAATGGTGGGGTTTGAATGCCCACAGGAGATTGGCTGCAGGCCCAACGGCGAACTTCGGCTGTGTATGGTGGGGGATTGAATGCACCTGGGGAGGTTGGCCGCAGGGCCTGGAAACAGGCCAGGCTCTGCAGCAATGGGTAGTGGGGGCTTGGATGCACATGGGGGATGCACAAAGGTCAGACTGTGCGGCCAACCCCCGTTGCATTTAAAACACATAGAAATTCACTGAAAAAAGCAAAGGTTACAGGGACGTGATAGTTAGGAATTAGCATTTGAAAAAACCTAAGAAATTCACTAACATTTCCAAGACTTTACCTGCAAAAAAATATAGAAATTCAGCTGTTATAGTTACAGTTATTTCAAGTAACTGTAACTTGTGCCCTAAGGTAATTAGAACTAGTGCCCTCCCCAGGCACCGCTACTTACAACAGATACATCACTCATAACATCTTCTATGACATCATAGATAATATCACTGTAACATTTCTGGTGAAATTATTGATCAGAAATCCATGCATGGCAGGAAGCGAGTTATGGTTACCATAGGACACAAGTTATAGTTACTTGAAATAACTATTACTATAACAGTTGCATTTCTGTGGTTTTGTGCAAGAAAATTCTGATTCTAACTATAACTTCCCTTTTTTAGTGAATGTAATCAGCAGTACAGGTTGTGGTGGATTTGTGAATAAAGCAACTGGGTTTGAAGATGTTGCGGACTGGCAAGTCCAATGTGGCTCATCCGAAAATTCTTTGCACCAAAGTGGTGTTTCTGGTGGAGAATATTTCTGGCTGCAGATTGTCAAGCTGGGAGCTTTCTTGTGAGTGGAGTCTCAACTACATTTCTTTATGACCAAGGTGGTACTGTATCCACCCCAGGGGTCATCTCGAGGGTCTGCCCTTTTACAATGTACACATGATCTAACTCTTCTGTTGTTTTTGCAGCTTGTTCGTTGGCTGTGGAAGTGCAGTTACATACCTTAAATGTTCCCATACTGCCTCTTTTCTGGCAGGTTGTTGGCTTCTTGTATTATGTGGTGTTGCTGGCCAAAGAAAAAAAAAATGTTTTGGCTACTCTTAGTTGCTAAATTCATTTGACTTTTTCTTTTTCCTTCCAGGTACTTGTGGGAAATCTGCTTCTTGGGCAGCATTTTGAGAGGTCTAATTCTAGGATATTTGAAACGTGGCCTGGGTGTCTTCTGCTGGCAGACATCTTCGTATCATCTCAGCAAATGTAGGTGGGAGTGGCTTTGGCTGCGAAGCAAAGCAAACAATTGTTACTCCAAGTCCTAGGTTCCTCTTCCCAGTCCTGACTTCTCTCCAACAAATGTAGGTGGGATAGGCTTTGCCTGTGAAGCATAGCAAACAAGCATTACTCCAAGTCCTAGCTTCTCTCCCACTTATCTCTGGTTTTTAGTTTCATTCCATCAGTTGGAGTGGTAAGTTTGTGAAACGAAATAGGGAGGCAATGATTAGTCAAATCCATTATATTTATATACGTAGAAGTCAAAACACCCCAGACACCACACTTGCTTCATATTTCCAACCGCTTTGCTCTCCAAAACCCTCCATGAACTCCATGGAAACCAAGACCATGTTTCATATGCATTATGACGTTACTGCTTTTAATTGCCAGGGAAGCTAGTGTGGTTGGTATGAGGATACTACACACCTCCCTCTTGTTAGCACAAAAAAGAACAAAGTAATCACTAATATATGAAAGATTATGAAACACAAATGTATATAACAAACCCTACCAAAAAGGAAGACATAACCAAAAGTATGTTTCATACAAATCCTTCAAAAACTTTCAGTCTTTTAGAAGCTCTTGAATTTCTCCTTAACACTTAGTTATTGCCATTACCATTCTTTTCCTTTTCATTGTTTCTGACTGTAGTGTTTCCCTTATCAACGTCAAACCCACTTTTGACTTTCATCACTTTTCCAATATTGCACATTGTGTGATCCTCAATCTTTACAGTATTTCCACACACCTATATCACTTTGAGAGGAGCAGAATACTTGGACTGAGATTTTGCTACTGCCAATCAGGGATTCTTAATTCTGACAAAGTCTCCAACCTGAATCACAATTTTCTTCACTGCTTTGTGATTATCAAACCTGATTTTCCTTTCAGATATTTTCCCATGTTCCCTCTCACATTTAATTTTTTCATTGCAATCTACCTTCAACTCCTGCCCTGCCTTGTCATTTACCCACACAGGACAAATCACTGTGTTCGGTTTTCTTCTCTTGAACAAGTCAAAAGGTAAGATACCTGTGGTGGTGTCAGGAGTCAACCTATCATTTTTTATCTCACATGATATTTCTCTCTTCCAACACATGTTATTCACTAAAGCCACTTGAATTGTTTCCTTCAAAATTCTGTTCAGCCTCTCTGCCATGTCATTTGTTTCAGGGTGATACAGCGCAAACTTTTTGTGCTTGATAGTCCTGTCACGTAGATACCTTTGCATTTTATAAGACACAAATTGTACCCCATTATCCATTAGAATGGAAGAGGGAAACATCTCTCTTTCAAACACTTGTTCGAGGAAATTTATTACAACCTGTGTTTCCACTGAGCTAGTAATTCCCACTTCAGGCAACCTTGAATACATATCAATTAAAATTACTACATATTTATCTGTGTTGAAGTGTCTTATTGGGCCCAAAATATCCATGGCTACCTCCTGCCAAGGTTAATGTGGTATTTTTCTCACTTTCATTGGCTCAACCCTGCATATGAGTATCTTATTAGCACTGGAACACTCCACACATTCCCTTACATGTCTCCTCACCTGGTCATTCATTCCTGGCCACCAATGCATTAGTCTGAGCCTCTATTATGTTTTAGAAATTCCTGGGTGACTCTCATGTGCTAAAGACACTAGTTCTTCCCTTAAAACCATCAGAGGAACTAATCTGGTCCCTGTCAGAACCAGTCCTCCCTGTAAAGATAACTAATCTTTAACCCTCCAAAATCCAAATAGTTGTTCATTATTTTTCTTTTGCCCATCGCACCCTTTTTTGATTTTATTTATCACTTGCTGCATCACCTCATCCTTTTTAAGTTCTACCACCCATTCTTCTTCTTTGATTCTACCTTTTCTTATCACACACACTTCAAACTCATCTTCCTCACACTCAATATTTTCTTGTTCAAGATCGGCCATCTTATCCACCAACCTTGAACAGCAATCAGCAATATTATGTTTTGCTCCAGGTACATACTGCACGTCAAATCGGAATTCCTGCAAGGCAATAACCTTCTTTCTGATTCTCCCAGATACGACATCTATCACCTTTCTTTCAGAAATCTCATTTAGAGGCTTGTGATCGGTTTTGATCTGAAATTTGCTACCCCAGACAAATCTCCTTAACTTTTGTACTGCCCAAAACACTGCCAAAGCCTCTTTCTCTTTAACAGAGTAGTTTAGCTCCGCTCCTTTTAGGCCTGTTGAATTAAAAAGAATTGTCCTTTCCACACCATTGTGCTTCTGTTATAAAGCTGCTCCAAGTCCTTTCACACTGGCATCTGACAGTTCCCTGTCCATGCTCAAAACCTTGTAAACCTGAAGCTTTCTTTAAATTCTGCTTCATTTCTCTGAATTCCCTCTCACACTGTTCACTCCACCTGAACATAACCCCCTTTTTACTAACACTCTCATGTTCTTCGTCTTTTCCAAAACATTGCTCACAAATGTATTGTAATACTCGGTCATTCAAAGAGACTTAATTACCTCCTCCTTAAAAGTTGGACTCGCTAAATTGTCAATTGTATCTACTAACTCTTTTTTAGGTTCAATGCCTCTTAAGTTATTTTATGTCCTAAATAATTGTTTTCATCTAAGTTGAACCAACACTTTTCAGCCCTCAAGGTTAGGCCACTCTCCTTCAGCGTCTGAAATACCTCACGCACCCATTCATTATGCTCACTTTCATTTACTCCATACACCAAAATATCATCTTGATACACCTTGAGTCCATGCACCCCTTTTAGCACCCTTTCCATAGCACGTTGAAATACTGCTGCCACCAAATTCAGGCCAAATGGCATGCAAATTTGTTTATATGTTCCAAAAGGGGTGACAAATACTGTCAAGTCTTGTGAATCCTTGTGTAATCTCACTTGATGGTACACAGATGTTAAGTCAATAGATGAAAAACACTTTGCCCCTTTCAACATAGACAGCATCTAATTTATTTTTGGCAAAGGGTAATGATCAACTATTACACACGTATTCAGCTCCCTCAAATTCACACAGAGTTGCACCTTACCATTGGATTTCTTTGCCATAACGACTGGAGCCAGTCAGTCTGTGCTCTACCTCCTCAATTATACCATTCTGTATCAATTTTTCCAACTCCGCTTTCATTTTCCCTTTAATCATCAAAGGTACACCCCTCACATTACTTACAACTGGTGTCACCTCTTTCTTTATTTTAATTTTGTGTATGTAGTCCTCCAAATAGCCCAGTGTAGGTTGAAACACTTCAGGGAAGTCTTGTTAACACTGTGGCCTACCACTGCTCACTGACCCCACCTGTTCTATATCTTTGAGTCTAACCTAGGGATTCTCATTTGGGTCAAGATATATCCTCAAATCTCTCTGGTGAAACCAACAAGAGTCACCCTTCATGGAAATGTACATTTTTCCCACTGTTAACCTATCCGTAAACTGTATCGATCTGTTGAAATAACCCAGCAGCTTAATAGGTTCTCCACCATAACCTTTAGGACATATGTCTGGCTTGAACAATTTCACTTTGCCCTTTAGATTTTCTTCAAACATATCCCTGGGAATCAGTGTTATCTTACCTCCTGAATTAAGCATCATGGAGACTGATTTACCTTCAACTTGTGCAGTCTCTATAGCACCACTTTTGCCGTCCTTGACCTCTAAAATTATGGGGGTCATTCTGACGCCGGCGGGCGGCGGGAGCCGCCCGCCTGGAGGGAACCGCCAGAAGACCGTACCGCGGTCAAAAGACCGCGGCGGTCATTCTGGGTTTCCCACTGGGCTGGCGGGTGACCGCCAAAAGGCCGCCCGCCAGCCCAGCGGGAAACAGCCCTCCATGAGGATGCCGGCTCCGAATGGAGCCGGCGGAGTGGAGGATGTGCGACGGGTGCAGTGGCACCCGTCGCGTATTTCAATGTCTGCAATGCAGACACTGAAATACAAAGTGGGGCCCTCTTACGGGGGCCCCTGCAGTGCCCATGCCATTGGCATGGGCACTGCAGGGGCCCCCGGGGGCCCCACGACACCCCTCACCGCCATCCTGTTCCTGGCAGGCGGAACCGCAGGATCAGGATGGCGGTGAGGGGGTCGGAATCCCCCATGGCGGCGCAGCAAGCTGCACCGCCATGGGGGATTCCCAGGGCAGCGGAAAACCGGCGGGAGACCGCCGGTTTTCCTCTTCTGACCGCGGCCGAACCACCGCGGTCAGAATGCCCAAGGGAGCACCGCCGGCCTGTTGGCGGTGCTCCCGCGGTCCCCGGCCCTGGCGGTATTTACCGCCAGGGTCGGAATGACCCCCTATTTCTTCACACGAAGAATCATTTTCATCACACGTGACTTTGTGTACTTTCTTTTTTTTTAGATTGGTACTTCTACAACACCTGGTAACATGCCCCCTTCTGCCACAATTCTTACAAGTGGCTTTCCATCCTAAACAATCCTTATAATTTGCAAAGTGACCAAACTCACCACACCTGAAGTACCATCCCTGACATTGTTTCATATTTTTCCCATCTTTTCCAGAATCTTTTTTTAATTTCTGACTCCTTACCTGATCTTTTTTCTTTTTGCATTGACTGACTGATTGTACTGTACTCTCTTTGTCACTCATTCCTCCTTTTGTATATCCTCCACACATGGTAAACTATGTTCACAAGTCTTTGCAATAGTAACAACCTCAATGAGTGAGGGATTATCCTTTTGCCAGAAAGATTCCGTTGCTTTTTCTAAATTACACCCTAACATAAATTGATCTCTCAATCTTTCTTCCCTAATTCCCCCAAAACTGCATGTCAAGACTAACTTCCACAACACAGTTATATATTCCTCAACAGACTCTCCAGATTTTTGTAACTTTTTGCCAAACTGGTACCCCTCTAGACATTTTGGGAAGATAGTGTAAATCCAACTATTAATATATATTTCATAGTCATTTAAATCATTAGCTGCTTCTGGTGACGGCTCTGGTACATTATCAAAAACTTCCTGACCCTAGGAACACAAACAATGCATCAAAAGTGCCATTTTATGCTCTGCATTCAAGGAAGTGCCACATACCCTTGCGTAATGTGGGAACCCAGATTTCCATTTTTTCCAAGTAATCAGTGGTTCACTAGGACCTGAAAAAATGGTGGGCAAATTACATTTTGCATGGTGAAATAAGTAACAAAATTTGTAAGCACTGAAAAATTATTCAGAGTTCCTTAAATGTTCAGTTGGATATTTAGCACCTCAGTTCTTCATACGTATGGGTGTAGCGGTCACCGACCAGTTCCTAAAGATTATGTGCACTGGTGCTCTCCTTAGACAATGTATACACCTCCAATATTCATCCACTTAATGGTGTGCCTGTCACTGAGTTTGTTTGTAAAATGATGAAGGCACAGATTACTGACGAGGCACACTTCACTTTCATCCTGTGTTTCCATTGTTAGGTACTCCCTGTGTCTGACAACGACCACCAGTACACAGCCTCACTTTTGGTGATGCCACCCAAACTATGTAAAAGACGCTTTGTAAGTTAGGCGTATTAGTGTCTTTTACAATACTTACAGAAAATACTACTTTTGGTTAAGACGAAGGGTGTGCTCCTCAACGAGCACTGTGTACTTTGTAGTGCTGAAGAGCAACCAATCCAACATGTTAAGATGGTGCCAGATGGCGTGAGCACATATTTTTTTTACAGTCAGTGGGCCTTGTTATTAGAGTGTGTTGAAAGTATGTTTGTTTTTTAAGGCGATGGAGCTTGTACAGTCCGACGAACACTGTGCAAAGAAAGTAGGTGTGCGACAATGACAGTCGAAGAAAAGTTTCACAGGAATACGCTGGTTCAACAGGAATATGCAGGAAAATAGGTAATGTTTGCTCGAGGCATGGGGGCTTGAGAAGACACGATCCCAACCGATACTTGTTCGAGCTGCTAAACAGTTGGGATGGGGATGGGGATGGGGATGGGTCAATAGAGTTAACGGGTTGGTGTTAGTCTTACTCAGACACTGCAACAGGTGAAACAACCCCGCCTGACAACAGTGCCAAAGTAAATGGTCTCCTTCACTTTAACATACAGCATATGCTTAAAGGCTGTAATGACAATCTGACACAGAACCAGGAAAGCACTAGGAAACGCAGCAGGTTGCACCAACCGCTGCTACTCACCTATTACCTGATGAGACACACCTGAATGGTTCTCGGCCATGAAATAAATGTTGCCAGTTGAAACAAAATGCTGTCCCCTGCAAAGTGTGAGTTGAGGTGGTGTGAAGACGCTGGCAGGCCCTTTTTTTCAAACCCGTCGCCAATGAAATGAAAGTAGGGAGGTGATGATTAGTCAAATCCAATGATTTTTAAGTAGAAGACAAAACAACCCAGCCACCACACTTGCTTCTCATTTCCAACCTCTTTGATCTCCAAAACCCTCCTTGAGCTCCATGGAAACCAAGAGCATGTTTCATATGCATTATGATGTAACAACATTCCATTGCCAGGGAAGCTAGGGTGGTTGCTGTGAGGATACTACAGTTTGCTTGGTAATTCAGGCGTTTCCTGCATTGGTCTCTTCTCATAGCAGAGGAAAGGAAAGATCTATTCTATGGATCAGGGAATGTGTTTCAATTGTGTTATTGCATGCGCCATGGGCTGAGACATCCTGAACTGAACCATTTGGTTCTTTGTGTCACCCAAGTAAGGATTTAAATATGGTCTAATTTTGGTCAAGTCATTGAAGGGACAGCTGATATCTGGACCTCTAGGTAATCAATCAATCAATCAATCAGTATGTGTAGAGTGCAGCTATTCACCTCTGAGGGTATCCAGGTGCTGCAGGCCCGCTGGTCTCAATTGCAAAGACAGGTCCTACGTCTCCTTCTGAAATCGGTGAGTGAGGACGACGTTCGCAGGTGGAGGGATAGGTTGTTCCAGGATTTGGCAGTGAGGTGGGAGAATGAACAATCTTCGCTGTAGCTTTGACGGATGCGATGAATGTGTGCAAGGGCAAGGCAGGCGGAGAGCAGTTATCTGACAGGTTGGTGGAAGTTCAGGCGGTAGTTAATGTATGCTGGACTCTGGTCGTGAGGAAGGCCATGTAGGAGTGTGCCAGCATCTTGAACTGGCATCGCTTCTGGATGGGGACCCAGTGGTGGATCCTTGGGTTGGGGTGATATGGGTTAGCTTGGGGAGGTTGAGGATGGAGTCTCCTGAGGAGTTGAGTGGTGATTCTGGCGTAGGGTGCTTTTCTGGTTAGCGATGAGGGCATGCGTGGCAATTTTCCAGAGCACACATAAGGTGTGGAAGCAGGCAGAGGAGACTACGTTGACCTGGCGCTTCATGCTAAGTTTGCTGTCCATGATGATGCTGAGGTTGTGGGCGTGATCAGTTGTGGTGGGTGTGGGTCCGAGTTCGGGAGGCCACTAGGTGTCATCCCATGGGCGGGTGTTTTTCCCCAAAATCAGCACTTCCGTGTGGTCCGTGTTGAGCTTCAGGCAGTTGGTCCTCATCCAGTCGGTGACACTGTCCTGGTGTTACATAAGTTTGTTCTAGTAGTGGTGGGGGTATATTGTGAGCCTGCGTAGGATATGATGTTGAGACCATGGATTCTTGCTATGTCGGCCAGGAGTGTCATGTAGATGTCGAACAGGGTAGGACTGAGGGAAGATCCTTGCAGGATGCCACAGATGATGCTCTTGAGCCTGGTTGTGAAGGGTGGAAGGAGAATTATCTGGGTGCATCCTGTGAGGAAGGATGTGATACATATGAGAGACTCTTCCTGGATGCTGACGTGGTGGAGTTTTCTGATGAGGGTGTGGAGGGATATGGGGGGTCATTCTGACCCTGGCGGTCAGTGATAAAGCGGCGGCCAACCCGCAAACAGGCCGGCGGTAAAAGAAATGGTATTCTAACTCTGGCGGGAACCGCCAACACAGGCCGCCACATTAACACTCCGACCGCCACGGCGGGACCGACAAACAGCGCGGCGGTCACCGCCAACAGGCAGGCGGCAGACAATGTACCGCCCACCCTATCACAACTCACCAATCCGCCACCTTTTCCGGGGCGGGAGCCCCGCCGATAAAAACACGGCGAAAACAGACTACGAACGGGAAAACGCTCACCTATACACACTCCACGAGGACGGAGGACAGCATGGAGCCCGAATTACACATCCTACCAGCTATTGTCTACCTGCTCATCTACCAGGAGTACGAACGCCGGCGCAGACGACAACGGTGAGTACTGCACCTACGACACAGGGGAGGGGGGAGGAGAAAAGCTTACGGGCACACACATGCACCATACACCTACCCCCCCACCACAAATACCTACACCCCAATGCCGATCAACAAGTCAGAGTGACACCACACAAACCCCCCGGAATAATGCAAAGACACAATTGAAATGTTCAATAAAATATATGTATAAATAGCTCCATTGAAGGAATGGCAAATATGCCATATAAAAGATACAAAAATAAGGAATGAACATAGTCAACAAGATATCCATAGGCAAAAAGTCCGGCACATTCCGTCAAAGTTCCATAGTCCGTGGGCCAATGTGCACAAACACATGGGCAAAGCCCACACAGGAGACCAGATATAATTGGAGAGAACACTGCAGAGGCATCAGATGATAAAACTACAGGCACCTCAGGGGGAAGGGAAGGGGGGGCACCTCAGCCACATGAGTCCACGACGCCAGATCCACGAGGGGCCTCCATGCCCACTGTCCCATCCTGGGGGGTGCAAAGCCACAGTCCATCAGATGGATTACCGACTCCTCTGTTATTGGAGGAGGCATGGTGCCCCGAGTGCTTCCTGAAGCCCTGCTCGACACAGAACCGGCACTGTCAATGGGCCAGCGGTGCTTGAGATGAAGGGCCCAGCGGAGCGGTGCTTGAGATGAAGGGCCCAGCGGATCGGTGCTTGAGACGGCGGGGCCCAGCGGAGCAGTGCTTGAGACAGCGGGGCCCAGCGGAGCGGTGCTTGAGATGAAGGGCCCAGCGGAGCGGTGCTTGAGATGAAGGGCCCAGCGGAGCGGTGCTTGACAGGAAGGGCCCAGCGGAGCGGTGCTTGAGATGAAGGGCCCAGTGGAGCGGTGCTTGAGATGAAGGGCCCAGCGGAGCGGTGCTTGACAGGAAGGGCCCAGCGGAGCGGTGCTTGACAGGAAGGGCCCAGCAGAGCGGTGCTTGAGATGAAGGGCCCAGCGGAGCGGTGCTTGAGACGGCGGGGCCCAGCGGAGCGGTGCTTGAGAGGAAGGGCCCAGCGGAGCAGTGCTTGACAGGAAGGGTCCAGCGGAACGGTGCTTGAGATGAAGGGCCCAGCGGAGCGGTGCTTGAGACGGCGGGGCCCAGCGGAGCGGTGCTTGAGAGGAAGGGCCCAGCGGAGCAGTGCTTGACAGGAAGGGCCCAGCGGAACGGTGCTTGAGATGAAGGGCCCAGCGGAGCGGTGCTTGAGATGGCGGGGCCCAGCGGAGCGGTGCTTGAGATGAAGGGCCCAGCGGAGCGGTGCTTGACAGGAAGGGCCCAGCGGAGCGGTGCTTGAGATGAAGGGCCCAGCGAAGCGGTGCTTGAGATGAAGGGCCCAGTGGAGCAGTGCTTGAGATGAAGGGCCCAGCGGAGCGGTGCTTGACAGGAAGGGCCCAGCGGAGCGGTGCTTGACAGGAAGGGCCCAGCGGATCGGTGCTTGACAGGAAGGGCCCAGCGGAGCGGGGCTTGAGATGAAGGGCCCAGCGGAGCGGTGCTTGAGATGAAGGGCCCAGTGGAGCGGTGCTTGAGATGAAGGACCCAGTGGAGCGGTGCTTGAGATGGCGGGGCCCTGTTCAGCGGTTCTTGTCCCAGCGTGGCCTGTTCAGCGGTTCATGTCCCGGCGGGGCCCGTTCAGCGGTTCTTGCCCCAGCGGGGCCCTGTTCTGCGGTGCTCCTCCCGGCGGGGCCCAGTTCTGCGGTGCTCCTCCCGGCGGGGCCCAGTTCTGCGGTGCTCCTCCCGGCGGGGCCCTGTTCAGCGGTGCTCCTCCCGGTGGGGCCCATTCAGCGGTTCTTGTCCCGGCGGGGCCCGTTCAGCAGTTCTTGTCCCGGCGGGGCCCGTTCAGCGGTGCTTGCCCCGGCGGGGCCCTGTTCTGCGGTGCTCCTCCCGGCGGGGCCCTGTTCTGCGGTGCTCCTCCCGGCGGGGCCCTGTTCAGCGGTGCTCCTCCCGGCGGGGCCCGTTCAGCGGTTCTTGTCCCGGCGGGGCCCGTTCAGCGGTTCTTGTCCCGGTGGAGCCCGTTCAGCGGTGCTTGTCCTGTGTGTCTAGGGAGCCAGACCTGGGCAAGACTTCCCGCTCATTCACCATCCGAACTTGCGGTCGCGGTGCCCTCCTGTGATGGAGTCCTGGGCCCGTGGGTGTCGTCCGTCACACCCGGAATGGGGCTGGTGGGGCCCTCCTGGGCAGCTCGCCTGCTGCCTGACTTCTCCGCCCTGCTGCCCTTGCCCTCCTTCGCTGGAGCTCTGTGGCCCTTGCCTCCCTTGGATGATGTGGCAGGTGACGGGGCAAGGCTACTGTCCTTGATGGCAGCCGTCTCAGGCTTGTCGCGCCAGGCCTTTTTCTTCTTTGTCCTCTTCCCAGGGGGGGGGCTGGCTGTCCCCTTGCTGCTGGCCGATGTTCCTGCCCTAGGATCTGGTGGACTCCAATAGCCCTGCACTATGGTCACAGTAGATGCAGGGCTGGTGGTGGCTGAGGTGCTTTTTTTGGTCTTACCAGATGGAGGGGGTGGGTCAGTGATTGGAACGAGTTCAAGGTTGGAAAGGAAAAGGACTTGGGGAGGACAGGGACGGGTAGGTGTAGTGGGTTTGGGAGTGGAGGAAGAGGATGTGGTTGTAGGAGAGTCAAGTGTGCTGTCTTTGGGTGCAGGTGCTTGTGACGGAGGCTGTTGTGAGGTGGATGGCTGTTGGGTGGGTGGCTGCCTGCGTTTGTGTGCTTTGGAAGAGGGGGTGACAGACACACTGGGAGAGGACACAGGGGACGTGTAAATGGCAGTGGGGGTGGTGACTGCACGTGTGCGGACTGTAATGGAGGGTGTGCTGGTGATGGAAGTACTGGCTGATGGTGGTGTGCATGCAGGTGTGAGTGGAGACGTCACAGGGAGGGAGGAGGGAGATGAGGAGGTGGGGGACACAGAGGTGGTAGTGACTGTTGGCATGTCTGCATCTGGATGTTGCTTGGGTGAATGCTTGTGGGATCTGTGGTGCTTATGTCTGGATGAGCTGCCCTTGGGTGTAGAGGTGTGTGCAGGCTGGTCTGATGGTGTGGATGGGATAGGCAGAGGAACAGGAGACTGGGACTGGGTGGAGGGAGTCAGAAGAGGGAGGCTGGAGACAGGGACAATGGCTGCCGTCAGTGCTGAGGCCAGAGCGTTGAACGATCGCTGATGGGCAGCCTGACCCGAATGAATGCCCTCCAGGTATGCATTGCTCTGATGCACCTCCCTTTCTACACCCTGGATGGCATTCAAGAGGGTAGACTGCCCAACAATGAGTTACTGAGGTGGTCAATGACCTCCTCACTGAGGGCAGCAGGGGTAACTGGGGCAGGGCCTGAGGTGCCTGGGGCGAAGGAGATGCCCGCCTTCCTGGGCGAGCGGGCACGGAGCGAAGGCTGAGGGGCTGCTGGGAGGGCGGGGCTGGTGCGCTGGGTGGCGGCTGTACCTGTTGTGGCGGTGGGCACGGATGTTGCCGCCACCGCTAGGGAGCTCCCTTCCGAGGACGTGTCAGTGTCGCTGACGTCTCCACGGGTCCCCGTTGTGGAGCTCCACTCGCCCGCCGTCTCACTTGTGTACTCGGAGTCTGTCATATGGCCCTCCGGGGCCATGTGAGATGCAGCTCCCTCGTGCTCCAATGCCACTTCTCCTCCGCCAGATGATGCTAATGCACACATGAACAGGAAGACAAAGAAAATGGGGGGGGGTGGAGAAATGAAGACAGGTTGAGTGCATGCATTGGCAACACCGTTGTCGGAGAGGACAGACACAGAAGCCCCCTGAACTAGGCCGCGCAATGGGGGTACACTACTCAGTTATTGTGAATAGTCCTACGGGTCTATGGACGACAAATGCACACATGGGTGAGGCCGGACCATGGATAGCTGTACTTGGCACCCTACAGAGGTGGGGGGCGGGGGCACAGGGCCGTGTCTAACGGAGGGGCCTAGCCTACAGAATGCGCCCTGGCCTGGAGATAGCCACAGCCCTCCTCCCCCACCCAGACACCTTCCCTGCGCGCAAAGATAGCAGAATGTGCTGATACTCACCCCCTTGTGTCTGCTGTGATGTCCTCACGCGCCCATCCAAATCGGGGTAGGCCACCGCCAGGATCCGGGACATCAGGGGGGTCAATTGGCGGCTGGCACCCCTCCTACGTTGGGAGGCCATCCTCAGCAGAGACTCGGCGGTCTTTCTGGTCCCGCGGCGGATGTCCTCCCACCTCTTTCGGCAGTGGGTGCCCCGTCTGTTGTGGACCCCAAGGGCCCGGACGTCCTTGGCGATGGCACGCCAAATGTCGATCTTCTGATGGGCGCTGACCTATGTGACATGTACAGGGTGGTAAAAGAAATCGCATCAGTTTTCTGCCTGGTCAATGTGAGTGGCCCCCCCCTCCCCATTCTTGCCATGTGGCACATGCTCTCATCTTTCGTGCGTTGCAGTCCTCATTCGCTCCCCTCCCCACCATCTTACATACACCCCACTCAACACAGGCATAGCCCATTCAACGTGCACCCTGTGTACTAACCTGTTGGTCTGGAGGACCGTAGAGTAGCGCATACTGGGGGAGGACCCCATCAACAAGTTCCTCCAATTCTTCGGCAGTGAAGGCAGGGGCCCTTTCCCCAGTCGCAGCAGCCATTGTATCTCCCAGACCGAGGTCACAGCAGCACTTGCAGTATAGGTCCTCTCCTGTGGATGATCAGGTCTCGAGTGATTAATCAGATAGAAAATGGCGGTCACGCCCGCGGCGGTGCGTACCGCGGCAGTGCGTACCGCGACCGCCGGCGCACATCGTCATTGGCTCCTGAGACCCATAGGGTTCAATGTTAACCAATGCTGCTTTGCGCCGCGGTCTTCGACTGCCTACCGCCACGGTATGCCACGCCAGCGCAGTGACCTCACATCCCACTGTCACACTTCACAGGTCAGGCAGCCGCCATTTCAAGGGCCCACATGGCATGATTTCTACTGCGTCACACAGGCCTAGGCCTTGCATAGCCACTCATACAAGCCGTTCCATGCATAGCGATTCGTGTACTGTGCAAGCTGTGTGAATTAACCTGTGGGTTGCTTGACTCTGTGCTCCATATTGTCCTTCCTAGGCACCGTCCGCTGGGACTTGCGAGGAGAAGGATGAATCCTCCCGTGTACCGACCGCTGGTGGACCTGTCGACAATGGAAGAACGACATATCATACTTACATACCGGCTTGACAGAGCAACTATACATGAACTATGTGCCCAGCTGGAGCCAGACCTGATGTCCCCCATCCGCCAACCCACGGGGATTCCCCCTCTGGTGCGGGTTCTGTCAGTACTCCATTTTTTGGCAAGTGGGTCTTTTCAGACAACAGTGGCCATGTCATCTGGGATGTCTCAGCCTATGTTTTCAAAGGTTTTGTCCAGAGTGTTGTCTGCCCTGATGAAATACATGTGGAGCTACATTATTTTCCCTGAGGTGGGCGAATTGGCTACAGTGAAGGGTGATTTCTATGCCCTTGGACATATCCCCAACATCATTGGTGCCATTGATGGGACCCATGTGGCTTTGGTTCCCCCCGAAGACAGTGAGCAGGTGTACAGAAACAGAACAAGTTATCATTCGATGAATGTCCAGGTGGTCTGTTTGGCTGACCAGTACATCTCCCATGTAAATGCCAAGTTCCCTGGGTCAGTGCATGACGCGTATGTCATGCGAAATAGCAGCATCCCTTATGTGATGTAACAGCTACAGAGACACCGTGTGTGGCTAATTGGTGACTCTGGTTACCCCAACCTGTCGTGGCTACTGACCCCAGTGAGGAATCCCCGGACCAGGGCAGAGGAACGGTACAATGAGGCCCATGGGCGATCTAGGAGGATCATAGAAAGGACCTTCGGGGTCCTGAAGGCCAGGTTTAGGTTCCTGCATATGTCAGGGGGATCCCTCATGTACTCACCAAAGAAGGTGTGCCAGATCATCGTGGCCTGCTGTATGCTTCACAATCTTGCATTGCGACGCCAGGTGCCTTTTCTGCAGGAGGATGGTCCAGATGGTGGTGTTGTTGCAGCTGTGGAGCCTGTGGAGAGTGAAGAGGAGGAAGACGACGGGGACGACACGGACAACAGGGATACAGTCATACAACAATACTTTCAGTAGCACACAGGTAAGAAACAGCCACCCCAATTTACATTTACTTGAGGCCTCATGCGTCTCCACTGTCTGTGTTTCCCCTCAGTTCCTGTTAACTGATTTGTGACTTTCCCTTCCCTTTTCAGAGCTGTATGACCCACTGCCTGACTTCAGCTTTGTTTGCCCATGGACTAAAGCTTATTGAAATTGGTATGTTGTCATCACAAAGTAACTGGCCATTATTGCACCGTTATGTGTAATACATTTGTTAAGAATACAAGCAGACTCCTGATTTGAAGTGGAATAAGTGATTTATTTTAAGTGCTACATATAGGTAAATGATTGGGAAGCGGGGATGGGTGGGGGTGGAGTAATGTCCATGGCAGAGTCCATTGTCCATATGCCTGTGGAAGGATGGAGCAAGGGCAGTTCAAGGTTGGACAGGGTGACAATGTGGGACAGTGGGATGACATCAGGGGGTATCTTAGGCTGGCGGGGGTCTTGCAATCCTACTCTGTCTTCTTGTGAGATCTCAGGTTCCGCTTGCGGGGTGGTTCATCTTCTGCAGGAGGTTGGGTTCTGGTGGCCTGTCGTTGTGTGGGGGCCTCCTGTCCACTAGTGCCGGCGGAGGTGGTAGGCTGTTCCTGGCCTGGGCTAGTGACAGGGGCCCTTTGGGGTGCCACATGGTCCCGCAATGTGGTGACGATCTGGGTAAGGGCCAGGACGATGGTCCCCATTGCGGAACCGATGTTCCTCAGTTCCTCCCTGAACCCCATGTACCGTTCCTCCTGCAGTTCCTGGATCTCCTGGAACCGGGCCAGTACCGTCGCCATCGTCTCCTGGGAGCGGTGGTATGCTCCCATGATGGTGGAGAGGGCCTCTTGGAGAGTCGGTTCCCCGGGCCTGTCCCCCCCCTGTCGCAGAGCAGCCCTCCGAGTTCCCCTGTGTTCCTGGGCCTCTGTCCCCTGGACGGTGTGCCCACTACCACTGCCCCCAGGTCCCTGTTGTTGTTGGGGTGGTGGGTCAACCTGGGTGCCCTGTAGTGGCAGACACACCGCTGATTTACGTGCCCTGGAGACAGAGGCATGGGCCCGCTGGGTGGGAGCTGTGCTGGTGTTCCCAGAGGGGGTTGGGTCTGGTGTAGCCTGTGGCTGTCTGTGGGGAACCGACTGTCCAGAGGTCCCCGATGGGCCGGGCTGGTCGTCTGGCTCCAGGGAGACAGAGCTGCTGTCATCGCTGGGGGCCTCTTCTGGGGGTGGGATGGACATCTCTGGACCCTCCGTGGCGGTGTGGTGGTGTTCGGGTCCTGCAGGGGTATAAAGGTATGGTTATTGCTTCTGTGTGTGGCATTTCGTGTGATGGGTGGGTGTCCGTGTACCCATGTGCAGGCATTTCCTTGTGGGGGCTTTTGTGAGGGTGGCTTGTGGGGGTGATGTGTGTGTGCAGTGGGCATGCTTTGGTGATGGGTGTCCATGCTTTGTGGTCGCATGCAGGGCTTGGTGTTGGGATGGGTGGGTTGTGATGGTGAGCCTTTTGCTAGGGGTTGGTGTGATGGGGGAGGGGGTGAGGGTGGGGGTATGATTTGGCATGCAGGTGGGGTGGGGGTGGGAAGCAGTAGTGAAGATTTGCCTTACCAGAGTCCATTCCTCCGCCTGCTCCTGCGAGGCCCTCAGGATGCAGGATGTGCAAGACTTCCTCCTCCCACGCGGTAAATTCTGGGGGAGTAGGTGGGGGTCCGCCGCCAGTCTTCTGCACCGCAATGTTGTGCCTTGATACCATGGAACGCACCTTCCCCCGTAGGTCGTTCCATCTCTTCCTGATGTCCTCCCGATTGCGTGAATGCTGTCCCACCGCGTTAACCCTGTCCACTATCCTTTGCCATAGCTCCATCTTCCTGGCAATTGTGGTGTGCTGCACCTGTGCCCCGAAGAGCTGGGGCTCTACACGGACTATTTCCTCCACCATGACCCTGAGTTCGGCGTCACTGAACCTGGGGTGTCTTTGGGGTGCCATGGGGTGGTGTGGTTGAGGTGTGGGGTGGCGTTTGTGGCGCTGGGTGTGGTGCGTGTGGTGGTGTGTGGTGTTTGGTGCATGGATTCTCTGTGGGTGATGGTGTTGTGTGCCTCTGTGTTGTGGGATTCTCTATTCTGTGCTCTGTCTCTCGCCTTCATCAATGATTTTGGGTCGTAGGGGCTTGTGGGTGATGTGGGTGTGTGCTTTATATTGTATTGGGTGTGTGGGAGTGGTATTAGTATGTGTATCAGGTGTGCGTATTTCGAACTGACCAATGTTGCTGAGTTTTCTATGTGTGTGTGTATTTTGACCGCGGCGGTGTGTACCGCCAATGGAATACCGCGTTTGAAAGACCGCCTCGTGGATTTGTGGGTCGGAATGGTATGGGCGTTTTTCTGTTGGCGTGACGGTGGAGGTTTGGTCAGCGGCATTTTTTCGCTGTCCTTTGGTGTGGCGGATTTTTGTGGATGTCGCGTTTTTGGCGGTTTGCCAGTTGCGGGTCAGAATGACCGTGGTGGTTTGCCGCGGCGGTGTTATGGCGGCCTTCTGGCCGGCGGTAAGCGACTTTTACCGCCGAGGTCAGAATGACCCCCATGGTGTTGAATGCTGCTAAGAGGTCCAGAAAGATCAGGGCCGCGGTTTTACCCCAGTTGAGGAGGGTTCCTTTGTCATCTGTTGTGGCGATCAGGGTGGTCTCGGTGCTGTGGTTGATGTGGAAGCCAGATAGGGAGGCATCAAGTAGGTAGTTTCTTTATAGGTGTTCAGTAAGCTGGTGGTTAATGGCCTTCTCGAGGATTTAGGCAGGGAGCAGTGAGATGGGGCTGTAGTTTTTGAGTTTGGAGGGGTCAGTGGTGGGTTTCTTCAGGAAGGGTGTGACCTCTGTGCATTTCCATGCGTCAGGGAAGGTGGCCGCGGTGATAGATGTGTTGAGAATAGAGATTAGTGCACCGCTGATTTCCTTGTTTCCGAGTTTAAAGATGCAGTGGGGGCAGGGGTCTGTGGGTGCTTCTAAGTGGATGGAGGGCATGGGGGCTGTGGTGTTCTGCTTGGTGAGTAGTTTCTAGTTGGTGAGCGGGTGGCTGTTGGTGGTGTTCGTTGGTGTGAATAGGTTGTCAATGTCGGTGGGTTGGGGATCAAAGTTGCTGTAGAGAGCAGATATCTTGTTGTGGAAGTAATTTGCTAGTTTGCTGCAGAGTTCTTGGGATGGGCAGATTGCGTTCTTGCTGGCTGAAGGGCAGGAGGACTCTCTGAAGATGCTGAACAGTTCATTGGTGTGGTTGTCGCTTGCCTCGATGTGGTCTGACAGTGCATCTCTTTTTGTGTCCTTGAGGCGCTGGTGGTATTTGTTGAGCACTGACTTGAAGGCAGAGTGGTCTGTGGGATTTCTGTCAAAGCGCCAACACCTTTCTAGTCACTTGCATTCGCGTTTGATGGTCCGGAGTTCTGGTGTGTACCAACTGGCATGTTTTGTGGATCTGCTAGTTGACAGGCTTCATGAGGGCGACTCTGTCGGCGCTGTTGGAGATCCAGACTTGAGAAGTTCTGTTCCAGGTGGGTTGTGGTGTTGGGCTGGGTGGTGTTGAGGGCGTCTGTCTATTGGGTCTCTGTCACTTTGTTCTAGCTGCCTTAGAAGGAGCTCAGGGGCTTTGTGGTGGTGTCTGGGGATCCAGTGATGGTGAAGTGGATGATTGCATGGTCGGTCCAAGTGAGCTCAGTGACAAGGCTGTACTTGACTCTGTCACCGGCTGTGACGATTGAGTCCAAAGTGTATTCTGCGCTGTGCATGGGGTTGGTGACCAGCTAAGTGAGGCCGATGTTGCTCATGCTTTCCAGGAGGTTGGTTGTGTTGGCGTCATTGGAGTCATCAAGTTGGATGTTGAGGCCACCAAGGAAGATGTAGTGCTTAGCGCTGATGGCTAGAGATGCAATGAATTTGAGATGGCATTGCAGAAGCAGGTGTGGGGACCCGGGGTTCTGTAAGTAAGGGTACCACTGATGGTTGTCTTGGCGTCGGTTCAGAGCTAGAAGTTAAGATATTCGATGATTGGTGTGGTGTCATCTTCAGTGGTGGAGCAGTGGAGAGTTACCATATGGACAATGGCAACATCTCCTACATGCTTGTTGGTGCAATCCTGGTGTAATTTCTTGTAGCCTGTGGGCATTGCGATGGTGATGTCAGGGGTTGAGGAGGGGTTGAGCAAGGTATCAGTGATGAAGATCATGTCGGAGATGAGGGAGGTGATTGTGTCCCAGATTTCACTGGTGTGTTTGCAGAGGGACTGTGCATTGAGCAGTATACTCTGGAGCAGTTCCAGGGTATTCGTGGTCGGCGGGCAAGTGAGGCGAGGGTTCCAGTGTGGGTAGGAAGTCTTGAGTTGCATGTGAAGCAGCAGTGGTGGAAGGCGAAGGGTCCTTCCGTTGATTGGGGGACGTGATGCTGCAGTTGTTGTTGAGGCATCTGGGGTTCAGGACCAGGAGCTCTGCAGCACAGTAACAGTGGGTGGCCAGTGGGTAAGGGTGAGGGTTTCTGACTCTGGGCGCGGTACAGGTGCAGACGGGTGCAGATAGGCTTACCTTTGGCATTCCCGTCCTGCTGCTTCCATTAAATAGGTCCTGGGGGAGGGAGGGGCACTGGATGGCAGGAGACAGAAGAGCAGCAAAAATGGAAGGAAGTTCACGGTACATTAAACAACAGGGGCTCGAGTGGTGAGACGTGAAATAGCTAATGTACACTGTAAATGAATGCTGGCTGGCTGGCACAATACAATAAAAAACAATTTCAATAGCAATAAAATGCACAATACAAAAACAACAGTTGTGGTAGCAAGCAATGAGGGGTGGAGAGCAAAGAAATGCCGTTAATGCCTTTAAGTTTTTTTGGGTCCGTTTTTAACTCCATCTCCTTCTTTCTTTCTTGCTCCTGACAATGTAATGTTGTTATTAGATATATACCCTGCTCCATTACCAGCTTCTGCTTCATGGATAGTGATTTTCTGTTAAGCCAGGCTGGAACTGTGAAGGATTATTCATTTCCCCATTCAGGGATCTGCTTCATTGTCCCCCTGGGTCAAATGTAATTGTCTAAATAGGCGATTTGACAAATCTGTACCGCAACAATTGCAGAATCAGCAGATCATAACATATGCGGAATACAGATGTCTTTATTTACACAGCTGTCAGCAGATCAATGGTTGCCTCTGCCGGGGGAAGAGTCATATCTCATTACTGATACTGTGCGAGGAAACCATTAGTTGTAAAGTCCAACAGGGGAAGTGCTCTTTGTCGCAAGCAATCCATGTAGAAAGGACATAACGAAGCCTGTTGTAAAAGGAAAAACATATATTTATAACATTATAGTTAGGTGTGATAAAAAGATTTGTTTTTGTTTTTAAAAAAAGCTTAAAAATTCACGGAAAAAATGAGAAGTTAAAGTAACGTTATAGTTAGGTGAATTTGTCAGTGACAACATTAACATTTTCAACAAAAAAGTACAGCATGTATTGCTTATGACCTCCACCATGTATTGCTTATGACCTAACATATTACATCACTCATGACATTCTATGACATCATATATGACATCACTGATGGGTTGGCACCAAAGGCCTTATGTTTTTTTAAAGGGGAGAGGGCCATGTGCCCCCTTACAAAGCCTTATTAGGCCCCTGGGACCCAATTACCCTGGGCCTTTTTTTGAAGCGTGCCCCCCCCTCCTATCTCCCAGAGCATTTATTGTATGAAAGGGGAGGGGGAAGCTTAGCCCCCCTCCCTGAGCATTATTAGTCCCTGGGGAACCCATCCGGGAGCTGTTTTTAAAAAAATGAATGGGGCTGCATGGCCCCCCCCCTCCCGGAGCCTTGTTAGGCCCGGGAGACCTAATTGCCCCAGGGCCATTACTGAAATTAAAAGGCAACTGCTGCCCCTCTTCCGAGCCATTATCATGGCTCTCAACACTTAAAGTTGGTGCCCTGGTGCCCGACCAGTCCACCCACTATATAGTATTGGGGGCCGTGGGAAAACCTCAAGGCCCCCGTGGCCCCAGGAAGCTCCTAATGCTGCTCCCTGCAGGGTAGGAGCAATATTTTCTAAAATATCAAAAGTCTGGTCCCAGCGGTCAGGAGCATTTTTAAAGGTCCTTCCCACTGGGAGCGGACTATGGGCCTCATTACGAGTGCAGGGGTCTGAGGACTGCCACACTCGCGTTGACGGTCTGACTGCCACACTCTGGGCAGTCCGACTGCCCAATTATAAGCTTGGTGGACGGACCCGCCAGGGGACCGCTGTCGCTGCCGGTAAGATTGCTCCTGATGGGCTGACGGCTGACTTGGATGTAGTCAGCCAGGGCGGTGCTGACCTTAGAGCCCCCTGCCTGATTACAACCTTGTTCCCCACAATGAAAAAGCTGGCAGACAACAAGTGCAGGGGGCCCCTGCACTGCCCATGCCATGGGCATTGTAGCCCCCTCCTCCCCCCCTGCCCAACACCATCGGAATGCGCACTGTCTGCCTGGTAGACAGTGTGCATTCTGATGGTGCTGGTCGGCCCCCCTCTGTGCTTCGAGATAGCACTCAGATCCTTTAAGGGAGCTGAGTGCTATCTTGTTTCACTATTCCCACCAGACTGATCGGCGGGAGTGCTCTATTACAATGTTCCCACAGATCTGACATTGTAATAGGGTGGGGGACACCACTGCCATGGCGTTGGGACCACCAAACTCGTAATGAGGCTATTAGTGTTTGCTCCTGCTTGGTGTGAGATTCAAAAAAGGTCCCACCAAGTGAGAGCAAACACAAGCTGTGTTTCCCTGGACATAGCATGTGAGCCAGCCCCAGGGGTTGGAGTCCCCATGGCCATTAATGGCTCATGGAGGGGCCACATGCGGCCCCCTTCCATTAAAGTAATTGGCTATGGTGGGCTCCCTGGGGCCATTAGAGGCTTTGAGGGGGGGCTGTGTAGCCTCCCTCCCATAACATGCAAATTACAGCCCCTTGGGTGAGATAAACCCTAAAATAACTCTTACCTCCCCATACCTCTATCAACTAACTAAATTCTAAAATTGCTTTTACCTCTCTTTACCACTACCCTCACCCAACTCCTTTTTCAACATAACATACCAACTATGTTATTTAAAAAAATACTTACCTTTTTAGTAAAGGCATGTGTGGTAAAGATACAAAAAGAAACTTATGTGGATGTTATCGGTGTGGTAAGGGTTGCGTGGTAAATACATTTTGTGGCACAGAGTGCATTGTATAGTCTGTTTTTCCTGTGGGAAATACCTTGTAGCAGCAGTCTGTGGAACAGGTAAATAGGGAAGGTCTAGTTTGTTGAGGAAGCACTGCGACTGTTTAAGGAGTGAGTGTAGCTGTGGGCCCACTTTCACCAATCAGAGAAGCAAGAAATAGCCAGGCAGACGTCTAGCTATTATTCCATAGACTTGGATACAGTGCTAGTTTGTGTGGGTGTGGGTGCCGGCACTCATTTTGTGGACTTAGACTTATTTTTTATCATAAGACATTGACCATGACCAAAAGAGATCAAGACAATAAAGTAAGAAAGTAGGGAAAAAGAAAAGATAGGGAAACAGTGGCAAAGGGAGAATTGGAAAAAAAATCTGAAAAATTAAAATAAAAATAAAAACATGCCTGGAAATATAGGGTGCAGGAAGATGCATCAGACATAATTGAAACTAGACAGGCTTCATATTTCACAACCTCTATATGCAGCAGGCTTAGCATGATAGAAGCTCCCCTCTACTGCACTGTAACAGCCAAAAGCATGTAGTCATTTCCCAGTGCTGAAAGCTGAAAATTGTGTATTCAGGGAATTCATATTAGCTGAGGAAAGGGTTGGATTATTTTAGGCAGGGCCGAGGGGTCATTGGATGTGAAAGTTGATTGGCTGTTTTTTTATTTCAAGAATAAATATAGCTAGCCATTGTTGAAAAGCATAATTTGTAAACTTTATGCCCCCTTGGCACTGAGGGTTGTTAAAGAATGTTGTTGCTTAGTAAAGACCATAGGACTTGCCTGTTTTTGTGTCCATGGCCCAAGGTCTATGGTCTCCCTTGCTTAGTCTTTGTGTCCTTCCTCACTTGTCCCAATGTCAGTAACTTTGCGTATGTTTCAGTGCCCAAGTCAGTGACCCCGTGACCCTGTATCCATATGTCCCAATATCAGTGTTTCAGTGTCCCTGCTCCAATGTCATTGTCAGTCACAATATCAGGCTGTCAGTGTTCTTATATTCCTCTCTATAGATCAGTGTTGCTATATAATATTAGGGTCCAGTTTCATTGGCTGTGTCAGTGTCCTTGTGCCAATATACCAATCTCAATGTCTTTGTCACTGACCAGTGTCACCATTCGGATATCATTGTCCCTATGTGACTTTTACTGTCTCAGTGTCTAATTGTATCTTTGTCTGCTTCTCAGTTGGCAGCAATGGATTTCCCAAAGTCTATGATAGTGCTCCAGTGTCAGTTTCATTACCTCTGTGTCCCTGTGTCAATGAGGCCATATCACTGCTCTTGTTCCAGTGTCAGTAGGCCAATGTCAGTGCCCCCCATCAGTATTCATGTGCAGGTGATTGTGCCCTAGTTTTTGTGTCATCCCTAGCTGTTTCTCTGTATCAGTGCTTTAGTGCCAGCAACTGTCAGTGACGCCATGCTCCTGCCCTTGTTTCACTTCCTAGTGTCAGTGTCAGTTTCCATTTGTTGTAGGATCTCTGGCTCAGTTTCCCAACGCTGTTGGCCTTGTGTCAGTGTCTCTGCATTAGTGTTTGTTGAGTTTTCAGTGTTCCATGGTCTGTTTTTCCATATTTGTTTTAGCATTGTATCCCAGCATCAATAGTTGCAGACGCTCCCAGCATTCAAATGCGACTGTCCCCATATCATTCTTCCCATTTCAATGTTGGTGCTTTTGAGCCAGTGTCCCAGTATCTATCAGTGACCCAGTGGCAGTACCTTTGTGGTGATATCTTAGTGCTGATGTCTTTGTGTGATTGTTGGTGCTACAGTGTTAGTGTACTAATGTCAATGTTGGTGCCCTGTGTCAGTGTCCTACTGTCAATGTTTGTGACCTGTATCAAGGTTCCAATGTCACTATGCCCATGTGAACATCCTTACCTCAATGTTGATTTACCTGTATCAGTGTACCTTTGTCAGTGTTCTTCTTCTTCTGCCCCAGTGACAGAGGCAGTGTCTCCATGTAAGTGTACTTGTGCCAGTGCCTCTGTTAAAACATTTTCTGAAACCTATTCAGAATATAGCCCAGTCATTGGGATCTCAAGACTCTCTGGCAGCTCAGATTTAGTCAACATACCAACTTGAAATGGAGAACTCAGTGGATTGTAACTCACAAACCACCTGTGCATTACATGAGGATGGTGCATTCTGGTCAACGATCAATCCTGTGAGACTCACAGAAGTACTCGTTGTTAGAAGGTTTCAAACCTCCTTTCACCATAGACACACTCAAAAATAAACACTATGAATATACTTTGTGTACTTGTATTGAAACCAAAATTTCGGTGGACGGGCTTTTCCGTCCGCCGAAATTGTTATGAGGACCTTAGTATGTCAAAATACTGATTCACACTATAATATCGCCTGAATACCTAAATTGTCAGGAATAAATATGAACAAAACTCTTTTTATGTAAAAACAATAATTTTAAAAACTGAAACATTTTATACACATGTTTAAATTTAAAATAAATATATTACATCACCAAAATATTTACAATTCCCAATAAAATACATAACTAAAATCATAAAAATATAACAAAACAGAAATTGACATAACTACAAACATTGAAACAACAACCTAAATTTTAAAAATATATAAGTCAAATTACATTCAAAACTATATAACTACAAATCCTACATTATAAATAAAACCTAAAATAGTGCTCACAATAGAAGGACATAACTGATAAAAGAAATTTAAACTAAAACTAAACTAACCAATACAATCAAATTATAAACAAGCTTAACTAATGAAATCATACAAACAATTATATCACCAATATATAAGGCATAGTAGTTTTATCAACTAAATAATTAAAAAACGACAAACACTGCATGACAAGGAAATTCTGTCAGATTCTGTGATAAGATCATTAAGAAGAAATATACATGAAATGAAATTTATTTTTATAAAGCATTCAAATGTTCAGGGCATCTTTGTGCTGCTATTGCGTGAAGGTTTAATAGAGGACATCAGACTTTTTAACGAAACAGTCAGGTTTTTAAAGGTTTTCTAAAGAGGAGAAGACTTGTCATTTCTTTCAGATTTATTGGAAGATAGTTTGGCACTTCAAGTCATAAAGCTTCTACCAGGACTGTCTGAACTTAGGAACAACAATATTCTTGGCTGTGGAGGCGTGCGGTGCCCTGGAAGGAATGTACCAAGTAAACTTGTGTTTCAAGTAATCAGGACCTGAATTGTGAAGAGCTTTAAAAGCAATGCAGAGGGCGTTAAAGTCAACACACTTCATTATAGGCAAGCAATGCAGCTTGACTAAGGCCTGTGAGGCTGACTGATTCCTAAACATGTATTTCCTAAAAGAAAACACCAAGGGGCTGATTATGAGTTCGAACTCAAATACGGCGGTGCTGAGGTAGCCGTCAAGTCGGTGGCCTCACCACCGTCGTATTACAATATTTCCACTGGGCTGACCGTCATATTGCACCTAAACCTAGCAAACATACTAAAAGAGTGTATGACATGCCACAATTTAAAGTCAAACTCTTCATAAACAACAAAGGTGTAGATTACTAAGAAATAATAGCCAATAGTATATTATAAAATAAATAGTAACCTACAAAAGACCTAAAAAGCTATTACAAAATCCAAACCACCATGACAAATCATTTTTTTATAAAGGATAAAAATAATATTTTATTTCACTGTCTAAACATTACATAAACCTCCAATGTTAGATAAGACTGACATAATAAAATAATATATAAATTATTTACCCCAGAAAGTGTAAACCTCACCAACCAAAATGCTCAAAGAACATACTCAATCAGCACGTAAAATCAACAACACAAAAATCACACAATTCCAAATAACAATCACATAATATGTACACAAACAATAAAATATACCATTTCCCACCCAAAGTAAATGTAATAAATATGACTTACTGTTCTGTAGCTGGAGATCTTCTTCTTATGTATCCACATAGTCAGAACTAATAATCCACCAAACACCGGAAAAATATTGTCCAAAAAGCCCCCCCAAAAATGAAAAAATAAAACGAATCCAATAGACATCCCCGGAAGCAATCCAAAGAATCTAGGAACCATAAGAAACCTAAAAAAAGTGTTTAAAAAAAGAAATGCTTCTGGAAACCTGAAAAAAGGAAATCAAAGTAAAAAATATTGGTTTATTATAAACCAAAAGTGATTTCCTTTAGGAGTGGGTATTAAACTCCATTCCACTGGCAAAGTTCGCAGAGTTTTACCCACTCTGCTCTCCACTTGGAGCATGGAGATGGGCAAAAACTCTGCCACCCACCATGTGGTGGAGTTTCCTCCCACCCCTACTTTTTGTAGTGCATAACTCAATCATTCTCTAGCTCTCTTTTGGTGACTGAAGGGAATGTCAGCTTTGAAATAAAGGCCAACAAGGCAGAGGAGTTTATTATGCGGATCAAGCCTCTTCCTCACCTGAAGTGGGACGAGCTACATTTCCAACCTTTGCTTTCATTAGTGAGTGGGCGGAGTGTGCGCCAAAACCCAAGCCTTGGTGTGTCTACATCATGCTGTGATCTGCATGTTTAGTTACTTGTTTTGTAGACAAACAACAGGTTTTTGTTGTGCGCTTAGACCAGATAGACTCTCCCCCGCTCTGAAACTACAGTACAGGTGGACAGCATTTTGAGAAACAATATCCCCCGGTTGGCTGAAGCACAGGTAAGACTGCCTCTGGGACACAGTGAACACCTATCTATGTGTTTCCTCAAGTTAATGCATTTATTGATAAATTGCGTTTCTAATGTAGTGATGTTTTGCTGGACAACAACATGGACACTGTTGTGGCACAGTGTTCAAAGCAGGATCTCCTTCTACTGACTTTAGGAAAAAGAAACACTTAAGGAAATACTCGCATGTGAATCTTTAACTCTTAGACGAGGGACATCATGTCGCTGATGCCTTCAGCAGTGTGACAGCAGGCATAGCTTGTTGTGTCGCGTAGACTCTCATTACTCTAATGAGACTACTGGATTTGAGCAGCAGAATCCCCTGCTGTGTGGGAGACTGAGTCTTAACCCACTACAGGTGACACATGTCGCCCCAATCTGGGTTTTGCTCCGGCTAACTAGCAGTGCCTCATCTCTACCCAAGAGCAGGGATGATTGGGCAGCCGAGCGCATGACACAATTGATTCCTCAGGGAAATCGTGGTCACTCAGTTCTCATTCGTTTCTCTCAATTATATTGGTCTCACATATACAATGACAAACAGAGGCAGTATATGTTTCCTAAGGTTTTAATGAAGCAACTGCATCTTAGATAATAAAGCATGTACTGCAATAACCAGGATGATAAAGCATGACAGGATTATTCAAGGAGAGTAAAGCATAGAAATAACACTACCATATTGTCACTAGAGTCAATAGACTAATTCTACCTAGGCTATATTAGAGCACAGCATGTTAAGCTCTAGTTCTGCCCTTCAGGTTCCTCTGGGAAGACATCATCCCACATACCCGAGCAAAGGCCTGAAGTCTGCATAAGCAGCTGTAGCGAAGTGTTCAGCAATCAGCATACAGTCGTGGTCATCTGGCTGGATCTCCCTCTAAGGTGCATGGGACAGGGAAGTGTTTTTATAATAAAACAGCTGATGTTCTTAGAAAATGTCCCTGCATAAGGATGTGTATATTTCTATGAATACCAGAGACAAACCGTTACCACATTTTACCGGCATCACTCACTGCAGACTTGAAAGAAGCACAGAGTGAACAAGAATGTCTGGTTTAACAACGTAGTGCTGGCCTAAGCAAAGCACAAGACCACAAAAGTGGCTATTGTTAAAATAATAAACAAAGCTGAATAAAATATATCTACATTAAAGTGCACAGCGGCAGGCCTAGTATGCTAAAATAACGTGCATGGAGCTAAAACTAAGAGTGGTAACTATGCTTCTTGTGTATAGTTTGTACTTGCATGTCACATATGTCTTATGACATCCTCTGCTTCTCTATGCTGCGCTTGACTGTGCTTGCCTCTGGATAAAACCAGAAGGTTATAACAGCGAGTACCGGGAAACCTCTCCCTGGGCTGGGTTAGCAGCCAAGCATTAAGTCCATCTTTTAAGTTTTGTTTCTCCTGCTGTCACACAGCCCAGAGCATCAGCAGTAGGCGGAGCCACCCCTTCCCTTCCCTGCCCTAACCCTACTTTATCTGTGGCATTTCCTCCGACAATCACTTTTTCTCTGCGCCTCCCTGTGTCATGGATGGGTGAGTAGTGTACCTGCCCCTTCTTGACCCCCCCTCTGCATCTTCTCCCGAGCAGCCTGCGCCTAATACTCACAATGGGGATAGATAGACCACAGCAGCACCCCAAGTGTTTTAAGAGGTGTGTGCTAATTCATTAGACATCCATAGCTCCCTGTGTTGTTGGGTGAAGGCTTTGGGTGATATGGGCTTAGCTGTGACTGACAAGGTTGTTGCTCTGAGGTCTGATGGATGGTGAAGGGGTGTTTGACGAGTGTGGTGTGCGGCGGACCAGAATTCTGCAGCTTGCGGAATGCAGCAGAAACTCGCAGAGTTTTTCGGTAACTTTGCCAAGTACCACCTGCCCCTAATTTCCCATAGGACACATTTGTAGATAAAAACTTGTAAAGTAAACAAAACACATTATATTCCGAAAAAATACATATACATTATACATTATAAAATAATTAACATAACACAATGTAACATAACAGAACAATATTTTACTAAAAGAGTGTATGAAAACCCCAAACTACAAACTAGTGTTAAAACACTACTATTAATACAATTAAATCTACAAAACACCCCAAAGAACAAAATAACCAACCTCTAGACCTCCCCTTCACCCCCTGCCCTCAAAACCCTTAAAAAGAACCTTAAGAAAGGACGTACCTGATCCAATGAATTGCAGCACCTTACTGGGACCTGGATCCGGGAAAGCAGACTAAAATATGCACAAATAGAATACAAAATAGAAAGTAGCAGTAAAAAAATGGCCACTAAATGCAACTAAAATAAAGACTATCTCCCCATAGAAATGACCAGGAAATAAATGTAAAGATGTTGAATACATGTATTAAAACATATTAAAAATCATTAAACCTGTAAACATGTAAAAAAATGTTGGAAAAAATGTTTCAAAAGTATGAATCAAATAATAGTATAACATATATACAGTTATTCAATGCATGCTGGCAAAACATATGTTAAAATGATGTTGAAAATATGTATATAAAACAATGTAAGAAATGTTAAAAATGTTAAGCAATGGAAAAACTGGAAAATGTACAACATCCAATACTATTCAAATATGATTTACATTTTATATTTAATAATAAAAAAATACATTAAATTGTTTTATTTATTTATCTTTATATAAATGGCATTTATTAAGATTAAATATATATGATTAAACATACAGGTTAAGGGGCTCATTACATGTGTGGCAGTCGGACGAGCTGACCTCCAAAGTCACTGGGAAGAGATGGGCGTCAGCCCGGATGCCCCACTCCCTGTTGCATTACGATGTCCACACCGGGCTGGCTGGCGGGAACATAGTATTATGACGTTTCCGGCGGTCAGCCTGGTGGGAACAGTGCTACGGTATGGGTCTTGGCTCCCTTACCGTAGCACACTAGCACCCTCGGAATGTGCACTGTTTGCAAAGCAGACATCGCTGCCATGGCTGACCACGACTCCAACCGCCGTTAGCCCATCGGGTACCATGTTCCTGATGGAAACGGCAGTCCCCTGGCGGGCCTGACCACCAGGGTCATAATGTGGTGGTTGAACCTCCTGGAGTGCAACGATATGCCTGCCACCGTGGCATTGGCAGTCCTAGGACCGCCAATGTTGTATTGAGGCCCTAATACTCTTAAATACTTATTCAATACTCCATACTCACATATACTTTTTCATCTATAAAATAAAAGAACATTTAATTAAGAACATATTAACTAAAACTGCAAATCTATATATTCATATAGAAGCAATAACATATAAAAGAATGTGTTATCAATATTAATAATTAATGCATTAAAAAAATAAAATTACTACAATGGCAAGAATTTGAACCATAAAATAAGAAATATAGTCATAATCCAAAAGCAACAATCATATAATAAAAAAATATATCAAACCAATTTTAAATAAAACATCAGCAAATATATTTTTATGGTGGCATTATTATTTTCAACATCAAATTACAAAATATATATTTTATTCATGACAACTTTTTTTTACAATAATTATAAAATGTAAAATTGTATTTCTTTAAATTATTTTAGCTTATTAAATGTAACTTTACATATCGTTTTATTTTTAAATATTTGTTTGTTATTTGAATGTGTATTTCTATCTTTAAAATAAAATAAATATATATCTTAATTATTTACAGATTATAATTTATATAATGTAATAATGTAACAAAATAAATGTAATTGTTTTACAATATTAATGTGCATATAATTTAACTAATTAATATTCAATTAATATGTCCACTTTTTGAAAATTTCCCAACCCTTTTTCCCTAAAAATCCAATATCCAACTGCTAAAAAAATCATTGAAATCCATTATTTTTCATACATTAATACAACTGAAAATACAAATTTCAACAAGTTTCATAATAAAAACAAATCTCACTAACACCCATATAAAAATATAACAAATATATGAAATCAACCACACTACAATAAATTACATAGTAATTAGTAGTAAGATCTTTATTGCCAATTAATAAAAATCATTGCAATACAAACAAGCATTAATGAAATTAGCATTTGATAAATTATGACAATAACTAAGCATAGTAATTAACACTTACAAACAATATTACATACAACAATATTTTCTAAATCAATATTTTTTTAAATATTAAAAACAACACTTAACATGATATAATTACCTTTGATATTCCTGTCGACAATATTTTTGGCACACCAATATTCTTGACAGAACATTCTTGTATGAGGATATTTTTTTCAATATTGCATCCCAACACCTGTATTACTTGTATAATTGTGGCTAAAAACAGAATAGTGGCAACAATAGTGGCTGATAAGCAGAATATTTTAAATATTTGTTCCTGCATTTGTTTTTCAAATGGTCCCTTCATGATTTAACTTAGCTATCTTCGCATTAAAAGGAGCCTGTATGAGTTTCTTAAATGTCCTTGCCTTTCATCCTCATACCTTGATGGAACAATGGAGATATTGTTCTGTATGAAGAGAGTCAGTGTTCCAGCAAGCTAACAAGGCTTGGCTGGTGGCAGGGGGGTCTTTGCATGTGCCTTTGAAAAGATGTTTACAGATCTTTTCTGCGTGATCCCATATTATTTAATACTGTTTTCAGATACTTCTGAAAAGAACGGACCTCTTATTGAATGTTATCAAATGCAACAATCAGCATGCACTATCACCTACTTCTGCTTCTATGAAGTATTATTGACTATTTGAATTTCATATGTAAACAATTGCTGAAACCAACATTAAACATTGTGGAGCATTACTGACTGTTTAAATTACCTATATAAACAGTGTTGAACTATCAAACCATACTGAAATAAACATTAAACAATATATATGTGTTAGCAATATTAAATGCAATGTACATTTAGATATTAAAAAATAGTGAACTCAAATAAATGATTATATTACATGCAGTGGATGTAAAAACATATGAAAATGTGAAGATTATATCACAGTCAGTACCCACATGTCAGCGCACTAGTGTTGCACTGCCCAGTCAGTGTCTCAGTGTCAGTGACCCTCTGTTGCATCTCTTTTTGGTATTTTGTCCAAGTGTCACTATGTTAGTGTGCGCATCCTGGTGTCCTAGCATACCTGTGTCAGTACCCAGTGACACTGTCCTATGTTAGTTTCCCAGCATTAGTGATTGTGCCCTTGTTAGTGTTCCAGTGTCACTGTTTCCATTTCAGTAATGGTGCTCGTATTTCAGTGTTTCCTGTGCCACTGTCCTAGCATCAGTGTTGATTTGCCTGTGTCAGTATTCATTTGCTAGTTCTCCTGTGTGAGTGTCCCCTTCTTAGTACCCTATTGTCAGTGCCCCAGTTTTAAATATACCCATGTCAATGTCCCCACATCAGTGTTAGCACTCCTATGGCATTGTGCCAGTGACAGTGTTGGTGCCCCTTCATCTGTGCCACATTGTCATTGTTGGTGCCCTGTGTCAGTTTGCTAGTTTCAATGTGGAACCCTTTGTGTCAAAATACTAGCCATGGTGTCCTACATGATCTCATTGTTTGCCTGTAAACTACTTGCACCATCTATGTCCACTTTAAAGCACTAAGGGAAAGGGAGAGCTCTGAGGGTAAGGGTAGAGATAGACTAGAGATCTGGTCATGTAAAAATGGGTCAGGGGTGATGAGTGTTTTAGAAATGATAACTTGGAAAGAAATTAGAAATATTTTTTGTCAGAGAAAGTTAGAGATCGACTTCCAAAAAGGAACAGCAGATAAGGTAAAATGCATTCCACTAAAGCACACATTACAAGGATTTGTGCACAACCATGACTAGCTCCAATGTCATGCTAATATTTTTTGGAAGACCATGGAGCAGTAGTTTCACTGATGAGAAATGGTTTGAAGTGTTTTTGACAGTGGAGTGCAGGTCTTATTGCCAGTTGTATTTAGAGGGACCAAGCATTATTATAGGATGCCTGGCCTTCCTAGTCCTGCCCCATGGCTACAGCCCTGGTGGACACCTTTCCCTGGGATACCGTTGAAAAGGTCTAGATCCCTGCACCATGGCTCAGCATCCACCAACTCTCAGCCTCTTCACCACTGATAAAAGAACACTCATCACTTTCCACTGCAGAAGAGGTGTAACCTATGTCTATCACCAGCATAGAAAAGTCCAAACATCATGAAGCATCTCTTAGGAAGTCACAAGATGTGAGGTTACTGGGCAGAAAAAAATGCTAAATATTCCAGTAAGCACAAAATGGAGGCAGGATATCCCTGTGTTACATTTGTCGCACCTTCCATCAGTAAGAAAGTCTGACATCCATGTTTGGACTGGAAAGCTTCTTTTATGATAGTAGAAGTGTTACACTTCAAAACATTAGTTTGACTCACTATTCAAAAACCTGAAGGAGGACCTTCAACAAATTAAAATCATTAATAAATTTTGCCTGCAGCTCACCCTTAGTGTCATCCAGGTACTGGGGCATCTGGAAATCTGTCTGGAAAGATCTCTTGGGACTCCATGTAAACACTGGAAATGTTGAGAACAGTGTCAAAGCCTTGAACACCACATATGCATGAGGATGATGTTAACTCAGTATCCTCCTAACTTAGTAAATAAAAACTGTGGATAATGGAGCATTGGAATCGGGCCAGTGTGCTATATCCAAGACTGATGTGGGTCTCCATGATGTTCAGTATACCGCATAGTCAGTAGCTTCAATTGCTGCAGATCCGTTCAGCAACACAAACAGATAGGCTAAATGAGTATGTATTAAGTCAGACAAATCATTTAGGGGCATATTTATGAGCCCCTAGCGCCACCAGAGCGTCACTTTTAGTGATGCTCCGGTGGCACTATGCAATGCACTGTATTTACAAGATGACGTTAAGCCACGTTTTGTGGCTTGACGCCACCTTGTAAATTCGACCCCTTCAAATGCAGCCCTTTGCTAGGAAGGGGAGTGCAATGGGTGTTGCTGTGGGAGTGCCATAACAACACCCATTGCATTTTGACGCTGCCTCAGATTTACAGGTTTTCGTAAAGCTGCAGCAGCGCCAAAATCACAGAACGAGGTGAAACAGTTTTATTCCTCCTCATTTTTTGCTTTTTATATGTGTGCTGCATTCTACAGCATGCAAAGAATGAGCAAAATGCCAGACATGAAGGTGTCTCTTCCTGCACATAAACAATCATTTAAAATGACACTTTGGCACTTCTGTGTGTGCTGCATTCTGCAGCACACACAGAAGTGCAAATTCACCATTAGTGATTGTTTATGTGTATGAAGGGACACCTTCCAGCACATAAACAATGAAACCCCTCAACGTAGACATCCTTGCACAATGGTGCAAGGATGCCTTCGTTGGCGCTAGGTAGCTCAATTTAGCGCCAGTGCAGGGGACAACACGGGGTGTGCTGTATTCAATTAAATACGGAGCATCCCTGCATTGTGCAAATGACGGATCGCAACCCTGCCAATTTTGGCACAGTGTTGCGCTCCATCATTTTCCTTTAAATATGGGCCTTAGTTCTGTTGGCTTCCTGTTTAACACTGTAGTAGCCTTATTGATATGAGGTGAGAAAAAGAATAAGGCTGTGCAGCTGCATAGCCATTAAAATGTTCATGTTCATTCAAAATCAAGTAGCACAGTAATTAGGTATTCATCTGACAAGCAATCACAATCAAGAAAGGGCTGTTTGGGGTGTGTGGCTTGGTGCCCGTTCAAGATGGCCACCCACTGACGGACCTCTAGGGCAGCTGAGAGGGAGTCTCTGGCTCATTTCATATTTATTACTGAGTTGAAAACAAGCAGTCATTTTCAAATCTTTCTACATTACAGTGCATTGATTTGTGAAGTAAACATAGATTTTGTTCTGCATCACGCCTCATTGTTTTTGTTTATCTGATACATATTGATTCTTTCCAAGCAGATTAGCCCTTTTTGAGCTTTTTGGGAATGCACATTTTCATAAATAATACCTTCGAGTCTGCTTCCTTTTACAATTATCTATGTGACAGACTGCCTTCAAATACTGCTTTATTACTTACTGACTTCATTTTGTCTGGAGGTATATTCGTATCCAGTATCCTGTTTCAGTAAACATTTCCTTTGTATAGGGAAAACCAGGAAATTGAAACGACATACACCATACACCTGTTATGACGAATTCTCATTATACATTAGATACCAAAAACTCATTCTCTATGTTAAAATCTACTATGGAGCCTCCTGCTATGTCATCTCGGGGACCCTTCTGTTCCTCATATACCTCCACAACCTCCTCTAAGCAACTTTCTAAAAACCCAACAACAGTTTAATTACCAACTAACAAACGACCTAAGAAGGATCCTCCAATACCTGTCAAATCCACTATCTCTGTCTCTATGGAAATTAATTTAGATGAGATTCAAGCCTTGAAACCTTTTATAGAAGACACTAATATGAAAATTAAGAGTCTTGATGACAAGTGGTCACTGATGGAAACTAGAGTAACCAACACAGAACAACAGATAAGTGATGTTCAATAATGGGGCCCTCATTACGAGGCTGGCGGTCAGAAGACCTCCAGCCTCACCGTGGCGGTCCCAACACCGCGGAACCGGCAGTAAGGACCACCAGATTACGAGTTGTGAGGCTTGGCAGACGCCAAGCCACCACAACTCCGCCTGGCCCACCTGTGCGGTCGCACCACCGTGGTCGGTGGTGAGCACCTCCAATCCCGCGGCAGGCCCCGTCTGGATTATGAGGCTGCAAACTGCCAGGCTTTCCGTGGCGGTCACCCAGTCACGAAAACCCTGGCTATCATGCACCGGGAGACAGGAATCTTCATTCCTGTCACTGGTACACATATACACACATGTCCCCACACATGCACACATCCCCCCCACCCGTCCACATACTCACAAACACCTCACCCCACAACACCCCTTCACTCATACATGCATTCACATACACACTATTCATGATACGCATACATGCACTCAGACACCACCACTCACTCTCATTCATTCTCACAGACACCCCCATACACACACAAATACACACACACACACACATTCACTCGCATACACGCACTCACACTACAACTCCCATCCCCTCTGCATACATGCACTCACACTACACCCCCCCTCTGCATACATGTACTCACACTGTACCCCCTCCCCTCTGCATACATGTACATACGCACCCACACACACAGACACCCCTCCCCGCCTCCTTTCGGATGCCCACTTACCTTCTTTGTTGAGGGGGATGTTCAGGAGGGGATGGGTCCTGGTTGTCTTGAACTGCTGTCACCACCATGCCAGCAAGACTCCGCCAAGCCGTATTACGGCTTGTAATACGGCAGGCAGAGCCCTGCTGCCGTGGCGGTGACGGCAGTGGAACCGCCTCTTCGGAGTCAGTTTTCCACCCAAAAATGGGCAGAAGTCCTCCAAGGACTCCTAATATGGCAGCCAACAGATCACCAGCACTGGTGGTCTGTTGGCTGCAGCAGCTTTGGTGGTCCTGGAAAAGGACTACCAAAATCGTAATGAGGGCCTGGATGTTAAACAACTCCAGTCGGAAGTGGCACATCTTAAAAAGGTGACAGAGAAATTGGAAAATCTTAATTGACGTAATAACCTTCACATTTATGGTCTTGCAGGGGGCACGGAAGGTTCACAACCTATTTCCTTTTTTCAAACTTTCCTACCCAAAATTTTAGATTTATCTGAGTCCACACATTTAAATATACAACAAGCTCACAAACTTGGTCATCTCTCCAAACATGCCTCACAATCGCAAAAGCCTTGTGTTGGGGCGTGGCCACTCACCTGAAGATCATGCAGTCCCCAGGGGAGATGACTGTTCTCCCAACCTCCTGAGGCACCTCTCGATGCTGCTGATTGCACCAGGATCCCTGGCAGGTGCCCCAAATGGGAAGGGGATTTGGAAAAAGAGGGAAAGAAACTCTGCACTCCTTTTTACAGGTCCAGCCCGGTGTGGTTCTTCGGGTTATGGAGGACTGTCCGTGGAGCCCCTGGAAGTTGCCTTTCTGTGATGAATTACGGTATTGGTGAAGCTATGTCCTATTAAGAGACTGTTTCACAACATTCAATAAAGCATGCACTGGTCTCATTAAACAGTATTCAAAAAGACATGTACTGATCTCACTAAATTTGTCTAATTTGTGTTATCCCAGCACATTCACCTGGTAATATCAGCAACTTGGCCCTCTTTCTTTTCTCACAGATTTATGTATACAAAAGATGATGAAATCGGAATGTATCTAAACAAATTAGGAAGTTCTGCAAGTCTCTTTCATGGATCTACACTTTCACATTAGGGTTTCTATGGTAAAACTACAACAGGAAACTAGTTGCAATACCAAAAGCAAGAAAACTCACATATAGAGTATTCCTAGCACTGAATTGCATAATCACTATTAACATAAAATGAAGTACAATACCAAAAGCAAGTAAACTCACACATAAAGTAATCCTAGCACTGAATTGCGTAATCACTATTAGTACAAAAACTAAACAAGTGGAGGATTGTGAAGTTCTGTCACAGTTCTTAGTTACAAAACCAAAGTTGTCAAGGCCCCACGCTAAATCAGTTATTCAACCCTCATCAAGGCCCCCACTCATAAATCATGTCTGAGTCCTTAGAAGGGGCCTTTCAAAGTCTCAAGAAGGCTAGAGTGCAATCAGTCTCAGTTTTCAGCCTTCACCAAAAAAAGCTACCATCATAAAATTCTACACAAACAGATTCCTGACAGCATGCTCCACTTAGCTGACAGAAGTGTGTTCTTTCCAGAAGATCTCTGCTGAGGCTCTTTGCTGCCAGCCAGAGGGCAGCGGGTGGGGCCTGAAGGGAATTCCAGAGTGCAGAGGGCTTTCCTTGCCAGACAGGAAGAAAGCCATGCAGAGTCATGTGCACAGCAAAAGTATTTACAGCCCAGCATGACTCATGTTTTTGAAAACACCTGCTCCCTGGAGACCTTGGGGACATGGTGGTTACCTGGCAATCAATAAACAAGTGAACCTGGCACATTTAGAAGCAGGAGGACTTGACACAATCACATGTGTTTAACAAGCATTGATGAAAACAACTATATAGTGCAACAAGCATTGGTAACATCAAGCACATATCAAACATTGGCAATATCTATCCTGAAATGAAGACAATACAATGATGTTACAAGCAACCCAGTGGTGCTACAAGCACATGATTGAAACAATGCCTCTGAGGATGTTGACAAATTAGGCAGAGTTGTTTGGTCCTGACAGCTTGTGGTGTTATAATCTTCTTTCTAGAATATCAGGATCTTCTTTTTTTATTTTTTTTTATTTAATTCAGCAGGTGGTATTCGCATTACATAAATTCATCCAACTTTACAACAGAGCTTTAGAGAACAATATCCATGAATAAATACTTAGACCTTCTCCCTTGTCTGCCCCCTCCCCACCTGATCTAATGACGAATATTCATTTTTGCCCATATCCCTTGATATCTTTCCGTTACTCCTATCTGTTGGGCACACAGCTTTTATTTAACCCTAGTAGACTCCATTTTCGCTTCCCATAGTGCATAGGTTGGAGATACTGGAGATTTCCACGCCTGAAGAATAAGTGAAAAAGCTACTATAGTTTCCACAAATATCATTTGCCTGGAAGAAATGGGAAGATTTGTGATTTGCGTAATGCCCCAAAGTGCCACCATGGGGCTAGGGGCTATTTCATAGGCAATCCAAGAGCTCAACCTCTGAAAGATCTGCTCCCAGTAATTTGCAAGAAATGGACATGAAAAACACATATGTAGCCAGTCCCCCTGAAATGTTTGACAATGTGGACATTGACCTGAAGTCTCTGGGTGCATTTCTCTTAACCTAGCGGGAGTATAATAAAGCAACCATTTAGAGAAATAAGCGATCCTCTTAAAGTTCTGTCATATTTGCTATTTGGATCAAATGTTCAGAAGTTAGCGTAATTGACCCTGCATCTTGAAGAAGTTTATACCATTTGCCGATACCCTTTTGATTATTGTAGAAAGCCTGAGCAATAGCTTCATTAACGCTATTCGGTGGTTGTCTCGTTGCATAAAGGGCATGCTGTATTTGGCAGTATGAGAATTTTAAGTGTTCTGGAATATCGTTTGCACACATTACACACTGTGCCCAAGTTTTAAAGTGATCCGCTAGGTAAAAATCCGATAAAGTCTTAAGGCCAAACCCTTCCCATTGCTGGAGGTTTCTTTGGCTTATTTCTACTCCTAACATCCAAACGTCCCTTACTCGCAACACCAAATACGGCTTATCAATTTGATACTTAGCCCGTATTTGTAATATGACGAACTGAATCATACTTGGTATGTTATATCGAGCCCTTTTTGGTAGACGAGGGAATTTTAGGAAGTGGGTAAAATGAAAATTCATTTCTGTCATCATCTGATTAAGATAGAAATTGAGTTTTGGTTTTTGTGCTGCTCTTGACGCCCAATCCAATAGAGCTGCTTCATAATAAGTTGTAATGTTGGGAAGAGCTAATCCCCCATCTACCACTGCCAAGGTTAACTTAGCCAGCCTGTGACGAGGTTTCTTATAATTCCATATGAATTGTCCGATTAATGCGTCTAACTTCTCAAAAAACTTTTTAGGTACTCTCAGGATTACACTTGAAAACACGAAAGTAATAGGGGCAGGATCATCATTTTAACTAGTGCTATCCTTCCAATAATGGCCATCGTAGTTTCCTGCCACTTAAAAAGTAGTCTTTGAATCTTTTTAAGAACATTCATATGATTCAACCGGAACAGATCAGCCGGGCTCCCGGACACGTAAATACCTAAATATCTAATAGGGTGAGACAAAGGAGACACAACCGAGATATCTTTCGGCAGAATCGATGTCGCAGGGTTATACAACAAGGCCTCTGATTTAGATTGGTTGATTTTATACCCCACTAGCTCTGAAAAGGCCTTGATCTTTGCGAACGTTCTATTGATATTGCACTGCTCTGCTCAAAGATACAAGATCATATCATCGGCAAATAACATTACTTTGGGGGCCAAAGGCAGTGGCGCCTGGATGAATGAGTCTTGTCGAATCGCAGCAGCCAGAGGCTCTATAAAGAGTGCAAACAACACTGGGGAGAGGGAGCAGCCATGTCGCGTACCACGTGAAATTTTTACTGAACCTGCTATTTGAGTATTGACTGAAATTTTGGCTTGGGCCCCGATAATGAGTGTCCGTACTGACTGAATATATTTAGCTGGGAAACCAAACTTTGCAAGCACCAAGAATAGCACTTGCCATTGAACTGAATCGAATGCCTTTTCGGCATCAAGCATTATGATTGCCGCTGGATGGGAGTTATGTGATAAATAATCTATTGCCTTTAGTAAAAAATTCGAATTAGTGGACAATAGCCTACCCGGTATAAAACCACACTGGTCCTCATGTACCAATGCTTGTGCCACCTGAGCTGTGCTGTGTACGGTTGCTGTGTGCCGAGAATGAGACTAGCTCATCCTGCAACCGGTCCACGGTGGGAGTGCTAGCGCTCCCACTTTGGGCCTCCCACCCACCTCCCATGGGCAGGGATGGAAGGGGAATCGCTTCCCCTTCCACCTGACCCCCCCATCACCCCAAGTCATGTCTGATAATGTCAGCACGCGATCGAGCACTGACATCATCAGAGGTCGCCCCATCTCGCTGGAAGCTCAGCAGAGCAAAGTATTTCTCTTCCGATTGAGGGGTGGGGGAAGGCAGAGGACATGAAAGGAAAGGAAAGGCCTTTCCTTTTCTTTCATGTCTGTCTGAGCATTTCTGCAGCCCAATCTTGAAGCGATCAGGCTGCAGAAATGCCCACTAGCCACCAGGGAGTTTATTTTTTTGTATATAAATGATAAAGGGGAATGAAGCCTTGAGCAAGGGTCGCTCCCCTGGGGGGCATTTTTGTAAGGCCTTTCCTGCTATTGTAATTAGGCCAATCTTCCCCCATGGGGGGCAGAAACCTCTAGACACCAGGGATCATTTTTTAAAAATTGTTTATATGTGGGGAGCGACCCCTTAGGCAAGAGTCAAAACCCTTGGGGACAAATAGTTTTTAGGCCATTTCTGCCACCCTTGGGGGAAGATCGGCCTATTTTTATTAGGACAATTTACCCCCAAGGGGGCAGAAACCACTAGGCACCAGGGATTTTTATTTATTTATTTTTTTACAGATAGGGAGCGACCCCTTAGGCAAGGGTCGCTCCCATGGGGGGCAATGTTATTTTAGGCCATTTCTGCCTCCCCTTGGGGGCAGATCGGCCTATTTTAATTAGGCCAATCTGCCCCAAGGGGAGCAGAAACCACTAGACACCAGGAATTTTTTTGTGTGCAAATTTCACACAAGAGGAGCGACCCCTTAGGCAAGGGTTGCTCCCCTGGGGGGCAAATTTATTTTAGACCAGTTCTGCCCCCCTTGGAGGCAGATCTGCTGATTTTAATTAGGCTGATCTGCCCCCAAGGGGGGCAGAAACCACTAGGCACCAGGGGAGAAAATTTATTTTAGGCTGTTTCAGATTTCCATTAGAGGGAAGATTTCCTTGGGGGAAAATTTCCATTAGGCCAATGTGCCCGGGGGGGGGGAGGGGGAGAAACCACTTAGGCAGCAGGGACTGGTGCGTGTGTATTTTATTTGTGGGGCAGCCCATTGGGCAAGGGTCGCTCCCCAGGGGGGCACATCACTGTTGGCCATTTCTGCTCCCCTTGGGGGCAGATCAGCCTGTTTTTGGAAGGCCCATTTGCCCCCAAGGGGGGCAAAAAGCCCAGCATAGGGCAGGGAAGGTTTTGTTTTCAAAAAAAGAGGGTGGGGGTAGGGCCATACCCCACCCCAAATAAATGGGGACAAAGATGTTCTGCCCACCGGTGGCAGATGGGGCAATTATCCCCGATCCACTCCCCGGGGGGCAGAGAGCATACTAGATGCCAGGGAATTTAAAAAATATTTTAAATAGTGGGGTGCTGGCTACCAACCAGTATGGGCATGGTTATGTCCCCCACCCCAACTAAAGAGAGTAACAGTCATTCAGCTCTCCCCCACACGCTAAAAGATCTTATCCCAAAGGCAAGCAAGAGGGCATTGGATTATTTTGGGTTTTGGTTTTACATTTGGTCCATGAGAGCTTGTCTAACTCTCAAAATCGTCCCACTTGGATGGTGAGGGCGGTACTTTTTGGACTTTGGGACACTGCCATGTAGAAAGATCTATGAGACATAGACACTTCTGGAAACTAAACATTTGGATGAGTCCAGGGTGGTGTGCTTCACATGCACCCGCACCATTTTCCTACCCACAATGCCCTGCAAACCTCCAATTTTGCTTGATATCACACATTTTCCCCACATTTTTGTGATGGAACCTACCAGAATCTGCAGGAATCCAAAAAATTCCTACCACTCAGCATTGTCGCATCTATACCGATAAACATTCTGCCCCACCCTTGAGCCTTAAAAATGTTTTTTTTTTCAAACTACCCTTTTGGACCCGCTTTGGTTCCCCATCCTTTTCTACATGTTTTTGGCTCTTCCCTGTCACAGGCACTTGGCCCACCTACACAAGTGAGGTATCATTTTTATCAGGAGACTGAGAGAAACGTTGGGTGGTAGGAAATTTGTGCCGGTGTGGTGATCCCACAGAGAAATGTGGGAAAAATGTGATCTTGTAGCTAAACTTGAGGTTTGCTGAGGATTCGGGGTAAGAAAACACTGGGGATCCACGCAAGTCACACCTCCCTGGACTCCCTCGGGTATCTAGTTTTCAGAAATGTCTGGGCTTGGTAGGTTTCCCTAGATAGCTGCTGAGCCCAGGACCAAAAACACAGCTGCCCCCCCCCCCGCCCCTCGGAAAAAAGGGTAGTTTTGTATTGGATAATTTTGATGTGTCCACATAGTGTTTTGGGGCATTTCCTGCTGCGGGCACTAGATGTACCCACACAAGTGAGGTACCATTTTTATTGGGAGACCTGGGGAAAACCTGAGTGGAAGGAAATTTGGGGCTCCTCTCAGATTCCGGAACTTTCTATCACCGAAATGTGAGGAAAAAGTGTTTTTTTTTGCCAAATTTTGAGGTTAGCTAAGGATTCTGGGTAACGGAACCTGGTGAGAGCACCACAAGTTACCCCATCCTGGGTTCCCTAAGAAGTCTAGTTTTCAGAAATGTCCAGGTTTGCTAGGTTTTCCTAGGTGCCGGATGACCTAGAGGCTAAAATCCACAGCTAGACACTTTGCAAAAAACAGGTAAGTTTTATTTCGGAAAATGTGAAGTGTCCATGTTGTATTTTGGGGCATTTCCTGTCACGGGCACTAGGCCTACATACAAAAGTGAGGTACCATTTTATCGGGAGACTTGAGAGAATGCTGGGTGGAAGGAAATCTATACAAATGACCCCTTGCTAAATTCAGAATTTTGCCTACTTTTCAGAAATGTTTAGCTGTCTGGGATCCAGCATTGGTTTCAAACTCATTTCTGGCACTAAATGGAAGGAGGCTGAAAGCACAATAAATTTTAAAAATGGGGTTTGTCCCAGTAAAATGCCAACATTATGATGAAAAATGTTGTTTTCTGAATCAAATCTGCGCGTTTCTGAAAGCTGGGAAGATGGTAATTTTAGTACGGCAAACCCTTTGTTGATGCCATTTTCAGGGGAAAAAACAAGCTTTCTTCTGCAGCCCTTTTTTTCCTTTTTTTTTTTTTAAATGACATTTTCACTGTATTTTGGCTAATTTCTTGTTCTCCTCCAGGGGAACCCACGAACTCTGGGTATCTCTAGAATCCCTAGAATGTTGGGAAAAAAGGACGGAAATTTGGTGTGGGTAGCTTATGTGGACAAAACGTTATGAGGGCCTAAGCGCAAACTACTTCAAATAGCCAAAACAAGTCCTGGTACCTGAGGGGAAAAAGGCCTGTCAGCGAAGGGGTTAAAGTAACATATAAAACAAAACAATAACGTACAAGGAGCCATCCCTCTTGCAGAAATTTATAGACAATTGTAGAATTGACTCAATGGACACTTCTAAATGTTCATATACCTGAATGCAATGTTTTGCACCACCTTCTAGGTCCTCCTGATACTTACATTTATCTTTTCTTGAGACTCTACAGGTGATTAGCCACGCTTTGAAAATCACTGATTGGTTGATTGATTTTCGTATTTTTGTCCATTTGCTATTTGATATTATGATTGCTGTGCACTTGAAATTTTACTTTGGTGTATATTTTATTTATATGTTTTGCACGAGATCATAATGTATTTCGCTTTCCTCCATCCTTTAGGTGGTCCCCCTCCTCTGGCGTCTCATGGTTTTGTTTCCTCTCATAATTGTGAGCCGGATTTCATCCCTCCTGGTTGCCTTGGGATCCCGGTTGTATCATCTTCCCCCTTTGTGGTCGCACCACGCTCAACTATTTTGTCTTGCTGTTTGCTATGTTTTTTTTCCTTATTTTTATATTTCTTACTGTACTTTTTTCTTAATTCTTGCCTGTTTTATCTTTCCTTTATTTACATTTCCTTTTCTTTTGTTTTATGTTTCTATTCCTATTTCTATTCTTCATCTCTTTTGCACTCATTTTATACTACTTCCATAAGTTTTATCCATCACATTCTTTTCCTTCTTCTTACTCTCCCTGTTAAAGAGTCCATGGTTTCAAATTTGTCTCATATTAGGACTATTTGCTCTTGTAATTCTTTAGATGTAGAGTATAATAATTTAACTGTATTATTTTATTCATGGCTCTTTCTGTTGTTTCTTGGAATGTTAAAGGGTTAGGTTTGCCCATCAAATGTCAAAGGGTTCATACTCATTTATCACAACTTAGGGCCTCATTACAAGTTTGGCAGTCTTAAGATCGCCAAACTCACGGTGGCGATCCGCACTCCTGGTGGTCTGAATGCCAGATTACAACCCTGGCAGTCACACCACCAGGGGCATGCCGCCACTGCCAGGATCATGTATTTGGACAGGATGGCAGTGGTGGAAGTTGTGGTCAGCCACAGTGGTGCCAATGGCAGCACCGCCGTGCTGATCACGAGTCCACTTTCCGCTAGCCTTTCTGGAATGCCAATGCTGGGGGCAAAAGTGGGGGCCGTGCAATGCCCATTACCATGGCATGGGCAGTGCTGGGGCCCCCTTGCCCGCACCCTCAGAATGAGCACTGTCTGCTCTGCACTGAGAAGCCCAATGGTGTTGTAATTCTTTGTAGGAAAACTTTACATGTATCTTTAGTAACATAAAACTTAGATCAGGAGGGATGTTGGCTTCTCTTGAAGCTCACATTGAATAAGATACCATTATCTATAAATGTATGCTCCCACACAATTCGATACATCATTCTGGCCCAGCATCAAACACCAACTAATGTCTATTTCCAGGGGTGTGGCCAAGCAAGATGACTGGCTAGTCTCACCCCTTTGAGTTCCCGCCTTCGTTCGGGATTATCTTGCCCTGTTCTGGTGCCCACCTAGCCCAAAGCAACTCCAGAAGCCCCCCTGCCAATGAGATAAGGAGTGCAGTTGCCGTGGCGAGGATGGCCTATCGGGCCCAGAGTGGTGGAGCGGCCTCTTCTGAGCTGGGGTGCCCTCAATCAATCAATCAGTCATTTGTATAGCGTGCTACTCACCCGGTAGGGTCTCAAGGTGCTGAGGGGGGGTGGGAGAGGCGCTACTGCTCGAACAGCTAGGTCTTGAGGCGTTTCGTGAAGGTCAGCAGGTCCTGGGTCTGTCGTAGGTGGACGGGGAGGGAGTTTCAGGTCTTGGCGGCGAGGTGGGAGAACGATCTGCAGTCGCGTTGGGGTGGACGAGCCTCCCGTCCCCTCCATGGCTGACCTCGTGGCTGTGATACAGGGCTCCAGGGCTGAAGTGGTACATAAAATTGATGTGGTGGCCTTTGAAGTCAATCTACTTCGTGCGGACTTCGCAAGGTGCTGTAGGGCCTGGCGTTGACAGACAAAAAAGTGGAGGCTCTACAGAAAGATGTTGGGGTCCTACCATCTACGGTGCTGGATCTTCAGAAAATGACAGCGCGCCTGGATGACAGGGTGGAGGTGCGGGGGTCGGTCCTGCTGGAACAACCTTCGCTTTGTGGGGTTCCCTGAGAAAGCGGAGGGTCCCTCCACTGTATTATTCTTGGAGGAATGGATAACAACATTGCATATGGCCAAGAAATTTTCAATTTATTCAACATTGAGAGCGCCTACAGGGCGCTGGCCCCACCGCCCAGGCTGATCATTGCTTGTTTTTTCAGTTTTCGTGATAGGGATGCGATCCTCCAATGGGTGAGAGCCCTTGGTCCTCTGGTGATTCAGGGGAGGCTGATATCCATCTTCCCAGACTACACCCAGCGGGTTCAGGACCAACGTAAATCCTTCCTTGCTGTTAAACAACGTATGCGTACTTGAAACCTGAAATATAGTCTGTTGTTTCCTGCCAAGCTACGTGTCCAGCATGAAGGGGTGGTACATTTCCTCTATAGCTCCTAGGAGGCATGCGAGTGACTGTACTCACTGCCACAGCTGTTGGACCGAGACCAGCCCCGGCGAGACCAGGATTCAGCCTCAGTCTCGGGATGGCGACCCCGTCTGGGCCATCGACAGCCTTGAGGCACGAGGACATCGGGTGGCAGCTCCTCCAGTACAATTAGAGAGTGCCCAGATGGTACTTTGGGGGAAACCAGAAATCGAGGTGGCCCAGGAGACTCATCCCATGACAGCTGTGATGGAGTCTGATTATGATTACTGATGGCTTTTGAAATGCATTTCCAATGTGGGCTCTGGCTTGGCAGATAGACTCATGCCCCTGTGGGGGGCAGACCCTGCATGCTTGCTTATCTCTATCAGTCTGACATGTGGAGGGCTTGCCTCCAAATAAGGATTCATGCTACCTCATCATCCTGAATTTGCTTTGAGGGGCAGCCAGGGCCACATCTAATGGGACTGCTGTAAATTATGTTTGTCTCTCCTCTTTTCTATCATTGGTCCATTTGACGAGTGGGAGTTTACATCTATGAGTGGGGAGATACAGACGGGGAGCTGAGCATGCCCACGTCGCCCCCCTCATCCCCCCCCCGGAATCCTCCCTCCTAGCTTTGCAACCAAGGTAGACACTATTGTTTATAAAGAGTTGTATTTTTGATTTTTTTTGGTTCTACATAATCAGGGTGATGGGGCGGTTCCTACGTGTTCGCTACTGGCCACATGGTAGGTGGGAGTACTTAGTAGGGCTTCCCAGTGGGTGGGGGGATTGGGGTATTACAGTTTGGGATGGGGATATTGGTTTTATGATACATGTTTATATTGTGTGCATCCGTAGGTGTCACGTTCCTCGACACCTGGCTCATTTTTCTGTCACTCGTGGAGAAATGAGCAGAGTGGAGGCGAAGAATAGGAGACACACACATACCATTCCACCACAACGTGGATCCCCATACTGAATTTATAACATGGAATGTCCGGTGGATCGCTCAGTTGGAGAAGCGTAGACGTATTTATGCCTATTTAAAACGTTATAGATCCTCCATGGCCTTTTTGCATGAGACACATATTTGGGGAGAATGCATCCAGTCCCTTAATAAAAGATGGAGGGGGCAACTATACGCCACATCCTATTCGAGCTTTGCCAGGGGATTATTGATCTGGGTCGCCCTGGGTGTTCTCTTTGAAACCCTGGAATCATGTTATAGATCCCGAGGGTTGATTCGTGATTGTCGTACGGTCTGCTTAATGAACACAAAATCTGTTCAGTTAATGTGTATGCCCCTAATCTGGATTGTCCCACTTTTTTACGTCGGTAGCACAAGCAGCCGCTATCTTTCTCAATGCTGAGGTGATATTGGGGGGGTGATTACAATAGTGTTCTTACCAGAGATCTGGACTGCTCACCACCCAGACCTCACACTAAGCCACATATGACTGTTGACCTCCCTTCCCTGTTGAGGGAAATGAGACTCTGTGATGTGTGGAGGGTTTGCAACCCTGCCACGTTACAGTTCTCCTGTTATACTCCCGCAGCAGGCCCTCACAGTCGTCTGGATTACTTTTTCACTTCAGAGAGTGTAACCTCTGCAGTAGATAACATAGTGTATCTCCTGATGTTCCTATTGGACCATTCTCCGGTCCTCTTGATCTTGGGGCACCACCATAGGCGTCCACCTATACCGCTGTGGCGCATGCACTCAGAAGCCCTTACTGATCCTTCCTTTGAGTAGACGATTGCACAGTCCTAAGCCTTTTACTTTCATGAAACTGAGGCACCTCGGGTAATAGAGCCACTGACTGGAATGTGAAGAAATCTGTCCTTCATGGGGTTTGTCTTAAGACGTTTCATGGGGTTCGGCAATGATTGGAGAAGGATATACAAACCCTAGAGAAAAACTTTGGGGGAATCGAACAGGCGGTCCCGACTACACCAGATCGCCCGGCAGACTGGAATAAAACCCGCAAGCTGGTACTAGATGTATGGGGCCTTTTAGAAAAACATCTTTATACAGCCCGTCGCCAGCATCTTCACGCTGATGGCGATAAGACCGGGCGATGTTGGCTAGATTGGTAAAACAGGAAAATTCTCACACTCCTATCCTTTCCATAACGGACACCAATGGCTAAACAATCTACTCCCAAGAGGCTATCAATTAGGTGTTTCGCTTACACCTTAGCACCTGCTATGCCCCTCCACCCTCGATACATATGAGAAACATTGAGGCATACCTTGCATGGGTGACTCTCCCAGGGCTGACCCCGGAGGCCCGCGAAAACCTTGATCGTCCTATTACAAAGGAGGAGTTAGTTACAGTAATCCGTTCTCTTAAAACCTCGAAGACTTCTGGTAATGGCGGTTTACAAGCAAAGTTTTATCATAAATATACCAATATTTTGGCGGATAAACTTCTTGAAGTCTGAGAAATCCTTGAATCTTGGCCGGCTTCCTCCCACAATGCTGGAAGCGCTTATAATTATGGTTCCTAAACAGAATAAAGACCCACTGTACCATCGGCATATCGACCAATATCCCTCCTGAACATTGACGTTGAGGTGCTAAGTGGCGCTTTGGCCCTCCGCCCCCTACCCAATGTCTCGTCCCTGGTGCACTCGGACCAATCTGAGTTCATTCCTAAATGCAGCACTTTACATAATTTACATCGACTATCATTCCACACAATCTCATCCAGAGGAAATAGCATCAGCCTTTCTAGATATCGCACAGGCATTTGATTCTTTGCATTGCCAATATTTATGGCAGGTGTTACATAAACTCGGTTTCGGACCAGCCTATATACAATGGGTCCAGCTCCTTTACACAGACCCATGCGCTCGGGTGAAGATTGGGATAACTGTCTCGTTGATTTTCACTCTTGGTAGGGATACGAGACAGGGATGCCCTCTTTCACCGTTACTCTTCAAGCTGGCTATGGAGCCACTAGCAGCACATCTTCACCAAGTATTGAATCCATGGGGCATTTCAATTAGTGGGATCACACATGTAGTCTTCCTATATGCTGATGACACCTTGGTATATTTGTGCGACCCGTCAGTCTCAGTGCCCCACCTCATGTTACTATTGAAGGATTTTGAGAGAGTCTCACCTCTGAGAGTTTACCCCTCCAAATCTAAATTATTCCCTTTGGGCTCACTGGCAGGCTGGACCCTCAAAACCCTCCCATGATTGGCAATACCATGGGAGACCACGGATGTGCGATATCTGGGAATCCGGCTGGCACCCATGGCACAATCTTTTCATTTACATAATATAGGAAGAGTGATAGCGGGTCTCCAGACCTCTTTAAAATTCTGTCAGGGACTGCCTCAGTCGCTTATGGGGAGAGTCGATATAATGAAAATTATCATACTTCCTCATTGCCTCTTTACTTTACAAGAGTCGTTCTATATGATCCCTAGAGAATCCTTCTGGAAAATAGAAAGTATTATTGTTGATTTGTTGTGGGCAGATAAAGGTAAAAGAGTCTGACTTTCTACCTTGCAGCGCACATGAGAGAAGGGGGGGTTGGAGGTCCAGAATGTTAAATTGTACTACATGGCGGCCCACCTGCAACAGGCAATATATTGGTTCTCGCCATATAGCTCCTGGGAAAAACAACTGCTGGGAGGCTCATACGTAATGGAAGAGCTGCCATCCCTCCTGATAAGGGGAACCTGATTATCCCCGAATACTGCATATGTGGTTCGACAAGTAGCCAGTATTTGGGAGAACGCAGTCAACGGGGTAGATCGTCATGTGCCTTATGCGCCTGATAAGGCTCTGTGATCCCTACAGCCATTATGCAAAATTGCAGAGTCTATGTCGGAGGTAGCACCACCCTAGAAGATCTCTATCCTGGGGGACATTTTATTTCAATGACAGAAGCATTTGACACCTTCTCTTAGACCCAGGCCACTTTTTACAGTAAAATCTCCGCGACGGCCAGGGAGACATGGCCCATATTTTCGGATGCCCCTCCACCATCCGCTACACTCTCCACACTTCTACGAATTGTAGTGGGGTGACGCCTGGTGTCTCAGATATATTGAGCACTGTGGGGTGATCTGCCCAGTGCCCCGCTGCGGGTTCAGACCCGGTGGGAAGAGGTGGTCCCGGAGCCTTTGGCTGAGGGGGACTGAGTCACGATTTTCACCGGAGTGAGACTGGCCAACTCCAATGCCTGATTCACGTTAACGCAATATAATTTCTTACATCAAACTTACCTTACTCCACTGAAATTACATGTAATCTATAGTACGTGTCCAGATGCCTGCCCCCATTGTGGAACCCTGGGGTCCACTCTCCTACATATGGTATGGGACTGTGAGAGATTTCTCCCTTACTGGGAGCATATCTTGGAGGACATTAACAGAACCTCAGGGTGGCACATTCAGTCAACTATAAGGCAAGTTATACTAGGCCTCATACCTAACCAAGCCAAGAGAACAATTAGTAGAAAATGTATTCTCCTCTGTCTTGCACTCGTGAAACATCGTATAACTATTTGTTGGCTCTCTCCGGAACCCCCTCAACATATGGTGTGGCTTAGAGATGTGAATGAATGGGGAGTAGCACAGGAAATCCGTATGAAACATGTGCGTACAGATGAAAGATTGGGTGAAGATCTTTGAGAATGGGATGACATGCTACACACTATGTCCCTCATCACGACTTCGGCGGTCTTGCAAAAAGACCGCCGAAGCCGTTGGCGCCACAATACCGCCAGTGCTGGCGGTATTGGTGGCACCCTATTTTGACGTTTCCGCTGGGCCAACAGACGGAAACAGCGTTTCGGTCCACTTACCCAGCGGAAAAGTCACATCAACATTGCCGCCGGCTCATAATAGAGCCGGCGGCAATGTTGATGTGCAGCGGGTGCAGCAGCACTGTCCGAAATGCGGGCAGTGAAAATCCCCGATGGGGCTGTGCCTGGGGGCCCCTGCACTGCCCATGCCAAGTGCATGGGCAGTGCAGGGGCCCCCAGGCGCACCCCGAGTCCCCCTTACCGCCAGCCTTTCCATGGCGGTGTTTACCGCTGGCGGTTGGGGATTATGACCACCTGGGGGAAGCCTGGCGGCATGTTGGAGGGGCCGGCGGTATGGCCATGGCTAATGCACCATGGCCATAATACACTGGCAGAACACCGCCAGCCTGTTGGCGGTGTTACCGTCAGTGTTCTGCCGGCTGCCAGGGTCATAATGACCCCCTATAAACCACAGATGGAAGGTCCCCATACCAGCATGACTTCCGTTGACTTATGATTGCACTGCACTACTCCAAGAGGGCCTTGCTGACTGTCTCCCCCCATGCGTAGCCCCCTAAACCACACAAGTTGATATCAAATCACATTAGCAGTACCACAGATGCACAGATGGGAGAGGGAGGATGGTGGGATAGGCTGCTTAGTGTTATGAGTGTTTCTCCATATCAGGTTACGCATAGCAACTCTGCATAGCAACCTACATACATGGCGATGTATTATGAATGAGAATCTCTACTGTTAACATAAGAATGTATGCCATATGGAGTTGTTCTTCTGAAATTCAATAAAAATGTTTTTTTGTTTTTTTAAATAAGTAATGACTATTTCTGACGACTAACTAATTTTAGGGGGTGACTGTAAACTTGTAATAGACACCTTTCTAGGTCGTTCCTCTCAATCTTCTTTTGCTCTTTCCTCTATTCATAAACAATTCACAGCAGCCATTAAACAAAGATCTCTTATTGACACATGAAGAATTTGCAACTCCTGCTTACAAGAATACACATTCTTTTCACCTGTACATTTCTCCCAATTAAGGACTGATCATATCTTCATTTCTAAGCCTTTATCTGAACACATCTTAGGAGCTGAAATGGGTACCATTTTAATTTCTGATGCCCCCTGTAATTTTGGATCTAGGTCTACTTCTTCTTCCTCTGAAAGTAAAACATTGGTGATTCAATATTTCTCTTATTTTTACAGAACATTTTGAGGCTTTTATAATTGAATATTCTGCTTTGAATGATTCTCTAGATGTTTCTTTTCAGATTGTTTGGGATGCTTTCAAAGCTACTTCTAGAGATTTTATCATAACATATATCGGCAACAAAAGAAAAGGAAATTCCAAAAAAGCATTAGATCTCATGCAACACATTACGATGCCGGTTACGATTTTTGCGATCTGGCCATCAGACTGGCAGTATGGCATTCGGGAGAACGCCGCCAAGCCGGTAGTCTCCCAACTGCAACATCATGATGTTCCACCGTGGCTGGATAGTGCAGACAGTGCAACAGCACTGGCTTAGGCTCTGAGGGAGAGCTGAGGCCAATGCTGCTCCACTGTGTGCACCACGAGCACAGTCGGAATGCACACTGTTTCCATTGCAGACTGTGTGCATTCTGCATTTGCTGACGGTAAGGCCGCTGCACTGCCCACGACAAAGGCAGAGAAGGGGCCACAGGGGGGCCTGTGGCCCCTTCTCTGCCTTTCCGCCAACCTTTGCATGGTGGTGTCCCCACCATGAAAAGGTCGGCGGAAAGGCAAGTCGTGATCAGCAAAGCAGTGCAGACATTGGCACCACCATGATTGACCATGGCTTTCCACACCTTTGCAAGCATGGTATCTGTGATCCTGGTGGTTGAGGAGGTCTTGTGGCGGTCTGACTACCATCCTCCAAATCTGGCGGTCGGACCGACGAGGATTCTGTGGTCGGACCGCCACTGTAGGTACGGCGGTCCCTTGACCGATGTACTCATCAGGCCCGAAGTCCTTAGAACATTCATGTTTTATGTCCAAATATAAAACTTGTTCAGATTCATTAGTCAAGGCAAAATTTGCCTTTAATAAAATTTCAACAGTATAAGCTGCCACTTATCTTCAAAAATTGAGTGCAAAATATTATGGAGGCCAAAATAAAACAGGTAAACTATCTCAAAGTTAAAAAAGAACAAACCAAATAGACACTATTTCACAAAATTGGTCAATTCCATTATTTAAAGATAAAGATATATTAACCTAATTTACTCATTACTTCCAAAACATCTATACTCCAGAAAATGGTCCTGTATAATGGATATTGGTCTTTACCTCTCTTTCATATGTAAAGAATGTGATTTAACCACAGACTTATCTTCTCTTGATAATGATATTTCTCTCCAAGATATTCATACCGCTGACACTTCTATTAAAAAAGGCAAAGCCCCTGGACGTGATGGTTTTCCTACAGAATTATATCTTCATTTCTCTAAGCAATTGTTTCCTAAGTTAAATTGTTTATTTAGTTTCTTTCATTCGCCCAATTCTGTTACAGGTACTTGTTGAGAAGCATTAAAATGCCTGATTCCAAAAGGTAATAAAGATCCTTAATTGTGCAAAATTATAGACCAATTTTTGTGGTTAATTCTGATTATAAAATATTTGCTAATATCCTTGCTTTATGTCTAGAACCTACTTTTCCAAACTTAATTGTCTGAGAATAGTCTGGTTTCATTAAAGGTTGACTTATTTCCAACAATGCCAGACTTTTCTTTGACATTTTGTCTAAATCTAAAACTTATAAACAGTTTTAGCAGCTATTTCCTTAGATAATGAAAAGTATTTTGATCAAACGCATTGGAGTTTTCTTTTTTTCCAGTCTTTCATGGTTTGGCTTTGGACGAAAATCCATTAACCTCACCTCTCTTTCATATTCTTCTACTACTGCTTCCATATTTGTTAACAGACTAATTTCTTCTTTTTTCCCTTTATATAGAGGATTAAGGCAGGTTTGGCCCTTATCATCTCTTCTTTGTATTCATGCCCTTGAACCCTTCTTATCCAAATTCAGACAGAATAATACCATACAAAATATTATCTTTGGAGATAAACCGATTACATTTTCAGTCTATGCAGATAATATTCTTTTATATATGGCATGTCCTCTCCTGAATTTTCTTTACAATCATTTTTTGATACTGTTTCCATGTTTGCCCTCTTCCTGGTTATAAACTTAACTCTGACAAGTGTGAGATTCTCTCCCTCAATAAATGGTGCTTTATGATTTTTTATCTTCAGGATTTCTTTGGAATCCGGTTATACTTAGGTCTCTGGTTTACCAGCTCTCTAAAATATGCTATACCACTCAATTCTACTACTCTATTTTCTACCTGATCTACCTTCACTTCCCGCTGGAAACCCTTATTTATTTCATGGTTGGATAGGTTAGACTCTGTCATAATGATGCTAGTTCCCATAATTCTGTTCTGCCTCTCCACCATTCCCATCAATATACCGTCTTCCGTTTTTAATAAATGATACGCTACTCTTACTACCTTTTTATGGAACAAGGAAAAACCTCAAATATCCCTCACCAGATTACAAGGTAGTAAAGGACAAAGGGGAGTTTTTTCCAGACTTCCAATATTACCATATGGCTTTCATTTTTAAACAATCCCCTCACTACCCTGAAAATCAAATTATCACTAATCATCCCTTATGGACAGAACTTGAATTATTCTTAATCCAACCTTTTTATTTTTCAGAATTCTTTTCTTTCACCCAACACCCTTCTTCCATGTCACTTCCTATTCTTACAAATGCATGTACTATGTCCTATCAATATTTCTCCTCTTACAGAGGTAGATCAATTTCTTCAATCCTCCATCTGGTACAATAAACGTATTAAAATAAATAATAGAACATTTTTTGGAAATCCTGGATGAGCCAAAGGCTTCCTATGGACTCATCAATTTTTCCATAATCACTCACCTCTCTCCTTTTTACGAGCTCAATCTTCCTTTCTCCAAACTCCTATAAAAATAAAATTCTAATCCTTGATATCATCTATTTACACTACATACTTTTCAGTTTGTTGGCTCACTGCTCCCCCTTCTTGCATCCATCCTATACAACCATATTTGATAACCACACTTACAGCTCACCGCATTTATAGACACCCTATTTCCCCCCCTAGTGTTTGACAAAAAACAAAGCTGAAATTATAATGGGAAACAGAGTTACACACTTTTTTCTCCATGTTTATGGAAGGAAATATGGCACAAAATCTGTAAAACCTCCCTTGTTGCCAACACTACTCAAACTTTATTTTTCATTTATAATTGTCTCCTCATCAATACAGCTTCCTTACATAAATTTACCCCACCGTTCTAGCATCCTGTCGTCTTGTACTGTTTCTTTTTTAGATATTAAACACATTTTATTTGAATGCCCCAACACTTATTGATTTTGGTTACAGGGTTGAAAACAAATCAAAGCCATATTCCATACACACAGACCTTTTTCCTTCACCAACCTAGTTTTAGGAAGCCTTTCAAATGCCTGGTGTGGTTGTCCCCTTTAGGTACAAATTGTTGATTTACTAACTTCTGTTGCATTTCAACAAATCACCATAAACTGGAAAAATGCTCCTTATATATCCTTTCAAGCATGGTGGTACGGTGTTTGTTACAACCGTAGACTACACAGAGCTGATGTTACCCCAATGTTTGTGCTATCAAAAGAAATAATCTTTGGTCTCCAGTAACACATTTCTTAGATTCCTCTACTTTGATGACTACCCTACATCAACCCCTAAATGATGAAGTCTGTAAACTACCTTAAATTCATTATTAACTTACCGGGTCACTACCAATGGTAATGTGTTATTTAATTATTTTCTTGTAGTTTACACTCTACAGTCTTCCCTCTTTTCTCCCTTCCTTCCTATGTTCACATATGAATATATCTACTATATTATGCTATTTACTACTCAATTGTATTCATTATATTTTTACTTCATCATAATGTTGACTGATTTTGCTATTTTCTCTTTTTTATGTTCAATAAACTTCACTTTACAAACTAAAAAAAAGAAAGGCCAGTTTAATGAGATGTAACCTGCTTGTTTTTGATAATTTGAAAAGATATACCCTAAGAATGAAATGCAGTGATTGAAACTAGCCATGATGGCTCCAAAGGGAGGGAAAATGGGTGTGAACTGTTGTTTCTAACCTCACATGAGTTGGTTGGAACTCAGGAGGGCAAAACCAAAGCACAAATGTATATGTTGGAAACAAAAAGGGTTTTACAATCAAAAGTTGCTGGTACGTGAAGTGTAAATCAGAAATGTCTAATATCTCTTTCAGTCCCAATACAGTTAGGGAAAGGCATGATTTATGTTGAGGTTGGCACCACAAAGAACAGGGCAGCCAATTTGACACTAAAAAATCCAGCAGAATTGTTATCGACTCATGTCAGTTATTTTCCGACACATTTGTGGAAGTATGAAAATTTACTTGACAAAAAGGTTGTATCACCACCGACAATTTAATTTCACATAAACTACTCTTTCAGTGACAGGAGATAGGAGAAGAAAGGCAACAATTCTCATCTCAGTCAATTTTAGTAATGAAGAGCACAATGTGTAAATTCCTAGGCACTACAATGATTTACCTTACACTTTCAATCAGTCAAACTTGAATTACAGGTGATCATCTTTCAGGGACTAGTTACTCTCATTTGTTCAATAGGCAGAAACTGCTGAGCACAGTAGGGCAAAGTTAGCTTTAGGAAGAATGAAAAGAGGAAAGAGGTTGAGGCGGTTTATCAATGGACTGGGTAAGCTACCTGACATTTTTCAGACTATGAGAGGCCATTAGAATGTGAGTATATCCACCATCAATAACCCTCTCTATAATCAGCTAGAAAAGGGCATACACCTGCAGAAGGGAAGTGAGGAAAACACTATGATCAACATGTCTGAAGAAGAAACTATGGGCCTCTTTACGAGTTTGGTGGTTTGATGAGCGGACCGCCAAACTCATGGGAAGGATGCCACAGTCAAACCGGTGGCGTCCCCCAAGCGTATTACAATGCTCCCGCCGGGCTGACAGGTGGGAACCTTTATTTTTGAGTTCTCGTCAGACTGACTGGCAGGAACAATGCTACGATATTGTCTCAGCTTCCTCAAGGGAGCCAAGGCCAATATTGTAGCACACTAGCACCATCGCAATGCACACTGTCTGCAAATTAGACAGTGTGCATTCCAAAGGTGTAGGCCAGTGGGGGCCCCTGCACTGCCCGTGCCAGGGGCCCCATCGAGGCCCTCGGCACTGGATTTCCACCTGCCTTTCCATGGCCGGTGACCGCCATAGAAAGGCTACGGAATAATCACTTGTAATCAGCCAGGCGCCGCTGAGTTCAGCACCACCGTGGCTGAGTACAACTGAGACCACAGTCAACCCATCGGGAACGATGTTACTGACAGTGACGGTGGTCTCCTGGCAGGTCCACCCACCAGGGTTGTAATGTGGTGGTCGGACCGCCTGGAGTATAGCGGTCCTGCCATCACCGCGAGTGTGGCGGTCCTCAGACCGTCACACTCATAATGAGGCCCTCTGAGTCCTGAGAAATTCGAAAGGGCCCTAAGTGAGGCCATTCACACAGGGAAAATACATTTATTAAATAGACCTTTATAAGGACGAGGATGTCATGTTTGAAATGCTCAGTTTAAAAAAAAAAAAAATTTGGATCACCTTGAAAGAAGAGTGGTCAAGCTTCTTCTTCTCAATGATATACCCAAGATTAATGGATGTGCTTACAGAGCGTCTACAAAGGGTCAAAAGTGGAACCATCTAGCTTGGACTTGCCTATGATTGTGCAATTGAATTTGATGAACAAGCAGGTATAGATAGGTTTGAGAAGTACAGATTTTCATATTGTAGGGGCTTTAAAATTCCCTCCATCAGGACACCTTCTGGTATAGGGTATACGGATAGCTGTTATGAGTGCCCTGAAGGCCCTCATACCTTTCATCAGTTATCTTATTGAATGTATTTGTGGAACAAATGGATTACTAGCTAAGTTCTTCTTAGCAAGGGAGTTTATCCTTCTTCTTTATCTATATACAGAGGTACCCATGTGGTTGTGGATCAGGCTGTGGTCTCCTCTCCTTGGTCTCTCTCCCCACTCTTCTCCCTGTGTTGTATATATTCATTTGAGCACCCTGAGGAAGGTGCATGGCCACATTTTGATTGAGCACCGAAACACGCATCGGTGTCAACATTTTGGGGATCTCAAAATTGGGATATACACAACAAGATGAAATGATCATTGTTACTTTGGTTTAAGAGTTATATTCATTGGATATTGTAAAAAGAAATGCAATGGAGCATCATAGTGTTGAATGGTTTTTAATTTGGTGTGATATCTGATGTGAATAGTATGGTAGATGGATGTTGTGTGATATGAGCGAATGAAGAATGATTCTACTATTTTAGTGGATCTATGTAGGGCGAATGGTGATTAGAGTAGGAGTAGCAATGTGAATGAAATATGAACAATGTTTTCAAGAAAGTGGTGTGTCTAATTGTTTTATGTATAAGAAGGAAAAGTATTATGAATATGAATATAATGTGGTTTGATAAAATAAATGAAAAAAGGAAATTAAATGTATTGTGCATTCTTATCTTGAAGATTTGGCTCAACACACATACATGGAAAAGCATTGAAGTCTTGACTAGTGCAACCTGTAAATCTATAGGGCAGGTGGTTATTGTTCTTATGTTTGAGTTAGTTTTCCCTTACATCCCCCCCCATATATTACATTCAAAGGCCTTCTTTTTCTTTTCATAAATAGGAAGCACACCTATGGAGATGAAACACATGACTGTGTGTTCCCTAAATAGGAGAGCTTCACGAGACAGGGGCATGCATGCATCTGCTATTCCCTATTTGTCCGGTCCCTTTTTGAACTGAAGGTGAACATGAGGTTCACTTACTTCCCACAAGTCAAGCACTGGGTTAGTAGGCCTAATGAGTAAAGCCATAATTGTGAGAGAAGGGTTTGGAGCAATTGGTGGTCTAAAAACCTATCCGCTTTATCAGTTCACTTAAAAAAATTAATTCTTACATCAACATACTGGCACAAGCTTAACTTTATCCCATCCTGTGAGTATGGCAGTGAAGAACAGAATGATGTCAGATAGTCAACGTAGATACCCACATAGCCTCCACTAAAGATAAATGTAAGCCTGGGCCTGCTGGACAGCCTCAGCATTTAAGGTAGTTGCCTGGATTGCTGCACGTTAAGAATTTCAGCCACGCATGTAAATAACCCCTTTCCAGATGAATCTGTAGCGCTCAATATACACATAAGAAATAACAGTCAAATTTCATCCCTCTTCTTGTGCAAAAGAGGACAAACACCTTCTTAAGAACCTTGACACGCAGATTCACTGTCTGGCAAGACTAGCTACCAACTGTCAGATGTCTTTAAGGTATGTGTAAGAGTGAAAGAAATGAGTGTGGTAAATAAAATAATTAAAAAAAGAAAATACTGTGCAAGATTATTCAGTAATATTTGTACAAGGAGGTATTATTTTTCTTACCCAATGGTGGTCCTAAAAGGGGAACACAACATAACAACATTATAAATGTTGCTGGATGTTCTTTGTCTTGCAGTAAGAACTTCAGCTGGTTTCTAAAACCTGGGAAGTGCAGAACAATTCCTTCTTAGGCAGGAAAATTGCCTGGATATTTTTCCAGGAGACCTAGGATGTTGCCTACTGAATCGAAGAAGTGAATTCCCATCTGTGGTTAGCACATGCCCTTGTGGGATGATCAAAAGGTCTAGAAAAACTAGACTATTTTGACTCATGGTGCTGGTGAAGTGAAGGTGCGGTCCTGAGGCTTGATCCATATCATGACTTCTTAGCTTCTTTTTCTTCTGTCGACCAAATAGAGAAGGTGGCATTGATGTACCGCTTCTTTGGTCTAATTAAGTTTTCCAACGGTTAGGGAGATTGTAAATGTATTTAATTGTGAAACTATGTTTCGCAATGATACTGTCCATTGAAGTACCATCAGTAGACACAGTAGTTTATTCTGACCAGAGGTCATAAAACACAATAAGAAAGAGACGACAGTGCATCAACTCTAAAACCATAAAAATAAGATATGCATGGGCTATTCACAGCCAGCATTTTGCAGTATGTTTGTAGTACTACAAGACATACTACAAAATGCTATTCATAAGCTTTTATGTTTAATTGGCCAGGCACCGACAAGATTTTTTAAATCAAATTCGAATCATCCAATATCTTTCCAATAATGCCTTTATTTTCTTCAACAAACACGAAGAAAGCCAATGTGTTTCGTCACCATCTGTGAACTTCCTCAGGGCATAACAATCAGGAAGGGGTTTAAGGAGGGACATCTACCTCACCGTAAAAGAGTAATCCCATACCTATTCATAAACTGCACTTCTAAAGTTACTGAAGCCAAAAATGGAGCCAAAACGGTAGTAAGCTCAGGGATAAGTCCAGCACCATACATGGCCAACCACTGTTCCTGAAGCACCCTCCCATTGAACTCAATAAGCTAGGGAATTAAAATAAACTTCATATGAAGTAATGTTAAAATAAATTAAATTAAATTAAATTAAATTAAATTAAATTAAATTAATTAAAATAGCTAAAATGATCAATAACTCTAATTTAATGTTAGGAAAATAAATAAAATGAGTACACATTTTACATTTAATTATAAAATATTTTGTTTTAACTTTTGTGCATTTACAAATGAATGTACCAATTGGATGGAAATTTGGGGGCAGATGTATGATCATTTCATTTTGCGAGTCTTTAATTGCGATTTTTTTCATGACTCGCAATTAGAGAGTCACAAAATGAAACGTTTTAATGGGTCTCAGACACATTTAGTGATTCCCAGTGGGGTCGCAAATGACCCTATCATGAGGTAGGTCTCAATTTGCGACCCATCGGGAATGGGCAGCACTCTCAGGGACGGTGGCCTGCAGAGGACAGCACGCTTCCGTGCATTACAAAAAAAAATGAAAGGGAAACTTTTCATTTTTTCAGAGCAGGCAGTAGTCCCTTGGACCAATGCCTGCTCTGAAAAAATGTTGGCGCTCCCATTCATAAAGAGGAAGAGATCCCTTGGGGACTCCTTCTCGTTTGTGAATGGTTACCACCAAATTGAAGTTGGTGGTAATCTGCAAATGTTTTGTGACCGCAACCCTGTCGCAAAACATTTTCACATACCACTGCAACTCGCTTTTAGGAAGGGATGCCCTGCGCACACCCCTTTCTCATAGCGACTCACAAACCTATTTTGCGATTCTGTAAATAGTTTACTGAATCGCAAAATTGAGTTTAAACATACCAAAATGTATTTTCTTGTTGCAAGCAGCACTATTCTGCTAATCTGGCTGTTTGTGACAAGGAAATAGCTACGTACATCTGGCCCTTGGTTTTTTAATTTAGACTTGAGAAAATAATTTTAATGCAATTTAATATTATTGAACTCATTACATTTTTTATTCAAAATAATTCTATAGGGTTTTCCTATTCAGTTCTACATTTAAAATAAATATATAATATTAATTTGGATTGTTATTTTATGATATGCAATGCAGATTTGTGGAGCATACCACCACCCAGAAGGATATCCTGGAGCTGAATACGCATGAGTCTAGCTACACTTAGGGACAAGTTAGACTACTCAAAAAGCCAGCTCTTTAGCTTCTTGTGGAATTCAAGAAATTAGAAGGAGGCCCTTATGTGCAACAGTAGGTCATTTCAAGCTTTAGGAGCAATGTAGGAGTAGGCTTGACGGATGGATCTGGTTTTCCATATGTGTGGTATTTGTGCAAGTAGGAGTCCAGACAAGTGGAGGTGTCTTAAAGGTTTGTGAAAAATTATGTGTTTGATGAGGTATTCTGGGTCAATGTTATCTAGTGCTTTGAAAGTGTCAGGGTAGAGTTTGAACTGTATACGCTTGTGAATGGGGAGCCAGTTGAGCTCCTTCAGGAGTAGTGTGATATGAGTGCAGCATAAGAGGTTAAGAGTGATGCTGGTTGCTGAGTTTTGAATTGTCTGGAGCCTTCTGGGGAGTTTTTCATGGATTTCGCCATAGAGGATGTTCTAATAATCCATCTTGCTTGTGGCCAGCGCATTTGCGATGAGTTTTTCTTAGCATCTTCAGGGTATGGAAGAATGAGGTTATGATGCATAGACTTGAGTAGTCATGTCCAGTTTGCTATGGATGATCCCAAGGTTCTTGGCATTGTTGGCCCTAGATGTGGCCATGAGGTGAAGTCCTATGGTGATGTGCTCTTTCCAAAGACCACAATTTTGGTCTTGTTAGTGTACATCTTTAGACAGTTGATCTTCATCCAGTGGGCAATTTCAGTCATGCAGGCATTGAACTTGATCCAGGTACTGGGGGTCTTGTCTGTGTGGGAGAAAATGAGTTGCACGTTACCGTGTAGGAGATAATGTTGATGTTGTGAGAGCTGATGATGCCGGCTAGAGGGATCATGTACCCTTTGAAGAGGATCAGGCTCTTTCAGGATCCCTGCAAAAATCTGCAAATGAGATCACAGGTGTCCAAGGTGTACAGTGTCAGGCTGACTGAGTGCTTCTAGTCAGGAAGGAGAAGATCCATTGGTGTGCGTGACCTTGGATTCTGATGTCATATAGGCTTTGGATGAGGAGCAGTGGGAGTCTGTGTCAAATGCTGTGGAGAGGTCCAGGAGGAAGATGGAGGCCGCGTCTTCTCTGTCCACAGTCATGTGAATGTCACCTGTGGTGGCAAAGAAGGCAGTTTCAGTGATGTGGTTGGCTTAGAAATCAAACTTAGCGGTGTTGAGGAGTTGGTGGTCACTGAGGTACTTGGTGAGGTGTCTGGTAATGATGTTCTCTAAGACTGTGGTGGGGAATAACAGGGAGAGCAGCCTATAGTTGGTGAGCGTTAAATGACCTGCAGAGGATTTCTTCATTAACAGAAAGACAGTTACATGTTTCCAAGCATGCAGGAAGGTCACGGAAGAGCTGAATGCATTCAGAATGGGTGTGAGCATGGTGTGATGGAATGCAGTCCTCTGGAATAGGCGTGATATGTGCTTGGGTCCGATTTCACTCCTGAGTCGATGGACTTCATGATGGCAGTGGTTTCCTCTGGGGTGATGACAGGCCATTTAGTTAACATTGGTTCTTTAGATAGGATTGAGAGGTGTTTGGTGAGGTCTGTCAGGTCCTGTTGCAGACTGAAGTTGTTGTAAATTACAGTCATTTTGTTTCTTAAGAACTGAAAGAGATTGTTCCAGAGGTTCTGCGAGGAGGTATTCGAGTTGGAGGAGGCTGATGGTAAGGTGAAATCTTTCACAATAGCAAAGATTTCCTTGCTTCTGTTGCTGCTGGAACCGTTGTGGTCCTCCAAAGTTGTATGTTTGGTGATAGATCATTTGGTGGTAGCACCAGAGGGTGGTTTTGAGCGTGCTCTTGTCTTCAATGTCCTGGCTCATTTTCCAATTGTTCTCCTGTTGTTTGCAGAAGCTTTGTGCAGTCTGGGTTCTTCCATATACCAAATAGTCTGGGCTCAGGATCATGTAGTATTGCTTTGTTTGAAAGAGGCTAGTGAGTTGGCCCAGAAGGTGATCCAATTTTTGAAAATCTTAATAGATTTGGGGAGGCCGTTTCTTTGTTCAGGTCAGTTTATATTGAAAGCGGTGTTCCACCCTTTGTCAATGATGCTATTCCAGGCTTGGTGGGCTAGTCTGGTGTTGGTTCATTTGCATTGAACTGGGGCGGGGATGCTGAAATTGATTAGGGTGTGGTCCATCCAGGAAATTGGTATGGGCTTGTTGACTCTGATGTTATTAAAGTTGGTAAAAATAGGGTGCAGGTTGTGCTTGCTAACGTTGATAGGTCCCTTTACTCATTGGGTGAGCCACAGGATTCTAAGGTCTTCAAACCGTGCTCTTGATTTGGGATTAGCGTGGTCTTCCAGGTGGAAGTTCAGATCTCTGAGTAGGATGTATTTGCTAGCTTCAAGGGCAAGTGGAGCAATAAAGTGTGTGATGGTGTCAGTGAAGTTGGTGCACAGTCCCTGTGGTCAGTAGATGACAGTGCCACTTGGGGTTAAGTTGGCTGTGAAGTAAAGTTTAAAAGACGTGATGTCTGTCTTGCCTGGCAATCTTGTTGCCATGGGTGTGGGGGATGGCTGTGGCAATATCAGGTGTTCATGCAGGGTTCTGCCAGGTTTCCATGATGAAAAGTAGGTCAGGTGCATTGTCGTGTAGCAGGTCCCAGATCTCTGTAGTGTGTCTGGGGAGTGAGTGTGTGTTGAGGAGCAGGCATGCAAGTGTGGAGTGTTGTGTGGGTAGTTGCAGGATTGAGTGAGTGTGAGAGAGTTGGGTTTTGGGTGCTCTCAGTGCGGTGAGTATTGGGTGTGGGTAAGTGCATGGCAATTTGCATGAAGTGCAGGAGAATGCTCCCTCGCTGTTGTGTGGTTTGGTGAGGCAGGAGCGTGTGGAGCAGCAGCCTGGGTTGAGGGTGCAAAGTGTCGCAGCATGCTAGCATTGGGAGGGGGAGGACCAGGGTTCCTGGTGCTGGGTGCCTCATGTGTCCCTTTTACACCAGTGCAGTGGCAGCCATAAAGTAGGTCCTGGAAAGGAGGAGAAGTGATGTCACATCGTAGATGGATGATGGGAAATCCAGTGTTGTCTGACTCATTTCCATCAGTCACTTCTTGTGAAGATGGATGCTGGAAATGAGTCCTCTTGCTTGGCTTCTTCTTTTAAAGACAATTTTGGTGGTAAATCAGTGATGTCACTTCCCGTGCAAGTGGATGATGGGAAATTGAGTGATTTCACTTCCTTTGTAGATGTAACTTCCTGTTGAGATGGATGATGGAAATGAGTCATCTTGCTTTTTTTTCTTCTAAAGACAGTTTTGGTGGGAAACCAGTGATGTCACGTCCTGTGCAGATGGATGATGGAAAATCCAGTGATGGCACCTCCTGTGCAGGTGTCACTTCCTATGAAGATGGATGATAGGAATGAGTCCTCTTGCTCGTTTTTTTTTCTCTTAACAGCAGTTTTGTCAGGAAACCAGTGATGTCACTTCCTGTGCAGATGAAGGATAGGGAATTTATTTTCTGTTAGAGAGTGCTGCAGTGTTATTTTACTATTAAATTACGTGTGTAAGTTTCGATCAGTTCCTTTTTCAGGAGATTGAGACATGTAAGTTTACACTATTGAGCAGGGGCGTCTCCTTCTCTATGGCGGAGGAGCGTCGCCCCCCCCCCCCGGCTGAGCCAGCAGAAGAAAAATAAAACAATAGTTTACTATTGTTTCATTTTTCTGCTGCTGACTCAGTAAGCAGTGGAGGGAGGGGCGGGCTGGGCTACAGGAGGTGGGAGGGGGGAGGAGGCGAGAGTGTGCACCTAAGTGCACAAGTGTGTTTGACCAGCCATCTGAGGCCAGCCAAACACACATGCACATTTAGGTATATCCAGCCTGGATGTGATTCACAGCCGGGCTGGAGAAACTGCACAGACCCCATGGCTGTGTCTGAGTGGCTGTCCAAGCCACACAGACCAATCCTGGCACTGTTTTCATAGCATAAAAGCAGCACCAGGATTGCTGGGGAGCCTGTGCTGGTGTCCCAGCATTGGTGTCCTAGAGAATGCTGGGACACCACATCCAGGAAAGAGGTGAGCAAGCCGGCAGGAGATGGGTGAACCGTGGCAGAGGTAAGTTTATTTTATTTTTTTATTTTCACCACCCCCACTCCGTCTCCGGCCCCCTGCCCTTCCACCTTGAAATTTGCGACAGACGTCGCTGCTATTGAGTAACTTTACATTAAAATGTTGTGAATAACCAAAAGTAGTAAAGTTATTCAAAAGTGTAAGAGTACATTTTCACATGTAAATTACTAACAAGTGTAACTTACATTTGCAAATAACCTTTAAGAGTCCACAGTTGCTTACTTCAAGCATTCACTGATCTTTACAGCTGTCCTAAGAAATTTAGAAATGGCATAGCATATTTTCAGGAAATTTAAAGTTGGTAAGTGTGCTAAAACTCTCCTACAACTTTTTATTTCAAGAGATCGGAGAAAAGGTTTCAAATATCTGTATCTAGAAAGAATAAATAAATAGCAAAAAAAGTGAAAATGTATACATGCCTGCCTAGAAACTGAGGGCCTCATTACAACTTTGGCGGTCAGACGAGCCAACTGCCAAAGCCGTGGGGAGGAGGCTGAAGTCATGCCGATGGCCTCCCCCCAGTCGTATTACGATGTTTTCAGCTGGCTGAACGGTATAAACATCGTATTACAACATTTCCTCTAGTCAGCCTGGTGGAAATAGTGGCAAAGCATTGGCCTTGGCTGCTGAAGCCAATACCGTCACACAACAGCACCCTCAGAATACGCGCTCTCTGCAGTACAGACAGTGCGCATTCCGGGGGTGCTCACAGGGTGGTGCTGGCAGGATGGCAAGGTGGCCCCCAGCACTGAATTTCTGCCAGCCTTTTCATGGCGGGGACCCCACCAAGAAAAGGCTGGCTAAAAAGGGCTAGTGATCAGCATGGCAGTGCTAAACTCAGAGCCACTGTGGCTGACCACAACTTGGACCGCCGCCACACCATCGGGATCCATGATCGTGGCAGTGGCGGCGGTCCCCTGATGCTCCGACGGGCAGGGTCATAATCTGGTGATACCGCTGGTTTGGTGGTCCTTAGTTCATGGAACTCATAATTAGGCACTGAGTCACACAGGCAACCTGTGGCATACTGCTCTGGAGCTCTCAATTTACGACGACTGACCAAGCCTGCTAACAGACCCACTTTGAAATGCCTCAATAAATTCACTCATACAAGCCATTACAATTCTTTGCTAATATGTATGCCCTTACATACAGTTTCCTCAGCTCAATATCCTTTCTTTCACTTGTCACATGCCAAGGATAATTCACTTTGGGTGCACAATCTCCAGTGAGAAAAATTATCAATATAGCTAAGACATAGAATCAAGTGCAGGGACAGCACCGATCACAAAATCAGGGATCTCTCTTGTAAGCGTTTCCTAAAGTTTCGACCAAACTGAGACCTACAACACAATGGGAACCCACCTCCTTGTCAAAGTACCACAACCTGATCTCTTGATGAGAGATATATTTGGCGTTCATATAGGGAAGGCCTAAGGCCTTCTTTAAGAGTTTTTCTTCAGTCACCTATGATGGATTTCTGTCCATCTATCTCCAAATGCCCGTTCCATCAAAGACCATGCCTATAATTTAGAATTTTACACTTTTAACTACGGTGGGACATGCATACTGTATACCAACTGAAAAAAGAGAGGGACTGGGAGAATTGTGGTCCAGTGTACGGTCTTCCAAGACCTAGATATGTAAAATAAAAATAGTACACTGTTCCAGTAAATATACAAGCAGGGAGAGGAAGACTCAGTATTATCAGGCGAGCCCTCAAGCATCCACTAGGATGCTAAGCATCATCATTGGGTGATCTCCTCGTCAGACCGGCACTGCAATGTCTGGCGGGCCACCCCACACAAGGTGGTGGAACTCAGCCGAAAATAATATAGCAGAAATAATGAGGTCTGCAGAAAGTACTGACGGTAAGAAAGAAATAAGGGAGAGACAAACGAATTAAAATTGACTCTGAGCCTTAGGCATCATGATTTAATAACTCAGAAAAAGAATCAGGCCATGGGGAATAATGTCCCACTATCCTCCATGGAAAGGAAAAAAGGTGGTGTACCTAGTCCTAACACAGTGTGGTCAACATGTGTCGCGCCTCTGCGGTCAAAAAATGATCCCTTGGCGCTTCATCAGGAACGTAATGACTACTCCTCCTTATTACACAAAACAAAAAAAGGCTAAGTGCTGAGAAGTCACTTACTGAACGAGGACTACTTGGCACCGTCAATTGGTCAGTAGGTCGCCCTGCATGAAAACAGAAAAAGACATACATTGGTGTCTACAAAGTGAAGGAAAAGTGAAAAACGCAGTCGCCCCGTAACAAAGTGTGACACAATGAACAAGACACAGACGGCTTACCATCCCATAGTAGAGAAAGGGCATCATAGGAACGTGCGAGCCTCAAACCAAAGGGACTAAACTAGGTGTAAAAAATAAAATGTTATTAAATGTTATAATGCACGGATAGAGTACACACTCGTAAATGGTTAAAATATAGTTTATGAGTACACCATGTATATAAAGTCACTAATTCCGACTCCCAAACGTGTCTCAACTATGCTGATGTGAATCTAGCTGTAAATATAAATATAGATATAAGCACCATGCCACAGAGAAAGACTAGGCTTTGTTGGAAAACATCAGGTTTGTAATGAAATTTGCTGAAAAAATGAGAAAAATGTATACCAAGACCATTAAATCACCAGTAAATGAGACTAACACCGGTGCTGCAACTTAGAAATCTAACTTCCTAGCCAAGAAAACGAGTCACTATAAAGTGAATCAGGATAGCCAAATAGGAAAATATCATATGTGTAAGGAGATTATGACCGAGCCGGCAAGGCTCGTGTAAGAAATAAAAAAACAGTCTGAGCATTTATAATCCAACGCTCGTCACCGGGACAGAGCAACAGGAAGAACTTACTTGTAGTCTTCCTCTGGTCCATCGGTGAACCTGCCCCGTGTCGCGTGCCTGGAAACAGTAGCACAGCGTCCCGGGGGATATAAATATCCAAAATACGGTGCGCGAATACTCGCGTGGTCCTGGTACTCAGCAGTGTCCGATTCCGTTCATAGAACTAGAAAACGGACTACACGCCAAAACACGGCGGCCATGTTGGTAGTAGGATTCACTAAAGGAGCCATAGATGAATATGTGGAAGTCAATTGTGAGCAGGGAGGGAAAAAAACTGAAGGGTATTGAATGGTATCCATGGATAGCGGTGAAAAATAAGAACATGTAGGCAATACAAATTAATGTGTATAAAACACTAATGTGTATAAAAAATGACAAATATCATGTACAAAACTTATGTAAATGGCAAATGCAAACAATCTGCCCGGATAAGCTGGATAACTGACAAATCCCTGTACAAGTCTACAGGACAGGGAAAAGTATAAAGGGCATGTTCTTGCAAACCTATATAGGTAATGTGGCAACACCAATACAATAGTCAGTGTATTTGAAAGTTACAATAGTCAGGTGGTATCGAGTCAGGGAGAAGGCAAAAATAGAACTCCTTTAGGGTGATAGAGTACACCACGGGATCTCATCATTAAGGCCCTCACTGGATGTCTTAAGTCTGAAAATACAATGTTGTTCAGTTCGGAATAGATACTTGGGATCACTGTCATTATCTCTAGGTACCTGTAATACCACCCACCATAAGTCGTCAGGGCCATGGTGTGTTTCAGGGAAATGTGAACTCAATTTGGTAGTAATAAGAGAACACCTGATATTACTACGATGTTCATTAATTCTCTGTTTGACAGGTCTAGTCGTCATGCCAATGTACTGCAAATTGCAGGGACAGGTAATCATATAAATACATTGTTGAGTATTGCAATTCGTATGTCTGTTCAGATACCAGGTGCCAACATATTTCAGATCCAATTGGTCAACCCGTTTGGTCAAGCAACAAACATTACAAGAGCCACATGGGTAGTGTCCGGTGACCGGAGGTAGATTCCATAAAGTTGTCTGCTTTGAAAGATCTGAAATATGTTGGCACCTGGTATCTGAACAGACATACGAATTGCAATACTCGACAATGTATTTATATGATTACCTGTCCCTGCAATTTGCAGTACGTTGGCATGACGACTAGACCTGTCAAACAGAGAATTAATGAACATCGTAGTAATATCAGGTGTTCTCTTATTACTACCAAATTGAGTTCACATTTCCCTGAAACACACCATGGCCCTGACGACTTATGGTGGGTGGTTTTACAGGTACCTAGACATAATGACAGTGATACCAAGTATCTATTTCGAACTGAACAACGTTGTATTTTCAGACTTAAGACATCCAGTGCGGGCCTTAATGATGAGACCCCGTGGTGTACTCTATCACCCTAGAGGAGTTCTATGTTTGCCTTCTCCCTGACTCGATACCACCTGACTGTTGTAACTTTCAAATACACTGACTATTGTATTGGTGTTGCCATATAGGTTTGCGATAACATGCCCTTTATACTTTTCCCTGTCCTGTAGACTTATACAGGGATTAGCCATTTATCCAGCTTATCCAGGAAGATTGTTTGCATTTGCCATTTACATAAGTTTTGTACATGATCTTTGTCATTTTTTATACACATTAGTGTTTTGTATTGCCTATATGTTCTTATTTTTCACCACTATCAATGGATAGCATTCAATACCCTTCAGTCTTTTTCCCTCCATGCTCACAATTGACTTCCACATATTCATCTGTGGCTCGTTTAGTGAATCCTACTACCAACGTGGCCGCTGTCGTTTTGGCGTGTAGTCCGTTTTCTAGTTTTATGACCGGAATCGGACACTGCCGAGTTCCAGGACCATGCGAGTATTCGCGCACCGTATTTTGGATATTTATATCCCCCGGAACGCTGTGCTACTGTTTCCAGGCACGTGACCCGGGGCAGTTTCACTGATGGACCAGAGGAAGACTACAAGTATGTTCTTCCTGTTGCTCTGTCCCGGTGACGAGCGTTCGATTATAAATGCTCAGACAGTTTTTTTATTTCTTACACGAGCCTTGCCGGCTCGGTCATATTCTCCTTACACATATGATATTTTCCTATTTGGCTATCCTGATTCACTTTATAGCGACTCGTTTTCTTGGCTAGGAACTTAGATTTCTATGTTCCAGCACCAGTGTTGGTCTCATTTACTGGTGATTTAATGGTCTTGGCATACATTTTTCTCATTTTGTCAGCAAATTTCATTACAAACCTGATGTTTTCCAACAAAGCCTAGTCTTTCTCTGTGGCATGGTGCTTATATCTATATTTATATTTACAGCTAGATTCACATCAGCATAGTTGAGACACGTTTGGGAGTCGGAATTAGTGACTTTATATACATTGTGTACTCATAAACTATAGTTTAACCATTTACGAGTGTGTACTCTATCCATGCATTATAACATTTTATAAAATTTTATTTTTTACACCTAGTTTAGTCCCTTTGGTTTGAGGCTTGCGCGTTCCTATGATGCCCTTTCTCTACTATGGGATGGTAAGCCGTCTGTGTCTTGTTCATTGTGTCACACTTTGTTACGGGGCGACTGCGTTTTTCACTTTTCCTTCACTTTGTAGACACCAATGTATGTCTTTTTCTGTTTTCATGCAGGGCGACCTACTGACCAATTGACGGTGCCAAGTAGTCCTCGTTCAGTAAGTGACTTCCCAGCACTTAGCCTTTTTTGTTTTGTGTAATAAGGAGAAGTAGTCATTACGTTCCTGATGAAGCGCCAAGGGATCATTTTTTGACCGCAGAGGCGCAAAACATGTTGACCACACTGTGTTAGGACTAGGTACACCACCTTTTTTCCTTTCCATGGAGTACAGTGGTACATTATTCCCCATATTAACTCCTTGTGTTTCCTTTTTTAATCTTGGCCTGATCCTTTTTCTGAGTTATTAAATCATGATGCCTAAGGCTCAGAGTAAATTTTAATTTGTTTGTCTCTCCCTTATTTCTTTCTTACCATCAGTACTTTCTGCAGACCACATTATTTCTGCTATATTATTTTCAGCTGAGTGCCACCACCTTGTGTGGGGTGGCCTGCCAGACATTGCAGTGCCGGTCTGATGAGGAGATCACCCAATGATAATGCTTAGCATCCTAGTGGATGCTTGAGGGCTCTCCTGATAATACTGACTCTTCCTCTCCCTACTTGTATATGTACTGGAACAATGTACTATTATTATTTTACAGACTGTGTACCAACACCTTCAGGCTTAGGTGTATAACGCACTGCTCCCTCTAAAGAGCTAAGAGGCAAGTGTGTAGATCTAGGACATCTGTAAGAGACTGTCCTGTGTTGGACCCTTCCCACGATGAATGTTGCAGTCTGTGTACATTACCACACTGCCTGCAGCACATGATAAGAGAAAAACAATACTGGCCCTCAGCCACAGTTGTGTGTTCTAGAGACAGTACTTAGTGTGGGCTGCGGCATCAAGAAAGACAATGTGTCATCACAAAACTATCCCCTAGTGTGCACATGCTGCAAAGGAGTGCACCAGTGAAATCCAGCAAGATTTGTTGGCCATCTTGAATCATGGGGTGGGACCAGCCTATAAATAGCAGCCACACCCAAACCATGCTACCAGTTATTGAGGACTCAGCAAGGCAATAATAGCAGCTTCTCAACCGGAACTCACCACTGGAATCCTGGTTGGAGGTTCTTCAGGGATGCATGACTGTGAACTGGTGGAAGTCAGAGTGTTGAATTTGAGCTGACTTTGAGAATTCAAGTGTGTAGAGCTAAGTGGATTTGTTCAGGAAAGAGCGAAAGCCTAGATGTTTAAGAAAAAGCCAAAGATTGACAGCCACTTAAGGAGGTGGAACAAAAGACTAACAAAAACTAGTTGGTTTACCATCAATGTTGATGATGACAGGACTTCTATGAAGTATACTTCCTGAGTACTGATAGTTCCGACCTTCGTGAGATCTGGGTTAAAATATTCCCAAAAGACCAGAAAAAGATCTTTAGTAATCCATCAGCAGTTTTCACCCCTTAAGTCAAGGGAAGGTGACTCGATGGAGTCTGGAATAATGTGATCTTCATCAGCAGTGCAAAATAAAAATATACATGGGCTCAAGGATGTGGGGAGGCTGGGACTATAGTGTAAGTTATTGTTTGTGAAAAGGTTCTGTTGTACTAATTGTTTACTTGCTTTATGTGAACTCAGACCATTATAAAACTAATGCTTTTTCCAAGGACCAGGGAGTAGAATCCAGTGTTTAGTTAACCCACTTCTACTATGCGCAGGTAGGGGACTCATCCTTTAACACCTGTTCTTACATGACTCATATGTCCGTGCGAAAATCAGCACTAATCTATTCAATGGTCAACAGGATCTACTCCCCAGTTTCCCCTTCTTAATCCCTTCCCCCAGGTCTTCCAGTGGTTTGCCTATATAGTATATCTGTTGGCTAGCGCTCCAAGCTTGCTTGTGCATAAGTATACTGGCCCGACAGTGTCCAAGAATCAATCACATCTAGTCAGTGGTCATTAATTAATAAGAATTTAGCTCCTGACCATCACATTTGATTTGCTCACTGTGATGGGTCGAACCAGTCCGACCCACACTTCGATCGTGCTTGTGCTGACTCTGCTCCCCCCATCCCGGAAGTGACCCGGGAAAACGGCTTTCCCATTGGTTCCCGGACGCCACCGCGGGAACTGAAGATATTCAAAAAGAGGCTTCCTCCCTGTCACGGGGAGAGCGACGGGTGTTGGAATTGGTGTATGGAAGTGTCGATAGGAGATGAGGAACGGAAGCATAAGGAGGACGCTGCCCCAGAATACGCCGACACCGCTCTGCAGAGGAGCGGACCGACGTTTGGATCCAGGACGGCGGAGATCCCGTGTAGAGACGAGGACCGCTGGCCCCGGGGAGCACACGAGTGAGCCGCCACGCTTCAGGAGAAGCGTGGCCCAACCAGGTACGGGAGTGCGGGACAGGGAAAACGGGAGGCTGGAGGTGGGAGGAGACGGGCGGGGAAGAAAGGAAACACGGGCACTGCACTATGAGCACGGGGGAAAAGGGGAGGGAAGAGGAATAAGCACATAAGAACGAAAGAAGTAGAAGAAGCGGATAAGGACTTCAGTAGACGACAAGGAGCCAAGAAAAGATACAAAACAAGAGACCAGGCTTAAGAGAAAAGGAAAAAAGACCAGGACAGTAGAGAGACCAGCGCACTTACGAGATCGCAGAGAAAAGTCAAGGAGAGACGAGAGGAAGAGTACAAGGGAGCAAGAAAAGGGCAAAAGAAGAGAAACCCGCTACCAGCAGGACAGAAGGGAAGACAGGAAAGAAAGAAAACTAAAAGACAGCAAGGAGAAGACAACAAGGATAGAAAAAAGAAAAGAAAGACAGGGAAATCAGGGAGGGAGGAAAGAGAGTGGAGAGAAAAAAGAGAGAGAGGAAAGAAAAGAGGAAGGAAAAACAAACCCAATCCTTACCGTATCTATTTTTGTTTTCTGTCTCCACCCTTTTCCCGCGAGGCCCTGAAAGAAAGAAAGAAAGAAGAAGACGAGGCGTAGCGGCCAGAAGGAAAAGACCGTTTAATCCTCCAACCCATAAAAACTACTCACCAACCAGTTTCTTTTTACTGTCTAAAGACCAATAAAGGCCATACCTAACCCAAAAACCAAGCAGACTGGTGTTATCGATCGACCATCCTTGTACACTCACATTGGTTATTAAACCAAGAGACGTCATAAAATTGGTGTGTTTTGTACCAAGATACTGCAAACCATTTGAGTTCAGTGATTTGAGTACAGCATTATGGGGGTCATTTTGACCCCCGCGGGCGGCGGTCGCCGCCCGCGTGGAGGGAGCCGCCATATGGCCGCTCCGCGGTCGAAAGACCGCGGAGGCCATTCAGGCTTTCCCGCTGGGCTGGCGGGCGACTGCCAGGAGGCCGCCCGCCAGCCCAGCGGGAAACCCCTCCCCACGAGGAAGCCGGCTCCGAATGGAGCCGGCGGAGTGGGTATGTGCGACGGGTGCAGTTTGCACCCGTCGCGTATTTCAGTGTCTGCATTGCAGACACTGAAATACACAGTGGGGCCCTCTTACGGGGGCCCCTGCAGTGCCCATGCCATTGGCATGGGCACTGCAGGGGCCCCCAGGGGCCCACGGCACCACCTACCGCCATCCTGTTCCTGGCGGGCGAACCGCCAGGAACAGGATGGCGGTAGGGGGTGTCAGAATCCCCCATGGCGGCGCAGCAAGCTGCGCCGCCATGGGGGATTCCAAGGGCAGCGGAAAACCGGAGGGAGACCGACGGTTTTCCTTGTCTGACGCGGCCAAACCGCCGCGGTCAGAATGCCCGGCGGGGCACCGCCAGCCTGTTGGCGGTGCTCCCGCATCCCCGGCCCCGGCGGTCCTTGACCGCCGGGGTCGGAATGACCCCCTATATGTGTGGAGAATGGGGAGATGTCTTAAAACAACCGTTGGGAGATCCACCGTTGCATTGAACAGGTTACCTTCTAATTTATTAATTTACAAAATATACAGGAATTGCATCAAAATTCCCTCTACCTTCAATTTCTTGAAAGCAAGGTATCTCAAACTGAAAAATGTTTTCTTTTAATGCTAGTCTGCCACAATCCACGACAAAAGATTTACATGTGATGAATTCACACTCCTCTGCTCTTAATAGTTCTTTAATAATTTTGAGGGTCGCTTATTGGCAATTTCTAGGCTGTGGAGGTTTTCATTTTTTTGAGTTAAATTGAAGTTTTTCCATAAGTGCTGGGAAAGCTTTTGTGTCCTTTAAATATAAGTGCATGTGAAAACAGCCAAGTCCCACCCTATTAATCCTGCCCTCCAAATACACAGGGCACATGTTGTAACTGTGGTGTTGTATGAAAGCGAATTAGGGATCCACTCAGACTTGACCAATCTGAGTTGCGAGGAAAACAAATCTGTCTGATCATTGCTACCTATAAGATTTGATCTTGGACTAAGGCCTTTGGGCATGGTGACTAATTTGTACCCATTAGTTTACTGGGTGCATATCTGGAAGTCGGATGCGCTCAAGCCATATAGGGAGGGACTTTCTAGTATTCTCAGAAGGTCAGGGGCTTCGAAGAAGATTCCCTGTCTAAGATCGATCAAGAAGAACTTGATGGTGCTCGACCTGGAAGTTTTTTTTAATTCTCCTGAACTCAATGGCTGGGGTTCATTTGAACTGTTAAAAGCGAGGTGCTCGGAAAGGCACTATGCTAAACTTGTGCCCCTGGAGTGTCATGCATGCTAACTCAATCTTTTTTAACTTTTAAAGTGCTCCCTATTTATAAACATTTTTAGATAAGATTTGCCCTATTCTATGAAATCTCTTTTATTAAAGTTTCACTACAGCATCGATCTCCTAACACCTGGGAGTTCCACTGCACTGTCTGTTCCCATTACAACGAGACCCAGGAACATTTCCTTTTCTTTTGTCCAGCATATTCTGCAAGTTGCTCTAAATGGATAACCCAGGCATGTTGCATGTTGGGTCTACTCGATCAGAAACCTGCGCTGTTGGCTTTTAAGAAAGGATAAGACATTTGCTGTGTGTGCTGTAGTGACGTTCTTACAAGGTTCATGGCATACATCTACTGATGTAACTTTTAAATTTATCATGATTGCACTTTCCTGTTCATTTCCACATGCATTTGCACTTTAGTTCCCATGTAATGTTGCACAGTTGTTAGCCCTATGTGGTTCCTGAGTATCAAGTTTTCTTATTTTTGGTTCCATGATGTTTTAGCATCATACAGTATCTTTAGCATGTGTTAAAACTGGAACTTCAAGTAGAGAAAGACATCTTCATATTTGGACGCCATACTGGAGGACTGGAAGAGGTTTTGTGATGACCTACACACATCATTTGCCCTCCTCCCTTTGCTAAGTGGTCCATTTTTGATTTGTAGATTGATTTGTATTTGTAATATTATATTGTTTTATCATGTTCTGCGCACTTTAATGGTTTGTCATAACTGAATAAAGTTATGGTGATGATGAGTGCATGAGCTACAGTACAGGTCTCAGAAACAAATATCAAAACCATGACAAGGGCTCCAAAATGGAACCTATCCCGTAGACATTTGGTCTATCCGCTGAGAGACAGAGAGCTTTGTTTATTTTGAGTGGTGAATAAAAATAAGGGATCTTAGGACGACCTGTCTCCCATGACTCTGCTTCATGGTGTGCTGCAAAATGCAGCACACATAGAAGTACTAAAGCGTCATTTTGAATGATTGTTTATGTGCAGGAAGGTGTCCCTTCCTGCAAGTAAAAAATCGTTCATGGCATTTTGCTTCTTCTATGTGTGTGCAGGATGCAGCACACATAAAAAAAAAGCAAAAAACGAGGAGGAATAAAAGCATTCCTCCTCGTTTTGCCATGCTAATGCCACCCCTTGGCTGGTGTTAGTTTTTGGCGCTGCCTCAGGTTTACAATTTGTGAATCTGGAGGAGCGGCAAAAGCAACAGGTGTTGTGGTGGAAGGGGGAGACCCTATTTATAAGGAGGCGTAATGCCACAAAAAAGTGGCGTTACAGCTCCTTGTAAATAGGGAGCAGTGCTTAGCACCACTGGAGGGTTACGAAAAGTGATGCTCAGATGGAGCTAGGGACTCTTATATATGCCCTAAAAACTATACTCATACACATACTGTCGAGACAAACACACACAGACACATATTTTATCGATTTTCACATCAACACCTGCACAGAAGCCCACACATAGTACGCCCACCCACACACCCACACATTGTCTACACAGTCTGCCCACATGCATACGTTCTATACGTCCACAGATGCACACTTTGAAAACGTCCCACTCTCTTCACTCAAGCAGCGCCTGTTTTATCCACGATATCTGCTGGCATCGTTGCAAACAGGGCTACGATGAATCAGTGTTTGCTTTGTACAGATTAAAAGGCTCCTGTGGCAGCACATCATGTCTCTAAGTGATATTTCATTGCTTTTCAATTACATCAAAGTCCGATCTGCCGTTGTTCTTCCCGGATGGTGGCCCCGAGATACGGGAGCCAAGGTACACAGCGCGCAGATAACGGGCGCGCGCCTGTCCTCGCTCTTCCAGGGATGTCATGTTTATTAATGAAAAGGAAGTCGCAATGAGCAGGTTAGCTGAACGTGTGCGTGTTTACCTTACGTATACACGTGTAACTCCCCTTAGAAAGCAAACCGTCTGATAACCGTTTGTCTTGTGTATTGAGAGGCACTGAGGTTAAGGCCTCACAAATGGTAGGTTTCACGAACTGCTGAACAGTGAGCTTATTCTGTGGAGGAGGAAGTGACGTGTTGTGTGTCACAGGGATATTTGCCCCCACTATTTGCACTTCGGTTGTAACCAGATTTCAAACTGTGATCTTCGGGTTACACACCGAATTCAAGTATAGATATGTGACATTTATTTATTTACTGGTGGCGTCTGATTGCTTGTCTGCTACTTGAATGAGTTTAGCATGCAGTACTGCAATTTAGGAGTAACTATCCCAAGTCGAGGCACCAAACATTTGTAGGTCCAAGGCTCCCAAATCTTTAGGATATATCTTACTCCATTACACCATATCTTCAAAAATGATGAAATACCAAGTTAGGTCTCACCTAGAGTCCTAAATTTACACTCTGCACAAACTAGTAGTAACCTTCCTTCGGAGAAGTAGGTGAAAACACTGACAACCTATTATCAAGTGTTTTTGCTTTCAAGCATTTGGGTGGCAGGCTCATGCTTGCTTTATCCCAGTCAGCCCCTTCTCCGTGAGGTAGAGACTGGGGGATCGAACAGTGACGCAAGCAATATATTATTTATATATTTTTATGTTTTGAATTTTATATAGTGTGAACAAGACCCGTTGGTGCCTGTGTACCTTAGAACAGAACCGGTAAATAGTTCAAATGCAGTTTATGCACAAGACAATACAAGAACACACACATTGTTTCAAACTCACTTTAAAACGATTTAATGAAACAGTAGAGCGTTGTAGAAAAACAGTAGACTTTACTGGTAATAAAAAACCTGAGGTGAGTCTTGGTACTTCCAAAATGGCCGCCAATTGGAGTTTAGTTTCAATCATTCCTGTAGGACATGTTTCCTGTCTGGGTTCAAGATACAGGCTCCCATTGCCATTATCCATGGGCCCACATGATTTCCTGCCACGGTTCTCGTGCCTTAACCCACCACTAATCCCCTGTAGGAAACAAATCATTGGGATAGAGACACCATCTAAGAATAGCGGCACAGAGGCCAGCTCTGAGCCAGGGATGGAGATGAGCGTTGAGCAGAATCTGGCCCAGCTCACTGATTTCCCTAGGGCCAAGGGATAATTCTGAGCTTAGTCCGTGTGATCTCCTGGGTAATCCACTCCCATCAGAGGTTACCATCCCTGCTGGTCTGCTGACCACCATCCCTGCTGGTCCGCTGAACACCATCCCTGCTGGTCCGCAGACCACCATCCCTGCTCTAACAAGTCTGGTGGCAGGGAACCATACAGGCTCCAGGATGCTGGCTTAGATCAGTCAAATGCTGCGCTCCACGAGTACAGAATGTGGAAGAACAGGTGAAAAATGCTAACATCCCCTTGGGGCACCTGACAACACCTCTACTGCCACAGCAAGCTAATACATTTTGGCCTGGTCTGTTGGCGAAGACCAGAGCATCAACAGTGTTAGCAGGATCTCCAATTCCTCCACCGCCTTCTCTCCCACCATACTAAATATCAGAAAGACAAAAATAGTAAAGGACAAAAAAAGGCTAATGGCACCTCATAGCTGGCTGCATTTCCATGTTGCTTCTATTGCTTTAGGTAAATATATTCTCCTCTGATCTCTAAGTTGTTGCCATAGTGTGTCACGGGGTGCGTGGACCGAGGCAGGAAACAAATAATTGCAACAGTGGTTTCATTTCTTACAGTAAATAGTGTCTGAGGTTCAAATATATGATGCTGGATTGCCACAACCCACAAGATCTCATGAGAAACAAGTAATTTGGCAGTTCAGTTCTGCACATGGAATTCACAGAAAGCAGACTTATATAACATGCTAATTCCCGGACAATCCTGTGATTATAAAATCCCTGAGGGAAATGAATACTTTCACGTCTCCTGCTGTGTATCAACTTCAGTGGACATTGTGGTATGCATACAAAGAAATATGTTTTTGCATACATTTTTGCAGTAAATGTGAGAGGGAAAAAGGGAAGTGGCTGGAAAATGGGGAATACCTACTAGTAAATCGGAGAGGTTCAGTGAAGTATGAGAAGGAGTTTAATGCTAATACAGTCTCACACCCAAAACAGGGTAAGACCATTGCAGTTCACATTCTGTACTTCTAAAGTTGCTGCAGTCAGAAAGGTAGCAGAACAGGTGTAAAGGTACTCCAGCCTAGCTGTGGGCTAAGCCAAGTACCACCCATAGGTACTGCAAATACTCTCAGAAAACAATGCAAGCAGAAAAATAAAATCACACTGTATAGTGTCACACTGTACAGAACATAATGTTAAAAATATTAAATTATTTCATGTGACATTTCAATTGCAAGTGTGAGATATATATATATATATACAGTACATATACATACATACTGGAAGATGAAGGCTCGCAAGAAAACTTGTTCTCAAAGGTTGCAATGAGTCACAAGAAAATGTAATATCCAAGAAAGAAGTGACTCAAACATATGATCTCACCAAAGAACAAAAATATATTTCTACTACAACTTTTCAGCTTCCGCCTTCCTCAGGTAGTATAAATTGATTTGCACAGTGGCTGCACAGCTGACACTGCTGGATTTTCAAAAAGCATCATGAGTGAAGATTCCAATTGGAATGTGGAATCAATGCAGTGCTGAGAACTCTTCAGATATGCAGAAATCAAGTGGTATTGTCAGTGATGTTCAGTCCATCTGGATGCAGTGATTTTCAACAGTACATCCAGAAATGTTCTCTGATGTCCAGTAGTTCTTCCTTTAAAACATGTTCCACAGGGAAAATCTTCAAATCTGATAGTAAATGGTCCCTAAGGTTAAAATGATTGGCTACAGGCTGGTCAAGTTTCTTGTTAATTATTGCTGATGTGTGGTTCCTGAATAGTGTACGGAGGTCATTCACTGGCCTGGGTGGGCCAAGTCCCAGGGCATTGTAAGGTAAAAATAGTAGGGGGCCACCACCTCCCGGGGCGAAATATACATTACATGCAGGGGGACCACATAGCCCCCCGCACCCTGGGGACCACCACCTCCCCGGGGCTAGTTTAAAAATAAAACAATGGGAGGTTGAGCGGACTCCACGGTCCCATGGGACCACAACCTACCTGGGGCTATTTTTACAAAGTGTGCAGGGGGACGTGTGGTCACCCACACCCTGGGGACCACCTCCTCCCCTGGGCAACAGATTCTAAAATGACTAGGTGGGGTCCTGAGGCCCGCCACCTCCTTGGGGCTATATGTATAAATTATGCAAGGGGGGTGCGTGGCCCCCTGTGCCCCAGGTAATACCACCTCCCCAGGACAACAGATTATAAAATTACTACGGGGGTCCTGCAGACCCCCCCAGGCCACAGGGACCACCACCTCCCTCGGGCAACAGATTATAACATTAGTAGTGGAAGGTCCTGAAGACCTCCGCCCCATGCTCCAGGGGCCATTATCTCCTCAGGGAAACACATTTTAAAAAATAATAGGAGGGTGCTGCAGACCTCCCCCAGCCACAGGGACCACCACCTCCCTCGGACAACAGATTATAACATTAGTAGTCTTGAAGACCTCCGCCCCATGCTCTGGGGACCATTACCTCCCCAGGGCAACACTTTGTAAAAAATAATAGGGGGCTTCCTGCAGACCGCCACCTCCCTGGGGCTACAAAATGATATTAGGAGGGGGGCCGTCATGGACCCCAGGCCTTAGGGACCATTGCCTCCTGGGGCCCATCCTCAGGAAGTAGCTGTTTGCTTTTGCTTGGTGGGGGCTGACAGCTCCCACCAAGCAAAAGCGAGCACTCTGCTTTCAGCAAGCAGGGGCTGTAAAAATGCTCCTGCTTGCTGCAAGCGGAGTTTTAATCTCTTACTCTGCCTGCTAACGTGCAGGTTGGATTAACGTATAGAAATTAAAATTACTTTACATTAAAAAGCTATAGAAATTCACTGAAAAAAAACAAAGGTTACAGGGACATTATAGTTAGGAAACAGAATTAAAAAAACATAGAAATTCACTTAAAAAAACAAAGGTTACAGGGGCGTTATAGTTAGGCTCAGATTTTAAACATAAAAAACTATAGATATTCAGCTAATATTACAGCATGACCTATTCTATAACACTAATGATAATGTCACTGAAATATTTGCAGTGAAATTATAGATGAGATAACTGTGCATGGCGGGGGTGCAAGTTATAGTTACTTGAAATTACTTTAACTATAAAAGCTGAAATTTTATGTTTTTGTGAGTTCAAAATCTGAGTCTAACTTTTTAAGTGAGCTTCTATAGGTTTTTTAATTCCATTATAACGTCCTTGTAACCTTTGTTTTTTTCAGTGAATATATCTATATAAATCTATATATTTATTTACTTCCTAAATTGGGCGATGCCAAATGGCTCCTAATTGCTGGCGGTACTGTCATGCCGCTTCTCCACTGCAGCGTTATATTCACATTCCCGCCACATAATCCAAAAGAGGACAGCAGTCCCAATGTCAGCTCGCAATCTTTTATTGAGTGACCTTTACGGAACAAGTTTTGGCACCCTTATGACTTTCTCAGCCTGAGAGAAACCATGTTGCCTCCTACTATTTACAACTTCACGTGAAACACCACCATCAATCACCTTGTGTGTTCTTGTGTCTTTGGTTACCAATACAAGCAACAATATAAAAACATACACATACAACGCCTACGTCTTTCTAATCACATCACATATTGTCATATTGTCAATAACACATTGTGATGTCAGTGATTGACTAAACGAGCCAGCGTTTCTGACACAGCTCTGTAATTCACAGAATATGAATATTTAATTATTCGCTTATCGACATTTGTATTCAAACATATGCATACAAAGCTAACTTCTTTCTAATCATTTCGCATATCATCAAAAATACATCGTAATGTTCAGCGATTGACTAAGCGAGCCAGCATTTCTGACACCACTCTGCAATTCACAAAATACGAATACTTAATTATTCACTTATCAGCGTTTGTGTATAGACTGAAATATTTCATTTATATTGCACAAATAAACATTAAAAAAAGAAAAAGAACAAAGTAAAAGAAAGAAACAAGAAACATGAAGCCCCAGTGGGCAAAACCAAAACAAGAAAAAGTCGATACTTTTACTAATCACTAAGAAGCCAAAGTGGGCAAGTTATCGTACCTCCTTCACTTCTTCAGGCACATCTATTTTCTTAATATGTGAAAAAAAACAAATACAACATTGTTCAATTAAAAACGACACCTAAAACAGTTTAAAATAAGACTTGCCTGGGTCTCTCTAATACATTCAACGTACATTCCCATAACAATAGATTAATAATCTGATACGGAACTTTCAAATGTGTACAAGCAAATCTTCTCCTGTATTCATACCCATTGGTTCTTTACCGTCAAACTTTATTATACACCCTTCTAATGATCTTAAGATTTCCTCCCTGTTGCCTCCTCGTATATCTTTTTTCACTCCATCGATCACCAAATATTTCAGATCCTCTACCCTTCCCTCACGCATTTTATTAATTTGTCTTGCAACTGGGTATGTAGTATCTTTATTTTCATAGCCCACAGATGTTGTTGCACTTGTTTGTGAACTTCCAGAGTTATGCTGCTTACATACATTTTTCAACAAGTACATTTTAATATGTAGACTACATGATCACTCTTGCAATTGTATATGCCCTTGATCCTATGCACAATGTTCCCATCCATCATTACTTGCTTTGTATTCTCTCCATTATTGCAAGCTTTACACCTGTTACAATTTTGAAAGCTATTTCCTGATCTAAACCAAATCTCTCTCCTCATTTCTGACCAATTTGTCTCTCATACATGTTCCTCTTCTATAGGTTATCAGAGGCTTTTTTGATATCCCACTCCATATCACTGGATCATTTACAGGGAGTTTCCAATGCCTATTCAAAATATCCCTTAATCTTTGGTGCGCTACATTATATGTAGTGATGAATCTGTATTTATTACTCTCTTCTACCTTATGTGAGGGTTTTGTAAAGATCAGATCTTCCCTTTCTCATGTTCTTGATCTTTTTGCATGCCTGGTCCAATAATGCATCACTGTACCCTCTGGTCTTCAGTCTACCTACCACTTTCTTTTCCTGTATCTCATAACTCTGAGGACTACTACAAATTCTTTTGGTTCCTAAAAATTCACCATATGCAATACTATTAATCAATGGTATCGGGTGAAAGCTAGAAGCATGTAAAATGCTGTTCCGAGCTGTATATTGTCTGTACAGTACTGTTTCCAACTTCTGGTTGACCACCTTGACCTTAACATTTAGAAACTCCAGCTCACAGTCACTCACATTACTGGTGAAATTCAAGTTTAAATCATTTTGATTAAAATCCAATACAAGTTCTTCTATACTAGATCTACCTCCTTTCTAAATTACAAAAATATTGTCAATGTAATGTAGCCAAAGAATTATATGTGATTGCCACACATCCGGCGGAGGGCTAAAGAGGACCTGCTCCTCCTGCCAGCCCATATACAAATTCGCATAGCTGGGGGTGAAGCAAGTCCCCATCGCTGTCCCCTGAATCTGTTCATGAATGTGGTTATCAAAGAAAAATATATTATGCTGTAAACACCATAATACCTTTGGAATAAGCATTTTATTATGTTTGAAAAACCTACTTGGTCTTGCTTTCAAATAGTATTCAGTGGCCCTCAACCCATCCTTGTGTCTCATGCTAGTGTACAGGGAGGTCACATCCAAGGTGAAAAGAAGTAAACGTCCTTCCCAAGGTATGTTGAAAGAACGTCTGAGAAAATCAGTGCTATCTTTTAATATGATGGTAAGTTATGCACAAATGATCTTAAAAGGAATTTATGTATTCTGATACCTTTTAAAAAAGCCACTACAAATGGCCTATCAGGTGGTTTCTCAGCATTTTTGTGTATCTTGGGTGTCAGATAAAAAACAGGTAGTTTAGGTGTATCCTTTCTCAGGAAGCTATATTCTTCTAAACTAAGCTATCCTGCATCCCTCCAAGTCAGCAACAATTTTGTGAACTCTTTCTTCACTTCAGAATAATTAACCAAATCCACCTTTTTATAGCTGTCTTAATCCGCTAATTGTTGGTATAATTCCTTCATATATTCCTATAAGGACCAAATAATAATATTACCCCCCTTATCTACAATACGCACCACTACATCTGGGTAAGCCTTTATTTTCCCAATCATATCCCACTATTCTTTGTTCCTCTATGTCCAGATTTCTCAGAGGACACTCTTAGATTCTTGAGATCGTTAATTACTGAATCAGCAAAAAGATCGATATTATCAGCTCCTCCTTGTGGGATACATTTTGAATTGGGGCTGAAAGAGGAAACTCCTTCATCCCCCAGCTACACACCTTCTTTTTAAAGCCTTTCTATGAGCTCATTTTTATCTATTTCCCCTGATCAATTCTCTTCTAAGTCAGCTGATTTGTGTAACACATAAACTTCATCAATTAACAGATCTTTTTGTGGTCCTATGTTGATCCCGGCTTCTGGATTGTCTCTTTTGGCAAGCTTATGATATTTCGTCAGTTTGAGTTTTCTACTGAACAAAAACAGACCTATTTGCCTTTGGACATAATCAAATTCATTTTCACTATAATATGATAAGCCTAATGACCACAGTTTAAGATCTTTTTTCTGTCAAAACCATATTTGATAAATTCAGTACTGTGTTGTCCCCCATTAATAATGCCTGTTGCTCCTGGTTGTCTTTTCTTGATTGTCTTTGTCTGATTCTTTTGCCCTGGCCTCCTCTTCTCTTCTTTCTTTGCCTTTGCCTCTTTCACTTGTTTAGCCCTCCCAAGGTATGCGGTTTGTTTGACGGTCCCGGCGTAAGAACTCCAACTCGTCTTGAAGAGCGGTGTTTGCATTAATTCTTTCAGCTTCGTCTACATCCGTATCTGAGCTTGCACTTATGTCTGTACTCCTATTGCTGGCTGTTGATCTTATTTTCTCTTGTATAGTATCTTCCATTTTATGCTTCCTGAGGCTGTCAAATTTCTGGCCAAAAGTGTAAATTTGGCCACTCTCAGAATCAATCCGATCCCTATTGAACTCGCGCACTTTTTTAAATGTATTTCATCTTCCTGTTTGCACAATCTTTCTGTCATCAATTTTTTTAAAGGTTCCACTACTTCCTTTCTACCTAGGTGTTCTATTTTTTGTTAATTCTGGCAATTTCTTCCAACACTCTGTTTCTGTTAATTTGCGCATATTTAATCAGAATTTCCAACATTCCTGCAGAACTTCTGGCATTATGGGAAGCCCATTATTTTAACATGTCGGGGTTAAGATTCTCATGAGTTAGTGTCATTAAAATCTGCAAACCTCTGGGTACTCTCCCACTTCTAAATACCTCTGAAGTGATTCACTTTCCCATCATTTGTTTAGTTCTGTTTTGCATAGTGTTTCAAGTGTTCTCATAAGCATGTACACATCATTTGTATCACCCTTTCGGCTCTGCTCATTTGCACTGTTACATTTTCTAGTTGCTTTTGATCTGTAAGTATACTCGTGCTTTCTTTCCTCAAAATCCACTGCTAGAGCCTCCACCTAAAGGTGGATTTTGAGGAATGAAAGCTGTTGTAATCAATATTGGATGCTCATAGGTTATAAAAGAAGTAGGTTTATTAGCTTAATTGCAGGTTACAGATAAACCCCACCAGGAGCAGCATCCTGCCGCTCAGCCCTTCTAACTCCAACTGTCCACTCATCCAAGTACAAACACTGTCAACAGTCCAACCATACAATGACCTCACTCACTGGCTGAGCAGCAGGGAACATTAAGGTAGTGGGGAGAATGCATAAGATAGAAAAAGGCCACAACAAAAGCAAAGAGCCACAAGTATATTTACAGGCCCTAAAGTAACTATAACTCGTGCCCTTGTCATGCACAGTTTTCTTATCAATAATTTTATTGCAAATGTTGCAGTGCTAATACCAAAGATGCCAAAGAAGATGTTATCAATAATATGTGGAATAATCAGCTGTGCAATGCTAAGGCGTGAGTTATAGTTACCTTGGAGCGCGAGTTATAGTTACTTGAAATAACTCTAACTAAAACGGCTAAATTTCTATGGTTTTGTACGAGTAAAGTCAGAACTATAACGTCCCTGTAACCTTGTTTTTTTCAGTGAATTTCTATGTTTTTTTTAACGTGAAGTAATTTTGATTATTTTAGGTTAATCCAACCACCGCTGAGCATGGCCTTCTGCAGTGCACAGCGGGGGTTGGCTGGCCACAGAGCCTGGCCTGTGGCCAGTCCGTGCAGCCAAGCCCTCATAACCATTCAACCTCGCACTGCTCACCGGCCTTTAGCCATGCACAGTGGGGGTTGGCCACAGGGCCTGTCTCTGTCAGTGGACCAATGAGTGGGGGTATGAGTGTCTGAGTGGGTGTAAGTCTATGAGTGGGTGTGTGAGTGGGTGCATGAGTCTCTGAGTGCATGTATGAGTGAATGAATTAGTGTATGAATGAGTGTAAACTTTTTAAAAGATGTTTTGCATATTCTCAAATATTCTCCAATGTCCTCAAATATTTGCGGATATTCGCAAATAGTCGCAAATATCACACATGGTGAAGAAAAATCATTTTAAACCCATAATTTGACCCTCCGACCCCTATATCACACCCCTGGTGTCAGGGTACCTCCTCCCTGACCGCTTAAGCCACTTATCATTTCTATTTTCAGCCCCAGGACCCCTTTCTCATAACATAAAATGGCAGCTACAACTTTCTATTTAGGTGGCAGCCAGGCAATCATAGTATTCCTGTTGTCATGCACATTCACGAATCCTCCACAATCATCACGCATATTTCGCGGTCAGAGATGTACACATTTATTTTCCCTTTAATTTCTCAAAAACTGCTGAAAAGATTTACACCAAATAACCGAAAGCACAATCTGTGTACCAAAATCTAGCTTTCTACAAAATTTGGTGGAGTTCCATCCATTGGTTTTGGCTGTAGTCGTGTCTAAAAGGTCCTATGGGAATTAACTAGGGAAACACAACTTTTTTGACCCCCTCCCTTTTTCTTGGCCCCCGCTTGACGGATCACCCCAAAACTTTCCATGTGCAACTAGAATCACAGGGGCAGTTTTTTTTTTTAGAAAATTTGGTGATTTGTCAAACCGTACCAAAGATATAGGCAAGTGAAAAAACATTTTTTCTATGGAAACATAGTCTGAACTATAACTACATACTTGCAACTGCCACTATGTAATATATATGTATATATCTATATATATATGTATGTATATGTATGTGTATATTTATATTTAAGGCACAGAAGGTGGGTTCCTACCGCAGATGCATTGTGAACCATGGTGTACGAGTCCTCCGGTCGGACCTTACTAAAAATAGAGCGACTCAGCTAGAAGTGAATACAAAGAAGAGTTCTGTTCGATGGATGGCCCAGGGCAGTAGCACTTCTCAGTCTCTTTATATCATGAGTGACCACGTGCACTCATGTGGATATGATACTTTTTACAGAGCAAACCTACAGCACTTTGCAGTATCTGAGAGCATGCCTTTTGGTGTAGACATAAAATGTGCATCCAGGATGATGCATTGCCGGGGAATATGACCCACTTAAGAGCTGTCAGCAGCAAAAGTGCTTGCGGTGGAGGGGGCCATATCATAACTGATGAACCTGGTGTACAGCAGAAACAGAATTCAGCCCCGGTGTAATGTCAAAGTGAACTGTATGGGTGGTGTCATCAAACAGGTTAATTCAGAATATTACATATGAAATAAAAATAATGTGGCTCCAGTGTGTTTCATGAAAGGACTGAACTTTTTGGCAATGTACAGCAGGCTGACATTGTTGTGGTAGACTGCTGCCCTATTAAAGTGTGGAATTAAATGTGTGCAACCATGATGTATGCTGTCATGGTGTGGTGAGGATGGTCAGCCATCTGTAGCTGATTTCCTTGAAAGGAAAACTTTGGAAAAGGCTGTACCTAAAAGCTTGTCCTCCTCAATTATTAGAAGGGAGTTTAGGTTCTTCCCATTTGATTTATTTGCAGCTGAAGCTGCGCTTAGCTTCTAGTTCCATGTACTCAAACCTGCAGACAGCCACTGCTTCTGTCATGGTACAGGTTTTGGAAAACGGTGAATCTGCTTAGGTGATGGCAAAAACATGGAGGTACGCCAAGAGGTATATTAATAGCCAAGAAGGGCCTATAATAGTTGGCCCTTGAGAATGAGCTTGCACAATTATAAATCCCAAAATCTGTAAACATATATGTAATAAATCCCATAGTTTCCCCCATTGGTACAAAACAATTGTATCTGATGCGAGTCTATACAATTTTGACTTGGCCCATTAAGGCTTTATAATGGTGGGGCGAGGGGGCACCCGGAAGGACATTCCAAAGGAACAGTAGCTGAGAAGCTTTTACTTTGTGGGTAGCGAAATCACCCCTACATCAGTTTTGGGACTGCTCATGATTGCAGCATTAGAGTGAGAACCTTTTTGATTAGAAGAATGACGATGTTTTATCAAAAGTGAACGACCTCCCCCTGACTATGATGAATACTTTTAACTGGATTCATGAAAGTATAGTAAGAATGAGCTGCAGAATGCAAGTGTCACAAGAAGGGGATTGATGTGTCACGTGGCTGGACTTTCATATTATGTTCAGCTTAATGTTCTTCTAATGTTTAAAAAGTTGATTTATGACCCAAAGCAAGGCATGCTTTAATGGGAACTGAGTTGACAATTTCTCTTCAAAAATACTTATATGCTTAAATATTGGGATTAAATGTCCATGTCTTTCTTGTCTCAATCCCTGCCTCTTATGTGTCCTCAAATATTTGTTTTCTTATCACTGTCTGTGTTAAGATTTTGGCTATGCAAACCATTGTCTCTAAAGTGTCACACAGTTGTACAAAGTACTGAGGGCCTGATTTAGAGTTCAAAGTATCCGTACTCCAAACTTACAGATTTCCGCTGGCCCACTGGACATCTCTAGGCATTATTGTCAATGAGTTAAAAGTTTAAAGAAGGGCTCCGTCAAATATGAAAGTCACCCATCAAATCTTTACCTTGATTTTGTTTCTTCAAAAATCAAAATCCCAAAGCAGGATTTTGTTTTTCAAAAACAAAAACGAATGACCTCCAAAGTGTGGAGATTTATCCCGTGGAGTGAGGGGGGGGTCATTTAAATGATTTTACTGTCCCTTACAACCAGGTTTTTCATGGCAATAGGGAACAGAAAAAACTAGCCATTCAACCATCCACTCTAAATCGAGCCGACAGTCAAACAGCCAAACCTCCAATGGTTCTTACTCAGTCGGGACATCAAAGGAGTATGTCAGCAATGGAGTCGGGGTATGCTCTGTTGCTCACATACTTTGGGTCCGCCGATCTAGAAATCAAGCTAAGGGACCTTCAGTTTGGAGGAGTTGGTTCTCTGTGACTGTTATCGAGCATTAAATATTCTGAAAGAAGATTTATCTATTGTGATTAGATCTGATCCGCAAGCAAAAAGAGTAACAGAGTCATAATACATTTTGCAGAATTTGAAGCAGCCATTTGGAGTTATCTCAAACTAAGGCAAAATAAGAACGTTCTTATAGCATACAAGAAATTATGTAGTATGGTGCCTCCTAGAAATGGGGTTTCTGGTTGGCTACAGTATGCTCCTAAGCCAGGAAGAACCCACCACTCTAGCGAGGGCAAGTGAGATACACACCAAGAATAAGCTGTGCTCACTCCTTAGTAGTTTGGCATAGAGCAGTCAGGCTTAACTCCAGAGGCAATGTGTAAAGCATTTATGCAACATATTCACACCAGTAGTACAATAAATACGCCACAAAGGAGACTCCACAAAGATTTGTATGTAACAATATGCTTCTAATATTGTAAGTATATATCTCAGACCAAACACTATATAAATAAGGAATACTGTGCACATTATGCAACTGTTATCATAGTACTTGTTTTCCCGACATGGTAAGAACTACCATGATATACATCATAACATTAGTACACCCTTGGGGCATGAAATGTATCCAAAAAAGCACATCAGTATCAGTAAGGATACATAGACCCATAAACCCCTGGACTACTGTTAACAGTATCACAGTACTCACTATGGTCTGACTGAAATGCGTGAATTCAAGAAATGGAGTCAGGCGCTGTGGCACTTGGGTGCCTATTACATAGGTTATGGTAGTTTTCTAAGCCAAGGTTTCCCGAGGTTAGGGAAAGTTCCTTGCGGCAATCTCCTGCAGTGATTGGGGACCCCTTTCAAGGGGTCCACCTACAATGTTCACAAAAGCCTCAAATGCGCCCAAGATCGGGGCACATGAAGCCCCTCCGGGGCCTCTTGGAGTGGTGTCCACAGAGCTCAGCACAGTGTCTTGCGCGGGACCGCACTGGCGGCTCCGGTGGGGTTGGAGTTGTCTCTGCAGTCCTCCTGCGAACCAGAGAGCTCTCATGTGATGGTTTCCATCTCAGTCGGGCTTCTCCTGCCAGGTTCATGAAAAGCATCACTCACAGCTGCACTACTTAGGTCTCTGCTCCCTAGAGGCTGCGGGCTGGGGCGGTGCTGGCATCATCCAGAGTCTCCCTGTTGCTCTGGAAATGAAGCTGTGACCCTTACAGTGGTGGGGGGCTTCCTCTCCCCAGCACAAGATGCCGCTCCTAGGCAGGTCAGATGCACTGGACAAGGCGCTGATCCCAACAGAAGGAAGCACTGACCACAAGCCATGAGCAGCACTGGGTCCCTGTCAGAGAAACCAGATCCTCGGGGTCTGTGCACGTTCCCAACACTTCAAGCACAAGACAGCTCCAATACTCTGATTAGATTTGTCACAGAGTCTAAGAGAATCCAAGTGGGGAAAAGGGGATTAGGAAGGGAACAGCTGGGAAGGAGACCTGTAGGAAACAAAAGGTTAAAACACACAACATCAAAATTACATCTCATGAAATCAATACTAGGCTATGACTCTAAGCATCGTCATTCTGAAAACATGAGCAACCTAAGAATTAGACTTAAAATGACTAGGCTTCAAGATGACTGGATACCTGTGAGGGAATCAAGAGGGGTTAAATGAAACTTTCAAATTCAAGTACTTTGTCTTGCAATCAGGAAAACAATCTGAATAAGTTCTGAACCATCAGATGAATCCTTTTTGAGAATACATACTAGGAACACACAACATTACATCTAAAACTCTGGCCTTTTTTGTTCTCTCAAAATGTTGGAACATGAATTGCGCACATTGCAGATTTTTACATAGGTAGTAAACACCATAGAAGGATTGTGCACCATGAATAACACAACATAGATTCAGAAATATATCACACGACTTGTCAACTCGAGTACTACCAAGTAAATGCCTTAGAATGGTAGCGCACAATGAACAACATGAATTAAGCATGAGGAAAGAATCGCGCATCTTGCCAATTCGAATGCCACCATGTAATTGCCAAGGAATGGTAGCGCACAATGAATAACATAAATTAAGCACGAGGAATGAATCGCGCATCTTGCCGATTCGAATGCCACCATGTAACTGCCAAGGAATGGTAGCGCACAATGAATAACATGAATTAAGCACGAGGAAGAATTGCGCGTCTTGCCGATTCGAATGCCACCATGTAAATGCCAAGAAATGGTAGCGTGCAATGAATTCCAAGGGTTAAATCACCAGAGAAAGAATCACGCGTCTTGCTGATTCAAAGCCACCATGAAACTGCCAAGGAATGGTAGCACACAATGAATAACATGAATTAAGCACGAGGAAAGAATCGCGCGTCTTGCCGATTCGAATGCCACCATGTAAATGCCAAGAAATGGTAGCGTGCAATGAATACCAAGGGTTAAATCTCTAGAGAACGAATCGTGCGTCTTGCCGATTCGAAGGCCACCATGCAACTGCCAAGAAATGGTAGCGCACAATGAATATCAAGGGTTAAATCACTAGAGAAAGAATTGCGCGTCTTGACGATTCGAATGCCACCATGTAACTGCCAAGGAATGGTAGCGCACAATGAATAACATGAATTAAGCACGAGGAAAGAATCGTGCGTCTTGCCGATTCGAATGCCACCATGTAAATGCCAAGAAGTGGTAGCGCACAATGAATATCAAGGGTTAAGCACAAGAAGACAAATCGCGTGGCTTGCCGATTCGAAGGCCACCATGCAACTGCCAAGAAATGGTAGCGCACAATGAATATCAAGGGTTAAATCACTAGAGAAAGAATTGCGCGTCTTGACGATTCGAATGCCACCATGTATCTGCCAAGAAATGGTAGCGCACAATGATTAACATGAATTAAACACGGAGAAAGAATGGCGCATCTTGCCGATTCGAGTAACAGCATGCAAATGCCACAAAACGCCCAAGCGCACATTCACACGCACAGAATAGTTTGTTAATCATGCAAGAATTAGGCCCAAGAATTTGAGCGTCCTCGATAACGGAGTCGGAGGACCAGCCCAACCTCCGTCTTACCGCCCTGAACAAGGATCACCAATGAAGAATGAAGGGCAGAGGCCTGGAAGATCAGAATAGGCCACCGGAACAGGAGCTCAGGAAGTTGCTGCTGCTCTCCACCGGGACCTCTGAATAGTGAGCACGTGGAGCTGGGCTGGCTCCCCTTTTATAGAGTCATGGCCCAGCCCACAACCACACCCAGGCATGCTGCAGGGAAAGCTTCTAGAAGGCCCTGGAAAGGGACCACACCCTGACACACTCTGAAAGCCTGCAGCAATACATTGCAAATGAACAGTATTTATAAGCACCTTAAAAATAAGTCTTCAGGATTGAACTCTGCAATGCAAAAGGTTAAACAACAACATATCAGCACAATGCATAAATTACGTTATCTTGAGCGTGCTGGGTTTTTGTATTCTAGTCGCCCGTAGAGCGCGCACTGTCGCAGTGCTAATCATACTGCGAAATCCACTCTTGCCACAAGCAGATATGCCAAAATGGGGAATCTTTAGTAGCCCTGAGATTACATGTACAGGGGGGCAAGCCAGACAAGCCTTTGGAAGGCACTGGTAAAGGAAGCACTGCTTAGTCACAGGTCACAGAAGACGGGACTGAAACCAGCACTCCTTATTTGCCGAGCTCCTGGGAAAGCACTTAGGGGGATCCAGGAAGCAGTGGGCAGGCAGACCAGCACCACAAAACCGGTAGTCCAAATGGCAATCTCTTCGGCTTTACTACTATACCTTGGCAGAACAATGTCAGGGAGCAGCTGGCAGTAGGGTAACAGCAGAAAAGCAATCCAATGAGTCGCTTAGGCCACCCAGCAAGTAGCAGGCAGCAGGGCAACAGCAGAAGAACAGCCCAGATGAGTCATTTGAGCAACGCAGCAGTCATTCTGACAGAGGTTCTGTCGTAATTTCAAAGGTGCTCTAAAAACATGAGGTCAGAGCCCCTGTACGTATACTCCAAAATATCTTTGATGTAAGGGTTGTCTTCAAAGAAACCATTTCAAGTGCAACACAAACCCCTTTCAGCCCAGCGTGGGCTCCAGACATCAGTAGGGACTAAATCAGCCTTTTCTGTGAGGGCAGGACACAGCCTATTGACATGTAAGGTGTGAATGACTTCTCTCTTTCCAAGTCCAGGAAGACTATCAGTATGCAGATGGATGCAGATCCCTCTCCTGTGCAATCAGTGCTGCAGTTCCACTAGTAGCATTTAATTTACAGGCTCTGAGTATATGGTATATCCCTTTACAATGGACTTACAGGTAAATCATATGTGCCAAACAGGTATAAGCCAAACATAACATGTTTTTGGAGAGAGAGCACATGCACTTTAGCACTGATTAGCAGTGGTAAAGTGCCCAGAGTCCTAAATGCAACAAAAGGAATGTTATAAAAATAGGAAGAGGAAGGAAACAGTTTGGGGACAATCCTGCAGAAAGCACCATTTCCAAAGTTGTCTAAACTGAGAGCTAGTGAACTAATTAAAGAATATGAGCAAAGATATAGATACACAGAGAATTCAGAAATATGGGTTATCTATTTTTCACAAAATTCAGAAGCACACCTACCACCAATGACCCAAAACATTTCAGGAATAAGTTTGATGAACATTGAGAACATTCTTCTGAGTATATTGAAACATCCTATCATATTTTGTGACAGCACTCCATGATACATCAGGGACTCAAAATAATGAAAAAATACAGTGCTTGTTTTTCTTGAAACAACAATTTGCTTGTAGTGACTATGGATTTTGCAAAATGAGTCAGGCATAATGACACAAAACACTACTTTAATAGGAGATCAGCAACATGCTTGAATTATTCCAACGTGATTTAGTAACTAACATAATTTGTACTAATACAAAGAAGTACTTAACACTAATTGCTTCCTGTGTCAAGATTTTGTGTGTCATCGTGAATGTGGCACAGCCAGGGGCTTGAAGTATGCTCCCTCTTGTGCCAATATTTTATGATGGATGAGGTGCTATGAGAGGAATACTACCTGGAGGATCGAATTAGGTGAGAGACTGGATAATATTTTTATGGGGTTGATTCACTGATAATTGGATTTTGATTTTGAATGGTACAGAGGTATTGTTGTATTATCACAGACTCCTGAATGATAGCCATAACACTGACCCTGGATTGCAACAAAAGTTATGTGATATATCTGTATGGAATTATATGTCAAAGATATAGATTACATCAAAATAAGTCCTGCAACGCACTATGTGATGCATCATGTCATTAAAAAAACAATAATGTCCCATTTGAGAAATTAATCAGAACAAAGACAAATTCCAGTGAAGAAAATCATTTTTTGGCAGGGTCAATTAATGTTTTATGTAAATGTCAAAAGATGGGGTATAATAGGCAAGTTCTTAAATCAGATTTTAGGAAATCAAAACTAATGTAGTGAACCTTTTAAAAAATGTAATATGAAAAGATATATTAAATATGAGGCTGTTCATTTATCACCAAGTGTAGCGCAGAACGTCGTAAACTACATAATATCCCCAAGAAGGCATTTTAATGCTAGACAAAAAACTGAATGAAAATTGTCCGGAAGATCTCTTCATTACCTTTAAAAAGGCTAACAATTAAAAACTGCCTTAGCCCCAGCGATGCTATCAGATACCAGAACTTAGGCAACAACAAGATGTGACTCCCAGAGCTATTTCCTCGAAGCTTCAGATGTGGGAAATGAAGATGCTGCATATATGTTATGAACAATACCAAAATATTCAGGAAATATAATAGTAAAACCTATTGTGAGGCAAGCATTCTATTAATTGCCATACAACATATTATTTGCACATAATACAATGTGCCTGTGAAAACCAATATATAGATTGTACAAAGATATGGAAAAAATGAGGTGAATGTTTCGGAGCACTTTGGAATCATGATTGCATGTATCTAATGGTAACACACTTTGATATGACATATAGGCCCTCATTACAACCCTGGTGGTAAATGCCGCCTACCGCTGTGCTGACAGGCGCCAACATACCGTGACCGCGGCAGTATTCTGCTACGGGAATTATGACCCACACTGAGAAATCCGCCACTATACAGACACCCACACATGTCCGCCACACGAAAGGTCAGTGATAAATTGGCAATAGCAAAAGCCACACCATTACGCCAACAGGAATACGCCCACAGTATCACGACCCACGAATCACCGCAGCGGTCTTTCAAACGTGGTAAACCATTGGCGGTACACACCACCGCGCTCAAAATACACACACATTTACAAAACTACACCACATTGGACAATTCAAACTACACACACCTGACACACATACACACACCACACACTCACACCACTATAAAACACCCACACACACTACCTACAGCCCTTTACAGCGGAAAAAAAAGATGGCACACAGACAGAGAGATAAGGCAGGAGCACCCACTCAATCAGAGGCACAGAACACCATCACCCATACACCATCCACGCACATCACAGCATACACCACAACACATCACCCCACACATCACCCCACACATCCTCACACATATCACTCGCACCACATCCATTGGACCCCAAAGACACCCCAGGTTTTCTGAGGAGGAGCTAATGGTAATGGTGGAGGATATCATCCGGGGAGAGCCACAGCTTTTCAGATCACTGGTGCAGCAGACATCCATTGCTAGGAAGATGGAACTATGGCGGAGAATACTGGACAGGGTCAACACTGTGGGACAGCACCCAAGAACCAGGGATGACATCAGGAAGAGTTGGAACCACCTACGGGGAAAGGTGCGTTCCATAGTTGCAAGACACCAGGTAGCCGTACAGAGGACTGGCAGTGAACCCCCACCTCCCCCCAACAACTAACAACATGGGAGGAGCAAGTCTTGCCAATCATGCATCCTAAGGGCCTCGCAGGAGTAGCAGGAGGACTGGGCCCTGGTAAGTCAAATCTTTACTACTGTATCCCCCACCCTACCTGCATGCCATCACATACCCCCACCCTTACCCTCACTCCCATCATTCCACCACCTCACATATACCCCACCATCAAACCCCACCCATCCAAATACCAAGCCCTGCATACAACACCAATGCATGAACCCCCATCACAGACCCGCATGGACACCCATCACCACAGCATGCCCTGTAAATCACCACTCACACAAGGCCAAGCCGACAGGGAAATCACAATCATAGAGGGAAACACACCCATGCACAATATGGCCCACGCAGATACACTAACACTGCATTTGCATCCCCACAGGACCCCTACTCAACGTCACCGGAGAGGAGGTGCCAGCTACATCAAGTCCCCCCACAGAAGAGGCCCACAGTGACGACAGCAGCTCTGCACGCCTGGATCAGGATGACCAACCTGGCCCATCAGGGACCTTTGGACAGTCGGTTCCCCTGCCACAGTCCCATCCCACCATAGAGCCTCCCCCCTCAGGAAACACCAGCACAGCACCCACCCAGCAGGCCCATGCCACTGTCTCCAGGACACGTCAATCAGCAGTGTGTCCACCACTATAGGGACCCCAGGCAACCCCACAAACCCAGGATGATCAGGGACCTGGGGTCAGTGGCAGTAGGCACACGGTTCAGGGGACAGAGGCACAGGACAACAGGGAAGCTTGGAGGATTGCTGTGCGACAGTGGGAGGACAGGCCCAGGGAACTCACTCTCCACAAGGCACTCTCCAACATCCTGGGAGCATACCACCATTCGCAGGAGACGATGGGCCAGATACTGGCCAAGCTGCAGGAGACCCAGCGGCTGCAGGAGGGACAGTACCTGGGGATCAGGGATGATCTAACAAAAATATACACCATCCTGGTCACCATTGCAGGGGTGCCGGCAGACATGGGCAAGACCATGAGGGAGGCAGTGGCACAACAACGGGCCCCTGACACTAGCCACACTGAGGGACAGCCTTCCACCTCCACCGGCGCTAGTGAACAGGAGGCCCCACCACAGAACCAACAGGCCACCAGCACCCCACCCCCTGCAGAAGGAGAACCACCCTGCAAGCGGTCCTTGCAATCCAGGCAGAAGCCAGAAAACATTGCCAAGACCCCCGCCAGGAAATAAGACTCACCTGAATGTCACCCTTGTGTCCCACTCTGTCACCCTGTCCACTTTGAACTGCCACTGCCCCACTCCCTATGCCCCCTTGGACAATGCACCTGTGATACCAAGAGGATGGACTCTACCCTGGACTTTCCTCCATCAGCCCAGCCCCTTGCACCACCCCCTCTACTTATGAGCACTTAAATAAACACCCTTGGAACAAATACCAATCTGGAGTCTTTCAAATGATTCAAATATACATTAGTACAACATAATCAAAGCATTGCAACTCAAACATACAGTGAATAATACTTTAGGGTGACTTCTGGTGGTCAGCAGTACACATAGCAGGAGCCAGAGAGGGGCACAGAGATCTGAAAATAGAGATGCCAAAGGGTACAGTCAGTGGCCTAGACATTGGGAAAGAGGCTCCCTTGTACATCGTCCAACAGATAACTGAAATGTTAAGTGAAGTTACAGTGTCTTACCTGTGTGTCACTGGAAGTACTGCCAAATAACATTGGTTCTGTTGTCAACATCTTCTTCCTCTGCCTCCTCTTCCTCACTGTCCACTGGCTCCACTGCTGTCACAAGACCATCTCCTGGCACATCCTCCTGCAGAAACGGCACCTGGCGTCCCAAGGCCAGGTTGTGCAACAAGCAACGTGCTACGATGATCTGGCATACCTTCTTGAGTGAGTAGTACAGGGAGCCTCCTGTCAGATGGAGGCACCGGAACCTGGCCTTTAGGAGGCCGAAGGTTCTTTCTATAATCCTCCTTGTACGCTCATGTGCCTCATTGTAACGTTCCTCTGTCCTTGTCCTGGCATTCCTCACTTAGTCAGTAGCCATGAGAGGTTGGGGTAACCAGAGTCACCTGCAAATATCGAGGGACAACTGTTAGACACACACTAACCCTTAGGGACAACCTCATACCCAGACACCTGCTTATACTGTGTGGGGACCTTGGGCTCACCTATTAGCCACACCCGGTGCCTCTGGAGTTGGCCCATCACATATGGGATGCTGCTATTCCTCAAGATAAAGGCATCATGCACAGAGCCAGGATATTTGACATTCACATGGGAGATGTACTGGTCCGCCAAACACACCATCTGCACATTCATTGTGTGATAGCTTTTTCTATTCCTGTAAACTTGTTCAGTCCTCCGGGGGGGACAAATGCCACATGTGTCCCGTCAATGGCACCAATGATGTTTGGGATATGTCCCAGGGCATAAAATCAGCTTTCACTGTGGCCAAATTCTCCACCTGGGGGAACACGATGTAGCTGCGCAAGTGTTCCAGCAGGGCAGACAACACTGTGGACAATACGTTAGAGAACATTGGCTAAGACATCCCTGATGCCATGGCCACTGTTGTTTGGAAGGAACTACTTGCCAGGAAATGGAGCACTGACAGGACCTGCACTAGAGAGGGGATACCTGTGGGTTGGTGGGTAGCAGACATCAGGTCTGGCTCCAATTGGGCACACAGTTCTTGGATTGTGGCACGATCAAGTCTGTAGGTAATGATAATGTGTCTGTCCTCCATTGTCGCTAGGTCCAGAAGGGCTCTGTACACCGCCATCTCATATTCTGCCTCAGCAGTTGAAGCCTATGGAAGAGAATGGTGAGCAGAGGGTCATATTCACACTTATGTTGCACTAATGATGATTTACTTCACAGAAACAGTATGTAAATTCGAGAGTCCATGGATGTGCCAATGTCTGCTGTGACGCAGTTAGGTGCCATGCCCTGTGCCCCCCTGAAATGGCGGCTGCCTAACCTGTGATGAGGGACAAGTGGAAATGAGGTAATTGCGCTGGCGTTGTGCGCCGTTGCAGTAGGCGGTCGATGACAGCCACGCAAACTCGCATTGGTTCTCATTGGGCCCTATGGGTTCCTGGAGCCAATGGCGATGTACGCCGGCAGTGACGGTATGTACCACCGCCGACATCACCGCCATTTTCTATCTGTTCACTCACTTGCTGCCTGGCCTTCAACAGGAGAGGACCTAGACTGCAAGTGCTGCTGAGACCTGTGTCTGGAAGCAACTATGGCTCATGTGTCTGGGGAAATGGCCCCTGCCCTCACTGTGGAGGAGATGGAGAAACTGGTGGATGGGGTCCTACCCCAGTACACATTACTCTACGGTCCTCCAGACAAACAGGTGAGTACACTGTAAGCAAGATGCATGGGCCATGAATGTATGGACTGCTGTGTGTGTAAGTCACATGTAGGGGGGGGCAGAGGGGTCCTGGCAAGAGTGCACCATGTAAGGGGGTCAATGTATGTGCATCAGGGTATGTGTGGTATCTGGTGGGCAATGAGTATGACGGTCCGGATGGGTGAATAATTCCCTTTTCTGCTGTCTTTTCCATGCAGGTCACCACCCACTAGAAAAAGGGTATTTGGCATGCCATCGCCAAGGAGGTGTGGACCCTGGGGGTCTTTGAAAGGCAGAGCACCCACTACCGCAAGAGGTGGGAGGACCTGCACCGCTGGGCAAAGAAGACGGCAGAGGCCCAGCTGGGGCTGACCTCCCAATGAGGAAAGGGTGCCCGTCGCACCATGACCCCCTGATGTTCCGCACCTGGATGGGCGCTTGAAGGCCTCACAGCAGCCACAAGGGAGTGTGTACAGAATCTGAACCCTGACCTTGCATGAGTTAGGAGGTACCTGGGTGGGGGATGTTGGCTGTGGGTGCCCCTAAGCCAGGGCGAACATGACAGGGTAGGTCCCTTGTTGGGCAGGCTCTGATTCACTCCTACCCCAATAGTGTTGGCGGACATCTACTCCTGGGCAGGGTCCTGTGGGTTTCAGGTGTGCAGCTGATGGCGTTAGGCATTGTACCCCATGGGCTGGTGACTGGCATTGTAACTGTTAGTGCATGGCCTAGTGCATAGGGCTCTTCCCTGTGTGTTATGTACACCAACAGTAGTGTTGTTGCTGGCATTGACCAAGTGTATCCCCTGTCTCCCCCCCCTTTTTGTTTTGTCACCCTGTCCTTGTGTGCATTAGCATCATCTGGCAGGGGAGCAGAGGCACCGGCGACGGAGGGAGCTGCATCCCACATGGGCCTGGAGGCCAAATCCACCGAGGGTGAGGGCACCAGTGGGACGGAGGGCGAGGGGAGCTCCACGACGAGGACAGGAGGGGACACCACAGACAGTGACTCCTCCGATGGAAGCTCCCTGGCATTGGCGGACACCTCTGTGCCCACCCCAACAACAGGTACAGCCGCCACCCCCTTACCAGCATCTCTTTTGCCCCAGGCACCTCAGGCCCTGGCCCAGTCAGCCATGCTGCCCTCAGTGAGGAGGCTATTGACCTCCTGAGATCCCTCACTGTTGGGCACGCAACCATTCTGAATGCCATCCAGGGTGTAGCAGGGCATTTGCAACAAACAATTGCATACCTGGAGGGCATTCACTCTGGTGTAGCGGCCCAACAGAGAGCATTTCAGGCTCTGGCCTCAGCACTGATGGCAGCCCTTGTCCCTGTGTCTAGCCTCCCCCTCCAACTTCCTCTACCCAGACCCAATCCCCTCAGGCCCAGCCTAAGCCAGGCTCACCTTCAGACCAGCATTCACCCAAATCATCACACAAAGGTGGCTCAGGCAAACATAAGCACCACACTTCATCTCACAGACAGTCACACAAACACCATCCCCATGCTGACACACCAACATCCACTGCCTCCACTGTGTCCCCCTCCTCCTCTTCATCCAACTCCCTCCCAGTTTCGCCACCACTCACACCTGCATGCACTACATCCTCATCCACTACCTCCATCACCAGCACGCCCATCACAACACACCCCTCACTGGCAGTCATCACCCCCACAATCATGCACATATCACCAGTGTCCTCTCCCAGTGTGTCTGTGTCCCCTCCTCCCAAAGTACACAAACTCAAGCACCCACCCACCCAACAGCCATCCACCTCACAACAGCATCCAGCACATGCACCCTCATCCAAACTCAGCAGAAAGAGACCTCCTACAACCACTCCCTCTTCCTCCACTCCCAAACCCTCTCCATCTTCCCGCCCCAGTGTGTCTAAAAAAACGTTTCCTGGCAAACAATGACCCTTTTAGGCAAGGCAAGGGTCGCTCCCCTGGGGGCAAAAATTCCTTCTGGGCAGATCAGCCTATAAAAATAGGCAAGGGGGCAGAAACCACTCGACACCAGGGATTTTAATTTGGTCAATTTCACGCAAGAGGAGTGACCCCTTAGGCAAGGGTTGCTCCCCTGGGGGGCAAATTTGTTTTAGGCCATTTATGCCTCCCTTGGGGGCAGATTGGCCTATTTTTATTAGGCCGATCTGCCCACCAAGGGGGACAGAAACCACTAGGCACCCAGGATTGGTGTGTGTGTATGTGTGTGTTTTGTTTGGGGGGGCAGTCCCTTGGGCACGGGTCGCTCCCCATGGGGGCACATTACTGTTGGCTATATCTCCCCCCCTTGGCAGTAGATCAGCCTATTTATGAAAAGCCCATCTGCCTCCAAGGGGGGGCAGAAAGCCCACCAGAGACTGGGGAAGATTTGTTTTTTTTAAAAGAGGGTGGGGGTATGGCCATACCTCCCCCCCCAAAAAATTAATGGGGCCAAAGTTGTTCTCCCCACCGGTGGATAGATGTAGAAAAATCCCCTAGACACATCTGAAAACTTAACATCTGGGTGAGTCCAGGGTGGTGTGCTTCACATACACCCCGCCCCATTTTCTTACCCACAATGCCCTACAAACCTCCAACTTTGCTGGAAATCACACATTTTCCCCACATTTTTGTGATGATACCTTCCGGAATCTGCAGGAATCCACAACATTCCTACCACCCAGCATTGTCGCATCTATACTGATAAAAATTCTGCCCCACTTGTCAGCCTAAAAACTTTTTTTTTCATACTGCCTTTTTGGACCCGCTTTGGTTCCCCCTCATTTTTAAAATGTTTTTGCCTATTCTCTGTCACAGGCACTTGGCCCACCTACACAAGTGAGTATCATTTTTACTGGGAGACTGAGGGGAACGTTGGGTGGTAGGACATTTTTGCCAGTGCTGTGATCCCGCATGGAAATGTGGGAAAATGTCATTTTTTAGCTAAATTTGAGGTTTGCTGAGGATTCTGGGTAAGAATACACTATGGGATCCACGCAAGCCACACCTCCCTGGATTCCCTCAGGTGTCTAGTTTTCAGAAACGTTTGGGTTTGGTAGGTTTCCCTAGATGGCTGCTAAGCCCAGGACCAAAAACGCAGGTGCCACCCCTACAAAAACAGGTAGTTTTTTATTTGATAATTTTGATGTGCCCACATAGTGTTTTGGGGCATTTCCTGTTGCGGGCACTAGGTCTACCCACACAAGTGAGGTTCCATTTTTATTGGGAGACCTGGGGGAAAACTGGGTAGAAGGAAATTTGTTGCTACCCTCAGATTTCAGAACTTTGCAGCACCGAAATGTGAGGTAAAAGTGTTTTGTTTTACCAAATTTTGATGTTTGCTAAGGATTCTGGGTAACAGAACCTGGTAAGAGCACCACAAGTTACCCCATCCTAGGTTCCCCTACGTGTCTAGGTTTCAGAAATGTCTAGGTTTGCTGGGTTTTCTTAGGTGGCGGATGAGCTAGAGGCCAAAAACCCCAGCTAGGCACTTTGCAAAAAACAGCTCTATTTTCTTTGGGAAAATGTGATGTGTCCATGTTGTGTTTTGGGGCAATTCCTGTTGCGGGCACTAAGCTTACCCACACAAGTGAGGCACCATTTTTATCGGGAGACTTGGGGGAACACTGGGTGGAAGGACATTTGTGGCTCCTCTCAGATTCTAGAACTTTCTGTCACCGAAATATGAGGAAGAAGTTTTTTTTGCCAAATTGTGAGGTTTGCAAAGGATTCTGGGTAACAGAACTGGTGAGAGCCCCACAAGTCAGCCCATCTTGGATTTCCCTAGGTGTCTAGTTTTCAAAAATGCACAAGTTTGGTAGGTTTCCCTAGGTGCAGACCAAAATCCACAGCTAGGCATTTTGCAAAAAACACGTTGGATTTCAATGTAAAAATGTGATGTGTCCATGTTGCGTTTCCTGTTGCAGGCAATAGGCCTACCCACACACGCAAGGTACCATTTTTATCAGGAGTCTTGTGGGAAAACAGAATAGAAGTACAAGTGTTATTGCCCCTTGTCTTTCTCAACATTTTTGTCCTTCCAATTGTAAGACAGTGTGTTAAAAAGACGTCTATTTGAGAAATGTACTGTAATTCACATGCTAATATGGGGACCCTGGAGTTCAGAGATGTGCAAATAACCACTGCTTTTCACCTTATCTTGTGCCCATTTTGTAAATACAAAGGTTTTCTTGATACAGATTTTTCAGTCTTTATATCTCAGCAAATGAATTGCTGTGTACCCGGTAAAGCATGAAAACCCATTGCAAGGTGCAGCTCATTAATTGGCTCTGGGTACCTATGGTTCTTGATGAACCTACAAGCCCTATATAACTTCGAAACCTAAAGAGTCCAGCAGATGTAACGGTGCATTGCTTTAAAAAATCTGACATTGCAGGAAAAGGTTTCAGAGTAAAACATCGAGAAAAATGGCTGTTTTTTCACCTCAATTTCAATCTTGTTTTATTTCAGCTTATTTTCTGTAGGAAAACCTTGTAGGATCTACACAAATGCCCCCTTGTTGAATTCAGAATTTTGACTACTTTTCAGAAATGTTTAGCTTTCCGGGATTCAGCATTGGTTTTCACACCCATTTCTGTCACTAACTGGAAGGAGGCTAAAAGCACAAAAAATAGTAAAAATAGGGTATGTCCCAGTAAAATGCTGCAATTGTGTTGAAAATGTGGTTTTCTGATTCAAGTCTGTCTGTTCCTGAAAGCTGGGAAGATGGTGACTTTAGCACTGCAAACCCTTTGTTGATGCCATTTTTTTCCAATTTTTCTGAAAAAACGACATTTTTGATGTATTTTGACAAACTCTGGGTATCTCTAGAATCCATAGGATGTTGGAAAAACAATGACACAAATTTGTCGTAGGTACCTTATGTGGACGAAAAGTTATGAGGGCCTAAATTAGAACTGCTCCAAATAGCCAAAAAAAGGCCTGGCACCTGAGTGGGTACAGGCCTTGCAGCGAAGGAGTTAAGATCCGTGCAAGGGAATCACCGTTAGATTCCTCAGAATCTCTCTGTCAGGAATCATATTAAGTGACAGGCATGCATGGGCTTGAAACGATGGAGAAAGGGTTTGTGGAAACGTAGATGGAGGGGGAAACTAGATGGTGTACTTCAGGGCAATGCATGCATACTAACTTCCTGGATTTGGGTCATTTACATTACACGATGGATAGCATCCTGTTTAGACTCCCTAGGTCCATAGATCTGTGCCTTCCAACAAGTGGTTTGGATGCCTTGGCTTTTAACTATAGTTTGCACCCTTTGTGTCTCCGACACTGTATGATATTTTCTCTCTCTTCGTTCCCTGGGTTCCTTCTTTATAACTCTTGTTGTCATTGCAGTCTTGGTTGATTGTCTCTTGTTCACCATTTGTGTGTGTGTGCAGCAGAATCTTGGGGCCTCCACCAGATTACTGGTCAGCTCTGGGCCTGTTGTAACATCATCTGCTGCTGGAAAGCCTTGTTTCAGTTGTTACCTGTATTTTACATCCAGGTGGTATCTGCTACTTACATCAAGATGATATCAGTACTGACCTTACGTCCTGTGTCCTACGGCTGCTCAGGCTGGCCAGATCTACCCAAGATTCATACCATCAAGGAAGAGTGGTGCTATCCCTAGAAAACACATATCTTGATTTCTGTCTCACAATCCCTTTCCATTTTTCTCCTGCTTTTCTGTGCACAGACTGATACATATCACTGTGTTCACTAGTACAGAAGCTCAAGGATGGCAGGGACCTCTAGCAGATCTGTGACATCAGCTCTGATACTATTCCATGACATTATGTATCACTGATATTACTAACTCTACATAATGGTAGCAAAAAGTACTGAGGAGGTAACAGTAAAGTGTCAATTAAAGACACCCGGGTTTAAGTCCCAGGACAGGAAAGTACTAACTATTGCAAATAATGGTATGCCACCCTACTCCCCCATAACACTGTGAAAACATTGACAGCAATAATACAGGAGACATTATGAAAGTAAATCAATTAAAGATACCTGGGTTAGTACCTCAGTAGGAACATAGTAATTACTGCAAATTATGATGTCAAATATTTTCCACATCTATATCTTCGAGTTACGAGTTTCTCTGCATAACAAATCAGTTTTAAGTTTGCACTAAAATCCTGGTGCAGCATATATACTACAAACATGGTCTTTATTAACCTCCAGGTGGTACCTCATGGCAGAATCTACCCTTCAGGAAGTGTCACATCATTGAGTTGTAAATAGCAGTGGCAGCTCCTCCGCTATGGCGGAGGAGCGTCGCCCCCCGCCAGCAGCAACCGCTGCAAATCCTTTAACAATGAAAGGATAATAAACCAGGTTTATTATCCTTTTGTTGTTAAAGGGGCGGGGCTTTGGGGATGATGCGCACTGAGGGGAGGGCACTGTCTTCCTGGGAGAGCCCTGGCTGGGTGCTCCCAGCCAATCCTAATGCTGCTCTGAGCAGCATCACAGCTGGCCACAGGGCAGGCCAGGAGCCTGTGCCTGCCTGCTGCTGAGGAGGCGGAGGAGCGCCGGCACAGCGTGCAGGCACGTTTTTTTTACTTTATTTTTTTAATTTTATTAATATTCCATGCCCCCCCTCCCCCACCCCCATAATCCCAGCAAGCCGTGACTGGTAAATAGTGTTTGAAAATGGCAGAGTAGATACAAACAATAGAGGAAGGCACCTTGCATAAACATGTTGAGTTGTTTATCCTGTTATGCGATCTGCTTTGAATTTTGAAACCATTTTCTTCTGCAATTTTGAAGCAATTTGCATTACTCTACTTTATAGAACCATATGACACACTGTTTGCTTTATAATACTGGTTGACTTATTTAATTATAAGTACACAGTATATCACATTATGATGAATCAAATGTGGCTCTGCTTCAATTATCAAGTGTAAAATAGAGAATACATATTTTTTACAACTGACATTAATAATGGATCAAATACTAAGAAAAATGAAAAAAAGGATTTCAGTTCTTTAGTTTATAATCATAAATTTAAAGAAACATGTATTGTGGAATGGGTGATTATTGGATGTGATTTTGAGAGGGCTAAGTAAGTGAACAAATAATGTGTAAAAAAGTTATATTAAATTGTGCAAAATGCACACAAACTTCCACCACCAGAGTTTACATCATTGTAAATATGCCTGACTATAGTTTGACTATAATTCGAGATATCAAATATACAAATAATTAATATTTAAACTAGGAGCCACGTGTTTGACTCATTAGGTGTATGGTATTATATCATGGAGCGACTTCACAGAAATTTCAGCAGTCTCTGGAGTTTACACACAATATGAGACTTTGAGAGCAATTATTAGCCATGTTATCAGTCCCAGCTCACGATGTGGAAAAGGGGTGGTACGGCGTGTGGCGGGGGTGAGAGGGGAACCACAAACACAAAAAAAAAAAAATACCTTACTCGCCGTTTCGGCTGCGTTGCTTCTCGGTCTTCGTCACAGCAGGCACAGGCTCCCAGCCTGCGGCCAGTCCCGATGCTGCTTTCATCCTGTTGGCACCATGAAAGCAGCATTAGGCCTAGCCAGAGCGCCCTGGCTTGGTGCTCTGTGGCAGACTGGAAGCCTCTGCCTGCTCTCTCTAACCCGGCAACACAGTGCAGGCTTAGAGAGAGCTCAGTGCGCACATGTGTTTGGCCGGCCTGAGTCAGCCGGCCAAACACACATGTGCATTGAGGGGTGTGCTGTGCACTCCCCCTCTGTGCTTGTCTTACCAATTGCCCCACCCCTTTAAAAATAAAACGATAATAAACATAGTTTATCATTGCTTTATTTTTAAAGTTTTGCAGCTGCTGCTGCTGGAGGGGGTGACGCTCCTCCGCCATAGCAGAGGAGCTGCTGCTGCAGGTTATAACAAACACTATAGTTGTACATTTTGGGAACAATGTAAATGAATATGAACCATTTACTGGCATTTCTCATGGGTTTTCTGCAACTACCACTCAATAACCTCCCTTTCTCCATCTAACCTTTTGACCTACCTTGCCCTAGAACACAGTCTTTCCTGTTCAGCTAGTAGCATCCTTCGCACCACCAGCGTGGCAGCCACAGCACAAAGCATTAAACTAGTTCTGCCCCCACGCCTACAATCAACACCTCCCCTCTTTCTGTGCCCAGCCTATCACGCCCGCTCCTCTGCTCAGCTGCCATTCATCCTTCCGGTTTCAGCTTGCTATTTTCTTGCCTGTACCCCCAGGACAGTTCTACTACAAGTCAACACCCCTCTTTTTAACCTAAGCCACAGATTGCCACGAGTTCCTTCAAGTTCATACATTGTTTCCCCTTTCCTGGTTCATCTCCGCTCTGCAGTCAGGACATCTTTTTAGAGGGCAGTCGCCTGCCTCCTGGAGATTCACGGCCAGATTTACAAGAAAGTGGCACATCGGTACTGATGCGACGCTTTTCTTGCGTCACCCATACCCCACCTAACGACACCATGTGCATGCTGTATTTGCAATACGCCCCACCATGGCGGTCGTTAGAACAATACAGTCAACTTTTTTGATGCTTTTGTTGCTCTTTGGTGCACTAGCGTCAAAAATGTTGACGCTACTGTAGCAAAGTGCAAGGAGGCCCACTGATTTAAATGGATGTGTCATTTTAACGCCCGCTCAGAGCAGGCGTTAAAAATGACACAAAAAATGGCGCTGTGAAATCTTGTAGCTTTCACTGCACCATTATTGCAGGCCTCTTTGCACCGAAACACCCACCTTGCATACATTATGCCTGACAGGCATAATGTTGTGCAAGGGGTTGCAAAATGGCCCAATGCATGCATTGCACCACTTTGTAAATATGTCGTGGAGAAAATTGCCTCCTTGAGCCACATTAGCATAAAAAAATGACACTAATGTGGTGCTACGTCTTTGTAAATCTGGCCCTCAGTTTTTAGGATGGTGCTGTAGTGGGAAACCACCACCCTGGCCATAGCTCCTATGTGCTTGTTTACTTTATTTAAAATGTTTGCACAATGCCTAGCAGTTAGAGCTTCAAGGCCAGTTGTTCACTAAGATAGCACTAACCATGTTCTGCCCTGTCGTTAAAGGGATGTGGGGGAAGTGTTTGCCTTTCTTGATGCTCTGGAGAAGCCGTGCATGGTTTTAGCAGAGGGAAGAGTGGCGTTGCAGCTGATCACAGTGTGCTGAGTGTGTAACAGGGTAAGCAGCACTGTAATTAGGTTAACCCTGGCACTACCAGTATTTTGAGTAGGAGAAAAGCAGCCTTGACAGTGACAGAGCAGGGATGGACCACCACTCCTTCCCCATTTGTGATGCTTATAATGTAACACAGCGAGTGCTAGGCTGTCCGGTACATCCACTGCATTGCTGGGAGTTGGAAAGGAGTGGTGTTGGGCTGTGGGACTGATAACAGAAGCCGCAGGCCTGGGTCTAGGGAGCCTGTCCTGCTATGCACCAAATAGCACTGAAGCAGCAAGCAGTTTGGACCCTACCTCCACCTGGGACATGGTGCCACTGCACCAGCTGAATCAATATCAGCCACACCCCTTCCCCCCTCTCTCTCTCTGTCTCTCTCTTTGTCTTTCTCGTGCTCTCTCTTTCTTTCTCTCGCTCTATCTCTTTCTCTCGCTCTCTTTCTGACTGTCTCTCTCTATCTACCTTTCTATCTCTCTTTTTCTCTCTGTCACTGTCTCACACTCTTCCTGGCGTCCTCCCTCACCATTTCTTCTAGCTAGGCTGTCACAAACTCTCAACTCACACTCAGAAAAATGCCTCCCAGGATCAGCATAGACTCTCTCCCTCTCTCTCTCCCTCTCTCTCCCTCTATTTCTCTCTCCCTATTTCTCTCTTTCACTCTCTCGCTCTCCTTGTTTCTTTCTCTCTCTCTCGCTCTCCTCTCTCGTTCTGTCTCTTTCTCTCTCTTTTTCTCTCTCTGTCTCTCTCACTTTCTCTCGCATTTTTCACGTTCTCTATTTCTTGCTCTCTCTTTCTCTATCTTTCTTGCTCTCTCTCTTTCTCTTTTTCTCTCTATTTCTCTCTTTCTCTCACTCTCCTTGTTTCTTTCTCTATCTCTCTCGTTTTCCTTCTCTCTCGCACTGTCTTTGTCTTTCTCTTTTTCTCTCTGTCGCTCTCTCTCTCAAATTCTCTCTTTTTTCTCGCTCTCTATTACTTGCTCTCTCTTTCTTTGTCTCTCTCTCTGTCACTGCCTCACACTCTCCCTGTCTCCCTCTCTAACCATTTCTTCTAGGTAGGCTGCCACAAACTCAGCTCACATTCAGAAAGATGCCTCCCCGGATCAGCGTAGACTGTGGTAAAACAGGACCGCAGTGAACACATGCTGAGCCCTGGGTGCCTGGAGCCCTAGCGACCTGGAACAACCCCAGGCCCTCGTTTTAACAATGTTGGCCACCTAATGATGCCATGCAGGAATATTATTAAATAAGCTGTAATGAACCGGAGCGGGCAGACTTCTACCGACAAGTTTTCTACCTAGACACATGTAAATATTGTGGAAAGGCAAACGTTTTTACAACCGTGTTTACCAGGAAGTGAATTACATAACATGCCTCACTAAATGTATCTGTATTTCTGAAGAGAAGATTCTGTAATGTATTTTTCTGTTTCACATGAACACTTTATTCAGCGAAAGCAATAACAAAGTAATGCAAACGGGTTCAAGATGGCAGCAGTCAGCCTGCTCTGAGCAGATCAACAGCGGGATCAGCCTGGGGTTAATTCTAGGCCAGGGCGGAAAATGTCATTTGTCTACTCCGTGTTGCTCTTGTAACGTGGAGTTCTGGCCAAACTCCTTAATTCACCCATAGCTCAATTTTTCTCCTGTGAGGCTCCAGAAATGGGAGCTGGCAAGCGAGATTTGGCATCCCCTAGTCGCTAGGAGGACTTCCGGCGAGATTTTCTAGCGGCAGCAAAATCATCTTGCGAAGCGCATGGTGGAGTTTGCCTTGATCTTTCGGTGTGGTGCGTGTTACCGGCACTAAACCGCAGCGCGAGCAGCACCACGTGCATATTACACCCTGTTGCGGAACTCTGTGAGTCTGGCTGAGTTTTTATGTGACTCCGAGAGTTCCACCACCTTTTAGTTAATTAAGGAGATATGGGGAGTATGTGAGGAGTGAATGACAGACAGCCTCTCATACAGGATAAACTGAACATTCATCTGTATTACAGAAATCTAAGACCCCCAGACACCTCCGTACAGACGTCAACAGATCACTTCATCGTTTTAGATGGCAGTAGCACAACTAGTCACAATGTGACTACGGTCATGACCACCCGTCTAAAGCACTGATTCATCTATATGCGGGAGAACTGCACGTGCCTGAACAAGAACAACATGTACCTAAACGGCACCTTGACTGATCTCCTCAAATCTGGAGCTTTTTTAGGTCATAATTACTGTTTATGTAGGAAAGGGACCTATGAGTTATACCAACCACATCTTAGCTCATGCACTGAAGACTAATGCAGTGTGTATGCATAATTCAACCATGAAATCGCCACAGTATTTAAAAATACTAATTTTGACGTCATGTTGCTAAAAATGGGCCTTGGTGTTGTTGAGACTTTGGGCCAGATGTATCATACAACCGAGCTGCGATTCTCAAATAACGATTTTTAAGAAATCGCTATTTCAGAAATGCAAAAAGGTATGTATGATTTTTGCGATTCGGTAATAGCGATTTCTTAAAAATCACAAATGCTATTACCGAATCGCAAATAGAGAATCTGTCCCCATTCGCACCTATTAGCCTGTTGGCCCATATCTGCAAATTTTTTGCATTTCCAAAATTGCGATTTCTTAACCAGAAATCGCAATTTTGGAAATGCAAAACCCCAGGGTGCTGGGGGCCTAAGGCCCCCTCTGCTGCAACCCCAATTTTTTCTGGGGGACATGTAAGGTGCACAAATGCCAAAAGGGCATGTGTGCTTTACATGTACATTTTAAAAATGCATTTTAAATGCATTTTTAAATTTTGCACATGGTTACCACCAGGTTCAACCTGGTGGTAAATAGCAATTCCTAATTGCCCAAATCGCATTTAGGAATGGCTTCATGCATGTGCTAAGAAATCGCAAATAAGGAATCCTTATTTGCAATTTCTTATTTAGATAGTCGCAATTTGCGACTCTCTAAACGGTCGCAATTTTAAGGAATCGCTATTTTAGCGTTCAGAATGTCTTTCATACATTCTGAACTGGCTTTTTGCATTCACAAACGGGCATTCACACTGTTTGCGAATGCAAAAAACTTTGATACATCTGGCCCTTAATTTCTGTAGCACTGTTTATGTGGATCCCCACATTAAGAGATTTTGAAGCTGCAGCGACTGCAAATCCAAGCTGCTAGACTCAGCGTAAAGTGCTAGATCTCTGTGGGCCCATCAATGGCCCCACTGGTACCTGCAGACCAGAGCCTAACTTTTACAAAAGTGTCAGGGCACTTGTCAGGAAGCCACTGCAGCTTCTAACCATCACACCCTGTAAGTGTGAACATTCAGGCTATTCCAGACCCCCAAAGCTATAGGGATGGCTTAGGTGGCAGGTATTAGTCATTTTAATGATTATTGAATGAATAAACAACTGTATTAATCTATAGTAATTTAGGCAAACAGAGCCACCATGTGTCACACAGTCATAAGTGTCAGCCATGACAATTAAATGCAGAGCACTGGAAACCACCGGCTCAAATTAAGCACTAGTGCAGAGAATAAAATTCAAACTATTTTACATTCTCTCTAATGCCCAGCAGCTCCACGGCCCTATATACTTGCCATCCTTTTTCCCATAATATAATTCAGACCACAGTTTTAAATCCAGCAAGACAAACCATATGGTACAAGCCAGATTTAACCATTAATTTCAAAGAGGGAGATGAATTGGAATTCTACATACACAACTCTGGAACTTTTTTCCCCCAGATCTCTGAAATCGTCCATACCTTTCAGTACTCAAGAAAAGACTGAAGACAAGCTCTACAGTGGATCCCTCACAAACTACAGTGAACTGCAATACTCCTTAGAAAAGGGAGCTGAGCTTAAACCAAGAGGTCCCTGAGTTTCTGTTACACACATCTTTAATCACCCAGGAAAAGATCTGGAATTTACAAGAAATGCATCCCCCCATTGATCACACTACAAAGTAGCCGTCTGCCATAAGCCAGTACTTCAAAATTCAATTAAACAGAGCAATACAACTTGGACAATCAATTTTCTCATGGCCGCCAGTTGATTTGTTATGTTGATAGAAAGATCACAGCACAATACCCATGTGTTGGCTTATCTGACTGTACATCCATCCATGAGTGAAGAGGCAAACATTTTTTTTTAGTTTGCAAATACACCACAGCTTCAAAATATCAGTTAATTTCAAGTACTTAATAAAGGACTCTCTTTAGTTCTGACGTCATCTTGATGATTTGGAAACCAGCAGGCTGATTTAGAGTTTGGGGGGAGTAGGCACCAAACTGATGATGCACCCACCTCATTTCGAGTCAGATGGACCACCAGCTTTCTTTCAGTGAAGGCCTAATTGGCTCCAATGACAGAGCCCCCGTTGACTCCATCGACAGGAAGCTTCTTCTGACAGCCCAGCAGTCCCCTGGCACCACAGCTGGTGGCAGCTAACAGAAGAAGACAACAGGCCAAAAGTCCACTCTAAAGCATCAGCAGCAGGAGAGAAATTAAACACTTTAGGATGTAACTGTAGTGCTTTACTACAACTCCTTCAGCCATCCTCTTTGTTCCCTTTTCCATTTGAACCAGCCTTCACACTCATTGAGGTCAAAGAGAAACTCTTGTTGACAATCCCTAGAGTTCGTCATAAAACATTTGGGGCCTTGCCTTCTCGTGGCCGCTGCTCTTAAGTGGACCTCATTGCCATTGTACTTAAGACAGACTACTGAGTTGTTTAAATTTCAGAAAGTCTTCAAGAGATGTTTGTTAATCAACCTGATTAATCCTTTTTTGCTTCTTCTTGCAGTTCTCTGTGTGCTTCCCCATTGGGGCTATTTATCAACTCAACTAAATGATATAAATCTAAATACAGGAAACTAAAACTGAATTGGGTACTAGCAAGGAAAAACATACAAGGCCTACAACTGAAGTGTGAAGAAAGAACAGGCTGACTGACGGAGGGTGTAAGATCTGGGCTTGATGTATTCTTCCCCTCGTTTAGAACAGATGAGAGACAGGCAATGTTTGCCAAGATTAGGAATTCCCAAGAACTGGACATGTCCCTGCAAATTTAGTAGGCTAAGCTGCTAAAGCCTGCTCACATTATTGTAGTATTAACCTTTCCTTTTTGTCACTGGTGCACCACAATGTGGCACTAGGATAAAATCCCACAGAATTTCATTGTGTTTGAGTAGAAGTAAACTGAGTCCAACTCTCCTTGGTAGCACTAAACTGCCAGTTGTAGTCAGATGACCATCAGATAGCATTCATTATCCATGATGGAGGGTTTAATTTGGGTTTCATAATGGTCTGGCACTATTTTAGGCACTGTCTCCTGGAATCACTTCCCTCAATGGTATGTTTCAATAGATGATCTCACAAAAACAGGTTTACAAGGAGTGGTTCTAAGGTCCTCATTACAAGTTTGTCAGAATTGGGAGAGGTGTTTACCATTCTTGGTAAATACTGTTACCCTCTGGGGAGGTATTTACAATGTGTAGTGAATACCACATATTCAGATTTTTCAGCATGAGATCAGGCATAACATGTAGGATAGGTTTTAAATATGCAAAATTTTGCATGTTTTGTCTTTTAGCACACCTTTTTCTCCAGGTTTGAACTGCCGTAATTTATCACAGGAAACCTGTAAGGGAGTGATAATTATTACACAACTTGTAATTCCGATCCTTGCGCAAGCTGGTGTTTGCACATGGATCAGAATTAAACCTTATCTTGTAATGTGGGCCTACATATATATAGTAGTTACTATATCTGCTCTTTTGACGTCCAGGTATTCAAGGAAATCAACCACACATCAACGTATGGGCCTGATGTGGAGTTTGCTGAATGGGTTGCTCCAGCACAAACATGATGGATACCCTGTCTTCCTAATAACAAGTGCATTACATCCTATGGCACTTGATGAGGATGAGATGTGCTTCACATTGTGATAGAGTTCCACCTATGTTAAACTTCGAATCAGGCCCTATGTGTCCAATGTTTATTAATCAAATTTGGCTCAGTTCTTACAATATTACAACTGACCAACACCCATTTTACAAAATGCTTCACTTCAGACCTGTAAATAGTATTATGACATCAATATTCATCTCGATATCATAATATTATGTTGTAAAGGAATTGTGGTTTTATTTTTTATTGTTATGAGGTTGATATCCTTCAAAACCCTGACATTAAAAGGACAGACTTATTGCATTCTATAGACAATTTAAGTGACAGTGACTACCTGTAAGCCTGCTTTTATCAGAAAACGAATCGCTCATGCCTGGCAGTACATGCATGTGTCAATCACACAAGAGCTGATGGTAGGAAAGCTTGCAAATTGTCTAACCGCTGGCAATTGCTCCGGGTAGGGTATCATTCAAACTTCTAATTTTCCTTCCACTGTGCAACTCTAGATAAAGGCCCATCTTATGCAAATCATTACTGACTCTGCTCCTCATGGGTACTTCCCATCCTGAACTGCTAGGCAGGGCCCCCTCAAGAAGGGAACATTAGCAACCCAAGGCCAGCCTTTGCCTTGTTATGCCTCATCAGTGAGGTATAGTTGGATCCTATGGCACTGTGACTGAAGAACAACATCTGAGAATACCCCATGGCCATTTAGGGCATTACAACAATCCAACGAAAAGGTAAGTGGGGGGCCTGACTCGTGGCTGAGGTGGCATAGTGGGATAAAAAAAATGGTGGGTTGGAATGCTACCAGAGCAATTGTGAGTGGTTAAGCTATTTGCATGCATTCCTCCCATCACTTTTTGTGTGTTTCATTCAGAGGGATTGACCTGTGCTGTGAAAGGCTGTCTGATCTCCTCGAGCATGGTCTAGTGGTGAACTGCGGGAAGAAGTGGAACTAAATAACATTGTGGCAACCAGCACTTTCACAGTTAGAGGACTGGTGTTGTTGCTGCCAGTGCATGGCAAAACCACAAGTGTCCACTGCGAGAAGCAAGAGGGATCTGGGGGCACCAATGGAAAACACCCTCAACAACCACAGTGGGGCCCCAGTAGCCCCTGTCTGCTCTGGGTGCCCCTGAACGGGGTCTGACACACTATTTAATATCATATTGTTGACCTACACCCCTTTTAATCATATAACTGTTACTATCAATGTATCCATACCATAGTTGCTTCAGAACAACAATTATATGCTGACATGATACCACTGATTTTTCTTATGAAACAAACATGGTAGTAGGGATTGAGTTCTAAATCCAATTGGATGACGCCCTGTGGGAATAATATAGTGCAATGAGTTTGTAATCCTAACAGATGACTCCTAGTAAAAAAAATGAATCACAAAATAGAGTTTGTAATCCTAACAGAGGACTCCTGACAAAAAAATCAAAATTCAAGTCTCCATATGCTTTGCAAGTGTAGTGCGAGAATACTTATGGAATATCAATGATGCCTTCAGTCAGCTTCTCGTGATAGCAGATTGCAAGTATTCTAAGTTACAACAGTAAGTCCCGGCAGCAGCCATTGTGTGTCACGATTCCCTGGCAAAGATACTGTGGAGCATGAGGAGTTTATACTCTAAGCATTCAAGATGGCCGCCGTCATTGGCAAGTCTTCTGAGATTCCTATTGCTCTGTGGGATATGTAATCCTTCTTTCATTTACTGAAGTGTTTAATATAGCGCATCCCTCTGAAGCATGAAGCTTCTATCCAGACAGCATCCGCTCCATCCTCTTCTTTCCCTGGAGACGTGCAAGTTCAGGAGGTCTGGAGTAGCTTGTTGTGCAAAGCCACCATGGAAAGGTAAGGGCATGCCACACAAATGGTTCCATCGTCGGTTGTCTTGCATCAACATTTGGAACTGGATTTCTATTTGGCAAAGACCATCATTATGATTATCACACAATCTTGGGTGCAATTTTATTGCTTGAGTGCTCTGTTCCTTTATGTCTGGCTGCAAGAAGGAGGAGTGGCGTGGAGGAGCAAAAGGTATTGCTGGCCACAAATTTAAAGTGAGTTTCTAAGGTCCTGATTTAGAGATTGGCAGATGGGTTGCCTATAAGTGCATCATTTCCTGTGGCACTAGTAATCAGGAAGGTGGGATATCCATGACGTCTATGGAGTGCATTTATGCACACTCTAAATCAGGCCCTAAATCACAGATGGCTTCCCACTTCAGAGTGTTCGAGCATTTGTGGTCACATTTGTAGGGTAAAGATTGAGTTTAAGAGCCAGGATAATGCAGTAGCAGGAGCATGTGATGGATGTTGCTTGAAAATACAGGCGGAGATTTATAAACCTGTCACACAACGCAGTGCAGCATCCAAAGTTGCTGCACTGCATTGCAAGATAGGGATAGAGCAGGAAAGCACCATATCTAAAGAGATACAGCACTCCCCTCCTCTCTCCCTAGTGCTGGCTCACCCTCAGGCTGCTGAGCGCCATGAGCACACCTTTGCACCACAGTGCAAAGGGGTCTTTGTGAGTCTAGCATAGGTTTTGTACTGAAAGGTACCTGTTGGAAATGGCCTTTCTGCAGGGTCAACCCAAACTTTTTGCCTTCCTCCTTCTCTTTTTCTGACCTCATTTTTGCTGGCTTTAGGACTCTGCGCACTTTGCCACTGCTAATCAGTGCTAAAGTGCATATGGTCTCTCCTTAAAACATGGTGACATTGGCTCATACCCAACTGGCTTATTTAATTTACTTGTAAGTGCCTGGGCAAGTGCACTACATGTGCCCAGAGCCTGTAAATTAAATGCTACTAGTGGGCTGCAGCACTGGTTGTGGCACCCACATAATTAGCCACTTAACCATGTGTCAGGCCTGCCTCTGCAGTGCCTTTGTGTGCAGTTTCACTGCTACTTCGACTTGGCATTTTAAAGTACTTGGCAAGCCATAAACTCCCCTTTTTCTACATATAAGTCACCTCTAAGGTAGGCCCTAGGTAGCCCATAGAGCAGGGTGCTATGTAGGTAAAAGGCAGGATATGAACATGTGTGTTCTATATGTCCTAGTATTGTCAGACTCCTAAATTCGTTTTTACACTGCTGTGAGGCCTGCTCCTTTCATAGGATAGCATTGGGGCTACACCCATATACTGTTTGAGTGGTAGCAGCTGATCTGAAAGGAGTAGGAAGGTCATATTTAGTATGGCCAAAATGGTGGTACAAAATCCTGCTGACTGGTGAAGTTGGATTTCATATCACTATTTTAGAAATGCTACTTTTAGAAACTGAGCATTTCTCTACACTTAAATCCTTCTGTGCCTTCCAATCCACGTCTGGCTAGGTTTAGTTGACAGCTCCCTTGTGCATTCACTCATACACACCCTAAACACAGGATACTCAGCCTCACTTGCATACATCTGCATTTTGAATGGGTCTTCCTGGGCTGGAAGGGTGGAGGGCTTGACACTTAAATGTCAAAGGACAGTAGCCTGCCCTCACACAAAGGACTGCCACACCCCCTGCTGGGACCCTGGCAGACAGAATGGAACTGAAAAGGGACTGTGTGCACTTCTAAGCCACTCTTTGAAGTCTCCCCCACCTCAAAGGCACATTTTGGTATTTAAGCAGGGTCTCTGACCCTACCAACTTAGACACTTCCTGGAGAAGAGAACCTGAACCAGAACCTGCATTCTGCCTAGACCTGCCTGGCTGCTCAAAGGACTAACCTGTCTGTTTTCTGTGAAGGACTGCTGCCTTGCTGCTCTCTGGCTGTGGTGAAGAAGTGCTCTCCAAGGGCTTGGATAGAGCTTGCCTCCTGTTCCCTGAATTCTCAGGACCAAAAAGACTTCGGGGGTTATTCCAACTTTGGAGGAGGTGTTAATCTGTTCCAAAAGTGACGGAAAAGTGACGGATTTACCACCAGCCGTATTACGAGTCCATTATATCCTATGGAACTCGTAATACGGCTGGTGGTATATCCGTCACATTTGGGACAGATTAACACCTCCTCCAAAGTTGGAATAACCCCCTTCATCTCTACAAGAAGGAGTCCTTGTGCAGCAAAATTCGATGCACAGCCTGCCAGAAACGACGCACAGCCTGCACCGCAGTGAAGATTTCACCTCACGCTGAACCGGAATGACGCAGCCCGACTGCGTAACAAGAAGATCAGCGCAGCGCCAGCATAGCGACCGGAAGTTTGACGCAAGGCCTCACTGTATTGACGCACAGCTAAGCCGGAACGATGCAGCCCGACTTCCAAAGAAGAATCGACACAGCGCCTGCCGTGCGGTAGAAAATTCGACGCAACGCCACCGGATCGATGCAGCTCCTGTGACTTTGGCCTGCCAGCGCCAGAAAGCCACGCATCGTCTCCAGGGTGCCTGAAAACCCCACAACCCGAAGAGTATCCACGACTGAGTGCTGGAAATCGATGCACAGCCGTCCCTGCGTGAAAACTAAATGACACATCGCCATGTGCGGTCCGAGAAATCCACACACACCCCTTTGTTTCTACGCATCTCCTCCTCTGCGGTTGTTTGCGAAGATTTTTCACGCAAACCAGGTACTTTGTGCTTGAAAGAGACTTTGTTTGCTTTTAAAAGACTTAGACATTTTATATCACTTCTCAGCGATATCTCAACATATACCTATTGCATTTTTAATCGTTTTGACCTGCATTTATCCAGATAAATAATATATATTTTTCTAGACACTGTGTGGTGTATATGGTGTTATTGTATGATTTCTTGCACAAATACTTTACACATTGCCTTCTAAGTTAAGCCTGACTGCTCAGTGCCAACCTACCAGAGGGTGGGCACAGGATAATTGGATTGTGTGTGACTTACCCTGACTAGATTGATGGTCCTTGCCTGGACAGGGGGCATCCTGACTGCCAACCAAAGACCCCATTTCCAACAGTACCGTTCCAGTACAAAATACTATGCAAAGATTAACTTTAAAAATGTTCCTACTTTGAATGCGTGCTGTGCACATGCACAGTGGAAAAACGTAGGAGAAATAAAAGTATTTCTCCTTTTTAACGTCGGCTCTCAAGTGGCATTAATTTCTATTGTAAAACCCTGTCTACTATTGATAGTATGTAGGGTTTTGCATAAAAAATCATGGATGGTTGCACAGGAATGTCCATGTACCACCCATGGGTTGTGCGTGTGACACAGAAATGCAAAGCTTTGCCTTATGGTTTTTTTGGAACCGACACAAATAGCACTTTGTGTTGGTTTGTACATCCCAAAAAGGATTTTGCGTGGGGTCTGCCTTAAAAAACTAACGCCCGACACAAACCCTTTGTAAATCCGGGCTGTATTGTTTTAGCATTAGGGATGGAATCCACAATAAAAAAACAAAAGGCCAGGTTTCCCAAAGGAAGACACTAGGGAGAAAATATCTATACATTTACCTTAAATGCTTAGTATCAGGGAGTTGAAAAGCACATGCACAAATCACTGTGGGCTACACTGTTGTGCGTGTAGACTATAAGATTGTCATAAAAATAAGGATAGCCTTGTAAACTATACTAGATTACTTCAAAGTTGGCATAGGTGCATGCACTGCATGTGCCAGGAGAGTAATGGGAAGTGAACTTGTCTGGAAAAGCAACTTGGGGCAAATCATATGCCTTAAAGTAACAGGGTGTCTGGGTATCCTTTTATTGCAGCCTTCCTTTTAGCAGGTATCTTATGGGACTCAATTCATTTCCCCATTGAAGAGTTAAAAAACAGGAATGTCAGATGTAATGCACACAGACAAACTGTAATGCACACAGACTAGCTGTAATACACACAAATATGCCCCTTTCTCGTTCTCTCTCTGAAACCTGAATCCCCTTCCGGGACTACTTTTTGGCGACAGCAATGTATGAATGGAAGATATTGATCCTGATTTACCATTGATCTCTAGCAAGTGGACTGTTTTAGGGCTAGAATTTGTTAGTAAAGAACATATGTTTTACTTGCAGTAGATTCAGGGCTCTCCTGGCAGCACTGTAACATTGCTCACTGACCAGTGTTTCTTAACCTGTGGTCCGGGATCCATGGGGGTCTGCGAGGCCTCTTCAGGGTGTCCGCAGAAGTTTTACAAAATTAAATAATATTACAATTAATACATTTAAATTAATAAAGTACATACAACTGAAGAAGCAAAATTGAAAATGTGTGCATTAAACTAAATATTCCAATATTTGGCCATTTGGCCATTTGTTTGGTGTATACATGTTTTTGTAATTTTGTGTGTTGCTTTGAGGTTTAAATCATAGAAATTGCTTAGTCTGGGGTCCCCTGCATCCAATAATAACTCAATGCAGGCCTCTTGATTCCAGTAATGATACACTGGGGGTCCACAACAATCAAAAGGTTAAGAACCACTATCTTCCTCGATATTTCTACCACCCCACTTTACAATTTTTAATGATCCTTGTGGGATAGGTGCCAAGATAGCCTGGTGTGTCACACTACACTAATAAAGTATTCAGCCCCAGAGTTTTTCTTTATCAGTGACTGATTTACTTTCTACTGTTCCCTGTTAATCTTACTATCTCACCCTCTTCCTTTTGCTTCCTTCTGTTTCTGGTTCCATTTTACTGACAGTGCTTAAAATGGGCTCATAGTGGTATTGAGTGCTATGCATATAAAATTTAGGGAATCTGGGATGACTCGGTTGGCTTTTTGAGAGTAGCGACACTGGCGAAGCCACATCAGAGTCCTGTGAGATGCCACTTCTATTGGGCACACATATCATAGATGGAAATGCTTGTATGTGTTACTGGTGTGGGGTGAACTCAGGTGGATGACAGTGGAGCACTGGACATGGGACAGAGTCCTGAGATAGGATTTACATTTGTTCACAATGAGCTAGAGTCTAGAGTGGAGAGTTGCATCGTCCTGTGTAGTCCAATGTTCTCTGAAGAGGTATGTCTCTAATCCCTTCCTGAACTGTTGAGGGTCTGGGGACATTCTGATGTTGATGGTGATTGTATCCCAGATCTTGGTAGCACAGATGAAGAAGACCTGCTTTCTAGGTAATTTCTGTTTGGTCTTGCTCACCCGAGGAGGATATTTACTGGGCCACACATGTTGCTTATTTCTAATGGCCTTCAGTCTGATACTTCTCAAGTGTAAGACAATGCAGACATTAAGACTGAGCCAATTTAGAGCCTGATTCATAGACTGCCAGATAGACACTCCCTCACAACTGTGACAAATATCCCATTCTCCTTATAAATAGTGTGTTACATCATGAGGCACTTGTAATAAGGAGACAGGACAGCCTTTATGTTTGTGAGCAGTAGCCATCTTCCTAACTGGAAATGAGGCCCTCAGTTGCTCTTCTGATGGAATGATATTGCTAGCAAAGTTTGTACAAGCTATAGTTTCTCAATAGATTTATGTTATGGCTCCTAATATACTCAATTGCAGTGAACCAGGTGAGATGAGAAAACGTTGTTTACAATTGTAACTTGGTGCAGAAAGCAAGAGTGGGATATTCCATTGATCTGTGGTGTAAGTATCTGTTCAGCATCTATTTTTCTTCCTACATTGTTCACCTTGGCTAGTGCCACTTGAAGCAATCCAAGTTATTTTACCAAAAGGTTTGTGGACTTGGTGAAGTAGAAAGTAAGACCAATTGTGTTGGTTTTTATTTGAAAAAGTTGCACCTCGACTAGACATTGATGGTACTAAGAGTGCTCTGGGCCAAAGACCGTAAAGAATCCTGAATGCCATAGCAAGACAACTTTGAAACCCCCAGCTATATAACCTGATCTCATCAGCCCTCCAAGGACTTCAATGGCTTCCTTTTGCTTTCAAGATTCTCTGCATCACTCACAGGGCCACTTAAGGTGAATTCCCATCCTTTATCCAAAATATGCTGCACCCATATTTACATAGTGAACTCTAGCTGGGCACCCTGCTCAGTATCCCCCTGACAGTAAGGATGGAATCCCCTTCTATGCGCAAGTAATACAACTTTGGGGAATTCAGTTGCAGCAGAAATAAGAAATATCCAATGCCATCAGAAATTCAGAAAGGCAATAAAAGTTGTTTCTTCTGAAGAGGAACCCATGATGGGCAAACAGAACAACCTGCCTTCACTAGGAGGGGAGGGACAATACCGATCTCTCGATAACACTCATCTGAAACTGAACAATGTCACCCTAAGGATGGTAAGCACAACCACATCCATAGCTACATCCCACTCTCCGCTGCTACTTTTTACACATAAATGTAGGTACATGTGAGTGTTATCATTGGCGTTCAACTATGCGCTCTAGCAGATTAAGACAAGCACGCAGAAGCCTATACCTTGGCTGCGTTCACTTTGTTAAACAAATTTAAATTTGTTGCAGAAGCCTGTTCCCTGGCTCTGCTCTTCCCGTTAAATAAAGTACGGATCTGCCTAGTCTCCATACAGTTTTTGAATGCAACCACATTGGATGCATATTGACATCATTTATTTTAGCCTTGAAAAAGTTGTCAAAGATGAAACACGTGTCAGCTGCCTGCTCTTAAATGGAATAAAAACTCACATTCTCACTACTAAACTTTCGTCTGGACTGAATTTACTGAATATCTTCTTACTATGCATGGAACGTTTGATCCACTCTGGGTATCTATTTGTTGATGTTGACATAGGGAGTTTCTCTCACTTCATGTGGCGTGTGTGGTAGCAAGTGCTTTCACCTGTTGAGCAGAACGTTATAAATTAGCAGTAACAACTGTGTTTACCTTAGAGGAGTGTGGCATTTCTTTCAACCAATGCTACCATTCATATTTTGTGGTAGGTACATGCTAACCACGACATCACTCTGCCCATGTAGGCTGCTCTCCATACAATTATTTTTTCCATTCATACTTTAATCTAAGACCCATATTTATACTCTGTTTGCGTGGAATTAGCATCATTTTTTTTACGCTAATTCGACGCAAACCTAACTTCATATTTATACTTTGGCACTAGCCCGACTAGCGCCAAAGTTATGGAGTTAGTGTCATCTTTTTACCGTGAAAACCTACCTTGCGTCAATAAGATACAAGGTAGGCGTTACCGGGCAAAAATCGACTCAAAGGCCCTAGTGCCTTATTTCTCCTCCCTTGCAAAAATCACGCACAGGAGGAGGAGGTACTTAAATAATGGCGCTAAGCATGCTTAGCCTGGGTATGGGCAGGTGTTAGAGACCATGGAAACAGCCCACAGGTGCCCTTCCCTGCCCCCAGGGACACCCCCACCCACCCGCACCCACACCTGTAGGACACCTAAGGATGGGGGGACCCATCCCAGGTAAGTCCAGGTAAGTTTTTTTCATTTTTTTTAAAAGTGCCATAGGGGGCCTAACTTGGGCCCCCCTACATGACACTGTGCCCAGTGGCCATGCCCAGAGGACATAAGCCCCCTGGGCATGGCCATTGGGCTGGGGGACATGAGTCATGTCCATGGGGGTTGTGCGTCAAAACAATTACGCTAGTCAGGTTAGAGTCATTTTTTTAACTCTAACCTGACTAATGCCATTCTTACCTGCACAACCTCCCGTTTTGCCTATGCCTCCCCTACCCGGTTAGCGTAATTTATTTTTACGCTAACCGGGCCATAGCGCCAGCTTGCGACATTCTTTAAATATGGCGTCTGGCTTGTGTCCTGGAATGGCGCTAGCCGGCACTATACTTTTTGATGCAAACGCAGTTTTGCGTCAAAAAGTATAAATATGGGCCTAAGTGTCCAATCCCTCTTATCTTTCACTTCACTACATGGAAGGACGTAGTTACAAATACAGGGTTATGAGGACAACTCCGATCCTCACATGTAACATTGAAACACTACTCACACGGGCGACGTGGAAGGAACATGCGTTCCACCCATGCGCACCCATGAAGTAGTGAGTCACCTGTCTGCTAAACACAGTTCGATAGGAATCTAAAGCAATGTACAAATACAAGTAACATATAGACAGAAACTATCTACTGACAACTCCACTTTCACATAGCCTTTGGAAGGCCATTTTTACCACAAAAGTCATGGTGCAAGCATCGAAGGACACCCTTGCCCAATATGATTGCAAATTCTGGAAGAAGGAGCTTTCCACCATTGACGTTTTGGCCCTCCAGACTCTCCCCCATGCACCTTGCATGCCTCCTATCGTCTACAGTCTCTTAACTCCTTGACCAGACTTGTTTGAGTCACTCATAACACCCCCTCCTCTCCCATGTGGCATGCCCCAATGTTGCTTAAATATGGGACAGAAAATGCAAGTCCCACCAGAGATCACAGAATCGATGCACAGTGTCACAGCTGATTATCCGTTACTGATTTTTACATTCTGCACGGTTTTATGACTCCCCTGAATTCCCCCTTTAGCTTGCAAAAGATGTCACAAACAATTACAGGTCACTGTACTAAGGGTCACTGCTGATGGGTGTTGGCAACAGCTTGCAACATATTTTTGTTTCTCTAATATGATGTGTATGGCTTAGAATTAGTATGTTTACATTATAAATCAGTTTATGCGACATTATAAACCACTTTATATGACATTATAAACCACTTTTTGTGACATTATGAGGATGTGTATATTTGGTGATATGGACAATATGTCTGTTTGAGACATCAATATTGAGAAATGAGGAGGTCTGTACGACAATTCAACCAAGTTAGCCTTTTAAGGTGAAAAATCATCTGAAATATTGCCCTTTATAGAAAAGATATTTATCTTCCACACATTTTTTTTTCTTCCAAAAGGCAGACCTTATTCACAAAAGCACATGCAGAGGTCGGTCTTTTAATACCAGGCACTCCAAGCCGTCACTTGAAAGGGCCGATGATTGATGGCTGTACCTGCACATTGCTAATAACAAACCACATCTGATGGAAATGAGCAAGAGGAAACAAGAAAAAAGGGAAATGACCTGGAGTCTCCAGAACACTCAGGCTGGCACACATGCTCACCAGTTACCAGTGCGAGGAACTGATGCCCTGCCGAGCAGAGCCGCATAAATCTTGGTTATCGTCCAGGGCCTGGCATCTTTCTTACAGATGAATATTGAGCTCTGGCGCTTGGTTTTAACCTTTTTGTTATTTTTCCAATCAATGCTACATTAGGACGTGGCACTGCTGTATTTTTACCGTATTAAATTTCATTGTATCCACGAAAGTTTACGTACTATCCTTCCTCCTTGGCGACTTTATATTTTTATTTAAAGCATAGTTTGTGTGAGCGTTGATTAATGATTATTAATGCCTCCCACATCTTCTCATCCATTGACATCATACATGATTGGCATAATGATAATTAGGAGATAGCTGGTTGCTTCCCAGGTCTACTATTGCATATCAATGATGACACAATTTTAATGTTGTGAGATGTCATTTTGGGTGTGCAGGCATGTGGTGCTCATGTCCGAGGATGTCTCAAGAGTTGCTCTGCTCGCTTTGGACCGTCGTGAAATGACACTCACAACCTTGTTGTCTGGTTCTATTGTTTTTGGCATGAGCTGTGGGAAGCTTCATTTCTTAACCCATCACACAGTTTCTGTGACTGGTATTTGTTGCCTTTGTGTGTCTGCTTGGGTATTGGAGAGTTAAACAGACTTCAGTGGGGTAATGTTGTAGGCAGAATGTTGCAGATTGAGTGATTGTGAAGGATTGTCACTGAACTGTTCTTTGTTTTGTTGTTTGTAAGAAAGAGGGGTGTGAAGTATCTTGAGTGTCCCAATTTCCTGTATTTCTCAGCTGGTGTCTGGAATGCTGAAATGCTGGAATTGTTGTTTATGTGCAGATGCCCACATGATCTCCTCTAATATCTCACATGGAGATTTTGGTTGCTTATAGCTGCAGAAATGTCTACAACTGAATCTCAGCAGTTTTGAGTAGCCGAAAACGCAGAATTAACATTACAACTTATAATTCTGATGGTCCTGGTTTAGGAAACTGGGTTACTGGTTGAGCAGGTAGGAAATCCTACTAGCCCAACAACCACAATTCCTATCAGGGTGAAGTCACAAGCAAACCCCAAAATAACCCTGTAGTAGTTTGGTACGAGCAGTGAGGCTTAACGTAGAGGCAATGTGTTCAGTAAAAAAGTAAAAGTACAACACATGAAAAATCCCATACTGATTTGGAAAAATAAAGTAACTTTTAATAAGTTATTTGAGGGCAAAACAATAAACATCCAATCAGTAGAACCAGAAATAAGCAGTTTCAAAGATCTGAGTGAAAACAGTGGTTAGAAGCACAAAGCACCAGCTACGGTAATGTGGTCACATGGGGGGGGGGGGGGTGCAGGGACCAAGCTAGGCTCACTGATCAAAGTACTTATATCTAAGTTGCATCGGGGTACGAGGTCCTGTGTTGAGGATGCATCAAGCAGCAACAGTTCTGAGGAGCTGTGGGATTGCAATGCAGAATCCTGCATTGTTGTCAAGGATGCCATTGACAACAGGCTTGCAATGCAAATTCCTGCATTGAGGATGCCTTGCATATTGGTGGTTCCGAGAAAGCAGCGGGGCTGCAATGCAAATACCTACATCATCAGCAACAATGCCATGATGAAGGGCTTGCAATTCAAAAGCCTGCGTTGAGAATGCATCACACAGTGGTGGTACCCAGGAAGCTGCGTGCTGTGATGCGAAGTCCTGCTTCTGGGATGTGTCACACTGCGGTGGTTCTAATGCTGCTGGGAGAAGATGTGTTGCACTGCACCTGTTCTGCCCACAGGACCACAGCTGGGCTGGCAGTGCACGTTCAGACTCACTTCCAAGGGTCTAAAAAAGGTGTGGCCCCACTCGGAGGACAAGACTAACAGCAGACAGAGTCCAGGTGCTACGGTCAAGGTGGTTGGTGTCTTTTCTGTCTCTGAGGCTCGGATCAGGAGGCCAGTCAACAAGCCCTTGGTGTCACTCTGGTGGTCATGGGATCAAGATGCAGGTCCAGTCCCTTTCACTCAGGCAGCAGGGCAGGAGAGTAGTAGGGCAGCAGAGTAGCAGACCTTCTTTGAGCAGAGCAGCACAACAGTCATTCTGAGTCTTCCACAAATCCTGATATGTACTGAAGAGCTGGGTCTGAGGGATCAATATGTATACTTGGTGGCAGTTTGGAAATAGGAGAAAGTTCCAGAGGTTTCCACCCCCAGAGGTATTTGCACTTTTCTGCCTCCCTGGCCTGGCCCTAGCTTGTCTGGGGGCACAAAAGACCAACGTCAAACCTTTGTGCGTGTGCTCAGGCAGCGCCTTTGTGATGTGAAAGTGTGTTAGATTACAGCTCCTCCTCAAAAAGACAAAGATGGCCCATCCTACCAACATTTATTCCCCTTTTAACTCACTGTCTGGGAGCGCTACACAAAGACCAACTTCCAGCTACACCTAGTCATGCTGCAGACACCTGGCTAGAAGTGGCATTTTCAGAATTGTGACTTAAAACCTGACTTATTCATTAAAGAGGGTTTAAAACATGACTGTAATGGGTTCTTTATCCTGAAACAAATAAAGGTGATATTGGAATAATTGACAGGCGCAGAAGGTGAGGGTTTAGCCAATTTATTCTTGCTTTGGTTTTAAGGATGGAGCTTTTTTATCCCATGTTTCTTGTTCACAAGGATAACGCACTTGTAGTCCAACGAAATTAACAAAGTTTCCTTTTCCTTCTCTTTCAGGGTTTTGGTGATAGTCCATAGGTGACCGGGTCCAGCTTTGGGAAGGTCTCCGATCTTCCTCTACGTCAGTGGGCCAGGCTCTAAAAAAAAATAGAAGAAGGACAACAAAACAGGTAAGTGGGATATATATACTGTCAGTATATAGGGTTAGTAGGGTGGTGGGGGAATAGGTATGAGTGACGGGAAGTGAGGGTATAACTGTCCTTTAGTTTGTGGTTTTCCCTATAGGTGTTCTCAGACATTCCCTTCTTTGCAGAAATCCTCTGGCTGTCGGTTTCTTTGTGAGGTTAGATTTACTTTAGGGCTCTCTGTCATATAGTCTCCCCTTCCCTGCAGGACCTCCCTCTCTTTCCCTTATCCCCCCCTATTCCTAATAACCACCCTCTCGCGAACCCCCAGCTGTGGTACGAACGTACCTGAGGTGGCCACGCCCCTCCAGGGACGCGGCCGGCACTTTGGCAGTCTCCCGGCTTTTCTCTGACGGGGGCGGGAGGGCCCCGGTGCTTCTCTCTCTCCTGCGGATCTCCCGATCCTTCAACGGGCTCCTTCCTCTCCGTCCTCGGTGTCCGGGTTTCCTCTTCCTCGGGTCGCGCTTGCCGGGCGTCTTCCTCCGTCTCACACACTCCTTTTCCTTTTGGTCCGTCTTTTCTTTCGGTCGTCGTCCAGACGCCGAAGGCGTCTGACGTCATAGGCTTGCGTCCCTCTCGAGTGTGTCGGGCCCCATCAATGGCGGCCGTCACAATATTTTGAAGACCGGCGTCCGGAGACGTCCGGTTACAATGACATTCTTACCTGCTCCCAATTCAAAGCTATCACTTATTAAATGTAACAATGTAATTCAATTTTATGTCATGGGAGAGGTGGGCTTTGCAGTAGTGAAAAATGAATTTAAGAGTTTTTCACTACCAGGACATGTAAAAGTTAAAGGTACCTGTCCAACTTTTTAAGTACACTGCAACCTGCTCTATGGGCTGTTTAGGGCCTACCTTGGGGTGACTTATATGATTAAAAAGAAGAGATTATGCCTGACAAAAAGTTTACTTTCCCAGGTCAAAATAGCAGTTTAAAACTGAGCACACAGGCTGGAATGCACGCCTGATACATATTTAAAAGGCTACTTAAGTGGGTGGCGCAATGAGTGCTGGAGGCCTACAAGCACCATTTAATTTACAAGCTCCGGGAACAAGCAGTACCACTTTAGTATGGACTTGCAAGTCAATCAACTGTGCCAATTGGGTGAAATACAATGTTACCATGTTTTAGGTAGTGAGCACACACACTTTAGCATTGGTTAGCAGTCGAAAAGTGGCGTAAAGCTGCTAAAGTGTGACTGCATTTTATGTAGGCCTTGACTCCAGCTTAGAAAGTGGAGGTTGCAATCTTCTAAAGTCTTAGTCAATGGAAGTTTATGTCTTACCTGATATATGCAGACTCATTGTCAAGTCTTCTGTTTGATGCTGATGTCATCTGACCTTATCTTTCTAAGAAGTATGAGCGTGTCAAGCTATTCGACTAATGACATAGATCTATCACCCAATGAAACATTTGTCTGGGTCAAAAGTCTGCTTTTTATCATGTCAAAGATAAACAAGAAGAAATACAGACATATAGCTGAAATAGGGTCTGAATTGATGTCCTTATACCTTTTGTTCATAAGGAAACTTTTGGGATGCAAAAGTAATGCACATAATCTATGTCAGGCACTCCTAAACTGATGTCAGAAATTCCTATTTCTGTTAAGATTTATGTCCAGATTTACTAAAAATGGTGCAAAACTGCTCTAGTGCAGTTTTGCGTCAAAAGAATTAACGCCGCGCTAAGACATTTCCTTGCAGCATGAATGCACTAAATTTACAACATGGTGCTACTAAGCGGTAAGGAAAGTTTAGTGCCACAAAAAATGGCACTAACGTAAGGGGCGTGCCACAAAAGAAAATGTCGCTATTGCCGTAACAGTGGTGCTAACCTGATTAGCACCACGCTATATGACGCTAATTGTAATAGCGTCACTTTTCGGGTAAAAGTGTCCGAAAAAAAGCCAGAGAAAACACCAAACAGAAAAAAGCCTGCAAATACAAATATGGAGGCTAATGGACAGGAGAGCCCAGAGAGACCCCAATGAGCCTGGTACCAGCCAGAATGCACATGCAGAGTCTCAGGAGAAGGGAAAAAGGAAGAGTGCAGGTTTAGTCAGGAGGAAAACAAAATACTGATCACAGAGGTGACAGAGCACCAACACCAGCTCCTTATCACCTCTAAAATGACATTAAGTAGGAAGGAGGCAATTTGGCAGTCATTAGTCGATAAACTCAACAGTGTAGCAGAGACAAGAAGAACTGTGGCAGATTGTAAGAAGCACTGGAATGATTGCAAACAGAGTTTCTGGCCAGCAGCAGACAGGCAGCACTGCAGAAGCACACCAGGAGGACCTGGATGAGGTAGTGTAAGGAGTCCAGGGACAGGACACTGCAGCAATTCAGGTGTCACAACAAACATAGAGTGTGGAGCAGTAGGGGGAATGTCGTAACCCATGATTGACACAAGGAGGAAGGCACTTTGGAGGCGCAGAATGCATGCTTATGGGTTGCATGGTGGCACACTAACGGCTAAACATCTAGTGCATGTAATGTCCACTGACCAACTTCCAGCGACTATATGTACAGAACACTTCACTACCTTCACAGCACTACCTCCACTGTGTCAACGGTACCATCTAGCCATTTCTGAGTCATAATTAGCAGCACGGACCAGGCATGTTGTGCAAGGGCTGGGAAAGGCCTGCTCTACCACTGGGAAAGGGGCTTAATGTAACTTGCAGATAACAGCTGGCCTTCCACTGTCCTCACCACTTGGGCTGATGCACATTTTGCTGTCTTGTGCCTATGCAGACATATCAGTACCTTACTGCAAGGGGGCCTGTGTTGAGGGGATGATCCCCTTTGGGCATGAAGGGACACCTCCTTTTATGGACACAGACACACAAGGTGGGTGCATCTTACTATGGATGGTGCAGGATAATGCACACAAAACGAGAGATCTCATGGAAGATGCATGTTGACTGCTACCCCCTTTGCATCACTTCTGCAACATACATGGGTCAACATAGGGACTAGGCACAGGCCCAAAAATGCATATTTGGCAATGCAACAGATTATCACTGATTCCATGGGTCTTGCATAGGTACACCACAAACAACACCCACGGCATTCAAATGCCATGCTATGTACACCAAGAAATGGATCACATGCAGCGTCAAAATTAAAGCTGTGTAACTGAGAGGTGGCAAGACTTGGAGAAGAGGATTTGCACAGTGTGTCTACAGAGGCTCATTCAAATACATGTCCTGGTGGACCTGTATGCATACAGGGGCCTGTGAATTGGGGACTTCATGTGTGGCTCTGTGCCATCAAAATTTGGATATCTACATCTCATTTCAGAGACAACAGAAATCTCTCCTGGCCAGCTGCCTATCCTGGACTTCCAAGATCACCTTGATGACCAGCTACCTGCCATCAATCCAGACACCATCCAGCAGATCCTAGGTTCCAACCGGTCCTGATCTCTGATTGCAGGGAGGACACACAGCGTTGCGGGGTTGCCAAATGACTCACCCAACAGAGCACACACACCACCTGCCAGCCCTGGACTCTTAGGACGCTGAAATAGTTTTCAAAGTTTGCCTACAGTAGCTACTGTGTATGAACTACAGCCCAGCACCATGCTGCAATGTGTGTCAGGTGAATGTTGTAGTAGGTGCAGAAAGGTGTCACATTCTGAATGGAAAACCCCTCTAATGTAGCTCTGCACTCATCATGTGTGTAGGTAAATTGGTCACACATAGTGAAGGCCAATCTTGAAAGCAAGAAATGTCTCGCGTACAAATATGTCTTCCCAAACACACCCCTGGGCTGGTGTCAGTAAATTATCCTTTGCCTCAGGTACACGTTTCATGGGATGGCTGATGCTGTGGTAAACATCATGACTTTTGCTTCGGTATGGCCTAAACACTACCCATTGAATGCCCCTCTACCACATCACCAGCTGCAGGAGCTACAGTGCCACAGTGCCAATTTGCAAAAACAACAGATGATGGACGGAATGCAGAGCAAATCAAACATTCACCCCCAGCCATAGATCTGGGTTTAATCCATCAGTTTTTTTGCTTGCCATGCCATTCCAGTTTGAACCCAGCCATATGCAAATCAGTCTTGACCCTGTTCCCCCTGGGAACAGTCAAGTCCAAACTGCTAGGCCAGGTTCTCCCTACCAGAAACAAGCATCCTGGCACCAGTTTCAGGGTATCACCCTACATCAGCCAAGCTAGCTTGAATCTGGTGGCATATCAAACCAGGGGACCCATGTCTAGGCATACCCTTCCCACTTGGAGCGACAAATACAAAAACAACAGATGATGGACGTAATGCAAAGCAATATCAAACATTCACTCCAGTAACACAGATCTGGGTTTAATCCATCAGTTTTTTTGCTTGCCATGCTATTCCCGTTTGGACCCAATCATATGCAAATTAGGCTTGACCCTGTTCCCCATGGGAACAGTCCAGCCTGAACTGCCAGGCCTGGTCCTCCCTGAACCAGAAACAAGCATCCTGGGACTGGTTTCAGGGTATCACCTTTCATCAGCCAGGCTAGCTTGAACCTGGTGGCATAGCAAACACGGACCCGCTTCTGGGCATACCCTTCCCACTTGGGGCGACAAATGCAAAAACAATTTGAACATATGTGTAAGAAACCATCACCTCAGCATTGTCAAAATTACGTATGACATGTTGGTCTCAATGCATTGGACATATGCCACTGAGTACCTCCCAAATGGACATGTGTGTCAATGTGTCTGGAACAATTACACATATACTGACTGCAACATGATCACGATCACTGAAAATGATGATGTGAATTAAGTAATACATGACCCATACAAACATGGCATGTGTCCTGTAGCATACGTGTATCATGACACCTGACCACAATTACAACACATGTGAGTGGGTGATGCACGTACCTTAGTTGCATTACACCAACAATATGACAATTACTAAATGCATGTGTGAAATTGTGAGGGCCAGGGATTAGTGACCTTGTCCCAGAACCTTGGTTTAGGAGGTATCCAATGTCATTTATACTATTGACAGCGCCAGTCACATGACTAATGGCCACAGTTTAAAATAACATCATCGCATTTGTGTCAGGATGTTGATCCATCCACAACCAGGGTCCCATGTACCTTGCAGAAAACTTTCTTTGCAAGCTGAAATCAGACAGGAACCTGACAGGAAGCTCAGCACAGGTGACATGCATTTTTCATATATGTCACAAAATACTGCCTATTAGGTAAATGGATTATACCAAATTGTAACATAACAGACATGCCATCACCCCCACCATCCACATGATGGAGAGGAAGCTGTATGGTACAAAAAGATTTATTGTAAAAAGATATTCTTATCAAAATAACACTCTAATTACTACACCTAACTAAACTATGCAAACCTAACTTACCTTATCCTAACTTATAACAAAAACTATCTAAACTTAGCCTAACCTATACTAAACATCAGACGCCACAATTGAACATCAACTCCCCACCCCTCTTAATCACATCCATTGACAAAGACAACAGTGACTAAAGCTAAACATTGACTAACTAAACATATATGCTAAATAAATATTTTCTTGTATTTTTATAAAAGATTTTTGAATTTGTTTTCTATTATTTTCTTTTTCAACACTGAGTATTTACCAAAAACATCTGCACCCCCACTAACACCCAGATGCCCAACAAATACCACCCACCCCAAAAAAAAACTATGACCTAACTATAACTACACTAAACTAACTTACCTATACTAACTATATATCAAAACCCAAAACAATATTACAGTACAAATGTTAACAGGGGAAGGGAAAACGGTCGGATACATAAGTCCCACCACTCATTTCCTCCATTGGTTGACCTGTATGTCCTTAACTATCATCAGGATCTGGTCAACTTCATGCTCCAGCATGGCTAGTCTGTATTTTTGATCAGCCTGTTCGTTTCTCAGATCCTGAATGTAGGGCGGCTCCACATGTTGTTGCCCTGGCTTTGATCCAGCATGTTGTGGGTGCGAAATCGGTGGCCTAGGTGCCGAGGATGGTCCAGCTCCAGACAGTCCTCCAACATCCAATGATGCAGAGCTGCCTTCTGGTTGGCTGGTGGAACCCACTTGATTGCTTCCTGCTCCCTCAAGGCTGAAAGCCTTCCACCTCCCTGAGCCCTTCTCCCAGTAATAGCCTCCATCTTGTGGTAACCCTGCGGATCTGCCTGATGTGGTGAAAACGCTCTGCCCTTCTTCTGAAATTTCTTTTTTGTTCTGGGGTATTGTTTACAGCTGAATGAAAAAAATGACATGTGAGGCTACTGTCTGTCAGGCAAGTGACAACCAAACATGTAGAGAAAGCAGGCAACTGCACAGATATGACATTAATGTAGACTGTTAAATAATCAGAAATTTGAGGGGCAAAGTAAGGCCAAACTTGCAGCTATCAAAGCTTCCTATATATGGATCGTATTCACTTTCCTGGACACCTTCTTGCACAAAGCATGAGAGTCATTTTCCTCTTAATATGTGTGCTGCAGAATGCAGCACGCATAGAAAGCAGAAAAATAAAAATATTTCTCCACGTTGGGTCGCCTCTACGCCACCTCTGAAGCGGCGTAGCAATCTGACGCATTTCCAGTATTCTGAATCAGGGAATGGGTGGGATTCCTTACCGCTCCATGGGTGTTGCTGTGGGAATCCCCACAGCGTCACCCGTGGAATGCCTCTTTCACGCAGAGATATGCATGACAGGCCCATATTTACTAGGCCATTGGAAGTCACGCAAGGTGGCTTTGCGTGGCTTTGTAAATATGGAATCACATCCCACGCCACTGGAGCATCATGACAATATGATGCTCAGGAGCCACAGTGTGCCAATAGGCACTTTTCAATATGCTCCTTTGTGTAGTGTTCCAAAACAAATCTTTTCATGTAGCAGTTCAGCAGTCAGTGCCACTATCTCATATGTGGGGGTACAGATGTCATACACCTACTCTGCCATGGGAATTTCGTTCAGCACTGACCAATGTTTCACACATTGTGAAGCAAGTGGAATTACATCATGGACACTTAAAGTTCATTCACTGATAGCGAATGTGTAACAGGATGGAATCTGGTCTGACAAGGTTGTATGGACATGTCTTAGCCCTCACAAAAGTCAAGCTATCTGAGGATCACTTGTGTGCTAACTTAGTTGATAATGGCAATGATTCTGGGCTTTGACACCATCATGCTGGTTGAGAACTATGTTGCACTGAATTGTTGTTTCATTCCTAGAATACTGGTTAATACTGAAAGCAATAGACATCCCATCATATTGGTAGTAGATGTGTGGCACGTGGAACACATAGTACGGTCACAAATGAAGCAAACGACACACAAACATTGTCCAAATGTATGTCAGATTGCTAAATACATGGAGGTTTACTTACAGTCAACACTGCTTGTGGAAATCTTAGAGTATTACACATTTTAACCAATCTCTACCAGAGCATGTAGACAGCAGGCCATTTTGTACTGGGGATTCTCATGTCAAACACATTTGCATCTAATCAGTCTACAACCAGGTTTGGCATTTAAGGACTATATTGGCATACATGTAAAAGTTGTACACCATCACAGCTGACCGTGTCACGTCGGACACCATGCTATCACCACAGAAGATATACAGTACTGTGACATTTACTGGCATTGTCGGGGTCTGCAAAAGTGGCAACTTCTCCAAAGGTGTAGGGAGGTGGACCACTTACAAAAAGAAGCATGAAACATTGCTTAGTGGATGGACAGCATCTAACTTCATGGTTACATTTTGCACACTGCACAGATTTACATAATACACATAGATGACTTTGGATGAAGATAACCCAACTAACTGGCTAAGGGCCAGATATACAAAGCCCTATTGCCACCGGAGCATCACTTTTAGCCATGCTCTAATGGCGCAATACACATCCATATTTACAAGGAGTTGTTTTACTACTTTTAGTGGCTAAATAGCTCAGTGTAAATGTGGGTCCCTCCAACGCAGTTATCTGTGTCAGAGGGGCAGGTATTGGGTGTTGTTGTGGGCATACAACTGCAACACCCTCTGCTTCTGATGCTGCCCTATATTGTCCAGAAGGCGTAAATCTCTGGTAGAGCCAAAAAGTAATGCAACCCCAGGTGTGGCATTAGCATGGCACAACGAGAAGGAATCCTTACATTCCACGTCATATTTCCTTTTTCTATGTGTGCTGCATTCTACAACACACATAGAAAGAGCAAAAGGCCATGAATGATTGTTTATGTGCCAGAAGGTGTCCCTTCCTGCACATAATCATTTATAAATGATGATTTGTTACTTCTATGTGTGATGCTTTGTGCAGCACACATAGATGAGGCAAATTGCTATAGATCATTGTTTCTGTGCAGGAAGTTGTCCTTCCTGCACATAAACAATCACTCCCCCAACAGAGACACCCTTCCATTATGGTGCAAGGATGCCTCCGTTAGTGCAGGCAGCTTTACTTTGTGCTGGTGCAGGCCAAAATGCAGGGCTGCACCATTTATCTGTGAATACATTGCAGCCCTGCGTTACTCCACTGGCACAGCGTGGTGCTGCAGAAATTCATGCAGCACCACGCTGTACAACTTGTTCTTCAATCTGGCCCAAAATTAGATGTAAATGTTAAGAGTACATTTCAAGGGTCACCTTTGCATTGTAACATGTGTGCATGGATGATACATATGTGTCTCAGACGCATTGTACACAGTCATGCATAGGTCTCATCAATGCTGCATATAGCAATCATTGACAAATGTCATGTCACCCAGTACATACGTGACTCAAGGGACACACTCAGGCTTGGTCACTTGACTCCTGCTTGACTTCCATCATAACATATGCTAGAGATTGGCATCACAGTGTCAAAAAGTATCACATGCCAAAGTTGGGAAAAGCTGAGTTAATTGACAGATTTGAAATGTATTTTGCTTCCCTGGACTTATGATACTTGCATTAGTACAAATTTGACCTTACACACTAGGCCGTCCAGATGATTAACTTAGAACATAATTGGACATATTTTAAACAAACATGCAACAGCATTCAAACAACTGTATTAACATAGTAAGTACTCATACTCACAAACTGTTTCGCCAACCTGTACTCTGAGGAAGCCCAGCAGGTCAGCCTCATGTGTGATCAGGTCTGCCCATCGATGCTTTAGCTGACGGACCGTCCTCTCCACCTTGAAAATCTGTATCAAATGGGCCAGGACTTTGCCCCCAATACAGCTTTGTGGCATCAGTCCTGTATCCCTGGATGACCCTTCCATCCTGGGCCACCATGTTGGGGAGGTAGTGCAGGACCTACTATATAAAGCCCTCAACCTCATCTGGGACAAAATGACGGGACCTTCTCTTCCCCGACAACCCACCCTCCCAAAGTACCCTAAACACCCAAAAACAACACAAACAGTAACCCTAACCCCCAACTGCCCCAACTCTTAAACAACCCCTAAAACAAACACCCAACAATACAATGAGCACACAGAAGACAATACCATTACCATACACGTAAGAGACACAAATGACAGTAAACGGACAACACACAGCACAGCACACCACTCAAAAACACCACAAATTTCCCCAACAAGCTCTCACATCCTTTCTCCAAAACAGACAATACGACTGTGATTAGAAAATGAAAGCAAAACTAAGTCAGCAGATCCTGTTTGGCATCATGTCAGAAGTGCACATGCTGCACCTTTTTTTAAATGCGTCGGCTTTTAGACACAACGCTCAATGCTTCATTTTCACATGAAGACACAATATATAAACATGAGGTTTTTAGTATGCGTCACATGGCATGTGTTGTTTTTTCATGCACCATGTGTATAAAAAGCACGCATATGACCAATGCGTCGTTTTTTTTATAGAAATGTGTGTAAAGTAAATTTGTTGATATTTGTTAATATATAATGTCATGACTCACTTTTGACACACACTCTGTATGGCAGAGCTATTGTCAGACCAAGACTGCAGGGTACACATCAGTGCACACTGACATTCAGTGACACTAAACCATTGCCTGCACTCCCCTGCCCCATTATCTACTAAGGAGTTACAGCTCATTTCCTTTCATCCATATTCCTTTTTCTCCTTGGACTTAATGGTGGATTGAAGGAGAACCATGCCCATTATTCACTAGGGACTTAAAGTTCTATTCTTATCTAACATACCCATCTTATACTGGAACTCTGTGGTGAATTGGTCATAGTCATGCCCTATTATCTACTAGGGACTTATGTGACACTGGGATATGTGGTTTACATGTCTTCCGTTTGTTCTGTTACACCTCATTAGTGGATTTTGGGACAGGGAAATGTGTAGCACCCTGGGATAAAATGATTGTCAGTACCAACATGCCTCACTCATACTTGTTAGTGCTGGACTATCACACCGGGCGACTTGATAACAGTGGGAGTATGATTTAAAGTAGCATATACATTGTGTGTGTTTGTGTGTGGCCTGACATGGCTACAGTGTTGTGCTGATGGCCTGACATGTCTACAGTGTTGTATTGAATACTCATTATGAAATTTGGTGATGCTTCCCAAAAATTGCAACCACCTTGTGCAGGGTTGGTGTGTGCTGACACTTGGCTGCCACAGTTTGCAGTGTTCACATTTGTTCCTCATCTTCCTCATCCACGCTATCCACTTCCTTCATGCAGGTTATAGTATTTGTCTTGCGACCAAATTAGAACACGCAAATGTTTTCAGCTCAACGACTATCTGTATTTGCGGAGGCATTTCCATTGTACACATGATTGGTGGCTGAAACCCACATAATTACAGACTTTCACCACTACACTTGAGCAGTCTGTGTGTGGCATACACAAAGTAGCTGGTGCCATTGAGTATAGGGTTGTTGTATATGTGCCTCAATATTTGAGGCTTTCACATGTGTACTCACACACACACATGCATCCAGCATCCTTTGTCAGATGCATAATGATTTGGGATAGCATGTCTGAAAAGTTCAGACAGATATAGATGCAATATGCTTGTGGTTATATGTCTGAGTCCTGTGTTCCACTAGCATTTTGTTTTGGATTAGGCACATTATTTCTCATACTTTTACATACATGCAAGCTGACAACTGACTTTGATGTGAAAGGTGCTCTGTCCCCTATATTGTATTCTGTATATGTTACATACGTGTTTGCCACTGAGGGGTGTGTTGGTAGTTGTAACTTGTGCTAGTGCCAGTCAGTCATAGATTTGTGATTTACGTCACAGGGAACCACTGATTCAGGCACCTTTTACTGCGGTCCTACCTTCGGGTAACCTATGGATACATTACTTCATTTGGAACCTAAGGTCTTATGCTGTCATGTTAAATTGTCACAGACTTGTGCAATTTGTACGTAAATCTTTGAAAACCATGTTCATAGTACAGTGTATACATTTGTCTGACACATCTTCCACTGTGCTGTTTGTGTGTATGTTGGGAGATCTATTGTGTGTTAGTCCTTTTCTACAAACATTTGCAGGCTATTCATGTTATGAGACTTTATGGATGATTTACTGTTACAAGCTGCCAGGTCTCTTGTGCTCCTACCGCCCCCTGTGCAGTGCAGTGCACACAGAACAAGCCGGTGCACACGCGGCCTGAAATGACAGCTTTCACTGCCTACGGCCATGGCCTGGATTCAGGTCAGGGCCGTAAGCAGCGAAAGCTGCCAGACCTGTTGTGCACCGGACTGCCCCATGTGCAGTGCACACAGGAGAGGCCAGTGCACAAGAGGCCTGAAACGGCATCTTTCTTTCGCTGCCTATGGCCCTGGCCTGAATTCAGGCCAGGACCGTAGGCAGCGAAAGCTACCATTTCAGGCCTCTTGTGCACCAGCCTGCCCTATGTGCACTTCCAGGCCAGGGCCGTAGGCAGCGAAAGCTGCCAGGCCTCTTGTGCACTGGCCTTCCCCGTGTGCAGTGCACATGGGACAGGCCAGTGCAGAAGAGGCCTGAAATGGCAGCTTTCACTACCTACGGCCCTGGCCTGCACTCAGGCCAGGGCCATAGGCAGTGAAAGCTCCTGTTTCAGTCCTTGTTTGTGCACCAGTGTGCACAAACAACAGAAAAGAGACGAGGACTTACCTGGGTCTTCCAGGGAGTCCTCCTCTCCTCCTCGTGTGATGGCGACAAGTTTGCAGCGGCTGCCTCCCCCTGGCCTCTGTTCTGGTGTGCGCTGCCATAACTGGGCTGCAGCACGCACCGGGTAAGCTCTGCTCCACCGGCGGGGCTAGCAGAGTTTTTTTGACTACTCCGCGCTCCAAGCGGAGAGCAGACTTCCAAAAACTCTGTTAGCTCTGCCAGCAGAGGGGAGCTCCCTGCACACCCCTAGAGTAAAGCAGTTTGCCTCCAGATAAATCCAGGCATCTGGAGCGGCCCTTTAGTATGCCAGATTTCCTCTCAATCGTGTTCCTGGTTTTTTTGTGTGCCTCATTATACGCCTTCTCCGAGCCCATTTGTGAGGTGGCAAATGGGGGTCATCACCCATGGTTGGATGCCATATCCCTGGTCTGCTGCAATGGGAGAGGAGAGCAGTGCTAGACTTGCCCTTGTGTAGCATTTAGACTGGGCTGGCACAGTTGTGGAGCATTATTTAAATATTGACACTAACTTGACACATTGTGTGGGTTCCTCTGTGCATCCATGATTATATTGGTGTGTAGTTGCACTCCTTCCAGTTGTGTGTGCTGCCTGAGGGGCATGGGGATTGTGTCATTTGAATGGCTTTACAGTTCACCCATGTAGTATGTGTATGATGTAGATGTCTGTAGATACAGTAAATTCTTACATGTGACCTACCAATGAGCCATATAGTGTTTGAATAGTCTGCAAGCACTGTATTAAATGCTGTCGAAGACCTAAAAATAGGAATTTGCCATAATCTAATATGGTGGTAATAAGAGCATTTACCATAATCTTATGAGAGGCCCCGGGTAACACTGGAAAAATCTTGTAAATAATATCCAGCATTAGAAAACAGAAGGCTGCTACTTTGTTTACGTGTTGTCAGAAATATAACTACATTTCTGGCTGAGCTGACAGAGACAGGACATGATCCTAGCTGTTCCAGCCACCAATAAGGAGACCAAAATGAAGATTGTTTGCCAGAGAGGAGAACCTCCATTTTCTAGCCATCAGTTTTCTGCCACTTAAGGTGCATCTAGTTGGTTATGTGGGACCAGCATTGCTAGCATTTTTTTTCCTCAGAAGTTCCTCATTTTGAGCTACTGACACAACAATGTGTGTGTCATCTGCGGATTGCATAAGACTCAAACCATAGGATATGACAAAGGGCCCGAGTTTGGCAGTCAGACAGCCAGATCACCATGTTGGCGGTCTCGAAATGACCACCATGTTAGCGGTCTCCCAGACAGCCCTATTACAAGTTACACAGGCAGGACCACCAACCAAAAAAGGCAGACTGGCAGCAGCGTGGAGATACGGAAAGAGGCGGTTCAAACTCCAGCACCAACAGCCCCACAAGCAACCCCTGACCGTATTACAAGTCCAAAGTCCCAGTGGCGGGCACATATGGTGGTCAGCCAATGGCAGTCCAAACCACAGTGGTGGTCACCAAAGTAATACAAAACAGCACATTGGATGGATTTGAAAAAAACACAGCTGACACACATTGCCACACTCAACACACCTGTAAATCACACTATAAAACACACCCCTCCGCACACCACAATCCTTTGCATTTACAACGCAAAACACACAAGCAAGGATGATATATTTACCACACAGGATAGATACTAGGCACCACTTTTTTCCCCATCCCATACAAACACCCTGCACACACTTGTCCAGTCACATCCTTTTGCACTACCCCTCTTTAGTAAGACACTGTCACCTGTAACATATATATTTTTTTATTCCACCATGGCACATTTAAAAAATCCCCATTTAACTGATGAAGAGCTAACAGTCATGGCGGAAGAAATCATAAGAGTAGAGCCACAATTGTTCGGAGCCCAATTCCAGCACACTCCTCTCAGCAGGAAAATGGAAATCTGGGAGAGGATCGTCAACAGAATTAATGCTGTAGCACCATCCTGCACACAAAGGACGACATCAGGAAGAGATCGAATGATCTCAGTGGCAAAGTCTGTTCCCTAGTCTCCCTGAAAAATGTTACCAAAATGTTCTGTCATGCATGCTCACTGCCAACCTTGTGCCACCTTAACTGTTACTCCACTCACCAGCTCAGAGTCCTCTGCAACAAAGACCCTTGTCAGTCAACTCCCAGTTCAAGTGTACTCACCTGGGCGGATAACATTTCTATGCTGTGTGTAGTACAGGCACTGATATGACTACAACTCCCAACAGGCACTGTTCCTGTAACTCCAAGCACCATACCAGTGTGCACTTGCCCCAGTGCATCTGTTAGTGAACTCCCAATTGAAGCGTACTCACTGGGGAGTTCAACATTTCTACACTGTGTGTAGTACAGGGCCTGACATAATTGCTAAGGCCAGGAGGCTCTGTTACTCTTACTCCACTCAGCCAGCTCAGTGTCCTCTGCAACAATACCTGTTTGTCAATTCCCAATTGATGTGTACTCACCAGGGAGGATACCATTTGTACAGTGTGTGTAGTACAGGGAGTTACATGACTTCCAATGCAAGGAGGCCCTGTTCCTAGAAACCCAAACACCAACACAATGTTCTCTTGTCCAAGGACCTGTGTCTCAACTCTCTGAGGAAGTGTACTCACTCGGGACGATAACATTTGTACAGCGTGTGTAGTACAGGGAGTTACATGACTGCCAATGCCAGGAGGCGCTGTTCCTAGAAAACCAAACACCAACACAGTGTCCTCTTGTCCAAGGACCCCTGTGTCTCCACTCGCAATTGAAGGGTGCTCACCTGAAAGGAAACCGTTTATACAGTGTGTGTAGTACGGGGAGATACATACTGCAGCTCACAGGAGAGTTCCTTACTGTCACTCCAACCACCAGGCCAGTGTCCTCTTCTCAAAAGACTCTTGTTTGGGAAATCCCAAAAGAAGTGTACTTACCCAGGGGGATGACATTTCTCAAGTGTATGAAGTAGAGGGAGTGCCATGACTGCTAAGGCCAGGATGCTCTATCTCTCCAACTCCAAACACAAGCCCAGTGTACACCTGCCAAAATACCCCTGTTCGTTAACTCACAATGGAAATGTACTCTCCTGGGAGGATCACATTTCTCTAGTGTTGGGAACTAGTTGGAGTGACCTGAAGGTAAAGCGCAATGGGCCCTGTTTAGCTAACTCCAATCAGCATCCCAGTGTACACTTGCCCCAATGCATCTATTAGTGAACTCTCAAAGGAAGTTTACTCACCTGGAAGGATACCATTTGTCTAGTGTTGGGAACTAGGGGGGGTGACCTGAATGCAACTACCAGGAGGAACTGTTGAAGTGACTCCTAATAGCAGAACAGTGGTCACTGGTACAAATATTCTAGCCTGATCACTCCCAAATCATGTTTACTCACCTGGGAGGGACCAAGATACAGATCATGCCCAACTCAGGGATGTGGCTGGCTATCTAGCGCTATCTTGAACTGCTAGGCCATGCTGAAACTATTGAGGACAGGAAAGATAGCTCACACAGTATGCAACATAAATTATCAACAAGGCCTCAAGATGCATCACCAGAATCGTATTGGCTGTAGACACATTCACAATGCACTGACCACATGATGACTCCAGTCACATATACAACAAACTCCTGGTTTGGTCTGCATAACATTCAACTAGTCCTCGCAATGGGCAAAGCTACATCCTGCCCAGCCACTGTTTTGCCTGCACTGCTGGCAAGATGTACATCTATGCCCAGCCTCCCAAGTGCTAATGAGCTGCTAAATTTGGCAGCTGCTGGACTTTAATGGAATTGGCATGCTACACAAATGTCAGCTTAATGTAACCAATAGCATGGGTACCTTTCACAATAAAATCACCTGCAAATCAGCTATGTATACTGGCTGTTCAAAACATCACTGTTAACGTTTAGAGATAGGTGTCACAATACCACCAGTAACAGTGTATCTTCCATTTTAAAAGGTTGAGCTGCCACTGGGCACACAGAGGCTACAGATGAGACTGCCACCATCCCCCTGGGTGAAGCCCTCAGTGATCACGACACTCTTAACATCTGGACGTAGAGGACGGTTCTGGCTCATATGGGCAACCTGGTCAGACTCCTACAGTGAGTCTCACTGTGCCCACATCAATACCTCCCAGCCCTGGTTGCCTCTAAATCACAGGCAACCATTCGCCCGCCAACCTGTGACCCTAGGACAGTGCCTCCCATCTCGTACCACGGTCCAGGAATCTGAGTCGCAGCTCAACACCTTGGACAATGATGATCCTGGAACCAGTGGGAGGGGGCATCCTGTGGCAGGGGCACAGGCCCGAGGGTGTGTGGGAGGGATGTTGTGGGCCCCCGGATGAGCCACTGGTGATGCTCCTGGCCAGGACTCCATCAGCCAAGTCTTGGGGGTCTATCAAGTGTCCCAAGGCATGATGGCCCAGGTACTTACCGAACTCCGGGAGATCAAGCAGCTGCAGAGAGACATCCACAGGGATATGCATGAGCAGTGTGAGGCCAACAATGCCAACCTGGCCTCCCTAACAGGGGTGTTGAGAGACATTAGCAGCACCCTGATCAGGGATCATCAGCAACACTCTACCCCTTCCTTTGGCGCAGCAACACCAGGCCCATCGTCATCGGTGCCAGCCACTGGAAGAGAGGTCCTGTCAAGGGAAGAACCCCTCCCAGAAACCCCTGCCTCTGTAGCTGCAGCCTCCCTCCATGCAGGGGGGGACATCCATCAAAGAATTCAGGAGGTGTAGATGGCCAGACACTGACCACTGCCAGCAACCGACCTCTTCCTGAAGAAACTCCTTTGTGTGACACATATTCACTCTGTTGACTGTTCTTCAACCACCTTCCATTTCCAAGGGGAGGAGTACACTGGACTTTGGACTTACAATGTTGTGGCATCCACTCTAATGATTTCATCCACCATGACTGAACCCTTCACTTTTCTTTTCCATCATGCCCCAATATCAGTTTATGCACAAAATGTTCAATAAATCCACCTATCACAAATTTGAGTCTGCTTGCTTCTGTTTCACTTGTTGCTTTGTAGAGATGTAAGAACATGTGAAGCAAATGATGACAACAAAAGATACCAGTGCAAGGGGGGGGGGTGTTACAGGTACAGTGTCCTGTTAATCATTACAACCAACACACACATTGGTACAAGTGTGTGGTCACACCAAACATTTTATTTCATTGATACATTGATACAGCACATAGGTTGTCCATATGTCTGGACTGTTAGAGCTAAGAATGGCAGACTCATATTGTGGCAAGGTAGATATATGGAGGTACAGTCCTCCAGACCACCAACAGGAAGGGCCTTGTCAGACATTGTCATTCAACCCACACACTGTCCAATCTGGCTTGGCATAGGTCTCATACACCCCAGACCTGTGACCCACATTACCTGAAACAATCCATGTCTTCTTCCTTTGTTGGAACAGCATCAGATACCTGCCAATGTCACAAATCTGAAATGCCCACATGAGGATGTCAGGGTGAAGGTACCTGAAAATAGACAAAACAAGGAGCATAGATTTGAGAACATACCTATTACACAAATCACATAGCAAGCATCTGGAAATGAAATCACATTGCAGTGAGCCTGACACAAACAAAGCAGCTGCATCAAGGTGGGGATATGTCGGAGGCTAACTCTTCAAGCACCCTTTGGCTCAATATTACTGAACATTATATCCACAGTGTAATGACAAGACACTAAACTCCACACATTCTGACAACTACAGTTCTTTGTACAGTCACAGTCACATGACATACCTATACTAAAAAAAAAAAGTTATTGATGAGAAGTCAGCTTCTTCCTCTTTACCACTGTCATCCTCACTTGGCATTTCAGGAGGCTCACCCAGTGGCACTGCAGGCTGTCCCTCCCCTGGGATGTATGGGATGTTCCTCCTCAGGGCAATGCTGTGGAGCATGCAGCAGGCCACAATGATCTTATACACTTTCCTGGTTGAGTAGAGGAGGGCTCCACCAGTCTGGTCCAGACACCTAAATCTGGCCTTCACGAGCCCAAAAGCCTGCTCCACTACCCTCCTTCTTCTTACATGGGCCTCATTGAAGCAGAATTCCCCTGGCGTAGTTGGATTCCTCAACTGCAGCAACAACCAAGGACAATTTGAATATCCTATGTCTCTGTTAATGAATGCAACATATCTGCAATAATGAATCCCTCTTATCAGTAAATACTCACCAGAGATTGCACACACATAAACAGGACAGATGTGACTTACCAACCAGCCTGGCCCTGTCTGGGTACAGATGGGACATCAGCTGGTGGATTCTGCTGTTCCGCACAATAAAGGCATCATTGACTGAACCTGGGAAACTGGCACAGACATGTGAAATGTAGAGGTCCACCAAACATACAACTTGGACTTTGATGGAATAGAAATTCTTTCGATTGCTGTATACTTGTTCATTGGTATGTGGTGCGAGCAAGCCAACATGTGTGCCATCAATACCACCCACCACATGTGGAATGCGTGCAAAACCATAAAAGTCAGCCTCACATGTGCTAAATCCCCATGTCGGGGAAACTGGTTGTAGCTGTCCAAGTGTTTCAACATTGCTGAGAGGACATCCTTCAACACCAAACTGAACTTATGTTGGGACATACCACCAGTGTATGTTGGAAGGACCCTGTGGCTAGGATGTGCTACACTGACATGACTTGTTCAATGGGTGGTATGCTGTTTGGATTACTAATAGCTGGCATCAGAGCTGGCTCCAAATGTCGACATAGATCCATTGTTGTTTGCTGATTCAGATGATACAGGAGTATAATATGTCTTTCTTCCATGGCCTGAAGGTCTGGCAGTGGACGGTAGACCAGTGGTTGTCGCATTCTTCCTCTCCTAATTTGACAGGAAATTAGTTCTTACATCAGTCATTGTGTCCACAGCAACATACATGAAGCATGACAAGGTTAACATGTGACAAGACAATTTATAAAGGGATGGCTATGGCAAACAGTATACATCACAGCTGATAATGACACAAGGTTCAAACGTTACCCCCTTGGTTTGCCACACATGTGTTCACAACATGTATCTGGACCTAAATCCAAAATGTGCCTCACAAATGTGTTCGAGTAGTAGGACCTACATGACAAGAGAAGAGGAGCAGGTCTTTGTGCAAAAAACATTTTCTGAGGTGTGAAGCAGTGTTAATAAACCAATCGCACATTACATGCCACTAAAATGGCACCTGCCTGACCTACTCTACTGGACATTCAGAACTGCCTGCGACCGCTGGTGGAAGTCATCATTACGGTAGGAGGTTGCAACTGTGGCAGACACAGCCACATGCTAACATTGTTGCCAGTGGTGGTCGCGGGACAATGGCTGTGACCGCCGGTGGCGATGACCGTGTACATAGCGGAAGTGATCGCCATGTTCTGCAAAATTCCTCACTTGACTCCTGACATTACCGGTAGTCTTTGGTTGGCAGTCAGGTTACCCCCTATCCAAGCATGGACCCACACTCTAGTCAGGGTGTAGGAGAATAACCCTCAGTTAACCCCCGACCCCCCCCTTGGTAGCTTGGCACGAGCAGGCAGGCTTAACTTCAGAAGCAAGGTATAAAGTATTTGTACCAACATACACAGTAACTCAGTGAAAACACTACAAAATGACCTAAACACAGGTTTAGTAAAATAGATAATGTTCATCTAAACAAAACAAGATCAAAATGACAAAAATCCAATATACAGAAGTCAAGTTATGAACTTAAAAAGAAAAACAGTCTTAAATCCTTTAGAAAACAGTGAGAACGTTGTTAGCGTACATAAGTACATGGGTAGTGTCAAAATAAAGCCGCACAAGCGAGTGTGCGTGGAAAAAGGCCAGTGAGGCGTTGATTTCTCACCTGCAAGCAAGAACGTGCGTCGGTCCTTCTCTGGTCAGGTCGGCGTGCGTTGTTTCTTCTCTCCCGCAAGAGACTGATGCGTCGATCCGGATGGGCACCTTGGGTCCAGGCAGGCTTTGCGTTGATTTTCCGTGCCCAGCGATGTTGGGTTGAAATCTGGTTGCACGGTGTCACAAAACCATACTGTGTGGGGGCTTATGGCATTTACAGCAGCCGCTGTGGATGTTGTGCATTGTTTCTGCAACCCCGTTGTGTCGATCTCCCAGCTGCGACCATCGTTTATCTGCTGCGAGACGGGTGGTGCCTCGAAAGTTACCCCGTAAGGCTGTCTTTGCATGCATTTCTGTCCTTTTCCACCAGCTGCACCTTTCAAGGGCCCAGAGACAGGTTAGGGCACCACTTGGCAGGTGGGACTGTCAGTAGAAAGCCTAAGTGCTGGCAGAGAGAAGTCTTTGATGTCCCTGAGACTTCAACAACAGGAGGCAAGCTCAGTGCAAGCCCTTGAAGATTCTTCACCAGTGGGAAGTCACAAAAAAGTCAGTCTTTGTCCTTTCTCAGGCAGAACCAGCTACTGCAGGCCAACCCAGCAAAGCACAGTCACATGCAAAGGGGCAGTACTCCTTCTCCAGCTTCCAGCTTTTCTCCTTGTCAGAGGTTTCTCTTAGTTCCAGAAGTAATCTGATTTTCAGGGGGTTTGGGTGCCCTTCTTATACCCCTTTCTGCCTTTGAATTAGGCCTACCTCAAAGAGAAGTCTCTGTTGTTTTCAGGATCCTGCCTTGCCCAGGCCAGGCCCCAGACGCACACCAGGGGGTTGGAGACTGTATTGTGTGAGGGCAGGCACAGCACTTTTAGGTGTAAGTAACTACTCCTCTCCTCCTCTCAGCCCAGATGGCCCATCAGGATATGCAGGCTACACCCCAGCTCCCTTTCTGTCTCTGTCTAGAGGAGAGGTGCAAATAGCCCAACTGTCAAACTGCCCCAGACAGGGAATCCACAAACAAGCAAAGTCACAGAATGGTTTAAGCAAGAAAATGCCCACAGTCTAAAATTGCCATTTTCAAACACACCATCTAAAAACCAACTTCACTGAAAGTTGTATTTTTAAATTGTGATTTCAGAAACCACAAACTCCACATGTCTGTCTGCTCCCAAAGGGAATCTGCGCTTTAATAACATTTAAAGGAAGCCCCCATGTTACCCTATGAGAGAGATAGGCCTTGCAACAGTGAAAAACAAATTTGGCAGTATTTCACTGTCAGGACACTGCACCCTGCCCATGGGGCTTCCTAGGGCCTACCTTAGGGGTGCCTTACATGTATAAAAAGGACAGGTTTAAGCCTGGCAAGTGGGTACACTTGCCAAGTCAAATTGGCAGTTTAAAACTGCACACACAGACACTGCAGTGGCAGGTCTGAACCATGTTTACAGAGCTACTAATGTGGGTGGCACAACCAGTGCTGCGGGCCCACAAGTAGCATTTGCTTTATAGGCCATTAGGCACCTCTAGTGCACTTTACTGGAGACTTACTAGTAAAGCAAATATGCCAATCATGGAAAGCCAATCAACAATACAGTTTACACAGATATCATATGCACTTTAGCACAGGTTAGCAGTGGTAAAGTGCCCAAAGTCCTTAAACCAACAACAACAGGTCAGAAAAATTAGGAGAAAGGAGGCAAAAAGATTGGGGATGATTCTGCAAAAATGTCCAACACGACCCCCCCACCAGCCTAAAGCCAGGGGAGACCAATCAATACCTTGATCGACTTCCCTGATTGGGGCGATAGAACAGGGACCCAGGCCCACAACAGCAGGGGCATGTTCCAGTTCTACGCCTTCCTGATTCCAGTTGAATCCCTCTGTCCATATTCTCAGGGCCCACTGAGCTAACCCATGGGGAACCCCTCTCCTCACCTGCAGATACTAGCTGTGCAGCACCTAACCTTACTTTGCCCACAGATGTATCCCAGGTGGCAGACAGTACCACCATGGCCAACACAGTGGTGTGGCCTACCCCACCCTTGGGGTCTGACTCCTGTCCCCCCCCAGACGCAACTCTGTCCACCAGGACATGAAGCCACAGTGGCCACAGACAGCTGTCAGGGATAACAGCCAGGTCCCAGGCTTTTCAAGGCTCTCCAACCACTGTGACTGTGGAGAGTGGGGGTCAGTAGGCCCAGGTGCCTGGCACCCTTTAACCACTCTCCCATCCACCAGGTCAGGGATGGCAGCCTGACACTGGTCCTTCCCCCTGGGGCTCTGTACCCTCCACTTAGGAGCAACACCCCCAGAGTACAGAATTGTCAGGCTGGTTGTGGAAGCAGTCCTGCACACTTCTCCCACCAGTGCAGGGATGTTAACCTGCAGCTGGTCTTCAATCATGGGGTCTGTACCTTCAAGTTGGACCAGGGCTAGGGATGAGGCTTTCCTCCCCCTGCCCTTCCCTTGGTGGTCCTGCACCCCCCCCACTAAAAGTGATCCCCCCCCGAATCCAACATGTAACAGCACTGGTAGCAGTAACCCCTCCCTCCAGGTCAGGGGGGACACCCTGAACCTGGCCCTTCAATCCAGGGTCTGTACCCTTCGATTGAACTTGGGTCAGGGGTGAGTCTCTCCCTCCCCTGCCTCTACTGCCCTCCGCCCCCACCATGGAGAGTACCCCTAGAAGCCACACTGGGGTGATTGGGCAAACCGCCCCCCACCATCAGGTCATGGTTTACCCCCTGCACCTGACCCTCCAGCCTAGAGTCTGTACCCTGGACTTCCTGGGGAGCACACCTACCTCCCACAAGGGAAACACATTCCCTAAGGCCCACATGAGAGTCTTGCTGGTGCTGATTCCTTGACCTCTGTCCACCTGGCAGAGCCTATTTCCCCCAGCCCAGACACTGCAGTGGCAGATCTGAGCCATGTTTACAGGGCTACTAATGTGGGTGGCACAACCAGTGCTGTGGGCCCTCTAGTAGCAATTGATTTATAGCCCTAGGCACCTGTAGTGCACTTTACTAGGGACTTGCTAGTAAATCAAATAATCCAATAATAGAAAGCCAATCAACAGTCCAATTTACACAGAGAGCATATGCACTTTAACACTAGTTAGCAGTGGTAAAGTGCCAGAGTCCTTAAGCCAACAACAACAGGTCAGAAAAATTAGGAGGAAGGAGAAAAAAAGATTGGGAATGACCCTGCAAAAAGGGCCAAGTCCAACAAGGATTGCATCGCCATTGTTTAGAGGCTGACACATTCCCTCATGCGTCAAATCATGTCATTTGGCATGTACTACTTCAGTAGCAATGAGGGACATGACAGGAAGGCCTAGAGTTTAGAGCCACAATGTGAATATCTTTGATCTTGATGTGGCATCATGTGGAAAAATATACTGCACATGTGTAAAGGTTAAGCTATGTGCCCTGACTGTTGGCATGCATCATGGAGTGACTTGAAGTTATGTTTTAGACACGTGTTTAGGTACAGGCATACATCCACAGGCGGACACCTGGGTTTGCATGTCCATGATGATGATAGTGATGTAACTTCCTATTCAGCAACATGTTGTGGGCCTCCTAAAAGTCCTTTCTACTTCGTAGTCTCTCCAATATGCAAAGGACTGATGGCTTCTACTGATGCACTGAGAGTTTGTCATTGTAAGGTGTGCCAGACATTAGTGATGATTACCCTGGGGCTTGCTGATTCCTTGCGTTGTGTTTTTGAGGACATCGCTCCCTGACAAATTGGAGATGATGTCTACAGTGTTCATTTCCATGCCACGCGTGAGGCCTGTCTGTACGACATTGATACTACCTCCTTGACTCTATTGGTACAAAAATCCCTGGGTGAAGAGTAAATTGTTAATATTTTCCCGGTGTGACATGAGTATTTCCATGTCACCTTCTCCAGGCTATTGTACTTTTGCCATCAGCATGGCTGAATTTTGGAGCATCATTTCTTATTGTATGGTCATAATGTATGTGACAAATGGATGTGTGCATGCCCTTGTGTGTGATTTGTGGGAATGGACTTTGCATTGGCCTACATTTGTATGCCAAAAGGTAACTTTTGTCTGCTCCATAGGGCAATGCTTTGGGGGTGATGGTGTCTCCAAATGGTCGACTGGTTATTGTGATTGCACAACTTCAGCCACACAATTGTAGTATTGTGAGATCCTGAGTTTCCTATGGACAACTGTTGACAGTTCAAATGGCATGCATGCATATGGTATGGGCCATGTATGGGCCATTTAGGTGGAGTTTGTTGCTGGGGCCTACTTGACATCATGAATATGTTTGCTAATCAGAGCTGTTGTTCAAGTTTGTTCATGGACATATGATACCCTATTCCTTTTTGTCTTTGAAGCATCAGCACAGGCAAGTGAAGGAGACTGGCAGAGACAAGTGGAGAAGCATCTGGCCACAGGACCTCAGGTCAAGCCGCAACTGACACAGAGGGACCCAGTGGCGTGGAGGGCGAGGGGAGTGCCATGCGGGAGACCAGAACGTCCTCATCATCATCGGATTCCTCCTCTAGTGGCCACTCCCTAGTGGTGGCGGACCCATTGGAGAATCCCCCAGTAACATCCTTGTCCGCCAACCCCCTTCTATCACCGGCCTCCCTCCAGCTTCCCATCCAGCTGGCCGTGCTCACACAACCAACAGGGTGGGCATCTCCTTTGCCGCAGGCACCACCACCCCAGCCCCTCTTACCCCTGCTACCCTCTGTGAGGAGGCGACTGACCTCCTAAGAAGTATCTCTGTGGATCATACAGCCATTGTGGATGCCATCCATGGATTGGCGACACACCTCCAGCATACTAACACATTCCTGGAAGGCATTCATAGTGCAATGTCTGACCTACATAGATCTTTTCAGGCTCTGGACTCCCCCCTTCCCCTACCTATTCAAAGCAAACAGACCGATTCGCAGACATCAACCTTAACAGCCAAGAGGAGCGCACGCAAACACAATCAGCACAAAGAACACTGGCACGCACACAAACAACATCCACCCACAGACAAAGCAGAAGTCACAACTTCCCTTGACACCTCCCCAGCATCATAGACACCACATCTAGCATACCCACATGCACCACACCAACAGTCAGTGACACACCCACCGCAACCATCAAACCTGCAGACACCACCCCAGCAGACCCACAGACATCCATCACAAGCACCACACCTGCAGACACCACAACTACAGACACACAGACATCCACCATATCCACCATACCTACAGTCACCATCACAACAGCCACACACCCACCCACCACTAAATCCCCCTGCACCTCCCAGCCCCACAAGATACACAAACATACCTCCCATAAGCATGCACCCACAACATCCTCACACACATAGCATACAACCACTCCCTCAACCTCCAAATACCGACCTTCTGCTGACCGTTCCTGTGTCCCTAAAAAACTTTTTTGTTAGACCTTGACCTTTGCCCTGTTCCCTCCACCCCCACACCAAACCTAAGAGGCCCCCTACCTCCCGGGCCATCCCTTCCACCTCCAATGCCTGCTCTGCTCCCCTGCAAGCACCCATACCTCTTCCTCCAAGAAGAAGCCCACCCGTCCCAAGAAGAAGACCACCCCTCCCAAGCCCCATTCCCCCATCCCAAATTCATACCCCCTTCCCAGATAACCCCTGAGGTGCCTGCCTGCCCTCTGGATGTCCTTTTCTGTGGAGGTCCCATGGCAGTTGGGTGTCAAGTTTGGCACATCACTGCTACTTTGGGGCACATCTCTATGGACTGGCCAATGGCTTTTGGACTTTGATATTTTCTGTTGAATAAACCCAACCAGTTAGTTTCCTTGGATATACATTTGTTCTGAAATTCCTTTTCTACCTTACTGTTGTTCCTGATTACTTAGTCTATTGTGCCTACAGTTGTGTGTTTGGGCCTGCTTGCAGCTAAACTTACTGTTGTTTGCAGTGGGTGACTTTGTGGGCAATGTTGGTGTCCCCCAAGATGAGAGTATATGTTGAGTGTATGTATATGCGTTTATAAATGCAATGGTGGTGTCATGGCATAGTGTGGTGTTTGTTTTGGTGAGTATTTCATCTTTGGTTGTCTAATGTGAGCCTGTATGTTGTAAGACTTGTCTCCTGATATGGCTATTGTATCAATATGATGTGTGTCAGAATCGGGGTCATTCCGACCCCGGCGGTCAAGGCCCGCCGGTGCCGGGGTCGGCGGTAGCACCGCCAACAGGCTGGCAGTGCACCGCTGGGCATTCTGACCGCGGCGGTACAGCCGCGGCCAGAAACGGAAAGTCGGCGGTGTCCGCCGACTTTCCGCTGCCCACTGCGCCGCCATGGGGATTCCGACCCCCTCACCGCCATCCTGTTCCTGGCGGTTTCGACCGCCAGGAACAGGATGGCGGTGAGGGGTGTCGTGGGGCCCCCGAAAGAGGGCCCCACAAAGAATTTCAGTGTCTGCTCAGCAGACACTGAAATTCGCGACGGGTGCAACTGCACCCGTCGCACCTTCCCACTCTGCCGGCTCCATTCGGAGCCGTCTTCCTCGTGGGAAGGGGTTTCCCGCTGGGCTGACGGGCGGCCTTCTGGCGGTCGCCCGCCAGCCCAGCGGGAAACACAGAATCACCGCGGCGGTCTTCAGACCGCGGAGCGGTGTTCTGTCGGGGGAACTCTGGCGGGCGGCCTCCGCCGCCCGCCAGAGTTAGAATGACCCCCAATGTGTTTTGTTAGTGCAGACATGGAGTGTGTTCAGTTGAGCTAGCTCTGTTTGCATTTGACTGTGAGTATGTCCGTTTAGATGTGTGTCCCTTGCAGCTAGTTCCTGTAGAGGTATGTCTCAATGCAGTTGCATGTGCTTGTTGATTTGCACTTCCACATTGTGCAGAGTGAACGTGTGATTTCTGTCTAGTGCTGTTTGTCCTTGAGACACTTATAGGGCCATGTCCTGTGCAAATGTTTTTGTATGGGCAGTTGCAAGGTGATATGTGTCCCATGCAGCCGCCTCCCCTCAGTGGTCCTGGTGCCCCCATCCCAATCGAGCAAGTATTGTGTGCATAGCACTCTTTGTCTATTTGTCTCTCTGTGTATTGTGCATGCCATTATGCTGTGATGTGTACGTCTATTGCATGGCTCTTTAATGGTGGTGTTGTTTGTGTTCCATGACACATTGATACATATGTGTGTTGTATGTGATGGCAGTCCCTGGTCTGCGTGGAATGCAAGTATGTGAGTTGTTTTTGTATACGTGATGTTTGTGTGTTGTTGGTGAGGTATGGGTGGATGTTGAGTACCCTTCACTGACCCTGTGGCAGAGATGTGTGGGCATGTGTTTTTGTGTAGTGTTGCAGTGCACTGTGAGTGACCTGCCCCAAAGGGGGCGCATTGTGACTGTGAATGTGTCAGTCTTAGGCCCATATTTATACTTTTTGACGCTAAACTGCGCTAACGCAGTTTAGCGTCAAAAAATTTTGCGCCGTCTAACGCCATTCTGAAGCGCCATGCGGGCGCCGTATTTATGGAATGGCGTTAGACGGCGCAATCAGACCGGCGCTGCCTGGTTTGCGTGGGAAAAAACCACGTAGACCAGACAGCGCCGGCGTAGGGGGAAAATGGCGTATGGGCGTCTTAAAATGGGGCAAGTCAGGTTACGTCGAAAAAATCGTCGTAACCCGACTTGCGCCATTTTTTTTCGACGCCCATCCCCCATCAACATGACTCCTATCATTGTAAAGATAGGAGTCATGCCCCCTTGCCCAATGGCCATGCCCAGGGGACTTCTGTCCCCTGGGCATGGTCATTGGGCATAGTGGCATGTAGGGGGGCACAAATCAGGCCCCCCTATGCCACAAAAAAAAAAAAAAAATACTTACCTGAACTTACCTTAATGTCCATGGGATGGGTCCCTCCGTCCTTGGGTGTCCTCCTGGGGTGGGCAAGGGTGGCAGGGGGGGTCCCTGGGGGCAGGGGAGGGCACTCTGGGCTCATTTTGAGCCCACTTGTCCCTTAACGCCATCCCTGACCCAGGCGTTAAAAAGCGGCGCAAATGCGGCGTTTTTGGCCACGCCCACTCCCGGGCGTCATTTTTGCCCGGGAGTATAAATTCCACGTAAAGGCCTGGGAGTCATTTTTTAAGACGGGAACGCCTCCCTTGCATATCATTAACGCAAGGAAGGGGTTCACGCTAAAAAATGACGCTCACTCCGGGCACTTTGGCGCCCGAAGCGTCTAACGCCATAGTATAAATATGCCGTTAGTTGGCGTTAGTTTAGCGTCGAATTTGCGTCGAAAAAAACGACGCAAATTTGGCGCAACCAGAGTATAAATACGGCCCTTAATGTATGTTCTGGGCTGCGCACGGAATGTGATGTGTACTTGGTGCCTGTGGCTTACCCCCCATGATGTGGATGATGGCGTTATGATCTGTTATTAAGGCCCTCATTTTAGCATTGGCGAGCAGCGGAGGCCGCCCACCAATGCCATCCGAACCCCGCTGGCCCTATTATGGCTTCCCCCCTGGGCCATAACATTGCAGCCGGCTCCTAATGGAGCCGGCAGCAATGTGGCAGTGCAACAGGTGCAGCAGCACCCGTCGCGCATTCCACTGCCCGTAATTCGGGCAGTGGAATGCACAATGGGGCTGTGCATGGGGACCCCTGCACTGCCCATGCCAAGTGCATGGGCAGTGCAGGGACCCCCAAGTCCCCCATTCTGCCAGTCTTTCCATGGCGGTGTTTACCCGGATGGGGACTTGTGGGGCACCTAAACAGATGAAAAAGAAGAAGATTGAAGGGGGGGGCAGGTTTACTCAAACCCTATCTATTAAAAATTATCTTAGCCAGCAATTTGCTAGACCGCCAATGCTAAATTCAATGAGTCAACCAAGGAATACAGTGTGAGCAACCATATCAGAGGCTGCAGAGAGATTCAACAGGACCAATATTGCTCAGCCACCTTGGTCCAGGATCTCTCTGCACTCAATGGTGACTAACTGGTATCTGTGGATTACAGAATTATTCAAATCAATGTTAAGTGACTATTTAATGTTATGTAATAAAAGGTTATTATAGTTTTACAACATGCTTGCATTATTCACTTACATTTCTGGTGTTTTTTTTAGGATGGTTGATTCTCTGTTATCTGGAGGGTTTTTGTCTTCTTTTTTTTCTGCTTTTTGTAATTGCACTATTGAGAAAGAGAAATAGCTTAGTTATTGATAAGGTATGAGGCACCTCTGTCTAAATCCAGGGGCAAAAAACTATTGGTATGGCCCAAAATCAGTGACAAACTTATTGTTTGTGCCTTTGTGACTGGTGTTTGGCCTTGAAGTGTATCACACACACTTCTCACAGCTCCTGTGATATTAGGACTGCGTGTCCTATGAGGCCTAGCACAGTGGCCTTCTTGGGTGGAACCATACTCTAAAGGGGAGAGGTCTCCTTCTCCACTGTTTCTTTAAAAAAAAAACTTTACCTGCCCACACCAAAAGTCTGACCTATTAAAACATCCAGAATGGGTGGTACTGGGAGGTGAACCAACTTTGAGGATTCAGGATGCTGACTGTTACTGATATTTATTGTTTTATTTTTTTATTTGTATGTTTCTTTGGCTGTTTCAAAATTTTACAAATAAAAATTATTTATGAATTTATTTTAATGGTTATGTATCATTTTCTTTTCTATTATACTTACATTTCATTTTGTCTTTGATGTAATTTAATTTCACAGTAGTTTTTTTGCTTGATTTTCTTTTTGTGTTGTTTGGTGGTGATTTGTTCTATCTTGCTACCTGTGCTTTAAAGACATAGGGGGTCATTATGACCCCGGCGGACAGCGTTAATATGGAGGAAAGAACTGCCAACAGGCTGGCGCTACTTTCCTCCATATTAAGACATTACCAAACCGCCAATGTACCACACCAACCGTCACGGCGGTAACAACCGCTGGGCTAGAGACTTCAGTCTCCAGCCCGGCAGCTGTCACGTGCCCGCCTGCGGGATCATGACCCCGCCTACCGCCATGGTTTTTGTGGCAACCTTTCTGCCACGAAAACCACAGCGGTAGCCACTATCAGTGACAAGGAACCCCTTTTTTACCGCTGGGGGTTGTAATGTGCACCATAATTTTAATATACTTATTATTATTTGAATGCATATTAATATATTGACTTTTTGGTAAGTTAAGTGTGTTATGTTTTAATTCAGTTAATTATTATGTAAGTTCTTTATTTTTGGAGAACATTGCTGCTTTTCAGGTTTTTGCTTCTATCAAGCACAGTGTTGCTTTCCAGCAGCGATAGGTTCCTCTGCAGCAGTTAATTACATTTTTCCGTTTTCTTTTTATACTATTTTTTAATTCAGAAAGTATTTCTATCTGTTAACTGTGTTTAGGTTTGATTTCATTTGTTGCTGTATTAGTTTGATTTTTGTTTTTCTTTTGTACCTTAAATGGTAAATGCTTGTTGTGTTTTTGGCATTCATTTATGTTTATTTAATTTATATATATAATTTTAAATAATAATTCATAAATGTTTATATTTTTTAAATGATTTGTAGCAATAATTTGGTTGACAGTATATCTTTGCTTTTGTGGTTTTTGAATTTTTTTAATGTTTTATTGTGTAGACAATAAGTAGCATTTCTTTGTTTTTGGTATTATTGCATTTTAGATATTCTTACAGCTATATTTTTGCAGTTGATATTTGTGATTTCCTGTTTTATATAAAGGATGACAATATTTATTCTCTCAATATAGATTTAGTAATATTTTTATGACAATATAATTTGTCCCAATATTTTGTCATCGAAGCCATCGGCCAAACCAAAGCCTACAGATGTTTCACATTTATTAGTGAATATGCCTTAACCCCTTCGCTGCCAGGCTTTTTGCCCGCTCAAGTGCCAGGCCTTTTTTTGGCTATTTGGGGCAGTTCGCGCTTTGGCCAACTTAACGTTTTGTCCACATAAGCTACCAACGCCAAATTTGCTTCCTTTTTTTCTAAAAGCCTAGGGATTCTAGAGGTACCCAGAGTTTGTGGATTCCCCTGAAGGAAACCAAGACAATTTGCCAAAATACAGCAAAATGCATGTTTAAAAAAATTATTTGGAAAAAAGGGCTGCAGAAGAAGGCTTGTGTTTTTTTTCCCTGAAAATGGCATCAACAAAGGGTTTGTGGTGCTCAAATCACCATCTTCCCACCTTTCAGGAACGGGCAGACTTGAATCAGAAAACCACATTTTTCAACGCAATTTTTGCATTTTACTGGGACATACCCCATTTTTACTATTTTTTGTGCATTTAGCCTCCTTCCAGTTAGTGACAGAAATGGGTGTGAAACCAATGCTGGATCCCGGAAAGCTAAACATTTCTGAAAAGTAGACAAAATTCAGAATTCACCAAGGGGTCATTTGTAAAGATCCTACAAGGTTTTCCTACAGAAAATGAAAGCTGAAATAAAAAAAATATTGTAATTGAGGTGAAAAAAACTGCAATTTGTCTGCACTTTTTACTCTGTAACTTTTGATGTCAGATTTTTGAAAGCAATATACTGTTACTTCTGCTGGACTCTTCTGGTGGTGGGGTTATTAGGGCTTGTAGGTTCATCAAGAACCCTAGGTACCGAGAGCCAGTAAATGAGCTGCACCTTGCAAGGGGTTTTCATTGTATACCAGGTATACAGCAATTCATTTGGCGAAATATAAAAAGTGAAAAATAGGTATCAAGGAAACCTTTGTAGTTCCAAAATGGGCACAAGATAAGGTGTTGAGAGGCAGTGGTTTATTGCACATCTCTGAATTCCGGGGTTCCCATACTAGCATGTGGATTACAGGGCATTTCTCAAATAGACGCCTTTTTTACACACTGTTTTACATTTGGAAGGGAAAAATGCAGAGAAAGACAAGGGGCAATAACACTTGTTCTGCTATTCTGCGTTCCCCCAATTCTCCCGATAAAAAATGGTACCTCACTTGCGTGGGTAGGCCTAATGCCTGCGACAGGAAACGCAACATGGACACATCACATTTTTACATTGAAAACTGACGTGTTTTTTGCAAAGGGCCTAGCTATGGATTTTTTATCTCTAGCTCAGCCGGCACCTAGGAAAACGTAACAACCCTGTGTATTTTATTTTATTAGACACCTAGGGGAATCCAAGATGCGGTGACTTGTGGGGCTTTCACCAGGTTCTGTTACCCAGAATCCTGTGCAAACCTCAAAATTTGGCAAAAAAACACTATTTGCTCACATTTCGGTGGCAGAAAGTTCTGGAACCTGAGAGGAGCCACAAATTTCCTTCCACCCAGCATTCCCTCAAGTCTCCTGATAAAAATGATACCTCACTTGTGTGGGTGGCCCAGGTGCTTGCAACAGAGAAAGGCCAAACACCTGTAGAGATTGAGGGGTTAGCACACCAAGTTGATAAGCATATATTTTTCTTTTATACATCTTTAGGCTGACTCTGCTTTGGGGACTGTGACCGGGTGTCCCCGTTCACTCCGGCACAGAGTACTACGGGTGACGTATCGGAACCCTCCGATACGTCACTTCCGCGTTTCTCCGTTGTCGGAGAAAGGCGACTAGAGCGAGGCTGGCGGGATGCCGTTGCCAGGGAAACCAATGAGGTTTTCCGGCACGGCAGAGTAGAAAACAGAAACGTGCCGCAACAACAGGAGAAGCCCGTGGAGAGAGGAGAGAAGAGGTGCCAGGAGGAGATACCCAAGGAGGAGGAGAAACATAGAGAAGGATCGACGAGGACGGAAGGCCGAGGAGATCCTGGACATAACGAGGGACCGGAACTGGATAACCCTGCCAGGAGAGATCAACAGGAGGACCGCCACAACGCCAGCCACGACCCTGGAGGGTCGTGGCTAAACAAGGTACGGTCCTTTTGGACGCAGAAAGGGGCACAATTCTAAAGGGGACTGGGGAGGGGATGTAGAGGAGGGGTGGAAAGGGTGGAAGTAAAAAGGGGCACCGCGACCACCCGTGTGAGACACTTTTTCCCTCACCAATCCTAGACTATGATCAGGTCATTCCCCAACTCCTCACTGGCACCAACCCCATCCTTTTTCTTACCTGTTCCCCAGTCAGTGATAGTAGAGAGAGAGGAAAAACCGTCATCGACCACCACACTTACCGTACCGTTTTCTGTCCTTCTGTTTCCGATATCGCCCTGGAGCCATCCGAGAGAACAAACAAGCAATCCACCTGAAAGAGAAAACAAGAGAAACAGAGGAAATCACCATTCAGAAAAGAAGACGAACAAGGCCATAATCCCCGGAAAACAACCCTACCTACATTATAAACATTTCTTTTTTCCCATTTCATTTGAATAAACCACTTACCTGAGCAATACCAACGCCTCTCCATTGCCTTTATACTGTTCGATCTGTCACAGTGGTGTCAGAAGTGGGATATTGGGACCCCTCCCAGACAACCGAACAGTATACATAATGAGTGACACACCCTCGTTGGAAGATATGATAAAACAACTGGCAGAAGGCCAGCGACATCTGCAGTTGGTGTGGGAGGCACACCAACGAGAAGCAAAAGAGGACAGGGAAGCCTTACAGTCGGCTTTGAAAAGCCAGGCGACAATCCTCGCAAACAATCAACTGGTCCACGAGACCGCCATGAAGAAATTAACCAAGACCATTGCCGTCAGTAAGGTCCACCCCAATGTCCCAAGTTCTGTGTTGCAGAAATATCAAGAAGGCGAAGACCCCGAATCTTTTTTCACTAACTTTGAGAGAGTGGCTTCGTCAGCCCAATGGCCTGAGGATAGATGGGGCCAGTATGTCGCACCCTTACTTACGGGGATATTACAAGCAGCATATCAAGCAGCAAACCCGGGGGGAATCACACCATACCAAGAGATAAAGACTAGTATCTTAGAACGTGTGGGACATGACACCGAATACTTTAGGGTCAAATTCCGGAAAATCAAATGGGGACCGAATGAGGAACCCCAAACCTTTTATTATCGTGTAAAGGATTTGGCTTTGAAATGGTTGGGTCCTTCAGGGAATAGCCGAGAGGAAGTGATACAAACGATCGTTCTAGAACAATATTTAGATGCCTTGCCTACGGCTACAAAAAACTGGATCCGCCAACATCCAAAAGTGAATACCGACATGGCGATCGATTTAGCATGTGCCTATCATCGCTCGGTGGATGTAAGGAGTGTACCATCCCGACCCAGCATAAAACCGGGGGTATCCAACCCCAAAATTGCTCCCAGAGCCCTTCCCGAGAGCCAGGTCCTCGCAGACTAACCAACAGTCCACCGGTACCAGGACCCCAATGTTACAACTGTGGGGAATGGGGACACATACCCCGCATGTGTCCGAGGAAACATGATAGTAGTGAGCCGATGGAGATCGGAGTAACTCGGCGAAGGGTACTGTGTACAGGAAGAGGTAACATGAAGTTTAAACAGACCATAAACATCAATGGACGAGCGGTATGGGCTCTCATTGATTCAGGTTGTAGCCAATCTGTAGTGAGGAAAGATATAGTAAACCTAGCAGACAAGGAAGTAGAGCGATGGGTGAATATTTGCTGTATTCACGGAGACAAAGAGCAATACCCTTTGCATAAACTAACAGTAGAGTGGGGAAATTACCGGGATGTCCTACCTATGGGAATAATGACAGAACTGATTGAGGAATGTATCATCGGGACAGATTATGAACATTTTCAAGAGGTCCTGGATCATATTAGAAAACCCAAGCTGACACAGGACTGGTGGAGGGAAGCTCCCTTTTCTGACAGTGTTATTGAATGCCCTATAACCCGTAGGAAATTATCACGTAGAGAAAAACGGGCAGAAAAAGAGTATCACCGGGAGAAAGAGGCGCCAGGACAAGGCCAAGGCCTTATAGCCGAAACCCATGAGGCACCTGTCAGTTTTCCCCAGCAACAGAGAGAAGATCCTTCTCTCGCCCAAGCTTGGAAGTCCGCAAAATCAGAAGAAACCGAGGAGGAGGGTCCTTACTTCCTAATTAAGAAAAACCTCCTATACAGGATAACCACTATTCGTACGGGGGAACATAAACAACAACTATTGGTACCCGAGCATTATAGAGATCACGTCCTAACTCTGGCTCATAATCAACCAGGTGGGGGTCATTATGGGAGGGAAAAAACCGAAGAGTACCTCCTCAGGCGGTTTTATTGGCCAGGGGTTTTCGCCCACATACGCAAATATTGTTCCCAATGTCCCAGGTGCCAGCTTACGGAACCGGGTAGGCCTAAGAAAGCCCCTCTAATGCCCCTACCCATCATAGACGTCCCTTTTAGTAGGATGGGGATGGATCTGATTGGACCTGTAGTACCCTCAACGAAAGGTCACACGTATATCCTAGTTATGGTTGATTATGCTACCCGATACCCCGAGGCTATTCCTCTGTAAAGTATGACAACCAAGACAGTTGCCCAAGCAATGATAAACGTCTTCTCTCGAGTTGGGTTTCCTCATGAAATACTCACCGACCAGGGGACCCCCTTTATGTCTACTCTCATGAAACAGGTGTGTAAGACATTAGGTATTTCCCAAATCCGAACTTCGGTGTATCATCCACAGACGGATGGATTGGTGGAACGGTACAACCGAACAATAAAAACCCTATTGAGAAAAGTAGTACAGGACTCAGGGAGAAACTGGGATCAGAAATTACCATTAGTACTATACGCTATACGAACCCATGAACAGGCCTCAACAGGCCATAGCCCCTTTGAGCTGGTGTTCGGAAGACAGCCTCGTTCCCTTTTAGACATGGCCATTGAAACTTGGGAAGAAGAGGCGGAAGAAGGGGGAAGACCATTATTAGAATATGCCCACAACCTAAGGTCTCAGCTACAAAGTTTATGGGAAACGGTTAGAGTAAATATGGAACAAGCACAAAAAACCCAAAAACAGTATTATGACAGAGGGAGTAAGTTAAGGGTTTTACAACCAGGAGATCAGGTACTAATAATGCGTCCTACGTCTGAACAAAAACTGATTGCAAGATGGCAGGGTCCATATAGGGTACTGCGAGCCGTTTCTCCTATCATCTATCTGATTGAAATCTCGGTCAATCCTAAGAAAACCCAGATTTATCATATAAATCTCTTGAAAAAATGGGAAGAACCAGACAACTCCGACGCTACCGGAGAAATGGGTCGATTCCTATGTCCTAGCAAAACGTGCATATCGAGTTTTGTCCAACCGAACACAACGATGAGGAGAGGCTACCCGCAGTAAAAGAAGCCTTAACAACACCAGAAAAGGAACAGGTATATAGCTTACTAGAGCACTTCCGAAATTTCTTTTCAGTAGTGCCGGGTAAAACCACCTTGATAAACCATAAAATAAGGATAACACCGGGTAAAATTGTTAGGTTACAGCCGTATCGTATCCCCGAGGCAAGAAAACTAATTATGGAGGACGAAATACAGAAAATGCTAGAACTAGGGGTGGTGGAGCCTTCGACTAGTCCCTGGTGCTCCCCAGTCGTCCTGGTGCCGAAACCTGACGGTACTATTAGATTCTGTATTGACTTCCGGAAGCTTAACGAAAATTCAATGTTTGACACATATCCAATCCCTAGAGTAGATGACGTCCTAGAAAAACTCGGAAAGGCAAAATATATGTCCACATTAGACTTGACTAAAGGGTATTGGCAGATTCCATTAGCCCCAGAGGATAAAGAGAAAACGGCTTTTGCCACTCAGTCCGGTCTTTATCATTTCACCGTGCTACCATTCGGACTTCATGGAGCACCAGCTACGTTCCAACGGTTAATGTATAGGCTCTTAAAACCATTTCAAACATTTGCAGCAGCCTACCTAGATGACGTAGTTATCTTTAGTGAAACCTGGGATGATCATCTAATCCATTTACAACAGATATTCCATACTCTCGCAAACGCGGGTTTAACTGCCAACCCCAAAAAGTGCGTTATAGGAAAACCCGACATATCATATTTAGGATACAAAATCGGTCAAGGGACTCTACAACCTCAAACTAAGAAAGTAGACGCCATTCTAAATGCACCTAACCCTAAAACAAAAAAAGATTTACGCTCGTTCCTAGGATTAGTAGGCTACTATCGAAGGTTCATACCTGAATATTCCACCCTTGCCGCACCCCTCACGGATCTTTTGTCTAAATCACACCCTAACCGGTTAGCACCTCTTTCGGATCACCAGAAGGCTAGCTTTGAGCAACTGAAGGCCTATGTGACCCAAGACCCAATACTACAGTGCCCGGATTTCTCGAAACCCTTCCATCTATACACAGATGCCTCGGATGTAGGATTGGGGGGGGTTCTGGCCCAACCTGACAGGGAAGGTAGGGATCACCCGGTAGTATACATCAGTAGAAAACTGTTTCCCCGGGAACGTCACTATCCTACCATCGAAAGGGAATGTTTGGCCATAAAATGGGCCGTGGACACTTTACAGTATTACCTTTTAGGCCGACCTTTTATTCTATTTACGGATCATGCTCCCCTCACTTGGTTGTCCGCTCATAAAGATACTAATTCCCGGATTCTGAGATGGTTCCTTGAACTACAACCATTTTCCTTTCAGGTCCGCCACATACCAGGACCCCAACAGGCCCCGGCTGATTATTTGTCCCGGTTCCCGGACTCTACCACTGTCCTCGAACAGGACCGTTCATGGGGAGAGGTGTGTGACCGGGTGTCCCCGTTCACTCCGGCACAGAGTACTACGGGTGTCGTATCGGAACCATCCGATACGTCACTTCCGCGTTTCCCCGTTGTCGGAGAAACGCGACTAGAGCGAGGCTGGCGGGATGCCGTTGCCAGGGAAACCAATGAGGTTTTCCGGCACGGCAGAGTAGAAAACAGAAACGCGCCGCAACAACAGGAGAAGCCCGTGGAGAGAGGAGAGAAGAGGAGCCAGGAGGAGATACCCAAGGAGGAGGAGAAACATAGAGAAGGATCGACGAGGACGGAAGGCCGAGGAGATCCTGGACATAACGAGGGACCGGAACTGGATAACCCTGCCAGGAGAGATCAACAGGAGGACCGCCACAACGCCAGCCACGACCCTGGAGGGTCGTGGCTAAACAAGGTACGGTCCTTTTGGACGCAGAAAGGGGCACAATTCTAAAGGGGACTGGGGAGGGGATATAGAGGAGGGGTGGAAAGGGTGGAAGTAAAAAGGGGCACCGCGACCACCCGTGTGAGACACTTTTTCCTTCACCAATCCTAGACTATGGTCAGGTCATTCCCCAACTCCTCACTGGCACCAACCCCATCCTTTTTCTTACCTGTTCCCCAGTCAGTGATAATAGAGAAAGAGGAAAAACCGTCATAGACCACCACACTTACCGTACCGTTTTCTGTCCTTCTGTTTCCGGTATCGCACTGGAGCCATCCGAGAGAACAAACAAGCAATCCACCTAAAAGAGAAAACAAGAGAAACAGAGGAAATCACCAGTCAGAAAAGAAGACGAACAAGGCCATAATCCCCGGAAAACAACCCTACCTACATTATAAACATTTCTTTTTTCCCATTTCATTTGAATAAACCATTTACCTGAGCAATACCAACGCCTCTCCGTTGCCTTTATACTGTTCGATCTGTCACAGGGACCCACACAAGTGAGGTATCATTTTACTTGGGAGACTGAGGGAAACGCTGGGTGGTAGGACATTTGTGCTGGAGCGGTGATCCTACAAAGAAAAGTGAGGAAAATATGCTTTTTTAAGCAAATTTGGATGTTTGCAGAGGAGTCTGAGTAAGAAAATGTTAGGAGATCTACGCAAGCCACACCTCCCTGGACTCCCTCGGGTGTCTAGTTTTCAGAAATGTTTGGGTTTGGTAGGTTTCCCTATATGGCTGCTGGGCCCAGGACCAAAAACGCAGGTGCCCCCCGCAAAAACAGGTAGTTTTGTATTTGATAATTTTGATGTGTCCACGTACTTCTGTGATGTTCCAAACACTAAAATTGTGAAAAGAAACACATTTAGGTTATGTTAAAAAGATCCCTCACCCACCAACCAAGTTGGTGGCATGCTTCATCATTGGGATCCCAACTGAGACAGCTAGCGTGTCACGGGTGTGCTGCGACACCTGTTTACAGCGGAGCAGATTTTGTCAATTTTACCACACATACAGGTTGGATTTGGCACGAGGGTGAGTGAGGGTTCAGTAGATAACATTTTATTACAAGAGTTTTCACAAAAATGAAATGCACTGTTTATAACTGAAAGGCCAAACAACTGAACCAATGACTCACATCTCGTGAGCTGTAAAGCCACAACAAGTCACCAACCGCTTTACAGTCCATTCACACACCTTTCATATGTGACATGCACAAGACCATTCATGCCTCCAGCCACGGGTCCAGCACATTACAACACTCGCATCGACAAACAGCACCACTCAGGGGCCCATCACTTACATACGCCCACATGCCTGATACAGCAATCACACAAGCTGATAGGAGTGTGTGGACTGGCGTTTGGCTGGCACCACCAGCCAAGCGCCACTCCATGCACACCGCCAGCCAAGTGCCACCCCATGCACACTGCCAGCCAAGCGGCACTCCATGCACACTGCCAGCCAAGCACCACTCCACGCACTCTGCCATCCAAGCGCCACCCCATGCACACTGCCAGCCAAGTGCCACTCCAGACACACTGCCAGCCAAGCGCCACTCCACGCGCACTGCCATCACGTTTTGTTTGTTTTTAAGCAACAAAGAAACCACTAACTAATGATAAATAAGTACAAAACTACAAGCACAAAAGCTCTAACTGAATACATGACAGAAATGCCAACTGTGAAACTGAACAGTTGAAAATATAAAACAGGCAGTTTACGCTCATGGTATTTCCCAGACTTTTCTTTTGGTGTGGTAACTCCTGAAACAGCCGGCCACACACAGCCCAGGCTTTAAAGGACAGTCTGGGCAGTACATACGAGTCTCCCTCCGGATACCTCTTTGGGCACAAACTCTACATTTCTTAGTGGGCAAGTCTTTTTTTGGGAGCGGGAGGTATGTGATCAGGAAAGTGGCGATCTTTCAATCTGGCCACATCCTCCACCACTGCTACTCTAGGAACTCTTGCCTGTTCCACCACAATAAGGCTATCACTGACTCCTGAAATTTAACAAATTTCATCCTTGACTCAGGGGAACAATCCTTGAACACAATAAAAGCATTAAAAATTGCCAAATGAAATAAATGTATGGCCAACTTTTTATACCACACATAAGACTTATGAAGCACAGTGTAAGGTTCCAACCTCTGATCTACTCTATTAACACCTTCGGCAACTTGACCCCAAACAGTCACAGGGGAAGTACTCTCATCATGGATGGTAGTTAGCATGTACACATCCCTCCTGTCTGAAAATTTCAGAGCTAGCAGCTCATCATTCCGTAAGGCACTGCACTGTTCCCTCACAAGCTTTTTACAGACAAGCTCCCTTGGATAGCCTTTCCGGTTAGAACAGATTGTGCCACAAGCAACAGTGTCCACTCTGAACAACCCCTTGAACAACTGCACTCCAGTGTAAAAATAATCTATGTACAAATGGTGACCTTTGTTAAACAGTAGTCTACCAAGTTCCCACACAATTTTCTCGGTAACTCCAAAAGTGGGCGGACAACCAGGGGTGTCAATGTGGGAATCCCTGCCAGTGTAGACCTGGAAATTTAATTTAATTATATATTGTGCCCTGTTGCTAGGAATGTATTGTTTAAAAACCAAATGCCCCTCGAACAGCACCAAAGACTCGTCCACACTTATTTCTTTGCCTGGAACATACACCTCTGAAAACCGATCTACAAAATGATCAAAGACAGGCCTAATCTTAAAAAGATGGTCACAATCAGGGTGATCTTGTGGCAAGGCTGAAGCATTGTCAACAAAATGCAGCATCCGAAGAAGAAGCAAATAACGATTACGAGTCATGGTTGCAGGCAATATAGCTATTGCCATCAAGGGACTAGTCAATCAATCAATCAGGAATTTGTAAAGTGCACTACTCACCCGTGAGGGTCTCAAGGTGCTGAGAGGGGGAGAAAAGGGAGGGGAGAGGTGCTGCTACTGCTAGAACAGCCAGGTCTTGAGAAGTTTTCTGAAGGTAAGGAGGTCTTTGGTCTGGGGCAGGTGGGTGGGAAGAGTGTTCCACGTTTTGGCGGCGAGGTGAGAGAATGATCTACCGCCGGTTGTAGTTCTGCGAACACTTGGGACGGTTGCGAGGGCGAGGTCGGCGGAGCGGAGATGTCGGGTTGGGGTGTAGAAGGAGAGCCGTCTGTTGAGGTATTCTGGTCCGGTGTTGTGCAGTGCTTTGTGAGTGTGGGTGAGGAGTTTGAAGGTGATTCTCTTGTTGACTGGAAGCCAGTGCAGGTTTCTCAGGTGGTCTGTGATGTGGCAGTGGCGGAGGATGTCCAGGATGAGGCATGCAAAGGCATTCTGGATGCTTTGCAGCCTCTTCTGGAGTTTGGCCGTGGTTCCTGCGTAGAGGGCATTGCCGTAGTCCAGTTTGCTACTTACGAGGGCTTGGGTGACTGTTCTTCTTGTTTCGGTGGGTATCCATTTGTAGATCTTTCGGAGCATGTGGAGGGTGTTAAAGCAGGAGGAGGAGATGGCGTTGACTTGCTGGGTCATGGATAATGAGGACTCTAAGATGAATCATAGGTTGCGTGCGTGGTCGCTGGGAGTCAGAGCGGCTCCGAGAGTGGCAAGCCACCAGGAGTCATCCCATGCGGAGGGGGTGGAGCCGAAGGTGAGGACCTCCATCTTGTCGGAATTGAGTTTGAAGCAGCTTCTCTTCATCCATTCGGCGATGGCCTTCATTCCTTCTTGGAGGTAGGTCTTGGCGGAGTCCTCAGTGAAGGAGAGGATCAGCTGAGTGTCGTCAGCTTATGAGATGATGTTGAGGTTGTGGGATCGGGCAATGTTAGCGAACGGGGCCATGTAGACGTTGAAGAAGGTTGGGCTGAGGGACGAACCGTGGGGTACGCGGCAGATGATTTCGGTGGCCTCTGAGCAGAATGGGGGGAGGCGGACTCTCTGAGTTCTGCCTGTGAGATAGGAGGTGACCCAGTCCAGGGCTCTGTCAAGGATTCCTGCATTGGTAAGGCGTGAGCATAGGGTCTGGTGGCAGATGGTGTTGAACATGGCCGAGAGGTCCAAGAGGATGAGGGCCGCGGTTTCGCCATTGTCCAGTATGGTTATGATGTTGTCAGTGGCGGTGATGAGGGCGGTTTTGGTACTGTGGTTGCTGCGGAATCCGGATTGGGAAGGGTCCAGGGTGCAGTTCTCCTCAAAGAAGTGGGTTAGCTGTCTGTTGACAGCCTTCTCAATGACTTTTGCCGGGAAGGGGAGCAGGGAGATAGGCCAGAAGTTCTTGAGGTCCTTTGGGTCCACCTTGGGTTTTTTGAGGAGGGCGTTGATCTCAGCGTGTTTCCAGCTCTTCGGGAAGGTGGCAGACTCGAAGGAGCTGTTGATGATATTTCGTAGTTGGAGTGCGATAACAGAGGTGCTTTGTTGAGATGTGGTGAGGGCAGGGGTCAGATGGAGAGCCGGAGTGAATGGTGTTCATGATTTTGATGGTGTTGTTGTCTTTGACAGGGGTCCAGGAGAGCAGGAGGTTGGGCAGAGCTGAATCTGTGGTATTGGTGGTTACAGAGGGGATCTGGGTGCTGAAGCTTTAGTGGATGTCTGCAATCTTGCGGTGGAAGTAGGCGGCTAGGGAGTCGCAGAGGTCTTGGGATGTGGGATGTCATTGGCGTTGGAGCTGGGGTTGGAGAGTTGCTTCACGACGTTGAAGAGCTCCTTTTGGCTGTGTGCATTGTTGTTGATTTGGTCTTTGAAGGCAGTTCTCTTGGCGGCTCGGATGAGTTGGTGGTGTCTGTGGATGGCGTTTTTGAAGGCTGTGTGGTTGTACAGAGTCTGATCTTGGCGCCACTTTCTTTCGAGTCTTCAGCAGATTTGCTTAGATTCGTGGAGATCGGCAGTAAACCAGAAGGCCTTTCTGTCGGTGCGTCTGTTGGAATGATTCTTGATTGGGGCGAGAGCATTGGCACAGGTGTCGACCTATTGCCTGAAGTTGCGGGCAGCTGCATCAGTGTCGGTGGTGTCAATGGGTGGGTTCTGGGAGAGGGTTGCGATAATTTGGTCTTCGGTGACCTTGTTCCAACTGCAGAGGGGGATCCGTTGTGGGTGGTGGTGTGTTGTGGGTATCTTGAAGGAGAAGTGGATGTAGCGGTGATCTGTCCAGTGGAGTTCAGTGGTTTGGCTGAAGGAGACGTGATTGCTGGCGGAGTGTGTGTCCTGCGGAGTGGGTCGGTGTCGTGACGAGCTATTTGAGGCCGAGGTTGTTGAGCAGGGTGGCGGTGTTGTTGTCATTGGTGTTCTCGAGGTGGAAGTTTAAGTCCCCGAGGAGTATGTAGTCAGTGTGAAAAGCCAGTGACGGCTTCCTTATCAACCCCATCAAAAAGTAAAACCCAAGAACTTTTTCATCTCTTTCAGATTTGTGGGAACCCACTGGGTAGCTCTAGACTGAGGCCTAAGTCTGGCAGTGCCTCAAATACTGCTCCACATAAAAATTAGTCTGCTCAACAATCTCTTCCAAAAATACATTGTCCATAAACAACTCAAAGAAATTGACAGGCAAAGAGTTTTCTGTATTTACTCTACATCCTGGGAGACCAGTAAAAGTAGGCAACTGCGGCTGCTCCATGTTTGGGGCAACCCAGGTGTCAGGTCTTCCAAAGGATACCTTTCAGCCCCAGGCTGCTGCACTATTGGCACATCAGTGTCCTCCTCTAAAACAGGCCCTTCATCTGCACTCAGAGTGGCCTCCTCATCAGAAGATTCCTCTCGGACAGAAAACTCACTGTCAGAATCTCTCACTTCCTCCTCTGGCTCAGATGCAGAGTCAGTCTCATAATCATGGTCAGAAGACGACTCAAAAAGCATGCCAACAACCCGCTGAGCGGTCACTCTGCGGCTAGCCATGATCCTTTCTAACAACAAATGGATTGCCAACAACAACCAGCACTGTCTAAAATAAGTAATAAACAAAGTGTGGCTTTATCACAAAGAGTTATATACTAAAAAACTATCCCACTCACTTGCCTGAAAAAGCTAGACTCACCAGCAGCTACTCTGCCCAGACACATCAATCACCAATGATATCCCACTAAAAAAAAAAGAAAAGCAAATTAGACAAAAAAACAACACAAATATCATTGTGCACAAATCTAAGGACAATGTCACACACAATCCTGCATTTAGTACACCACCTACAAACATGTCATTCATACATGTCGACGAATATTCCTTGGGGGTAAATTGCTTTTACTTACCTAAAACATGCAACTACGCAAACCATAGGTCAACTACTGCCAAAACCGCAAGGATCCACAGTAAAGGAGGCAAACGCTTTGAACTAGAACAACAAGAAGAAATAAACTGTTATAATCACAAATACAAATACTTCGTCAGTTGACAAACACCGCCACAAATTTTCCCTGGTGTCTAAGTGGATATTGCCCCCTTTGGGGGTAGATGGGCCTACAAAAAATAAGCTGATCATGGCCATAAGTAATGTGCCCCCTTTGCGGGGTGATCCTTGCCAAAGGGGCCGTCCCCCACACAAAACACACACACACACTCACAAGATCCCTTGTGTCTAAGTGGATTCTGACCCCCTTGGGAGCAGATGGGCCTAAAAAAATAGGCTGATCTGCCCCCAAAGGGGGCAGAAATGGCCAACAGTTTTGTGCCCCCTTTGGGGGCTGACCCTTGCCAAAGGGGGCGCCCGAAGCACAGAAAAAAACAAAGGGGAACAAAAAAAAATCCCTGCCGTCTTGGCGGTTTCTGTCCCCCTTGGAGGCAGATGGGCCTAGAAAAAAAATAGGCTGACCTGCCCCCCCAAATGGCCAATACTAATGTCCCCCCTTTGGGGGGGCAACCCCTGCCCAAGAGGTGCCCCCAAGACAGAAAACACACACACACACACAACAATATCCCTGGGGCATAGTGGGTTTCCACCCCCCACCCCCTGCCGGGGGCAAGACCGGCCGAAAACATGGCCGATCTAGTCCCAGGTCATATAAAAAATATTGCCCCCAGGTCAGCAACCCTCGCCTAAGGGGTTGCTGCCCTAAACCATTATTTAAAAAACATTCCCTGGTGTCCAGTGGGTTTCGACCACCCCTGGGGGCAGATTGATCGAAAAAACATGGATATATTTATGCCCCCCAGGGGAGAGACCCTTGCCCAAGGGGTCGCTCCCCAAAATAAACCCACAAAACATCCCTGGTTCCTAGTAGTTGATTCCTGCTCCATGATCGTTGGCCTCGCCTGCGATCATGGAGCAGGAATCCATTGAAAACAGGCACAGGAGGAAAGGAAAAACTCTTTCCCTTTTCCCTGTGTCTGTTTTCCACCCCAACCGCTCCCCAGGAGAAGGGCTCAACCTGCAAAGGGTCCTCTCTCCTAACGCGCTAGAAGCAAATGGCTTCCAGCGTGCCCCCGGCAGCATTTGATGACGTCGGCACGCTGTGAGCGCACTGATGTCATCAGATTGCTAAGGAGGGGTCGGGGTGTAAGAGGAAGCGATTCCCCTTCCATCCCTGACTGGGGTGTGTGGGAGGGAGGCCTACGGAGGACTGCTAGCACTCTCCCCATGGGCCTGGTGCAGGACGAGCTGGTCTTTTCCCCGGCACAAGGGAACCATGTGTGAGGACGAGACCAGCTCACTGAGGCACGAAGAAGTTAAAGAAACTCCCTACATAAAACACCATGGTCCTCATTTTGAGTTTGGCAGATGGGAAAGCCCGTACGCCAAACTCCTGACATGGTGGCCGCCGCTGTAGTGGCGACCACTCCACCGGACCGATTAGGTGTCTCCTGCTAGGCTGACGGGCGGAAACCAAGGTTTCTATCTATCAGCCTAATGGGAAACAGGTGGTAGCATTGTCTCCAGCTCGTAATCAAGCCAGCAGCACTGCTGTCGCCTGCAGGGGGCACCAGCACCCTTGTAATGTTCACTGTCTGCACAGCTCCGACGCTACCGGAGAAATGGGTCGATTCCTATGTCCTAGCAAAACGTGCATATCGAGTTTTGTCCAACCGAACACAACGATGAGGAGAGGCTACCCGCAGTAAATGAAGCCTTAACAACACCAGAAAAGGAACAGGTATATAGCTTACTAGAGCACTTCCGAAATTTCTTTTCAGTAGTGCCGGGTAAAACCACCTTGATAAACCATAAAATAAGGACAACACCGGGTAAAATTGTTAGGTTACAGCCGTATCGTATCCCCGAGGCAAGAAAACTAATTATGGAGGACGAAATACAGAAAATGCTAGAACTAGGGGTGGTGGAGCCTTCGACTAGTCCCTGGTGCTCCCCAGTCGTCCTGGTGCCGAAACCTGACGGTACTATTAGATTCTGTATTGACTTCCGGAAGCTTAACGAAAATTCAATGTTTGACACATATCCAATCCCTAGAGTAGATGACGTCCTAGAAAAACTCGGAAAGGCAAAATATATGTCCACATTAGACTTGACTAAAGGGTATTGGCAGATTCCATTAGCCCCAGAGGATAAAGAGAAAACGGCTTTTGCCACTCAGTCCGGTCTTTATCATTTCACCGTGCTACCATTCGGACTTCATGGAGCACCAGCTACGTTCCAACGGTTAATGTATAGGCTCTTAAAACCATTTCAAACATTTGCAGCAGCCTACCTAGATGACGTAGTTATCTTTAGTGAAACCTGGGATGATCATCTAATCCATTTACAACAGATATTCCATACTCTCGCAAACGCGGGTTTAACTGCCAACCCCAAAAAGTGCGTTATAGGAAAACCCGACATATCATATTTACGATACAAAATCGGTCAAGGGACTCTACAACCTCAAACTAAGAAAGTAGACGCCATTCTAAATGCACCTAACCCTAAAACAAAAAAAGATTTACGCTCGTTCCTAGGATTAGTAGGCTACTATCGAAGGTTCATACCTGAATATTCCACCCTTGCCGCACCCCTCACGGATCTTTTGTCTAAATCACACCCTAACCGGTTAGCACCTCTTTCGGATCACCAGAAGGCTAGCTTTGAGCAACTGAAGGCCTATGTGACCCAAGACCCAATACTACAGTGCCCGGATTTCTCGAAACCCTTCCATCTATACACAGATGCCTCGGATGTAGGATTGGGGGGGGTTCTGGCCCAACCTGACAGGGAAGGTAGGGATCACCCGGTAGTATACATCAGTAGAAAACTGTTTCCCCGGGAACGTCACTATCCTACCATCGAAAGGGAATGTTTGGCCATAAAATGGGCCGTGGACACTTTACAGTATTACCTTTTAGGCCGACCTTTTATTCTATTTACGGATCATGCTCCCCTCACTTGGTTGTCCGCTCATAAAGATACTAATTCCCGGATTCTGAGATGGTTCCTTGAACTACAACCATTTTCCTTTCAGGTCCGCCACATACCAGGACCCCAACAGGCCCCGGCTGATTATTTGTCCCGGTTCCCGGACTCTACCACTGTCCTCGAACAGGACCGTTCATGGGGAGAGGTGTGTGACCGGGTGTCCCCGTTCACTCCGGCACAGAGTACTACGGGTGTCGTATCGGAACCATCCGATACGTCACTTCCGCGTTTCCCCGTTGTCGGAGAAACGCGACTAGAGCGAGGCTGGCGGGATGCCGTTGCCAGGGAAACCAATGAGGTTTTCCGGCACGGCAGAGTAGAAAACAGAAACGCGCCGCAACAACAGGAGAAGCCCGTGGAGAGAGGAGAGAAGAGGAGCCAGGAGGAGATACCCAAGGAGGAGGAGAAACATAGAGAAGGATCGACGAGGACGGAAGGCCGAGGAGATCCTGGACATAACGAGGGACCGGAACTGGATAACCCTGCCAGGAGAGATCAACAGGAGGACCGCCACAACGCCAGCCACGACCCTGGAGGGTCGTGGCTAAACAAGGTACGGTCCTTTTGGACGCAGAAAGGGGCACAATTCTAAAGGGGACTGGGGAGGGGATATAGAGGAGGGGTGGAAAGGGTGGAAGTAAAAAGGGGCACCGCGACCACCCGTGTGAGACACTTTTTCCTTCACCAATCCTAGACTATGGTCAGGTCATTCCCCAACTCCTCACTGGCACCAACCCCATCCTTTTTCTTACCTGTTCCCCAGTCAGTGATAGTAGAGAAAGAGGAAAAACCGTCATAGACCACCACACTTACCGTACCGTTTTCTGTCCTTCTGTTTCCGGTATCGCACTGGAGCCATCCGAGAGAACAAACAAGCAATCCACCTGAAAGAGAAAACAAGAGAAACAGAGGAAATCACCAGTCAGAAAAGAAGACGAACAAGGCCATAATCCCCGGAAAACAACCCTACCTACATTATAAACATTTCTTTTTTCCCATTTCATTTGAATAAACCATTTACCTGAGCAATACCAACGCCTCTCCGTTGCCTTTATACTGTTCGATCTGTCACAGGGACCCACACAAGTGAGGTATCATTTTACTTGGGAGACTGAGGGAAACGCTGGGTGGTAGGACATTTGTGCTGGAGCGGTGATCCTACAAAGAAAAGTGAGGAAAATATGCTTTTTTAAGCAAATTTGGATGTTTGCAGAGGAGTCTGAGTAAGAAAATGTTAGGAGATCTACGCAAGCCACACCTCCCTGGACTCCCTCGGGTGTCTAGTTTTCAGAAATGTTTGGGTTTGGTAGGTTTCCCTATATGGCTGCTGGGCCCAGGACCAAAAACGCAGGTGCCCCCCGCAAAAACAGGTAGTTTTGTATTTGATAATTTTGATGTGTCCACGTACTTCTGTGATGTTCCAAACACTAAAATTGTGAAAAGAAACACATTTAGGTTATGTTAAAAAGATCCCTCACCCACCAACCAAGTTGGTGGCATGCTTCATCATTGGGATCCCAACTGAGACAGCTAGCGTGTCACGGGTGTGCTGCGACACCTGTTTACAGCGGAGCAGATTTTGTAAATTTTACCACACATACAGGTTGGATTTGGCACGAGGGTGAGTGAGGGTTCAGTAGATAACATTTTATTACAAGAGTTTTCACAAAAATGAAATGCACTGTTTATAACTGAAAGGCCAAACAACTGAACCAATGACTCACATCTCGTGAGCTGTAAAGCCACAACAAGTCACCAACCGCTTTACAGTCCATTCACACACCTTTCATATGTGACATGCACAAGACCATTCATGCCTCCAGCCACGGGTCCAGCACATTACAACACTCGCATCGACAAACAGCACCACTCAGGGGCCCATCACTTACATACGCCCACATGCCTGATACAGCAATCACACAAGCTGATAGGAGTGTGTGGACTGGCGTTTGGCTGGCACCACCAGCCAAGCGCCACTCCATGCACACCGCCAGCCAAGTGCCACCCCATGCACACTGCCAGCCAAGCGGCACTCCATGCACACTGCCAGCCAAGCACCACTCCACGCACTCTGCCATCCAAGCGCCACCCCATGCACACTGCCAGCCAAGTGCCACTCCAGACACACTGCCAGCCAAGCGCCACTCCACGCGCACTGCCATCACGTTTTGTTTGTTTTTAAGCAACAAAGAAACCACTAACTAATGATAAATAAGTACAAAACTACAAGCACAAAAGCTCTAACTGAATACATGACAGAAATGCCAACTGTGAAACTGAACAGTTGAAAATATAAAACAGGCAGTTTACGCTCATGGTATTTCCCAGTCTTTTCTTTTGGTGTGGTAACTCCTGAAACAGCCGGCCACACACAGCCCAGGCTTTAAAGGACAGTCTGGGCAGTACATACGAGTCTCCCTCCGGATACCTCTTTGGGCACAAACTCTACATTTCTTAGTGGGCAAGTCTTTTTTTGGGAGCGGGAGGTATGTGATCAGGAAAGTGGCGATCTTTCAATCTGGCCACATCCTCCACCACTGCTACTCTAGGAACTCTTGCCTGTTCCACCACAATAAGGCTATCACTGACTCCTGAAATTTAACAAATTTCATCCTTGACTCAGGGGAACAATCCTTGAACACAATAAAAGCATTAAAAATTGCCAAATGAAATAAATGTATGGCCAACTTTTTATACCACACATAAGACTTATGAAGCACAGTGTAAGGTTCCAACCTCTGATCTACTCTATTAACACCTTCGGCAACTTGACCCCAAACAGTCACAGGGGAAGTACTCTCATCATGGATGGTAGTTAGCATGTACACATCCCTCCTGTCTGAAAATTTCAGAGCTAGCAGCTCATCATTCCGTAAGGCACTGCACTGTTCCCTCACAAGCTTTTTACAGACAAGCTCCCTTGGATAGCCTTTCCGGTTAGAACAGATTGTGCCACAAGCAACAGTGTCCACTCTGAACAACCCCTTGAACAACTGCACTCCTGTGTAAAAATAATCTATGTACAAATGGTGACCTTTGTTAAACAGTAGTCTACCAAGTTCCCACACAATTTTCTCGGTAACTCCAAAAGTGGGCGGACAACCAGGGGTGTCAATGTGGGAATCCCTGCCAGTGTAGACCTGGAAATTTAATTTAATTATATATTGTGCCCTGTTGCTAGGAATGTATTGTTTAAAAACCAAATGCCCCTCAAACAGCACCAAAGACTCGTCCACACTTATTTCTTTGCCTGGAACATACACCTCTGAAAACCGATCTACAAAATGATCAAAGACACGCCTAATCTTAAAAAGATGGTCACAATCAGGGTGATCTTGTGGCAAGGCTGAAGCATTGTCAACAAAATGCAGCATCCGAAGAAGAAGCAAATAACGATTACGAGTCATGGTTGCAGGCAATATAGCTATTGCCATCAAGGGACTAGTCAATCAATCAATCAGGAATTTGTAAAGTGCACTACTCACCCGTGAGGGTCTCAAGGTGCTGAGAGGGGGAGAAAAGGGAGGGGAGAGGTGCTGCTACTGCTAGAACAGCCAGGTCTTGAGAAGTTTCCTGAAGGTAAGGAGGTCTTTGGTCTGGGGCAGGTGGGTGGGAAGAGTGTTCCACGTTTTGGCGGCGAGGTGAGAGAATGATCTACCGCCGGTTGTAGTTCTGCGAACACTTGGGACGGTTGCGAGGGCGAGGTCGGCGGAGCGGAGATGTCGGGTTGGGGTGTAGAAGGAGAGCCGTCTGTTGAGGTATTCTGGTCCGGTGTTGTGCAGTGCTTTGTGAGTGTGGGTGAGGAGTTTGAAGGTGATTCTCTTGTTGACTGGAAGCCAGTGCAGGTTTCTCAGGTGGTCTGTGATGTGGCAGTGGCGGAGGATGTCCAGGATGAGGCATGCAAAGGCATTCTGGATGCTTTGCAGCCTCTTCTGGAGTTTGGCCGTGGTTCCTGCGTAGAGGGCATTGCCGTAGTCCAGTTTGCTACTTACGAGGGCTTGGGTGACTGTTCTTCTTGTTTCGGTGGGTATCCATTTGTAGATCTTTCGGAGCATGTGGAGGGTGTTAAAGCAGGAGGAGGAGATGGCGTTGACTTGCTGGGTCATGGATAATGAGGACTCTAAGATGAATCATAGGTTGCGTGCGTGGTCGCTGGGAGTCAGAGCGGCTCCGAGAGTGGCAAGCCACCAGGAGTCATCCCATGCGGAGGGGGTGGAGCCGAAGGTGAGGACCTCCATCTTGTCGGAATTGAGTTTGAAGCAGCTTCTCTTCATCCATTCGGCGATGGCCTTCATTCCTTCTTGGAGGTAGGTCTTGGCGGAGTCCTCAGTGAAGGAGAGGATCAGCTGAGTGTCGTCAGCTTATGAGATGATGTTGAGGTTGTGGGATCGGGCAATGTTAGCGAACGGGGCCATGTAGACGTTGAAGAAGGTTGGGCTGAGGGACGAACCGTGGGGTACGCGGCAGATGATTTCGGTGGCCTCTGAGCAGAATGGGGGGAGGCGGACTCTCTGAGTTCTGCCTGTGAGATAGGAGGTGACCCAGTCCAGGGCTCTGTCAAGGATTCCTGCATTGGTAAGGCGTGAGCATAGGGTCTGGTGGCAGATGGTGTTGAACATGGCCGAGAGGTCCAAGAGGATGAGGGCCGCGGTTTCGCCATTGTCCAGTATGGTTATGATGTTGTCAGTGGCGGTGATGAGGGCGGTTTTGGTACTGTGGTTGCTGCGGAATCCGGATTGGGAAGGGTCCAGGGTGCAGTTCTCCTCGAAGAAGTGGGTTAGCTGTCTGTTGACAGCCTTCTCAATGACTTTTGCCGGGAAGGGGAGCAGGGAGATAGGCCAGAAGTTCTTGAGGTCCTTTGGGTCCACCTTGGGTTTTTTGAGGAGGGCGTTGATCTCAGCGTGTTTCCAGCTCTTCGGGAAGGTGGCAGACTCGAAGGAGCTGTTGATGATATTTCGTAGTTGGAGTGCGATAACAGAGGTGCTTTGTTGAGATGTGGTGAGGGCAGGGGTCAGATGGAGAGCCGGAGTGAATGGTGTTCATGATTTTGATGGTGTTGTTGTCTTTGACAGGGGTCCAGGAGAGCAGGAGGTTGGGCAGAGCTGAATCTGTGGTATTGGTGGTTACAGAGGGGATCTGGGTGCTGAAGCTTTAGTGGATGTCTGCAATCTTGCGGTGGAAGTAGGCAGCTAGGGAGTCGCAGAGGTCTTGGGATGTGGGATGTCATTGGCGTTGGAGCTGGGGTTGGAGAGTTGCTTCACGACGTTGAAGAGCTCCTTTTGGCTGTGTGCATTGTTGTTGATTCGGTCTTTGAAGGCAGTTCTCTTGGCGGCTCGGATGAGTTGGTGGTGTCTGTGGATGGCGTTTTTGAAGGCTGTGTGGTTGTACAGAGTCTGATCTTGGCGCCACTTTCTTTCGAGTCTTCAGCAGATTTGCCTAGATTCGTGGAGATCGGCAGTAAACCAGAAGGCCTTTCTGTCGGTGCGTCTGTTGGAATGATTCTTGATTGGGGCGAGAGCATTGGCACAGGTGTCGACCTATTGCCTGAAGTTGGGGGCAGCTGCATCAGTGTCGGTGGTGTCAATGGGTGGGTTCTGGGAGAGGGTTGCGATAATTTGGTCTTCGGTGACCTTGTTCCAACTGCAGAGGGGGATCCGTTGTGGGTGGTGGTGTGTTGTGGGTATCTTGAAGGAGAAGTGGATGTAGCGGTGATCTGTCCAGTGGAGTTCAGTGGTTTGGCTGAAGGAGACGTGATTGCTGGCGGAGTGTGTGTCCTGCGGAGTGGGTCGGTGTCGTGACGAGCTATTTGAGGCCGAGGTTGTTGAGCAGGGTGGCGGTGTTGTTGTCATTGGTGTTCTCGAGGTGGAAGTTTAAGTCCCCGAGGAGTATGTAGTCAGTGTGAAAAGCCAGTGACGGCTTCCTTATCAACCCCATCAAAAAGTAAAACCCAAGAACTTTTTCATCTCTTTCAGATTTGTGGGAACCCACTGGGTAGCTCTAGACTGAGGCCTAAGTCTGGCAGTGCCTCAAATACTGCTCCACATAAAAATTAGTCTGCTCAACAATCTCTTCCAAAAATACATTGTCCATAAACAACTCAAAGAAATTGACAGGCAAAGAGTTTTCTGTATTTACTCTACATCCCGGGAGACCAGTAAAAGTAGGCAACTGCGGCTGCTCCATGTTTGGGTCAACCCAGGTGTCAGGTCTTCCAAAGGATACCTTTCAGCCCCAGGCTGCTGCACTATTGGCACATCAGTGTCCTCCTCTAAAACAGGCCCTTCATCTGCACTCAGAGTGGCCTCCTCATCAGAAGATTCCTCTCGGACAGAAAACTCACTGTCAGAATCTCTCACTTCCTCCTCTGGCTCAGATGCAGAGTCAGTCTCATAATCATGGTCAGAAGACGACTCAAAAAGCATGCCAACAACCCGCTGAGCGGTCACTCTGCGGCTAGCCATGATCCTTTCTAACAACAAATGGATTGCCAACAACAACCAGCACTGTCTAAAATAAGTAATAAACAAAGTGTGGCTTTATCACAAAGAGTTATATACTAAAAAACTATCCCACTCACTTGCCTGAAAAAGCTAGACTCACCAGCAGCTACTCTGCCCAGACACATCAATCACCAATGATATCCCACTAAAAAAAAAAGAAAAGCAAATTAGACAAAAAAACAACACAAATATCATTGTGCACAAATCTAAGGACAATTTCACACACAATCCTGCATTTAGTACACCACCTACAAACATGTCATTCATACATGTCGACGAATATTCCTTGGGGGTAAATTGCTTTTACTTACCTAAAACATGCAACTACGCAAACCATAGGTCAACTACTGCCAAAACCGCAAGGATCCACAGTAAAGGAGGCAAACGCTTTGAACTAGAACAACAAGAAGAAATAAACTGTTATAATCACAAATACAAATACTTCGTCAGTTGACAAACACCGCCACAAATTTTCCCTGGTGTCTAAGTGGATATTGCCCCCTTTGGGGGTAGATGGGCCTACAAAAAATAAGCTGATCATGGCCATAAGTAATGTGCCCCCTTTGGGGGGTGATCCTTGCCAAAGGGGCCGTCCCCCACACAAAACACACACACACACTCACAAGATCCCTTGTGTCTAAGTGGATTCTGACCCCCTTGGGAGCAGATGGGCCTAAAAAAATAGGCTGATCTGCCCCCAAGGGGGGCAGAAATGGCCAACAGTTTTGTGCCCCCTTTGGGGGCTGACCCTTGCCAAAGGGGGCGCCCGAAGCACAGAAAAAAACAAAGGGGAACAAAAAAAAATCCCTGCCGTCTTGGCGGTTTCTGTCCCCCTTGGAGGCAGATGGGCCTAGAAAAAAAATAGGCTGACCTGCCCCCCCAAATGGCCAATACTAATGTCCCCCCTCTGGGGGGGCAACCCCTGCCCAAGAGGTGCCCCCAAGACAGAAAACACACACACACAACAATATCCCTGGGGCATAGTGGGTTTCCACCCCCCACCCCCTGCCGGGGGCAAGACCGGCCGAAAACATGGCCGATCTAGTCCCAGGTCATATAAAAAATATTGCCCCCAGGTCAGCAACCCTCGCCTAAGGGGTTGCTGCCCTAAACCATTATTTAAAAAACATTCCCTGGTGTCCAGTGGGTTTCGACCACCCCTGGGGGCAGATTGATCGAAAAAACATGGATATATTTATGCCCCCCAGGGGAGAGACCCTTGCCCAAGGGGTCGCTCCCCAAAATAAACCCACAAAACATCCCTGGTTCCTAGTAGTTGATTCCTGCTCCATGATCGTTGGCCTCGCCTGCGATCATGGAGCAGGAATCCATTGAAAACAGGCACAGGAGGAAAGGAAAAACTCTTTCCCTTTTCCCTGTGTCTGTTTTCCACCCCAACCGCTCCCCAGGAGAAGGGCTCAACCTGCAAAGGGTCCTCTCTCCTAACGCGCTAGAAGCAAATGGCTTCCAGCGTGCCCCCGGCAGCATTTGATGACGTCGGCACGCTGTGAGCGCACTGATGTCATCAGATTGCTAAGGAGGGGTCGGGGTGTAAGACGAAGCGATTCCCCTTCCATCCCTGACTGGGGTGTGTGGGAGGGAGGCCTACGGAGGACTGCTAGCGCTCTCCCCATGGGCCTGGTGCAGGACGAGCTGGTCTTTTCCCCGGCACAAGGGAACCATGTGTGAGGACGAGACCAGCTCACTGAGGCACGAAGAAGTTAAAGAAACTCCCTACATAAAACACCATGGTCCTCATTTTGAGTTTGGCAGATGGGAAAGCCCGTACGCCAAACTCCTGACATGGTGGCCGCCGCTGTAGTGGCGACCACTCCACCGGACCGATTAGGTGTCTCCTGCTAGGCTGACGGGCGGAAACCAAGGTTTCTATCTATCAGCCTAATGGGAAACAGGTGGTAGCATTGTCTCCAGCTCGTAATCAAGCCAGCAGCACTGCTGTCGCCTGCAGGGGGCACCAGCACCCTTGTAATGTTCACTGTCTGCACAGCAGACAGTGAACATTGAGAGGGTGCTGGGCAGGATGACCCCTGAACTGCCCATGCCAAGTGCATGGGCAGTGCAGGGCCCCCCGTCACTCCCTCCACCTATTCCCAGCCAGCCTTTTCATGGCAGTAAAACTGCCATCAAAAGGCTGGCAGGGAATGAGGTTGTAATCTGCAGGGCAGTGATGCATGCCGCACTGCCCTGGCGGATTACGACCTTCACCCGCCGTGAACCCGTCGGGATCACCGATCCCGGCAGAGACGGCAGAACCCTGGCAGTCTGACCACCAGGGTTTTAATGTGGTGGTCGGACAACCATAGCAGCTGAGGTCCTGACTGCCACCGCAAGGCTGGCAGTCTCAAGACCGCCAACCTCGTAATGAGGCCCTATAGCCCAAGTAATCAGAAAGCTAAACTTGACACCCAACATGAATCCACATGAGGCATAGTCTGGAATGATACTTCACGCTGCACACCTGTGATTTTTATAAAGTTATACTTTGAATCTTACTACCTATGTTTTTATTAATTTTAGGCTTTCACACCTGGAAAAGCCAACATAAATTCTCTCACACTCATCTCTGTTCCACAAAAAATAGGACAAGATCAAAACCTTACCCAAATATTTTCAGGGAGCTATGACTTTTCAAATTCCTACCAGAATTAAAAAGAAGTGTGAGCTACCTTTAAGGAATTGAGAAAGCCAAATACATGTACATATATAAGCAAGATATTAGGGTAGGTTTTAGCACAGAGCACCTTAAGAGTCAGTCAGTCTTTTCTCAAGTTGACTCCTCACTCCTTTTCGGCCTTCCATTTTGCGCGCAGTCTTCTCACCAATTCATTCTAATTGATTCTCCTATTTAATTTACCCTTTGCCTTACTTTTATCATTAGATTAGATTTTTCCTGATATTTATTTTGTCATTATATATGAACATTTTGTTTTTAAATATGACAATTTGCCTGTCTGCTCCTGATCTCTTCTTCCTGTTCGTTCTTCATTTACATAACACATTCTGCAAATAATGTGCCTCATGTACTATTGGGTAGGTTACGAACACTAAATTGAAATGGCACACTCGCTTTTTGCGGTCTCAGCAGCATGTTGCAAAGTGAGTGATGTACCAATCAGTCCCATTGAAAAATGTATATCCGTAGGCAGTCACAAAACATCACTCAGTTGCCACCCAACTGGCTTGTGGGGAACTGATCATTAGTTTGTCACCACATTTGTGCCCTGAAACCGTTGACACATACCTCTACACATCTCAAGGGGAGTGGAACCTCTTTTTCATGCACCCTCCTATTCGCAATGCACAATGTGCTGCAACCTCCCATTTGCAAGCACATTTCCAATTTGCGAAAGGGCTTGTGTACATTTTTGAAAGGCATTTTGCAGCCAGAAACATAATGATTATGAGATTCACATATTTTAAACAGCAAAAAACCTTAAAGACAGAAGTCCTCTGCCTCATCCTCACTTCTTGAATTCCGCAAGAAGCTGAAGACCTGGCTTTTTGAGTCATCCCATCAGACCTTAGGTTGGCTAGACTCACATCTGGGCAGCACCAGTGCACCTTCCAGGGTGATACAAATCCGCCTAACAAGACATTGCACATCACGCTCCAGAGGTGTTTGCTGTCCCCCTTGAGTCACTCAGTCATCTTGTTTAATGCATCTCTGAAGACTGAATGTCCTGTCTGCCCTACCCTTGCTCCTTTGCATCCTTACCCTTTTGATAAAACGTTTACTGCTTTCCTTTCTAATTTTCCAGCACCTTAACTTTTGCCTTTCTGGATTTTAATATTGCAAGTTGGTTATCACTATGAAATGAAAGACCTTTTAGCCTATGTCAAGGTCTTTTGTGGAAGAAAAAAATAAAAAATAAATAAAATGAAGTGAAAAAGATGGTCTTGATGATTGCAGGCTAACAAAAACATACTTTACAAACGTCTCAACTTACTCAGCCATCCTCCTCTACCCACGAGCAATCCCCACAGTAACTTGAATGCAAAACCTCCCTGAAGCAGCCACTAAACATTCCATTGCTGCCCATCTGCTAAACACATACGCAGTACACCCTTGTGACCCCAGGCACTGTTGAGCTACAGCAGGAAAGGGCAGGAGGTACAGATAGTCGTCTCTCTGCAACAAGTAACTCACAGAATAATGATTCTGAAACATTTTCTCTATGTCTATTGTTATTCTTGCCTTTTTTATTTTCTTTTTGCACCATGTATAATTCATTTATAGTATCTACATGAATCCTGTTTATTGATAGCCCGAACCCCTTGTTCAGTTTTAATTTCTGCATTCTTTCATTCCAAAATTCAATTTGTATTCTATTTGCGTTTTTTTCTCCTTGCTTGGATTTCATACTAAAACACTGTAATTTGTGATACACGTTGTCATTTTAATTGATACTGGTGTTTTTTTAATCTCTTTTTTTATACAAAGAAGGCTTCCCTCGGGCTAGATTACTCAGGAGCATGGCTCCCATGAATAAAATATGTGCATAAGTGAAAAGTATATTGGGTCTGGCTTCAGTTTCCTTGATAAAAGACAGGTTGCGGATTTTTTTCTGCAAAATATTAAATGAATATCAGGTAGCAGCAGCTCCTCCGCTATGAAGGAGGAGCCCCCCCCTTTCCCCTGCCAGCAACAGCAGCTGCAAAACGTATAGAATAAAATGATAATAAAGCATGTTTAATATTGTTTTATTTTTCTCCATCGCATTGAGTCCAGGGGGCGGGGCCATGGGGATGACAGGCATGGGGGGGAGTGGTAGGTGCACTGTTGTCAGTACGCATGTAGGTTTGGCCGGCCCTCTCGGGACAGCCTAACTGACATGCTCACTGACCTGTCTCCAACCTGAGCTGCTTTGCTGGGGTGGAGACAGCAGGCACAGACTCCCAGACTGTTTTAGAACGCAAGTCGAGGGCACTCAGACCAATCCTGATGCTGCTCTCATGCTGCCAAGAGCATTGCCAAGAGCATTAGAGCAGCATTAGGATTGACAGCAGGGCAGTCTGGGAGCCTGTGCCTGCAGTGGAGCCAGAAGAGCAGCGATGCTGTGAGCATTCAGGGAAGTTTTCTTTTTTGTTGTTTTTTTGTTTTGTCCCACCCCCCGGCACGTTGCCCGACACCAGCTGCGACTGATGTCAGGGGCTCAGAAGATGTAAAAGGGGAAGGCTGCTAGACCTTACCTACCTTGAGACTTAATGGTGATAGCTGAATATAGTAGCAAACAAACACTCCCTGTTTAAGGGGTTAGGTAGGAACGAGAGGGATAAGGACTGTAGTGGACTGCACCCTCCCAGTCACTATGCTTATCCAACAAAAACAATCCCCACCAAGTGATGGGTGATCTAAAGGAAATAATCCATAATACATGGGACACCTCATCTATCTAATGTATGCTTTGTAAATGGTGTGAGCACATATCAAAAATGTTTGGCAAGCCTTCACATACCTGTCTAGGTGTCGTACTTCATCATAGGGCTGCTTCGTTGGTCAAGAATGATTATAGTTTCAAATGAGATCCCCATGATTATAGGGGGTACTTTTGTTGAGGGTGGAGATAGTGTGAGGATCCCAAAAATTCTCCAAGGTTTCTCAAAAGGAACACTTTAATAGTAAAGAACTCAGGAGATGGTTAAAATCAGAGTTGTGACAATAGGTGCATAGTTACTCCTACATCAATAGGTTAATACCTAAATATAGCAAAAGAGTGTAATAAAATGGTAAGGGTCTCACAGTTCTGTGCCTTGATGCATTGAATAACACCATCTGCTGACCTGGTTTAGTCACAAGAGTCCTCTGAAGTTTAGCTTTAGCCCCTGGATGGAGACTTTGCGGCTCTTTCTTGGTCATGATATGTATGTGTGTGTTGGATGACCCTAAAAATAATCATCGTTCTGTGTCACTACAGAAGTTGGCTTGAGAGGATTTGGCTCCTAGCACTAGAGGACAGTAGTTCTTTGTAGGAGGCTTGTTCAAAAGAAGGCTATTTAAGACTGTCATGAGTGCCACAAGCGTCTCTTTGCCATTGATTTCTGATCAAATAAGGCATATGTCTCACTATAGCCTAACTTATATACGTTGGCAATCTCTTTGGTACAAATAGTTTTTCAAGGAGTTCCACCATATTCTCATCCATTCAGGTGAAGTGGTGTGCAAATGGATCACAATGCATTTTGAATGGTGCTATTACATTCCTGAGTATCACTTTACGTTTTGGTGAAAATGTCTTTTACCACCATATTTTTCAATCGGATTTCTGGAGGTGGTGATTTGTGGCAAAAATGTTTGGGCATATTTGTTATGTGGCATGTTGTTCTAGTGGTGAGGGGTGGACTGTTTTTGTACAGCTGTGTTTTTGTGTTGCATTACTGCAAGATGATGTTGTGTTGTTTCTTTTTTAAATATTTTGCTTGGCTGTGCCTTGCTAGATTTTATTTGTACTGTTATCTTGTGTTGTGTAGGTTATTGTGTTGTTCTCAGTTGTGTACTTTAGATATGCCAACAAATGCTGCTACATTTCCAGCCTAAAGAAGCCCGCGTCTTTAAAGTTCCTTTGAAAAGCACCCATTTACCACTGTCCTGAGTAGTAAAACAGAGCTGCTCCAGCAGAGACCATGTTCTGAAAAAGCACTTGCAGTGCTCATTTTATGTGATACAGCAGCTGCAGTCTACTTCCCAAGTAACAGAAAGCCATGTTTTGTCTACTATACCATCCTGCTTAAAACTATACACTGACAAAGTTCAAACTATCTCACACTATTGGAGGCGACCCTGCCATCTGTGAGTGATGCTTCTACCAACCCTGAACATACAGAAAACCTCCCATGCACTTACTAGCCTAAACAATGTCTTGCATTTCATTTTAATAAAGCATTAAATTATGCTTTTCATGTCATCCATCTTTGGATTCCTGTAGCCGGGTATATCACATCTATGTTACTGACTCCCACACCTTTGGTAAGTTGAGATGCTCAGGGTGGTTTAGACTGACTCAAGAACTATAAAAATAGAAGATCACAATCAAAATAAGATAAGTATATCAAATTTTAAATGTTACACATGTGCATTCACTTTAAAATATATATGACTTTCAATGGTAATAGAATTAAAAAATATATATACTTATAAGAAGTACATAAAACTAACTATATAACTTACAACCATGAAAATAAAAATATGTACTATAAACTAAATGCAAAAAATAATTTATCCAGTATTTAAATACATTTTTTTAACTAAATAATAACTAAACATAAATATTAATACATGTTTGCTAATAATAATTAAGCATAATTTCAAACACTATAAATAAATGTGAAAGTACAGTAGAAATATTACAGTATAAAGAAACATAAGGTGTATATTTCCAAAACTATACACATATATTTCACGTTATATAATATATATTATTTAAAAACTAGCAATGCTAATTTAACAAATAAAATTATAAAAAAAATATATGAAAATATTCACCAATGAAAAATATAAAAAATATTTGTAAAACACTTTCTACCATATTACTTTTAAATTCTGACATCACAAAACAATAATTAACAATGTGCTTTATTTTAACAAATAATAATACTAGAAACTGAACTATTAAATAAAACAAACATACTAAAAACATAACTATTAAAAATTAATTTTTAAAAACAATGAACAAATTACAAGTTCAATTAGTTAATTAACCAATCAACAATTAAAAAATAATTCCTATCTTTATATTATCTATTACCTATTTAAATTTAATGTACTTAAATAAAAACAAATGAATGCATTAAACATAAAAAACCTTTAACGGTCAATTAAATTGTAAATGTAAAAAAAAACGTTCTCCCTATTCCCCTGCAAACCCAACATTGTGCCTGTAAAATAATACAATGAAATAAAATAAAATGCTTTACATACATCATCACATTAAAGTAAAAAGTAAATACAAATGCTTATCATTAAAACAACTTATAACACAAAAACTAATAAAACTCAACAGAATGCTAAAAATATGATATTATGTACAGCTATATTTTTGAAAGCACTATAAAATACTTTTAAGAAGATATGCGTACCTGCAATATTTTATAGCATGAAATTCTTCATGTCGCAATATTTGTCAATTGATATTTTGGAAACAATATTTTGGAGGAATACCCTTTTAAGTAACATTGTATCAAATCCGTCTCCAGTTTTACACAATGCTGGATTGTGGGACCTGTCCAGGTTCAACAAGCATGTTGCCTCTAATCTCATATAGCTGCCATTCAAGTCTTTTGAAAGACACACCAATATTTATCCTAAAGGACATGTTCTTAAAAAAAAGTATCTGACATACAAGCCATTCTTTCACAGAAATAGAGAATGGACTGCAAGTCCATGAATTTCAAATTCACTAAAATGCTAAACAGATCTGTTTCAAAAGATGAACAATGATCACCACACCTTAGTGTAATCAATGTGATTACAGTTCACATGCCGTAGTGAGTAATTATTTAGATTGAGCATAGCAGCGCACAAGCCCTGCTTCTCCTATGTGTTGGTAGGTATCTGGGCTTTTAATCACACCTACCACATACCCATCACTATCACTCATTCATGGGCATGCATTTAAAAAATCCTTTGTTATTGTTGGGAATTGCTTTACTTTTGTCCCTCCTTAGGGTGGTTTTGTTACCGCCTTGGCCATCGACCCTGTTACATGGATAATTGCACTATTGCCGATAACCTTGATTGCGAGCAAACTTCTTTTTCCTTCTGTTTCTATCCTTCATGCTCACAGCGGCGCTTTGAATCGGCTCGCTTATGTCAACTGTTTTACTTTTTAATTTCAGTTTGTGTGGCAAGAAAGTTCCAGTTAGAAATTTACAACGCTAATAGCTCTATCTCGATCAAACGCAAGACCCATTGGATTGCAAACGCTTGTTCTTTCCTGCAGTCTCACTGGTATATTAACAACTATTGTTTATATTATGCCTCATAGAGCCTGAAACAGAAAATAGTAGCAGCCCAACATTTTGTAAACTGTAGATGTGGAAAAGAAACTGTCAGTCTATGTGTGCATTACTGTTCTTTAAAAAATGGAGACCTTGTGATTCTTTCAATGATGCAGTTTCTATACATGCCAAGTTACAACAGATCCTCAAAGTTTTACTACATTATTACAATGATAGTCACACCAAGCGTATTTAGCCTATCCTAGTATCCACAGCTGTAAAGGCCAAAGTTTTGAAATTATTGTGCCAATTATTTTGATGCATCCGTTTCCATACATTTACTAAAAGTTCTGTTTTCTACTTGCCATATGCCTTTTAACAAAGTTAGAAAATTAGGGCCCGATTAAAGGCAGGGCAGTTCCTAGACTGCCATACCTGTGACGGTGGTCCGACCACTGCATAGTTCGCGCTCCGACTACCAGATTATGATGCTGGCAGTCGGACCGCAACAAGACCGCTGCCACCTCCAGGATCTTGGTTCTTGATGCCTGGGCGGTGGGGAAAGCCGTGGTCAAGCACAGCAGTGCTGATGTTGCCACCGCCATGCTGATCACAACTTGCCTTTCCGCTAGCAACTTTGTGGCGGGGTTACTGCCATGTAAAGGCCGGCTGAAAAGTAGACACGGGCCACAGGGCCGCACAACCCCCGCCCCTGTAAGGACAGTTGGAATGCGGACTGTCTGCAGTGGCAACAGTGCACATTCCGACTGTGCTAGTAGTGAAGACTGTGCAGCAGCATTGGCCTTGGCTCTCCCCTATAGCTGAAGCCAATGTTGCCGCACTGTCTCCGCCGTCCGGCCCACTGGGAACATCGTAATATGGTGGTGGAGAGGCTGCTGGCTTAGCGCGTCTTCCCCACCACTGTATTGGCGGTCCGGCAGTCAGACTGCCAACTTCCTAATCAAGCCCTTAGTTCATAGATCCTTAAAACAGCATTTTAGACTGTAGTCGTGGATACTTTATGGCAAACATTCAAGCAGGTTTAACAAGAGATCATCCAGTGATGTTAAGAGCACTGGAATTAGTTGTGCCAAGCAGTGCTGATGGTGCCCAAACTATATATTGCTCTGTAAGGCTACAGTAGAAGTCACAAAGATACAAGTCAATAAAATGTGCTATTGTAGGATTCACAGTTCCTGTGGCAGGAGATGTGACAGAGGATACCTCCTAATGGACTTTGAATTAATCCTCTAAACACGTGTTTCAACAAATGTAGACGCTTCTGAGTAGCTTGAACCATAAAATGATGGCTTTCTGTTTTCACATGTTTCAACTCAAGTCTCCTATAAAAGCTGAATGAAGAAAGAAAGTGAAGGCATGCTTCTTGTTGTCTGCAAACTGTCCGAGATTGTCACATTTTTGTGGCAGTGATGTTCAATTATTTAGAAATTATAAACTTAGAAATTGATACCACCACAGGCCATTCCAAGAAGCACAGTGTCCCTGGGCTGGGAGACACCAGGAGCGAATGTGCACCTAAGGCCATATTTCATATAGTGCCTACTGTCCCTGTTTGTACCACAGCGCACCTGAGGGCAGCATAGTAAGTGAAATGCAGAACAGCAGCATCAAAGCTGCTCTGTGTTTGTCTGTATAGGCAGCAACCAGGCTACACTTTAAAGGGAGTTTAGAGCACCCCTGCAGGTGGATGTAGTGATTGACTGCATACGTCTGCATGGGATGTCTAGGGGAGACCATGGGACCCATTTCACCCTTCAAGAGTACTGCCCTCAGGGGACGCACAGAGTAAGCATGTTTATGTCTGCGCCTGCGTCTGTCTTGCAAAGTGATTCCCTGATTTGCATTAGGCCATGCCAGTGTAATCAGTATTACAGAAGGGGCCACACAAGTGTCTAAGGCCTCTTCTCTAATACTGTAGTGCCCAGGGGATGCAAAAAACCAGGATCACGTGCCTGTTGTGCCCCCCGGGGCACTATGTGCAATACGGTCCCAGGTGAAATAAGTATAAGGACAGAGAGAGGGGCTGTAGACAGGAGCACAGCCCAGCCCCTTCTGACCCTTTCAACATCATTGGCTAAGCATATAACGCTTCACCCCATCAGGCCAATTTCTTCCCCAACCCCTTGATTCTTCTATCTCACCTTCTTGTGACCTTTATCAGGGAGACAAGGTTCCAGTATTCACCCGGGCACATCTAGACACATCCAGGGCCACATCCCTCTCTGTAGGCTCGAGGCTGTGGCCTGGGGCAGACCGGTACCCGACTTTCTTCACCATCTGCACAGGGAAAGATATGCTCCTCACAAGCAGGCCGGAGCCAGATACGCTGCCTGCCTAGTGGCACCATTGCCTTCCAGGCAAGTAGGACAACCCTGAGCTACTGGCTTCAACACGCCATGCACCCATTTCCTAAATTGTTCCACAACCTCCCCCACTCCCATGAGGAGGCACAGCCCAACAGAAAAACAGAAAATACTATCCCCAGGTTCACCCTTCTTTTCTTTGGTTGCCATAACTTCAGGGCCACAAATCCCCCTCCTCCCACTAGACCTCCACTGGTGCTTCTGATTATGGTCCTCATTTCAACCCTGGCGGACGGTACAAATACGGCGGTAAGACCGCAAACAGGCCGGCGGTCATTACTGCCCCATTATGACATGTCTCAGTGCTTGTTGTTTTGGGACATTGCAAAACATGTTATGTTATTGGTAATGCTAATGTCCCGCACCGTCTGCCACAGCGGTAACGACCACCAGGCTGGAGACAACGGTCTCCAGCCCCTCAGCCGTCACTAGTCCGCCGGCAGTATCAGGACCCCGCATACTGCCATGGATTTCGTGGGGTTTTCAACTGGCGGTATGCACCATCAGTGCCAGGGAATTCGTTCCCTGGCACTGATTGGGGTCTCCCACTCCCCCCCTCCCCTGAGTCCACCCCTAACACCCACAACCCCCATACCATCCCCCAAAGGTAGTAGGAATAGGTGACAGAATGTAACATTCAGCTCCCCCACCACCCATACCAGGATATGCTCTCCAAAATCCATGCAAAGCTTTGGACATTCAAGGGCACACACCGTGACGGAAACAATTTAACACACAAATCCAAGCAAATGCTAATAAAAGAAATATTTCAGAAAAACAACATCTGGAAATCAGATAGGAAACTAGATATCAGTAGCAGCTCACAGGGATTCCTGGGTGCGGGGGGACGCGCGAGGGGAAGCGGGGGCATTAATACATTAAAATTTATTAAAGACATTTTTTTAAAACGTACCTTCTCTGCTGCGCGCTGCTCCTCTCTCCCACGTCGTCCCACCAGGCACAGGCTCCCAGCCTGCCCTGCACCAATCCTGACGGTGCTCAGTGCTCTCTGCCAATTAGTTTATTATACTTTTCTTTGAAAGGTTTTGCAGCTGCCGCTGCTGGCGGGGGGCAACGCTCTTCCGTCCTCATAAAGGGGCAGCCCCTGCTAGATATCACCCTAAAGGCAGCGAGTCCAGAATGTGGAGACTAATTATTAGCTTTTTAGAAGGATTTTATCATTCGCTGCATCTGTGCCCACGGTGTGATCCGCTGATGGTAATTGTTTGTGACATACAGCAGCTCATATTTTTATTACATAGGGTTCCATCTACTGCACAACCATCTAACATGTGAGAACAACCTGGCTTCAGTAGGCTTTGTTGCACCTGTTTGAAGTAGACAAACCTGAGAGATATTAATACATTTGAGTTTCAAGGTTCAGATACTACGAATTCAAAATGTAGAAAGCATGGCTATTAATATTATTATTTTTTGTCGCAGGAAGGCAAAACTAGCACAGCATTACATATTTTATTCAGCATCACTTGACACTCTGGCCCTCATTCTGACCTTGGCGGTCGGCGGAGAGGCGGCGGTCGGACCGCGAACAGACCGGCGGTCAAAAAAATGGCATTCTGACCGCGGCGGTCACCGCCGCGATCGACCGCCACTTCCCCACTCCGACAGCCACGGCGGTCATGACCGACGGGCTGGAGTCTGCGCACTCCGGTCCGGCGGTCGACCCAAGACCGCCAACGGTATCATGACCCTGCTTACCGCCGCGGTTTCTGGCGGTCGGGAACCGCCATGCGAACCATGGCGGTAGGCACTATCGGGGCCAGGGAATTCCTTCCCTGGCACTGATAGGGGTCTCCCCCACCCCCACTGCCCCCCCGAGTCCTCCCCCCACACCCTCCACCCCCCTGCCACCCCCCAGAGGTGGTACGAACCCCCTCCCCACCCCCACCCCGACATGCACATACACGCACCCCGACATGCACACACCCCCAACATGCACATATACACACACACATACACAACGGGGACACATACCCGCACACATACATGCCGACATGCGCACCCGCCGAACTACACACATTACCCATAGGCACAGCAGCACTCCCCGCCCGCATGCACGCACTCACACACCCCCTCTACACACTCACACGCACACCCCCATGCACGCACACATCACACAACACCCCCCCACCCCCTCCCCTCACGGACGATCAACTTACCTTGTGCGTTGGTCCTCCGGGAGGCGACAGGAGCCATGGGGAGGTGACCGCCAACAGAAGACCGCCAACAGAAGACCGCCACACAGAAATGTGGGTCGTAATTCTGTGGGCGGTGTTCTGCTGGCGTGGCGGTGGAGGTTGACCAGTCTCCACGTTCCCGCCGACCGCCAGTGTGGCTGCTGGCGGTTTTCCGGCGGAACGCTCCCAGCGGTCGGAATGCGCACAGCGGCATACCGCCGCGGTCGGCGGTCTTCACCGCGGCGGTAACTCGGCGGTCTTGCGAAAAGACCGCCAAGGTCAGAATGACCCCCTCTGTTTCTAAAAACAACATACAAATTAAAATTGCCCCGTGGGTTCATTCATCATAAACTGCTGTAGAAAGGTTGTACAAGCACAGGAGAGCCTTTTGCACATTGTGCTATGATCATGCAGATGGTACAGGAGCAAGGGTACTTTCACAAGGTGCACAGAATCCTGCACCTGGATTTAACAACCTAGGCAGAACAGTGTTTATACAGGGCCAGATGTATCAAACATTTTTGCTTTAGCAAATGGTGAGAATCGCAAAAATAGGCTGTTTGCGAATGCAAAATCACCTTTCCCAATGTAAGAAATGCATTTGCAGTAAAATTTTGCGGATTCACAAAATTAGCAAATCCCTAAAAATGTGACTCCAATTTGTGACTCGCAATTTGCAAATTGCAAATATTTAATCACAAAGTCACTGTATGAACCATTCGTAAATTGCAAATGTTCACAAAACAGTAATTTAGCATGTGCAATTTACCACCAACTCAAATCAGGTGAAACGCAGGTGCAAAAGAGGCCCACTGTGCCTCAGCTATTTCCACAATGGCTGCACTCTGTGTCATGGCGAGGAGGATGAGGATCCTGGCAGGTTTCAGGAGGGGGAGGAAGAGACAGGAACGCATTTTCAGAGTGTGCATGACATTGTTTCATCAGACAGAGGAGTAAATCTATGACAACTATAGGTTCAATTCTGCCATGATACAGGACTTAATAGCAGATCTGCAAACATAACTGCAGCAACACACACACAGAAGCTATGCCATTCCCACTCAGGTGCAGGTGTTATGTTCCCTGCAACTCTTAGCTTCAGGAAGTTACCAAGGGGTCATAGCAGCAGCAACTAGAGGTGTGTCCTAAAGTGTGCTCTCATGCTTCTTCAATGCATTCCTGGATGCAATGTTAACCAAGATAAATGAGCACATCAAGTTGTCAAAAATCCCACAGGACCCGCAGTTCAAAAAATTGCATTTCTATCATGTAGCCCAATTCCCACACGTCATTGGCTGCATTGATGGGGTACATGTCGCAATCTGTCCACCATCTGATAATTAATACATATACAGAAATAGGAAATGTAGCCATTCCATGAACATACAGGTCATCTGCATAGCCTCACACATCATCACTGACTTAGCTAGATTCCTGGGTAGTACACATGACTCATATATTCAGGCATAGTGGAATCTACACAAGGATACCTACTTGGTAAATAATCACAGAACTGTGTAGCATAGCATACAGATGTGGAAATTGATGACAATGACTCAATATGTACTCGTGCCATTGTAGGAGACAGTGCATATACAGTGCAGTCCTTCATCCTCACACCATACCTGAATCCGACTACTCCAAGTGAACAGCATTACAGGAGGATGCATAGTGAGATAAGGAGTTCATTTGGCATGTTGAAAACTCGATTTGGATCCCTACACAAAAGTGGCGGGCACTACACTACAGTCCTGAGACCTGCTGCAAGATAGTGGTGACATGTTCCATATTGCACAACATTTCAACATTGAGAGGCATAACTCTGGAACCCTCAGATACAAGAGTCTGATGAGGACGATGACCCATTACCACCCCATCACCAGATGGATCAAGAGCAGCAGAAGGCAGACAAAGACGTGCTATAAACATGTAATGCAAGTATTATTGAGGCCGCGTATTCTCCTTTCTTGCTACAGGTATCGCATGTATTGCTTTAAAGTCTGGTCAAATATGTGGACACACAGCATGGGAGTTCAAAACCACATTCCGTACACAAATCAAATGCATTACCAATAACATAACATGTTTTGCAATGTCCCAAAACAACAAGCACTGAGACATGTCACCATCACATTTTTCGCCCAAGGTCTCCACTGGAATGGTCAGTGGGCTCAGCTGCATATCTTGATGAGATCTCAGAGGCTGCACTGTGTCTGGAACTGCGACTCCTATTGTCCATCACAGGGGCATTCCCACTACTGAGGATTGAGAGCTCCTCACTATCTCCTGCACCTAAGTCACTGTTACCAGCGATCCGGGCTGTTTGCATGTTCTGCAGCATATTAGTGACGCGCACCAATCCCCTTGCAACATCTCCACTGCAATGTACCATCTTCACTTGCATGCTCACAGCATATCATGACAGTAATGCTGTAGCATTGGTGAGGCGATGGATCGATCGGGTAAATCTATCCAATCTGCCCATCAATTGGTGATGACGCCTACGGTGGGTGATGTGGTCCCGCTGCGTCACTGTGCAGAGTTCCTGTATGACATTGGTCATCTCCCTTAAGTGGTCTACTGCTGCTTTCTGTCCTTTCAACACTGTTGCATTCAGATTACACATGTTATTCAATGTCACTAACTGCTTGGGCATTGATTTCATGTGCTTACATTGAAGGCGCTGCACCTCCAACATGGATGGCTCCAGATTGCTGAATACGATGAGCCCTCATCTTGCTGTGAGCTCTGCCTGACATCCACTCTATGCCTCCTGAGAGGAGTGTATTGGCACTGGAACAGGGACTGACATCTGTGAGTGGGTCTATCCTTTTCAGGTGGTGTATGCATGTCCTGTGACATGTCAGAGGACTCCATGTTGAACTAAGGGGATTGGTGCCACTGTTGCCTTGCATCTGTATTGTGCAGGTGTCGTGGGTGGTGTGGACACAATATTTTCGACATCTGTCAGTGTCTGGGTTTCCTCATTTCCCCCAGGTTTTGTTTCTGCTGCATGTGGTTAAGGTACATCTACGACAACAACGAGAAATTCTGTTACAGAATACTTTTGCGTGTTTCTGTTCAGCGTTTTATTTTGAAATGAACATTTTCCCTTGTGTTACTGCTTGGCATTTATATTGTGTATGTGTAAGGGGATTCACAATGCTGCAATGTTTGGAATTGGTTCACTGTTGGGGTACGGGCTACCACTCCCATTATGCACTGTTGGGCTGCATGGAATGTGTGACATGGATTTTTCTTAACATTGGTACACTTTTCCCTGTAAATATGATAAGTGAAGGATTTGTATTCCTTACCTTTGCTGATGCTGGGTGTGGATGAGGTATCAATCTCTGTGACTCCAATGATGGCTTCGGGCTGTAGAGTGGACTCCACCATGCCCTCCAAGGGAGTGGATGGTATCTGGGTGGATGGTCCTTTGCCAGTACTCCTTACCTCTGCAAGCCTGGTTGCTCCCCTTTCCTTCATCCTGTACGTAAATCATAACATTGCTTACATATCTCCTCAAAGGAGCGCTGCATTACAGCTGCAGCGCTGATCTTGGACTGCATGTCTGTCCATATTTTCCACTTCTAACTCTCTTAGACATCGAGGGAGTTTTACCAAAGAGCTTGTCATGGCTCTTTACGACCTCTTCTTTGAGCACCTCAAGTTCCTGCTCACTGAACTTCAGTTTCCTCCTCCAGCCTCCAGCATCCTTTGCAGTCCCCTCAGTGGCGATGGTGAGTATTGTTCCTGGAGAACGCTGCAAACTGTCTCCCTAGTGCTTAGCTCTCACACTCTGCCTCCTCCTGTGGCCCAGGCTTCTAGAAACAGAATGGTCTGACCCACTTCCTGGTTGTGAGGTCATTAAGCTGCTCCAAAATGCAAGATTCACAATTTTCGATTACCAAATAGTGATTCGCTATTTTACCAGACTGCTATTTGGTAATCGCTATTTGCAATTGCAAATTTTAGTTAATTGCAAACAAATGTGCTATTACTGTGCTACATCACATTTTGCAATTACCAAAGAGCGATTCGATAAAAATCACTATTTGGTAATCGCAAAAGTGGTGCTTGATACATCTGGCTCTTATCCTGAACTCGTAATATGTGTCAATAATTTCATGATGGGGGAGAGGCAAACCCGGCTCCAGGATTGGGGATCTGAGAGGGCCATGAAGAAGTATAGCTGGGCCATAAAAATGAGTGGGGTTATCCACAGTTTACCACATGTCTAAGAGCTGGGCCTGCCATGCTGGATGGTCTTTTATGGATGTGAGCTGCATACTAGTTTTATCAGTGTATTTCTTTAATTTTGAACATATGGGCTTGATTTCTTCTGCTCTCTCCACCTCACCCTACTTTCTGTCTGTCTCTCCCTGCTGTCTCCTAACTTCACCTCCCTTTCCACTTCACCTTTCTGTCCAGGTCACCTCACCCTCTACTTTCTCCCACCTCACTCTGTTCACCACATCCTCCTCTCTCGCTACAAGTTCCCTTCTCTTTTTAAAATTCACCCCGTATTTCTCTCACCTCACCCTCCTCACTTTTCTCCTGATCTTACTTTCACTCTCTTCTGACCTCCTCAGGCTCTCAGTGTGTGTCAACTTACTCTCACTCCACTTCACTCTTCTTTTTCATCCCACCCTTCTCGCTCCACCTCATCCTTCTTTCTCTTCCTCTCCCATCTCTCTCTTCCTCACCCTCCTCTCACTTACTCACCCTCCTACGTTTCTTATTCATCCTCCTTCTCTTCCCCTCACCATCCTCCTGTTTTTCATCACTATCCCCCTCCTGAATCAGCCTCCTCCATATTTCTCTTCCGTGTCTCTGCTTCACCTTCCCCTCTCTCCACTTCACCCTTCTCTCTCTCCACCTCATCCTGGACTCTCTACCTCACCCTCTTCTGTCAGCCTCACGTTCACTGATACTGCCTATGGGGTAATGATTTAGTGTATGTAAAGGAATGATGGGTGGGTGTATAGGTGCGCATGATAGGACCTGGCACTTCTCTGTCCCTGCATCTGTTCTTCACTGGTGAAAATAGCTTTTGGGGCTTTGCAACTGTAGGGACATGGTGGCATTAATTGTCTATGTGTCCCGCTTTCAAAATATCATGCACCCTACCTTGTGGGCTAGAAGGCCCAGGGGGTGATTTCATATTTAAAAGGGAGTTCTTTGTCTGTCAAAAAGAGTTATGTTAATAGGCTGGTCTGCAGGCTTTACACTGCAGCAGTCAGGTTACAATGGAAGGCCTCAAGCCATGTTTCGCAGACCCACTCTGGATGGCACTATAGGTTTTGCAGTTCACAAATAACACTTAACCTCCAGGCCACAGGTGCATTTTCTAGCCCACATAGTAGACACGTATAGACAAGCAAAATGTGTCAATCAGTAATAATCCAATTTAACCATGTTTAAACGGGGAGCACAGGCACTTTACTCCTGCTTGGTAGAGGTAAGTGTATATCATTAAAAAACAGCAAAATAGTTTCCAGAAAAAGGTAAAAACACTTGGAGTGTCCCTGCAGAAAAAATAGATTTTCTACACCGTCTCACTCTTTTTCAGAAATGGAAGGCTGGATAGCAGCAGACTGTAGAACTATCTCTGCAGCAAGCGCAGTAGTCCAGTATATTATGTTTTCAGTTTATGTGTGGAACAGTAACAGTAGCACTATAATCAGGGCCACTGGAATTATGCAACGGGAAGGAACAAATACACAGCAGGGCTGACTAAATTATGCAGCACACTTTATTTTGTCATTTTTTACATATTTTAACACTGCCTGGAAAATAGTTTTATCTCAGCAGTACCAGTTTAAAACACAACTACATCCTAACCAGCTGAACGACGACCAGCAAACCTTTGCAAAGTGACTTCCACTGTACAGCAACGTCACCTTTTTGTTTTAGTAACGTTTGATCTGTTTAAAATGGCTTTTTGTTGAAATCTGCAAATTTTGTAGCAGATGATGGATTATGTGGCAAATCCATAATTACTCATAAAATACTGAGCTTCAGAATCGCATAATTCCAGCGGCCATGGCTGTAATCCAGTTCTGTCCATTCATGTGACAAAACTTGTTGGGAGCGAATAAATGCACAGTCACTGGTGCCCCAAAGTGGGGTGTCAGTTCTTTGAGTGTTCCTAATTATAGCAGCGAGCTCCGTCTTCTGTGAAAAAATCAGAGATTGACAGTAGGCAGAACAGCAGCAGCACATGTTGCCAGTGATGCCATGGGATTGGTGCCATTGCCTTTGTTTATATAATGGGCACGTGCACTGCTCCTTCCTATTGTGTATCTGTGTATCAGTGGTAAAACTTGACAAGCCTTTTCACTTACGAGGTGTGACAACTTTGCCATTATCAGTGTTTTTGCTTACTATGGTGCCATTAACAAGACCTCTGGAATGATGCACTTCTGCAGCAACAGCATATTCCATAAATCATAGATTTGGCACATTTATCATATAATTCAATAGCTGCTGCATATTTGCAGACGTTCACAAAAGAAAATGTTGTTTCTAATTCAAAAGGCTCAATGGTTACTAAAAATGCAGCGAAGTGTTGTAAAAATCCCTTCACAAATGTTGGCTAACATCACAGTAGAAATTAAAAAAACATTATTAAGATATATATTCTGATTGTATGCTTATGTGGCAAAATCCTTCACTCTGTTTCTGCCATAAAACTGATTTTATGTCTCAATTACTGCGTGGCAGGAGTCTGTGGTCTCGAGATAGTGTGGGTGTCTCAAGGACCCCTTTTGTTTATACCTGCACAGTAATGGCAGCCATACCCTGTGACCACACCTCTGTCCCTAGGTACTCAAAGCAGCCCAAGGCATTGGTTATAGGTAGAATGGGCTTTGGGTGGGCCACTTGGCTTTCTTGGGAGGGCCAGCCCCACACGGCCATCCCTCTAGAACCAGGCCTGGGGAGGGGTGCAGCAGGATTACAACTTTACACTCAGGAAAGTGAGAATTTGCCAAAGGAATCAGGAATATTGGCAACACCTCCTGGAGTAATCTCATATTTTGGGCTCTGTTGGAAATGGGGTTTTTGGTTGTTTGGTTGGCAGTCAGGTTACCCCCTGTCCAAGCAAGGACCCTCACTCTAGTCAGGATAAGTCATACACAATTGAAATAATCCTGTGTCCACCCTCTGATAGCTTGGCACTGAGCAGTCAGGCTTAACTTAGAAGGCAGTGTGTAAAGTATGTGTGCAATAAATCATACAATAACACCATATAGCACCACAAAAATACACCACACAGAGTTTAGAAACATATATAATATTTATCTGATAAGATGCATGTCAAAACAATTAAAATGCAATCAGTATATGTTAAGATATCACTGTAAAAGTGATTTAAAGTGTCTTAAGGGCCTCATTACAACCCTGGTGATAAATCCCGCTTACCGCCGTGCTGAAGGCCGCCAACATACTGTGGCGGAAATCCGCTACAGGTATTACAACCCACATCTCGTAATCCGCCACAATACAGACACCCAGAAAAAGTCCGCCACACCAAAGGTCAGTGATAAACTGGCGATACCAAAACCCACACCATCACGCCAACAGGAATACGCCCACACTATCACGACCCACGAATCAACGCGGCGGTCTTTCAACCGTGGTAATCTATTGGCGGTACACTCCGCCGTGCTCAAAATACACACACATTTCCAAAGCAGAACCACATTGGACAATTCGAAATACACACACCTGATACATATACACACACCACACCCACACACTCACAACACTATAAAACACACACCCACAACCCCTTACAACAAATTTTTTATGAAGAAGCATAGAGAGAATAGCAAACACTACAGCAGCATCCACAAGCACACAATACCATCACTCATACAACATCCACGTACCTCAAACAACACACCCCAACACAACACATCACACAGCACAACAAACTTCACCTCACACATTACCCATACCACGTCATGGCACCTCAAAGACACCCCAGTTTTTCTGAGGAGGAGCTCAGGGTTATGGTGGAGGAAATCATCCAGGTAGAGCCACAGCTTTTCAGATCACAGGTGCAACACACCTCCATTGCTAGGAAGATGGAGCTATGTCAGAGAATCGTCGACAGGGTCAACGCAGTGGGACAGCACCCAAGAACACGGGATGGCACCAGGAAGAGGTGGCACGACCTACGGGGGAAGGTGCGTTCTGCGGTATCCAGACACCAGGTAGCAGTACAGAGGACTGGCGGTGGAACCCCACCCTCTCCCCCACAACTAACAACATAGGAGGAGCAAGTCTTGGCAATGCTGCATACTGAGGGCCTCGCAGGAGTAGCAGGAGGACTGGACTCTGGTAAGTCACATCTTAATTACCATATCCCTCCACCCCACCTGCATGCCATCTCATACCCCCACCCTCACCCTTACCCCCATCACTCCAACACCTCACATATGCCCCACTATCACAACCCACCCATCCCAATACCAAGCCCTGCATGCAGCACCAAAGCATGGGCACCCATTACCAAAGCATGTCGAGTACAGATACCCACACAGACCCCAAAACACTAATCACACAATGGCAAACACAACAATGCAAGCACAGGAGTAGAGGGTAACTCACCCAATGCACAAGATGGCACACACAGATACAATAACTATGCATTTACACCCCAACAGGACCCCTACCCAATGTCACCGGACAGGAGGTGCCAGACATATCCAGTCCCCGCACAGAAGAGGCCCACAGTGATGACAGCAGCTCTGCACGTCTGGATCAAGATGACCAACCCGGCCCATCAGGGTCCTCTGGACAATCGGTTCCCCTGCCACTGTCACAAACCACCGCTGATCCTCCCCCCTCAGGAAACACCAGCACAGCACCCACCCAGCAGGCCCATCCATCTGTCCCCAGGACACGTCAATCAGCAGTGTGTCCACCACTACAGGGACCCCAGGCAAATCCACCAACCCAAGACAATCAGGGACCTGGGGTCAGTGGCAGTGGGCACACAGTTCAGGGGACAGAGACACAGGATAATAGGGAAACTGGGAGGACTGCTGTGCGACAGGGAGAGGACAGGCCCAGGGAACCCACTCTCCAACATCATGGGAGCATACCATCATTCCCAGGAGACCATGGGCACGGTACTGGCCAAGTTTCAGGAGACCCCGCGGCTGCAGGAGCATCACCTCCCTGGTCACCATTGCAGGGGTGCTGGCAGACCTGGCCAACACCATGAGGGACACAGTGGCACACAAACGGGGCCCTGAAGCTAGCCTGAATGATGAACAGCCCTCCACCTCCGCCGGCGCTAGTGGACAAGAGGTCCCGCCACAGGAACAACAGACCACCAGCACCCCACCCCCTGCAGAAGGAGAACCACCCTGCAAACGGTCCCTGAGATCCAGGCACAAGACAGAGAACATTGCCAAGACCCCCGCCAGGAAATAAGACTCTCCTGATTGTCACCCTTTTGTCCCACTTTGTCACCCTGACAACTTTGAACTGCCATTACTCCACTTCCTATGCCACCTTGGACAAAGCACCTGTGAGACCAAGAGACTGAACTCTACCATGGACATTCCTCCACCATCACCCCAGCCCATTGCACACCCCCCTCCACTGATTAGCACAGAAATAAACACCCTTGAATTACAAATCAATCTGGAGTCATTCTGTACTTTCACAAATGTGTAATTGCAACCTCTCAGAAATATAGCAATGTCAATGTTCATGTTCACATACCAATGTTACACAGTTGTTGGGCAGCAGTAAACATAGCAGAGGGCACACAGTGGGACCCAGATCTGTGAAATGGAAAGGCAAAGTGACATATCAGGGTCCATACACAGAGGTAAAAAGGCAGATTTATGCAATGTCCTACAGTAGTATGATATCAAATCATTAACATTTATAAAGCGCGCTACTCACCCGTGCGGGTCTCAAGGCGATATGTGAGAAGCGGTGCCATCCTCTTCCTGTGTCTCACTGGAAGTATTCCATGATGATGTTGTTTCGGTTGTCTGTATCTTCTTCTTCTGCCTCCTCTTCTTCACTGTCCACAGGCTCCACAGCTGCCACAAGACCAACATCAGGCCCATCCTCCTGCAGCAAAGGCACCTGGTGTCGCAAAGCCAGGTTGTGCAACATACAGCATGCCACGATTGTCTGGCACACCTTCTTCGGTAAGTAGTACAGGGAGCCACCTGTCAGATGGAGGCACCGGAATCTGGCCTTCAGGAGGCCGAAGGTGCTCTCTATTATCCTCCTATTTCGCCCATGTGCCTCATTGTAGCGTTCCTCTGCCCTTGTCCTGGGATTCCGCACTGGGGTCAGTAGCCATGACAGGTTGGGGTAACCAGAGTCACCTGCAAATATCGAGGGACAACTGTTAGACATCCTCCAACCCTTAGGGACTCTACCATACCCAGACACCTATGTCAACTTTATTGGGACCTTGGGCTCACCTATTAGCCACACCTGGTGCCTCTGGAGTTGCCCCATCACATAAGGGATTCTGCTATTCCTCAAAATGTAAGCGTCATGCACAGAACCAGGATACTTGGCATTGAAATGGGAGATGTACTGGTCTGCCAAACACACCATCTGCACATTCATTGAATGGTAGCTTTTGCGGTTTCTGTACACCTGTTCATTCTTGCGGGGGGACAAATGCCATACGTGTACCATCAATGGCACCAATGATGTTGGGGATATGTCCCAGGGCATAGAAGTCACCTTTCACTGTGGGCAAATCCTCCACCTGAGGGAACACGATGTAGCTGTGCATGTGTTTCAGCAGGGCAGATAACACTCTGGACAACACGTTAAAGAACATAGGCTGTGACATCCCTGATGCCATGGTCACTGTTGTTTGAAAGGACCCACTGGCCAGAAAATGGAGTACTGACAGGACCTGCACTAGAGGGGGGATTCCTGTGGGATGGCGGATAGCTGACATCAGGTCTGGCTCCAACTGGGCACACAGTTCATGGATTGTGGCACGATCAAGTCAGTAGGTGATAATGATGTGTCTGTTTTCCATTGTCGACAGGTCCACTAGGGGTCTGTATACCGGAGGATGCTGTCATCTCATCATCTGCCCCAGTGTCCGTGCCCTATGGAGGAGAAGGGTGAGCAGAGGGTCATACACCACATTGGCTTCACAAGGCTGTTTAGCACAATCGTGATATAATCGGTGTGTGCCTTTGTCTGTCCGTATTCCTGGCCAAGAGTGCTGTGACAAAGTTAGTTGGCCTGCCATGTGGCCCCCTGAGATGGCGGCTACCTGACCTGTAAGGAGGGACAAGGGGAAATGAGGTAACTGCGCTGGCGTTGAGCAGCGTCGCGGTAGGCGGTCAAAGACCGCTGCGCAATTCAGCATTGGTTATCATTGGGCCCTATGGGTTTCAGGAGTCAATGACGATGTACGCCGGCGTTGACGGTATGCACCGCCGCGGACATGACCGCCATTTTCTATCTGTTCACTCACTTGATACCTGACCTTCAACAGGAGAGGACCTACACTGCAAGTGCTGCTGTGACCTGAGTCTGAAAGCGACAATGGCTACAGTGTCTGGGGAAAGGGCCCCTGCCTTCACTGCGGAAGAGTTGGAGAAACTGGTGGATGGGGTCCTCCCCCAGTACACGCTACTCTACGGTCCTCCAGACAAACAGGTGAGTAAACTGTGTGCATGGTGGATGGCACATGAATGTATGGAGTGTCGTGGATGGAAGAGACGGAGGGCACAGGCCAGCATGTGAGGATGGTGAGTGTATGTTTTTCTGGGCCAGGGTGGGAGGTTGGTGGCCAATGAGTAAGAAGAACCAGACGGGGGAGTAACATCCATTCTTACTTCATTTTTCCTCTAGGTCAGCGCCCACCAGAAGAAGGGTATTTGGCGTGCTATCACCAAGGATAGCACGGGGGTCTATCATAGACGGAGCACCCACTGCCACACAAGATGGGAGGACTTGTGCCGCTGGAGCAAGAAGATGGTTGAGGCCCAGCTGGGGATGGCCTCCCAACGTGGAAGGGGTGCCCGTCGCACAATGACCCCCCTGATGTACCAGATCCTGGCAGTGGCATATCCTGAGTTGGATGGGCGCTTGAGGGCATCACAGCAGCCACAAGGAGGTGAGTACAGTCTGGGGGAAGTGGGCTGTGGGTTCCCGTAGGGTTCCTCTAGGGTTCCCCTAGGCCAGGGCAGACGCACCAAGGTAGATCCATTGTTTTGCAGGCTCAGTGCCACTCCAACCCCAAAGGAGGTAGTGGCCCTCTACACCTAGTCAGGCTCCTGTGGGTTCCAGGTGTGCATCAAATGGGTCTAGGCAGAGTCCCCCATGGGCATGTGCTTTTCCCCTGCACTGTTAGTGCATGGCCTAGTGCATAGGGCTGCTCCCTGTGTGTTGTGTCCGCCAACGGTAGTGGTGTTGCAGGCATTGACCATGTGTCTCTTCGGTCTTTCCCCCCCTTTTTGCTTTGTCACCCTGTCCTTGTGTGCATTAGCATCATCTGGCGGAGGAGCATTGGCACCGGAGCAGGAGGGAGCTGCAACCCACATCCCCAGGATGGTGAATTTACAGAGTTTGAAGGCACCGGTGGGACGGAGGGTGAGGGGACAGGAGCAGACACCAGCGAAAGTGACTCCTCCTCTGATGGGAGCTCCCTTGCGGTGGCGGGCACCTCTGTGCCCACCGCAACAACAGGTACAGCCGCCACACCCCCTACCAGCACCGCCCTCCCAGCAGCCCCTCATCGAGTTTCCCGTGCCTGCTCACCCAGGAGGGTGGACATCTCCTTCACCCCAGGCACCTTGGGTCCTGCTGCCCTCAGTGAGGAGGCTATTGACCTCCTGAGAACCCTCACTGTTGGGCAATCAACCATTTGTCAAGGGTGTCGAGAGGCATTTGCAGCAAACAAATGCATACCTGGAGGGCATTCATTCTGGCGTGGCAGCCCAACAGAGAGCATTTCAGGCTCTGGCCTCAGCATTGATGGCAGCCATTGTCCCTGTGCCCAGCCTCCCCCCTCCAACTTCCACTACCCAGACCCAATCCCCTGTACCTCAGCCTATCCCAAGCACACCATCAGACCAGAATGCACACATGGCAAACATAAGCACCACACATCTCACAGGCACTCACACAAGCACCAGACCCATGCAGACACACCAATATCCACTGCCTCCACTGTGTCCCCCTCCTCCACGTCTTCCTCCTCCCTCCCTTTCTCGTCTCCACTCATGCACTATATCCTAAGCCACTACCTCCATCACCAGCACGCCCATCACCACACACCACTCACGTGCACTCACCACCCCCACTATCCCAGCACACGTCCCCAGTGTCCTCTCCCAATGTGTCTGTGAGCCCTCTTCTCAAACTACACAAACGCAGGCACACACTCACCCAACAGCCATCCACCTCACAACAGCCTCCGGCTCATGCACCTTCACCCAAATTCAGCAGACGTACACCTCCTACAACCACTACATCTTTCTCCACTCCCAAACCCCCTCAATCTTCCCGGCCCAGCACCTCAACCACCAAATCCTCCAAGACTGTGGTCTCAGCAAGTCCTGTAACATCGCGGGCGGCACCCGTCAGGGCTGTCAGTGTGCCACATAGCGAGGCCAAGGATCAACCCATTCCGCCACCTGTCATGGTGAAGAAGGGGCCCACATGCCGTAGGGAAAAGCAGCACCAACCACCCAGCAAGGCCTCCTCCAAGCCAAAAGGGGACAGTGCCAAGGGCCCAGCAGCAACATCCAAGGTGGGGAAGGGACACAAGGCAAAGGGGAAGTCAGCACAGGGCACGGAGCCTTCGGGTGAGGGACTAGTGTCACCCCCTTCTGGCAAACAGAACAGCAACCTGTACGGCAGTGGACACCGCCACCTGCACGGCCACCTGCACCACCACCTGCATGTCTGCTGCCTCAGCAACAGTCCCAGCATCATCCCCAGTGGGCAGCCGTCCGTGACTTCAGGAGACGTCCTGCTGTCTCCTTCCACAGGTGCTGACACATGCACGACCGGCAGCATCTCCGCCACAGACACCGCCGCAACCACCGCTACCAGCCCCATGACATGCACAGACAGTGCCACCACAGCCGACATGGCAAACATTCCCAGTGGACAGCCGTCTGAGGCTGCATGAGACGTCCTGGACCCTGCACAGCGTCCATGAGGCACCAGACCCAGCACTGTTAGTGCCAGCAGGTGGCAGGCAAAGTCGCAGCAGGGTGGAGTGTGTCTCTGACTCCACTGAGTATCATGCTACCTGATCCCAGGCAATCTCGTGGCACACACACCCAGGTGAGGGAATGGGACCTGCCACACTGCATGTGCAGCACTCTGGGCACCAAGCCCCCTCCAGAACCAGTGGAGAAAGGCATCCACTACCCCAGTCCTTGGCAGGATGAAGCACTCTGGGCACAAAGCCCCATCCAGAACCAGTGGAGAAAAGCATCCACTCACCCAGTCCTTGGCAGGATAAAGCACTCTGGGCACCAAGCCCCCACCAGAACCAATGGAGAAAGGCATCCACTACCCCAGTCCTTGGCAGGATGAAACACTCTGGGCACAAAGCCCCCTCCAGAACCAGTGGAAACCTGGCACCCACTAGAGAGACTGTGGCTTTGCACTCCCCAGGACCAATCAGTGGGCAACCCACCCACTTGAGAGACTTGAGAGACTGTGGCTTTGCACTCCCCAGGACCAATCAGTGGGCAAACCACCCACTTGAGAGACTTGAGAGACTGTGGCTTTGCACTCCCCAGGACCAATCAGTGGGCATGGAGCCCCCTCGTGGAGCAATGGCGTCGTCCCTTCATCCGACTGAGGTGCTCCCCCTCCACTTCCTCCTGAGGTGCCTGTTTATTTTCGAGCTGATGCCCCAGTGGTGTTCTCTCCGTTTTGAGTCAGGTATCATGTGCGGGCTTCGCCCATGCATTTTGGGACCACTGGTCCACGGACTATGATTGGACACTATCCGGACTTGTGTAGTTGCTGTACATATTTGTATCTACTGATGATTTTAAGTTATCTTGGCCTATCTGAATTTTCGATTACACTTGTTACAATCATTTCCTTTTGTCCTTGCATTCTTCCAGGGGGTAACCGGGTGTAAATGTAAGGTTGATGCATGTATTTGTGTGTATGTTGTTGTGGGTGAGGGTGGGGGTGAGGGTGTTGCGTGTTGCATGTGTGTTTGTCACTCTCTTTTTCCTCCTCCGTGTGCTAGGTGCAGTACTCACCGTGGTCGTCACCTCCGTCTTTGCTGCTCCTGGTAGAAGAGGAGGTAAACCAACATTGGTAGCACCTGTAACTCAGGCTCCATGGCTTCCTGGTTCCTCGTTGGGTGTCATGAGGTTAGTGGTTTACGTTCCAAAGACTGTTTCCGCCGTGCTTTTGATGGCGTTGGTACCGCCCTGGAAAAGGTGGTGGATAGGCTTGTTGTAAAACAGTGGGCGGTACATTGTCTTCCACCTGTCTGTTGGCGGTTACCGCTGCGGTGTTTGTTTCTACCACCGTGGCAGTCAGAGTGTTAAAGTGGCTGTCTGTGTTGGCAGTTTCCGCCATGGTTGTGATTCAATTTTTTTAGCCGCCGGCCTGTTGACGGTATTACCGCCGCTTTAACACCGACCGCCAGGGTTGTGATGAGGGCCTAGGTCTTTTAAAAGAAAACAAAGTCTCTTTCAAGCACAAAGGGCCATATTTATACTTTTCGACGCACAACTGCGCCAACGCAGTTGTGCGTCAAAAAATCTAACGCCGGCTAACGCCATTCTGAAGCGCCATGCGGGCGCCGTATTTATTCAATGACGTTAGCCGGCGTTAGCCGGCGGAGCTGCCTGTTGTGCGTAAAAAAAAATGACGTACACCAGGCAGCGCCGGCGTAGGGGAATATGGAGCTTGGGCGCCAAAAAATGGGGCAAGTCAGGCTGAGGGAAAATTTTCGCCTCAACCCGATTTGCGCCATTTTTTTTGACTCCCAACCCCCATTGAAATGACTCCTGTCTTAGCAAAGACAGGAGTCATGCCCCCTTGCCCAATGGCCATGCCCAGGGGACTTCTGTCCCCTGGGCATGGTCATCGGGCATAGTGGCATGTAGGGGGGCACAAATCAGGCCCCCCTATGCCACAAAAAAAAACAAAAAAAATTACTTACCTGAACTTACCTTATGTTCCCAGGGATGGGTCCCTCCATCCTTAGGCGTCCTCCTGGGGTGGGCAAGGGTGACAGGGGGGTTCCCTGGGGGCATGGAAGGGCACCTCTGGGCTCCTTCCGAGCCCACAGGTCCCTTAACGCCTGCCCTGACCAGGCGCTAAAAAATGACGCAAAAGCGGCTGGACGTCATTTTTTTTGACCCGCCCACTCCCGGGCGTCATTTTTGCCCGGGAGTGTAAATACGGCGCACATGCCTCGGAGTCCATTTTTTAGACGGGAACGCCTACCTTGCATATCATTAACGCAAAGTAGGTGTCCACGCAAAAAAATGACGCAAACTCCATGGACTTTGGCGCTAGACGCGTCTAACGCCAGAGTATAAATATGGAGTTCGTTTTGCGTCGAATTTGCGTTAAAAAAAACGACGCAAATCCGGCGCAAACGGAGTATAAATATGGCCCAAAGTGCTTGGTTTGCGTGCAAAATCTCCACAAAGAACCGCAGACGAGGAGAGGCGTGGAAACAAAGGGGTGTGCGTCGATTTCGCGGACCGCACACAGCAATGTGTCATTTAGTTTTCACGCAGGGACGGCTATGCGTCGATTTCCGGCGCTTGGTTGCGGATCCTCTTCGGGTTGTGGGGTTTTCAGACGCCCCGGGGACGATGAGTGGATTGCCTGTGCTGGCAGGCGAAGTCACAGGAGCTGCGTCGATTTGGTGGGAGCTGCGTTGAATTTTCTACCGAACGGCAGGCGCTGCGTCGATTCCTCTCTGCAAGTCGGGCTGCGCCATTCCGGCTCAGCTGTGCGTCGATCCGGTGGGCCTTACGTCGAATTTCCGGTCGCTACGCTGGTGCCGCGTCAATCTTCTCATTGCGAAGTCGTGCTGCGTCATTCCGGTTCGGCATGCAGTGAAATTTCCACCGCGGTGCAGGCTCTGCATCATTTCTGGCAGGCTGTGAGTCGAATTTCGCAGCACAAGGAGTCCTTATTGTAGAGATAAAGTCTTTTTGGTCCCGAGACTTCAGGAAACAGGAGGCAAGCTCTATCCAAGCCCTTGGAGAGCACTTCTTCACCACAGCCAGAGAGCAGCACGGCAGCAGGGCAACAGCAAGGAAGCAGTCCATCACAGAAAGCAGACAGGTGAGTCCTTTGAGCAGCCAGGCAGGTCTTCTTGGCAGGTGCAGGTTCTGATTCAGGTTTCTTCTCCAGGAAGTTTCTGAGTTGGTAGGGGCAGAGGCTCTGTTTAAATACCCAAATGTGCCATTGAAGTGGGGGAGACTTCAAAGAGTGGCTTAGAAGTGCACAAGGTTCCCTTTCAGTTCAATCCTGTCTGCCAGGGTCCTAGTAGGGAGTGTGGCAGTCCTTTGTGTGAGGGCAGGCTACTGTTCTTTGACATGCAAGTGTCAGGCCCTCCACCCTCCCAGCCCAGGAAGACCCATTCAAAATGCAGATGTATGCAAGAGAGGCTGAGTATCCTGTGTTTGGGGTGTGCCTGAGTGAATGCACAAGGGAGCTATCAACTGAACCCAGCCAGCCGATTGTAAGGCACAGAAAGATTTAAGTGCAGAGAAATGCTCACTTTCTAAAAGTGCAATTTCTAAAATAGTAATATTAAATCCAACTTCATCAGTCAGCAGGATTTTGTATCACCATTCTGGCCATACTAAATATGACCTTCCTACTCCTTTCAGATTAGCAGTTACCACTCAAACAATATATGAGGGCAGCCCCAATGTTCGCCTATGAAGGGAGCAGGCCTCACAGCAGTGTGAAAACAAATTTAGGAGTTTTACACTATCAGGACATGTAAACTACACAGCTACATGTCCTGCCTTTTGCCTACACAGCACCCTGCCGTGTGGGTTACCTAGGACATACCTTAGGAGTGTCTTATATGTAAGACAGTTTAGGCTTGGCACGTACTTTTAAATGCCAAGTCGAATTGGCATTGTAACTGCACACACAGGCCTTGCAATGGCAGGCCTGAGCCAAGGTTAAGGGGCTATTTAAGTGGGTGGCACAGTTAGTGCTGCAGGCCCACTAGTAGCATTTAATCTACAGGCCCATGGCACATATAATGCACTCTACTGGGGACTTGTAAGTAAATTAAATAGTCCAATTGGGTATGATCCAATGTTACCATGTTTAAAGGGAGAGAGCACATGCACTTTAGCATTGGTTAGCAGTGGTAAAGTGTGCAGAGTCTTAAAACCAGCAAAAACAGTATCTAAAAAGTGGAGGGAGGGAGGCAAAAAGTAAGGGGTGATCACCCTAAGGCTGTCAGGTCTAACAGGCTCTTTCCCCACAAGGAATTTTAACAAATTTTCAGCTGCCAAAATGTCAGTTTAAGGGGAGAGAAATACCATATTCCTTGATTATGTTCTGTTTGATTGCTGGCTGAATCTGGAATTACACACAACTCTTGACGAGCCGTAAATAGGTATTGATGCATGTAAAGATGTATATTTTTTAATACATTTTTACTAAATGCACATATTTAAAACTTCAGCTCCACAGCTAATGAGACTAATCCATGTAACATATGTGGACATTACTTGTACTTTTGAATAATGATACTTTAAAATACAGCTAAAATCATCGCAGCTGATTAGATAATCTTGTTGAGCTGGTACATGAAAGAGCACTGAACCTAGAAGGTCAGAGTTATTAGAATACTCCTCTTTAACGTAACAGCATCCTCCAAACATATCTAGTGCAAGATCAGAATCCATGACAGCAGGTGAATGGTAGTGAATTAATAATACTTGATCCAATGTGCTAAACTGTGTATTGAAGCCAATGTAGTCAAATATTAAATGTGAGAGTGAGTGAAAGAGTGGGAAATGGATGGAGAGGAACACGTAAAAGCAGAGAAAGAAATAAGCAAGATGAAAAAAATCTGTCTTTAGCTGAAGTCCACCCAATGTTGGCTAACCACCCTTCTAAGGTATTTCTGACCAAGGGCTGTGACTTACATAAGTTTAACACTAGTGGTATGTTTGATGGCAGAGAGTGCTTCCTCTTTTTGAATTAAGTATTACAGTTCGAAAGGCAGTAATGGTAGCATCTGCACTGAACCGTATCGGCATATCTTTATGCTTGTTGCATCCACTTTCAGAAAGTTGGGCTGTTCAACCTAGACATCCAGGCCTCTTCCAGTTCAGGACCATAAAGTAGTCCTAATAGAAAGTTCATTAGGAGTCATGCATGTTGAAAGCTCCAACGAACATGGGTGAACAAAATGTTGTATTTTTAGGCATATCCCTCAAAACAGAGGAATTCAACTCTCCACAATAGAATGAAGACCATATTTATGGACCTGAACATATTTATGTGTCTCGTACCTAAACAATGTGGAATACTTCGCTTGTGCTGGAAAGGACCAACTGAGCCATTTGAAGAAGGTTGCTTTCTCCTCCTCAAAGAGCAGAGTTTGTTTCTTGTTATTTATACTTTTAGCAGATTTTGTGTCTACTATTCTAGTGTAGTTACAATTCATATCTTTTGCACTAGGATAGGGTTCTGATTTGAAAAATAAATCTATAAAGTGTAACCATCGTTTCCTAATGTTCTTGAGTGTGTTCTTTCATAATAAAAGAGTGTTTGGGTTCCACTAACAATCCTTGTAATGTCTCATGCCAGATCAAATTGATCATAATCTAAAACACAGCTCACATAAGTGAGTTTTGAGGTTGTCACAATCTAACTGGTTTTCTGTGTTGGGTTGGCACATTGCCTGGGTCCTTAGTACCATAGGGTCTAGCAAACTGAAGTCTGTGTCCTGGAGAAATCTAGAAAACATATCAATTGGCACCCAGTCCCAGGGCACAAAATTACTAGATCCTTGAGTAGTTTTGGAAATCACACTCAAGAAACCAAGTATTTAAATTATCAGCGATGTCTGTTGTAATACTGGTTACCTCCTTCAGATTGGATAGATACTTACTATTTGCTGTAGATTTGTCAAGTGCTTAAAAAAGGGGTTTTCTCACTCTGATTTCTGTTATTTGAATCTCATGCTGATTGGCTTTCTTTGTTGAAAATGGTGTAAGCGCCTGTTCCAATGGGGTAAACTTCAGGGCGTCAGTCACACGCTACCACTAGTTGTGGGGTTGTTCCTTACACAGGTGGTGGGGCAACATTTGTTGTAAATACACATGCTGTACACTCCTTTGATATATTTACTAATTTTTTGCATGAATCATTTTTAAATTTTTTATTGTGTGTCAGACATGTGAAATAAGCACATTTTACATACATTCATTGCAGTATGGGAGGTTGGAAGCAATACTCCCAGTATAGCTTATATAAGTTAAGCACATTAACTAACAAGTTACAAATCCTCAATTGGCATCTATAAGTCACATCCAGTGCAATGAGAGAGTGCGCCAGTCCTAGGATTTATTGCACACTTCTGGGTCCGGGGCGCACATCTTGCCGAGGTTCAAGCTGCCCTGGGAAATCCTCTTGGTGGGCAGCTGTCTCACGCAGCGTCATATAAAAGGGAAGATCCAGCATTAACAGCATGCAGAACAATATAACTACAGAAACAACTAACAAAATTGGAGTCAGTTTCAGGCATCCCCAGCCCCCTACCCTACAACTCTGCTGCTCCATTCACTCCTCTTCATGTCATGACGCGCCACTTTTCTTGCGGCCCATTGCGCCCCCCTAACACCACTGTGTATGCGCCGTTTTTTAACATATGGCGCATCATGGAGCAGGTTAAGGACAATAGCGTCATCATTTTTGATGCTTTTGTTGTACTTTGCAGGATTAGCCACAAAAAAAGTTGCAGCTAATCCTGCAAAGTACATAGAGGGCGATTGAAAATAATGGTGTGCCTCCTTTTAACGCCTGTTCTGGGCAAGCATTAAAAATGCCACTATAAATGACACCGTGGAATCTCAGAGATTCCACTGCGCCATTTTTGCGGGCCCCCTAATGGGGAATCGCCCCCCTTGCATACATTATGCATGGCGCATACATAATGTGGTGCAAGGGTTTACAAAGTGGCGCAATCCAAGCATTGCACCACTTTCTAAATATGGTGTGCGTTTTTTTCCACACTATCGCCACATTAGCATAAAAAAATGATGCTAATTAGGTGATAGTTGGCGCTAAGCCTTTCTTAAATTTGGGCCAAATTTTGGATCAAAATTAAGTTCCAGACCCTTTTCTGAGAGTTGAAGTATTGAAATTAAGTCTAGATTTCATCATATTTGGTAAAGAAAGGGGTCTCATGTCTTTTGTAAAAGAACATGTATACCCTCTTTTACATGAGTTGACATACACTTACTTCTTGATTGTCCTTCATTTGTAGAATATCGCTGTACATTTTACATGTGTTTTTTATATACTGTACTGTCATCAAGATGTGCTCACACAGTTTTTTTCCAATAAAATGTCTTCATACTGAGGCAGCATTAGGAAGATTCTTGTTAGCTTTGAGGTACTGAATGTTGTACATATTTTGAAAACATAGATTTTTCCTAATGTGGCTCATAATGTCCCATGGGATTTAGATTTTGGCAGATGGGATATCCGTCACTGCTGTGAAGGAGTAACCTGTCCGCTGAGTTCTAAATCAGGCCTTTAATGTCTGCACACCTCTAAATGAGGCAGGTCGACCAAGGGTTTCGCGAAGAGGGTACTCCCTCACTTTTTCAACAGAGTACCTTGTCCGCAAACTCTAAATCAGGCCTATGTGTTCTTTCAGTGGAACTGGTTAAACCAGACATAGGCCCTCATTATGACTCTGGCGGTAAATCCCACTTACCGCCACGCTGACAACCGCCAATTTACCGCGGCGGCGGTGAATATCCGTTCACCATATTAGGACACACACACACCAATCCCGCAGAATACAGCCACATACACAAATCCGCCAGCCCAAAGGTCAGTGATAAAGTGGCGGTATCAAAACCCACACCGTTATGCCAACAGAACAACGCCCACCACATTATGACCCACGAATCACCATGGCGGACATTCAACAGCGGTAACCCATTGGTGGTACATACCACCTCATTCAGAATGGACACAGACAAACAATACAAAACCACATTGGACAATTCAAACAACACACACCTGACCCCATACACACACTACACCCATACACCCACACCACTATAAAACACACACCCACAGTACCCACAACCCTTTACAAATACCAATAAGCGCCATCAGACTGACACCAAGACCACTGTGACAACTAGACACACACAGCACATACACCCATACATACCTCACGCACCCCACTTCACACACCCCAACACATTACCCAACACACCCTCACCAACACACATCACATAACACCCATGGCACCTCAAAGGCACCCCCGTTTTACTGAGGAGGAGTTAAGGGTCATGGTGGAGGAAATCTTTAGGGTAGAGCCACAGCTTTTTGGAGCACAGGTGCAGCAAATATCAATAGCCAGGAAGATGGAGCTATGGTGGAGAATCGTGGACAGGGTCAAAACCGTGCGACAGCACCCAAGAACAAGGGATGACATCAGGAAGAGATTGAACAACCTACGGGGGAAGGTACGTTCCATAGCAGCAAGAAACCAGCTCGCAATCCAGAGAACTGGCGGTGGACCCCTACCTCCTCCCCCACAACTCACAGCATGGGAGGAGAAAGTCTTGGCAATACTGCATCCTGAGGGCCTGGCTGGAGTCGGAGGAGGACTGGACTCTGGTAAGTCAACTTCCGTCAATTATGACCCCCCATGCCTGCATGCCATCACATACCCTCACATACCCTCACCCTCCCTCCCAGACACTCCACCATCACATCTCACTAATCCCATTGCCAAGCCCTGCATGCTGTACCAATGCATGGACACCCCTCACAGCCCTGCATGGACACTCATCACTAAAGCATACACAGCATAGGGAAACTAACAATCCCACCATACACCAACATACACAAGTAAAAGTTGGCAGGGCAGCACCAACCATAGAGGGGAAGCCAGGGATGTACAATATGTCATACACATGAACCATAATACATCATTTACATCCCCACAGGTACCCCTGCCAATGTCAGGAGGTGCCAGCACTATCTATTCCCCCAACAGAAGAGGCCCACAGTGATGACAGTACCTCTGGTCTTCAGGATCTGGACGATCTACCTGGCCCATCAGGGACCACAGAGGAACAGGCCAACAGGGAAACTGGGAGGATTGCTGTGTGACAGGGGGAGGACAGGACCAGGGAACAGACTCTCCAGGAGTCGCTCTCTGAAATCATGGGAGCCTATCAACATTTACAGGACACAATGGGCCAGATCCTAGACAACGTGCAGGAGAACAGGCAGCTTCAGGAAGGCCTGTATCAGGGGATCAGGGAGGACTTGCAGGCCATCAACAACACCTTGTTCTCCATAGCAGGAGTGCTGGCAGACATGGTCAACATTATGAGGGAGGCAGTGTCACACCAGTGGGCCCCTGCCACTAACCAGTCATCTGAACAGCCTTCCACTTCCGCTGCCGCTAGTGGCCAGGAGGCCCCGCCACAGGACCCACAGGCCACCAGCACCCCTCCCCCTGCAGAAGGTGAACCACACTGCAAATGTTCCCTGTGATCCAGACAGAAGCCAGAGATACTTGCCAAGACCCCCGCCAGGAAATGAGACTCTCCTGATTGTCTCCCTTGTGTCCCACTCAGTCACCCTGTCCACCTTGAACTGACATTGCCCCCCTTACTATGGCCCCTTGGACACTGCACCTGTGCTACGAACAGACTGGAACAATACCCTGGACATTCCTCCATCATCACCCCATCCCATTGCACTTCCCCCTCTATATATTAGTACTACAATAAACACCCTTTGATATAAATCGATTTTGAGTATGTCATGTATTTCAAATATGTATTGATTGAAACAGGTGCAACCATTGCAAATGAACTGTACATAGAATGAGCATAGATTCAAGGACCTGTAGCTGGCTGTTGTGACCACACCAGGAGTATTTGTCAAATCACCAACATCTGCAAAATGAATAGCCAGAGGTAACAGTAAGTGGGCATAGAAGTGGGAAATACCAGCATGCCAATGCCACACAGGATACAACCAAAGTCATTGAAATGTAAAGTTGCAATGTCTCACCTGTGTTTCATTGGAAGTACTGATGGATCACAGATGTTCTGTTGTCCACATCCTCATCCTCTGCCTCTTCATCCTCACTGTCCACAGGGTCCACTGCTGCCACAGGGGCATCTCCAGACTCCTCCTCCTCCTCCTGAGGGCCAGGTTGTGCAACATGCAGCATGCCACGACTATCTGACAGATCTTCTTGGGTGAGTAGCACAGGGATCCACCTGTCAGATGGAGGCACTGGAACCTGGCCTTCAGGAGGCCAAAGGTCCTTTCAATGATCCTTCTGGTTCACCCATGTGCCTCATTATAATGTTCTTCTTCCCCTGTCCTGGCATTTCTCACATGGGTCAGCAGCCATGATAGGTTTGGGTACCCAGAGTCACCTGCAAATATTGAGTGACAACATTTAGCCACACACTATCCTATATGACCAACACCATAGGCATACACCAACATATACTGGGTGGGAACCAAGGCTCACCTATGAGCCACACCCTGTGCCTCTGTAGTTGGGACATCACATTTGGGATGTTGCTATTTCTCAGGACAAAGGCATCATGCACCGACCCTGGATATTTAGCATTGACGTGGGAGATGTACTGGTCCGCCAAGCACACCATCTGCACATTCATTGAGTGGAAACTTTTACGATTCCTGTACACCTATTCATTCTGGCGGGGGGACACAAATGCAATATGTGTTCCGTCAATCGCACCTATTATGTTGGGGATATGTCCAATTGCATAAAACCCGGCATTCACTTCGGCCAAATCCTCAACCTGAGTGAATGCAATGTAGCTGCACATGTGTTTTATCAGGGCAGACAACACTCTTGTCAGCACTATTGAGAACATTGACTGTGACATTCCTGCTGCCAAGCCCACTGTCACTTGGATAGAACCAGTTGCAGGATATGGAGAACTGATAGGACGTGCGCAAGAGGGGGGATCCCAGTGGGCTGACGGATATCAGATATCAGATCAGGCTCCATTTGGGCACACAGCTCTGTGATTGTGGCCCTGCCCAGTCCATAGGTGAGGATAATGTGCCTGTCCTCCAGTGTAGCCAGGTCCACCAGGGGTCTCTACATGGGGGTTTGTCTCCATCTCCTATTCATCCGCAGCGGTAGGTATCTAAGGGACAAAAGAGTGAGGAGGCTGTCACAAACTCAACAATGGAGCCACAACATTAGTCTGCAATCTGTAAACATGTAATGGGACAGTGCAATTTGTCAAGTATGTGCCTAGTTATCCTGTGACGCAGCATTATTCCATAGGGCTGTTCACCTCCCTGAAATGGCGTCCGCCTGTCCTGTGTGGAGGGGCAGGTGGAAGTGAGGTAATGCCGCTGATGTTGTGGGCTGGGGAGGTAGGCGGTCGGGAACAGTTGTGCAACTCCTCGTTGGTTATAATTGGGCCCTATGGGGTACAGTGGCCAATGGTGATCTATGCTGGCAGTGACGGTATGCACCGCCACGGACGTGACCGACATTTTCTATCATATTCCTCACTTGTTTCCTGTGCTTCCATAGGAGAGGACCTACACTGCATGTGCTGCTGTGACCTGTGTCTGGAACCTACCATGGCCCGTGTGACTGGGAAAAAGGGTCCCAGCCTTCACTTCTGAGGAGTTGGAGAGACTGGTGGATGGGGTCCTACCCCAGTACGGACTGCTGTATGGGCCTCCAGACCAACAGGTGAGTACACTGTGGGCACAATGCATGTGGCATGAATGCATGGAGTTGTGTGTGAAGGCATCGGGTAAGGGGGTGGATGTTCTCTTGGCGGTGTACACATTGTGTGCTGGGCTATGTGTGTACCAGTGGTGATGGAAACAAGTACGGTGGGCCATTCGTGTTACTGGCTGGACTGTTTGTCTAATGGTGTTCTCCTGTCTGTATTGCCTCTGCAGGTCAGTGCCCATCAAAAGAAGGGTATGTGGCGTGCCATCGCCAAGGATGTGCGGACCCTGGGGGGTCTATGGCAGACAGAGCACCCGCTGTTGGAAACCGTGGGAGGACCTGAGATGCTGGCCACAGAAGACCGCGGAAGCCCAGCTGGGGATGGCCTCCCAACGAGGAAGAAGTGCCCGTCGGACCCTGACCCCTCTGATGGCCCGCATACTGGCGGTGGCCTATCCAGAGGTGGATGGGCGCCTGAGGGCATCACAGCAGCCACAAGGGGGTGAGTACAGTGGCTATCATTACAACTTACGGCTGGTGGGGTGGTATCCGGATGGTGGTTGTGCGTCAGTGGGTGCCCCTAGGCCAGGCCAGACATAGCAGCATAGGTCCTCTGGTGGCTAAGGGTCTGAAGGCGAAATACTGCCTACCTAGCTTGTTAGCATCCACTAATTGTCAGGGCTGCATGGATCCCAGATGTGCTGCAGTTGGTGGTGTGTGCTCCTCCTCATGCCTTGGTGGCTAGCAATTTCACTGGTAGTGTAATGCATAGTGCGTAGGCCTGTACCCTGTGTGTAAGGGTGCTGTGTACGCCAACGTTGGTGATGGTGCAGTCATTGACCCAGTGTATCCTTTGTCTCTCTCCCCCCTTTCTTGTTTTGTCATCCTGTACTTATGTGCATTAGCATCATCTGGCGGTGGAGCAGAGGCACCAGCGACAGAGGGAGCTGCATCCCACAGGACCCTAGAGGCAAAGTCCACCGACGCTGAGGGCACCAGTGGGATGGAGGGCAAGGGGAGTACCACGGCAGAGACTGGAGGAGACAACACAGACTCAGATATCTCCTCCGATGGGAGCTCCCTGGTGGTGGTGGTCACCTCTGTGACCACCCTAGCTACAGGTACAGCCGCAACCCCCTGCACCAGCACCGCCCTCCCAGCAGCCCCTCAGCGAGTTGCCTGTGCCCGCTCACCCAGGAGGCTGGGCATCTCCTTTGCCCCAGGCACCTCAGGCTCTTCCCCAGTGAGCCCTGCTGCCCTGAGTGAGGAGGCTATTGACCTCCTGAGATCTATCGCTGTACGGCAGTCAACCATTGTGAATGCCATCCAGGGGCTGGCAGCTCAGATGCAGAAATTTAATGCATTCCTGGAGGGCATTCACAGTGGATTGGCAGCCCAACAGAGATCGATCCAGGCTCTGGCCTCCTCCCTGATGGCAGCCATTGTTCCTGTTTCAACTGTCCCCCCTCCAACTTCCACTTCCCAGTCCCATTCTCCTCAACCCCAACCCATCCGAAGCACACAACCAGAAGAGCATGCACACAAGACAACACCCAAAAGTGTCACAGGCAAACACAAGCACCACGCTTCATCCCACAGACACTCACACAAACATCATCCAGCTGCAGACACAACAACGTCCACTATTTCCACTGTCTACCCCTTCTCCTCCCCCCACCACTTCCCAACCAGTTACGTCTACACTCACACCTGCATGCACTACATCATCATTCACTACCTGCATCATCACCACACCAAGCACAACACACGCCTCACTGGCAGACACCTCCACAACATCCATGCACGCGTCCCCTGTGTCCGATCCCACCGTGTCTGTCCCCCCTCCTAAAGTACACAAACGTGAGCACTCAGACACCCAACAGCCATCCACCTCACAACAGCATACAGCCCATGCACCTGCACCCAAATCCAGCAGACAAACACCTCCAACAACCACTCCCTCATCTTCCACTCCCATTACTCCTCCCTCTTCCCGCCCCAATGTCCCTAAAAAGCTTTTACTTTCCCAGATTGACCTCTTCCCTATCCCTTTCCCCCGTCTCGCACATATGACCAGAGTATCAAGGACCCAGCCAAGCACCTAGGCCAAACAGTCCACGGGCCCAGTTTTAGCAGCACCTTCTCGTGGTGAAAAGGATTCCAGGCCACAAATACTGAAGGGGAAGGAGCCTGCACCAGCCACAAAGAAGGGGAAGGAGCCTGCACCAGCCACAAAGAAGGGGAAGGAGCCTGCACCAGCCACAAAGAAGGGAAAGGAGCCTGCACCAGCCACAAAAAAGGGGAAGGAGCCTGCACCAGCAGATGTCACAGAGTCCCCACGGCCATGGTTGTGCAGCCATCAGAGAGTGCAGGGGCAGAGCAGGAGCCTCCCCAACCACCACCACAGTGCAGCCATCGGAGGGTTCAGGGGATGAGCAGGAGCCTCCCACAACCACCACCACAGTGCAGGCATCAGAGGGTGCAGGGGCTGAGCAGGAGCCTCCCACAACCACCACAGTGCAGCCATCAGAGGGTGCAGGGGCTGAGCAGGAGCCTCCCCAACTACCACCACAGTGCAGCCATCGGAGGGTTCAGGGGATGAGCAGGAGCCTCCCACAACCAGCACCACAGTGCAGCCATCAGAGGGTGGAGTGGCTGAGCAGGAGCCTCCCACAACCACCACCACAGTGCAGCAGTCACCGCCGACGGACGCCATATAGTCCAGCCTCCATGGGCTGCTGGGCGGCCTGCCCCCACCAGAACCAGTGGGTATTCACCAACTCGAGAGACTGTGGCCTTGCACTCCCCAGGACCATGCACAGGGCATGTTGCCCCCTCCAGAGCCAATGGGCAAGTCATTCACCTGAGAATATGTGGCCTTGCACTCCCCAGGACCAAGCACAGGGCATGTTGCTCCCTCCAGAACCAGTGGGCAAATCACCCACCTGAGAGACTGTGGCCTTGCACTCACAAGGACTAAGCATAGGGCATGTTGCCCCCTCCAGAACCAGTGGGCAAGTCACCCACCTGAGAGACTGTGGCCTTGCACTCCCCAGGACCAAGCACAGGGCATGTTGCCCTCTCCAGAACCAGTGGGCAAGTCACCCACTTCAGAGACTGTGGCCTTGCACTCCCCAGGACAAAGCAATGGGCATGTTGCCCCCCCCACCAGAACCAGTGGTCTTGTTTCCGCATCAGGCTGACGTGCCCTCCCTCCCCCTGAGGTGCCTGCCTATTTGCCAACTGATGCCCCTGCAGTGTTCACTCCATGTTGGTGCAGGAATCTAGTGGGGCCTTGGACTTTGCCCTGTGGCCATGTTGCCCCTGTGAACTATGGACTGGGCAGTGTCCCTTTTTTATACATTTGTACATATCTGTTGCATTGCCACATTGACTTATTATTTTTGATGTTGATCTTATTACAATCACTGTAGTCAATTCCTGTTGACCTTGCATTATTTTGCAGATTATCGTGGACAAATTGATTTTCTTGTGCATCTGCTTGTGTGTGTGTGTTGTGAATTAGTGTGTCACTCTCGTTTTCATCCACCCTCCCTTGTGTGCTAGGTCGCTGTACTCACCGTCGTCGTCTTCGCCGGCGTTGGTCTTCGTGGTGGAGCATGACGTAGAAGATCATCGGGAAAACATGCAGTTCTGGTTCCATGGCAGCGTGGTTCTTCCCTGTGTCTCCAATGGTGAGTCCTTTGGCTTTTGTACTCTGTTTCCTCCATGCTTTTGATGTCTGGGTATTTTGTCCGGAAAAGGTGGCGGATTGTAGCTTCATAATATGGTGGGCGGAACTTTGTCTTCCACCTGGCTGTAGGTGGCTACCGACGTGGTGACTTTTGTTTCCGCTCTGGCGGTCGGTGTGGTACATTGGCTGTCTTTTGGAGATATCACTGCCATGGTCATAATTTGGTGGTAGTTACCGCCAGTCTGTTGGTGGTATTACCCCCACTTTAACACCCCCGCCAGGGTCATAATGAGAGCCATAGTGTACTGTGAATGGCCATGATGGCATGTGGTTGGAATTTAGATTGGGTGAAAAATGTTTCTTTGGAACTTTGAAGAATCTATGAAGCCCAACGCACAAGGTGACTGCATTGATTGCCAAACCAGGTTCCACAGACTAAACTTTTAGAAGCAGGACATGAAGCTACTGTAGCCTTGTACTAGGTTCCTCACAGAGAAAAGTAGGCCCTTTTTCTACCACTCAGTAAGTCAACACTAAAGACTCAGGGTCTGATTTAGAGTTTAACTGAGGTGGTTACTCCGTTACTGACAGATATCCTGTCCATTGTATTATGATCTCATTATAGCCTATGGACAGCGTAATACGGTGGATGGGATATCTGTCACGTTTGTGACAGAGTAACCTATCCGCCAGGCTCTAAATAAGGCCCTCAGTTTTCAACTAAGAGGCTCACACAGACTGGGACTTGTTCAAGCATTAGAGGCTCCAACATGTTTGGTAAGTTGATTTTTCCTTGGACTCAGTCACAAATGAAAGAGCCTACCACAGGAATCGTTCCGCTTCAAAGTGCTTTGTCCCACCTTCCTTCTAGCATAGTGTTCAATGCCCATTGGCAGCGATTCTTATGTTTGAGAAGCTCTTCTGCTGGTCTCAAGGGTTGTCCAGAATAGTTGGTCGACAGAGACAGGAAGAGGCCGAGTACGTAAATGCAACTTGTAATTAGTCTGAATTGTAGATACTAATTTTACACCTTCTCTATGAGTACATATCCCCTCTACTACTACTGCTCCTTCTACAACTATTTTCACTACTTAATATAACTGTGAGTATTAATTATGGGTGTTCGAAGTTGTGAAGTTTCTTGAGCGGTGCTTAGGCCATGGGTGCCGCTTAGCATCTTCTCTGTGCTCTTTGCCCCAAACCACAGCTCTTATCCCCACAATCACAAGACTGCTGCACCCAGCCCTGAGCTGCCTCTTCCTCGCACCTCTCTCAGTCATGAATTTCATCCAAACACCCCCACACTCACTCCATTGAAGCTTGGCTTGAACTCAGCCTGGGCTTGGGGAAGCTACCTGTGAAGTAATCCTATTATAAAAGGTGAGCTGCCCTAGTCTTTGCAGGACCATCAGTATATTCCCTAGCTAATAGGGCTTGATTCAAATGGAAGTGAGTATTTCCTATGTATACATGTCTATATGTATACATGTATGTATGTATGTATGAATGCCTGTTACATAGTATATTTGTATGCATGTATGTATGTGCTGGTATTGATCCAGTATACTCCATCTCAATTCTGTGCTTACATCAAAGCACAATTCTTTAAGTTGTATGGCTTTCTAGTAGAACAATGGCCCAGATCTATGGTGGCCTAGCGCCATTCCAATGCCACATTAGCGTATTTTTTTCTTTTTACGCTAATGTGGCGTTGGAAGGGCAAAAAAGCTGCGCAATATTTACAAAGTGACGCAATGCTTGCATTGCACCACTTTGTAACCCCTCGCGCCACATTATGCCTGCGCCAGGCATAATATATGCAAGGGGGGCGTTCCGGTGCTCGGGGTGGGCGTAAAAATGGCGCAAAGGAATCTTCCTTTGCGCCATTTTTATCAGCATTTTTTAACGCCTGCTAAGTGCAGGCATTAAAAAGAGGCTCCCATTGTTTTCAATGGGCCTTTGGGTGCTTTGCAGGATTAGCGTCATAATGTTTTACGCTAGTCCAGCAAAGCGGCGAATTTGCGTCAAAAATTATGAGGCTAGTCCCCCTCAGTACCGCCATTGTGCACCGTAATTTAAATGCGGCGCACACATGGTGGTGTTAGGGGGGCGCTAAGGGGAGCAAGAAAAAGTGGTGCTGCAGTGGGTGAGCGCCACTTTTCATAAATTTCGGTCAATGTGTTTTTAAACAATTAAAACTATGAAACATACCATTTTGTACCGAAGAAAAAGGAGCCAAAATCTGAGCGTCGCTGTCTGCGACTATCGGCATTTTGTCTACCGCTGGAGCCCGGCTGGAGCCTCTTAGAATCTGCCTTGTTTATTTAAAATGTACTCTCCGAAACTACGCCTTTTCAATTTTATCTTTTTCTTTTTATATCTTCATTTTTAAGTCGTATGTTATATTCACGGGAGTGCAGCCTCGGTGCCTTCCTTTTGCTCCGCCCCTTTTCCATCCTTTTCCTTCTTTCCTACATCCCATTTCCGTGTTTCTACCTCCACTGACAGGAATTCTGGCGGCAATTAGTTGCACTGTTCTGTTGGAGGAGCTGTCGTGGTAAATGAATGTCCTTTAAGGGATATGGAGCTGGTCGTTGTACGGCGGCACTGACTGTGTTTAAGCTCCTGTAATCGACCTACAAACGACCTTCACAGGAAATCATTTATCATCAAGAAATGGCATCACGGTGCAGGGAATGACATTTGTTAAGTGCACTGTCAGTCCCTTCAGTGTGTTCCCCAGTTTCTTGGAAAAGAGCAGGTAATTGCATTTTCTTGGAATAAGTAACCATGGTAGTCACAGGAGGCCTCCTACACACCCCACACACCAGAACCAACTGGGCCAGCCAATGCACCTCCCGTCAGAACCTCTAATCTTTCTAAACTTTTTTACCCTACTACTCATCCGGGTTCAAAGAATTTCAACCACATCTCCTCAAAGACGTCTATTATCATTAAGACCAGATGTATCACCTACAAATGATGCCACCATGAAACTAACACCCTGAAGCAGAAAGAGTCTGACTAGCAGCCAGGCCACCATCAGACTAGAGACAAAGAGAAGATGGCCTTCTCCATCTCAAATATACAGAATCTGGAACAGGCTTCTCCAACGAGTAGCTCGTGAACTACTGGTAGCTCTCCTGTGTCCAGCTCAGCCTACTAAATTATAAGCATTTGCTTGACTTGTATATGTGTACAAAAATTGAAATGGCGCATTCAAGACAAAATTTAGTGTATTTTCAGAACTCATAAACTGATGTATGGAGAAAAATGGATGGGTTCCCAAAATATATTTTAAGCTTAGACACTGTATTACCTTGGTGTCAGGGTCATTCAAGCTATCGCTATTATGTGTTACCTTTCTGAAGGTATTCTGAACTGACAAAGCATTTTTACGTTACTGCTGGCTACCCTGCCTGATGCACTGAGGTGACCACGGCTAGTAATCTTGAATGGTGTGGCTACTAAAGTAATCTTGCATGATGAAGTTGCTATTGAAAACTAATATTATTAGCTCTGGGTGATTTTCCGTTACCATAAGTAGCTCTTATTACAGAAAAGATTGGAGAACCCTGATCTACAACAATACCCCGTCTATGTCAGAGCGTCTGTATCACTCCTACAATTCAGGAAGACCTAAGACATCAGGTACAAATGGCGTCTTAATCTGAGGCCTGTACACGGCCACCACCATCTCCTGCACAGAAGATAGATACTGCAGTAGGCATTCAATCCTGCCTAAAATTCACTGCTAAAGTACTTTCAGGTTGAACAGTGAACTCTACACTTGCCTGGACTCAATGGCAGTCCATTTCCAAGATCCCGATCAGAGGGTAAGCCCAGGCCCCAGCGAAATAGCCTGCATGGTAGATAAATGTATACTCAAGTCCAGTTCTTCAGCACACCAATTTGGACCACCAGAGCAGACCTACTTTCAGTCTATGCATAGCAACTGCAGACCTGCCTGTGGGAGGGAAACAGGAGCAGTTTTGTAGAACCTAAGCCCAGAAGTAAACAGGGCCTGGTCAGAGGATAGAGGGCAGGGAGACCGGGGCCAGAAACACTAGTGCACAAGGCTTGTTGATGCAGGAAGAGCTTTCAGAGACTAAGAAACAACTACACGCATGTCTGCTTGCCTAACACTTAGCAGCAGCTTGTTATAACATAAGGCAGTCCAAAGCTCATGAATAATATAGGGAAGGTTAACACTAATGCAATTTGCCTAAAAGCTATGGGCTCAAAACGGACCCTTGTGAGCATTTCCTGTATTTTCATTTAGTGTCATACAAGCTTGATCTTCCCCAAAAGTGTTGCAGATTCGCTCATTCCAAAACAATTTTCAGAAGATAGTGTTAGGATGGTGCATTTTTCAGCACAATTTCTAGGACCCTGTAGGTGACAGAGTGAGTTCATATAATACAAAATCACATGGCTTATCATTTACCTTAGCACACAGTTCAACCATTCACTTCCTTTTTTGCCCTTATATGTAAACTCAGTCATATTTTGTGACTGAGAATCTTCTTGGAACAGGCAACGCTAGAAGACAATGTGCATTTTTTTGTTGTCAAATACAATGTTTTCATTTTTGCAAAACAAAACCTGATTCCATCAAACAATAGTGTAATATTTTCAGAAACAAACACATATTTGTCCTGAAATACCAACTTTTCATTTTACCAGATTTTAATCTTGCATGTACTAGGAGAGCACCCTCCCAGACCTCAGTGGGGTCTCGAAGACTTAGGGGGTCATTCTGACCTCAGCAGTAAAAGGCTCTTACCGCCGGTCAGAAGACCGCCATTCTACCGCCGCGGCCGCGGTAACCCGCCACGGTCATTCTGACCCACAACTGCCAAGCCGCCAAAAACCCGACATCCACGGAAGGCCGCCTCATCAGCGGGCAGCGATAAACTGGAGATGACCAAACCTCCACCGCCACGCCAACACAAACACGCCCATGCCATTACGACCCACGAATCCACGCGGCGGTCATTCAACCGCGGTATTCCATTGGCGGTACACACCGCCGCGGTCAAAATACACACCCAGCTCCAAAACCCAGCCACATTGGACAATTTGAAATACACACACCTGATACACATACAAACACCACCCCCACACATCCAAGCAACTATAAAACACACACCCACATCACCCACAAACCCCCACTAGTTGGAAATCGGAGAGAAGGCGAGAGAGAGAGAGAGAGAGAGAGAGAGAGAACAGCAATCGAAAACCCCAACACACACAGGAACCCAACATCATCAACCACACCACATCTACGCACACACATCACCACACACCACCACTCACATCACCACAAACACCACCCACACCTCATCCACACCACCCCATGGCACCCCAAAGACACCCCAGGTTTTCGGACCAAGAACTCCGTGTCATGGTGGAGGAAATCATAAGGGTAGAGCCCCAGCTCTTCGGCACACAGGTGCAACACACCACAATAGCCAGGAAGGCGGAGCTATGGCAGAGGATCATCGACAGGGTCAACGCTGTGGGACAGCATCCCAGAAACCGGGAAGACATCAGAAAGCGCTGGAACGACCTACGGGGGAAGGTACGGTCGATGGTCTCCAGACACAACATCGCTGTGCAGAGGACTGGCGGCAGACCACCACCCACCCCTCCCGAATTCACAGCATGGGAGCAAGAGGTCCTTAACATCCTGCATCCTGCGGGCCTCGCTGGAGTAGGCGGAGGAATGGACTCTGGTAAGTCTAGTCTCAACTACTCCCCCCCCAACCACCAGCATGCCAACCCACACCCCCACCCTCACCCCCAACCCCCCAGCACACATCCTCCCTGCCAATGTCTCACCAGCACAACCCACCCAACCCAAAACCAAACCCTGAATGCCAACACAAACCATGGACACCCATCACCTATGCATGACCACTGCACATACCCATACCCCTCACAAACCACCCTCACAACTCCTGCCACAAGGGAATGCCAGCACTGGGGGACAAGGGCACCCACAAATCGCACGCCATGGAACACACAGAAGCAATAACCATACTCTTTCACCCCTGCAGGGCCCGAACGCCAAAACACCGGCCAGGAGGGTCCAGATATGTCCATCCCACCCCCAGAACAGGCCCGCAGTGAGGACAGCAGCTCTGTCGACATGGAACCTGACGACCAGCCCGGACCATCGGGGACCTCTGGACAGTCGGTTCCCCACACACAGACACAGGCCACAGCAGACCTAACCCCCTCTGGGAATATCAGCACAGCTCCCACCCAGCGGGCCCATGCCTCTGTCTCCAGGACAGGTCAATCAGCGGTGTGTCCGCCACTACAGGGCACCCAGGCTGACCCAACACCCCAACAATAACAGGGACCTGGGGGCAGTGGTAGTGGGCACACCGTCCAGGGGACAGAGGCCCGGGGAAACAGGGCAACTGGGAGGGCTGCAGTGCGACAGGGGGGGGAGGACAGGCCCAGGGAACCGACTCTCCAAGAGGCCCTCACCACCATCATGGGAGCATACCACCGCTCCCAGGAGACGATGGCGACGGTACTGGACAGGTTCCAGGAGATCCAGGCACAGCAGGAGGAACGGTACATGGGGTACAGAGAGGAGCTCAGGAACATCGTCCAGGCCCTGAACCTAATAGTCACCACATTGCGGGACCATGTGGCACCCCAAAGGGCCCCTGTCACCAGCCCGGACAAGGAACAGCCTACCACCTCCGCCGGCGCTAGTGGACAGGAGGCCCCCACACAACGACGGGCCACCAGAACCCCACCTCCTGCTGAAGATCAACCACCCCGCAAGAGGAGCCTGAGATCACAAAGGAAGACAGAGTAGGATGCCAAGACCCCCGCCAGCCTAAGATCCCCCCGGATGTCATTCCACTGTCCCACATCGTCACCCTGTCCAACCTTGAACTGCCCCTGCTCCATCCTTCCACAGGCATATGGACAATGCACCCGTGCGACCGAGAACTGGACTCTGCCATGGACATCACTCCACCCCCACCCATCACCGTTTTACTATCATGGACCTATATGTAGCACTTTAAATAAATCACTAATTGCACTTAAAACACTCAGGAGTCTGCTTGTATTCTTAACAAATGTATTACACATAACGGTTCAAAATTGTTCAGTTACATTGTGATGACAACATACCAATGTCAATGTGCTTTACTCCATGGCCGAACAAACCAGAAGTCACGCAGTGGGTCATACAGCTCTGAAAAGCCAAGGGAAAGTCACAATTCAGTTGAAAGGAACTGGGGGGAAACACAGAAAGTAGAGATGCAGGAGGCGAGAAGTAAATGTAAAATGGCGTGGGGGATTCTTACCTGGGTGCTACTGAAAATACTGTTGAATGACTGTGTCCCTGTTGTCCGTGTCGTCCCCGTCGTCTTCCTCCTCTTCACTCTCCATAGGCTCCACAGCTGCCACAACAACACCATCTGGACCATCCTCCTGCAGAAAAGGCACCTGGCGTCGCAATGCAAGATTGTGAAGCATACAGCAGGCCACGATGATCTGGCACACCTTCTTGGGTGAGTACATTAGGGATCCCCCTGTCATATGCAGGCACCTAAACCTGGCCTTCAGGAGGCCGAAGGTCCTTTCTATGATCCTCCTAGATCGCCCATGGGCCTCATTGTACCGTTCCTCTGCCCTGGTCCGGGGATTCCTCACTGGGGTCAGTAGCCAAGGCAGGTTGGGGTAACCAGAGTCACCTATTAGCCACACACGGTGTCTCTGTAGCTGTTCCATCACATAAGGGATGCTGCTATTTCGCATAACATACGCGTCATGCACTGACCCAGGGAACTTGGCATTTACATGGGAGATGTACTGGTCAGCCAAACAGACCACCTGGACATTCATCGAATGGTAACTTTTCCTGTTTCTGTACACCTGCTCGTCGTCTTTTGGGGGTACTAAGGCCACATGGGTCCCATCAATGGCACCAATGATGTTGGGGATATGTCCAAGGGCATAGAAGTCAGCCTTCACAGTGGCCAAATCACCCTCCTCAGGGAAAATAATGTAGCTCCGCATGTATTTCGTCAGGGCAGACAACACTCTGGACAAAATCTTAGAAAACATAGGCTGAGACATCCCTGATAACATGGCCACTGTTGTCTGAAAAGACCCACTTGCCAAAAAATGGAGGACTGACAGAACCTGCACCAGAGGGGGAATCCCTGTGGGTTGGCGGATGGGGGACATCAGTGCTGGCTCCAGCTGGGCACACAGTTCATGTATAGTGGCTCGGTCAAGTCGGTAGCGAAGTATTATATGACGTTCCTCCATTGTCGACAGGTCCACCAGCGGTCGGTACACAGGAGGATTCATCCTTCTCCTCGCAAGTCCCAGCGGACGGTGCCTAGGAAGGACAACATGGAGCACAGAGTCAAGCAACCCACAGGTACGTAACTACAGCTTGCACAGTACACGATTCTCAATGCATTGAATGGCTTGTATGAGTGGCAATGCAAGGCCTAGGCCTGTGTGACGCAGTAGTAATTAAGCCCTGTGGGCCCTTGTAATGGAGGCTGCCTGACCTGAGAAGTGTGACAGTGGGATGTGAGGTCAATGCGCTGGCGTGACACACCGTGGCGGTAGGCGGTCGAAGACCGCGGCGCAAAGCCGCATTGGTTAACATCGAACCCTACGGGTTTCACGAGCCAATGACTAGCTGCGCCGGCGGTCGCGGAACGCACCGCGGCGGTACGCGCCGCCGCGGCCGTGACCGCCATTTTCTATCTGGTTAATCACTCGAGACCTGATCATCCACAGGAGAGGACCTATACTGCAAGTGCTGCTGTGACCTCGGTCTGGGAGATATAATGGCTGCTGCGACTGGGGAAAGGGCCCCTGCCTTCACTACAGAAGAGTTGGAGAAACTTGTGGATGGGGTCCTGCCCCAGTATGCGCAACTCTACGGTCCTCCAGACCAACAGGTAAGTACACTGTGTGCACGTTGAATGGGCTATGCCTGGGTTGTGTATGGTGGATGTAAGATGGTGGGGTGGGGAGACAATGACGAGTGCAAGGCACGACAGATGAGAGCATGTGCCACATAGCAAGGTTGGGGAGGGGGGGCCAATCACATCTATCATGCGGAAAATGGATGATATTTCAATTTCCACCCTGTACATGTCAAATAGGTCAGCGCCCATCAGAAAGTCGACATTTGGCGTGCCATCGCCAAGGAAGTCCGGGCCCTGGGGGTCCACAACAGACGGGGCACCCACTGCCGCAAGAGGTGGGAGGACATCCGCCGCGGGACCAGGAAGACCGCCGAGTCACTGCTGGGGATGGCCTCCCAACCTAGGAGGGGTGCCAGTCGTACCCTGACCCCCCTTGGATGGGCACGTGACGACATCACAGCAGACACAAGGGGGTGAGTACCAGCACATTCAGCTATCTTTAGGCGCAGTGGAGGTGCCTGGGTGGGGGAAGAGGGCTGTGGGTGACATTAGGCCAGGGCGCTTTCTGTAGTGTAGTCCTCTGCTTTAGCCATGTCCCTGTGCCCCCGCCCCCCACCTCTGTAGGGTGACAAGTACAGCTATCCATGGTCCTGCATCACCCATGTGCACGTTTGTTGTCCCTAGACCTGTTGGCCTAGTCACAAGTACGGAGTAGTGTACCCCGATTGCGTGGCTTAGTGCATGAGGCTCCTGTGTCTGTCCTCTCTGCCAATGGTGTTGACAATGCATGCACTCAACCTGTTTTTATGTCTCCCCCCACCCTTTTTCTTTATCTTCTTGTGCATGTGTGCATTAGCATCATCAGGCGGAGGAGAATTGGCACCGGAGCACGAGGGAGCTGCAACTCACCAGGCCCCGGTGGGCCATGGCACAGACACCGAGGCCACCAGTGATACGGAGGGCGAGGGGAGCTTCACAACGGGGAGCCGAGGTGACACCAGCGACACCGACACGTCCTCGGATGGGAGCTCCATAGCGGTGGCGGCAACATCCGTGCCCCCCGCCTCTACAGGTACAGCCACCACCCCGCGCACCAGCTCCGCCCTCCCAGCAGCCCCTCCGCCTTCGCTCCGTGCCCGCTCGCCCAAGAAGGCGGGCGTCTCCTTCGCCCCAGGCACCTCAGGCCCTGCCCCTGTTACCCCTGCTGCCCTCAGTGAGGAGGTCATTGACCTCCTACAGACCATCATTGTTGGGCAGTCTACCCTTTTGAATGCCATCCAGGGGGTAGAGAGGGAGGTGCATCGTAGCAATGCATACCTGGAGGGCATTCATTCGGGTCAGGCTGCCCATCAACGATCGTTCAATGCTCTGGCCTCAGCACTGACGGCAGCCATTGTCCCTGTTTCCAGCCTCCCGCTTCTAACTGCCTCCAGCCTGTCTCTGTCTCCTGTTCCTCTGCCTATCCCATCCACACCATCAGACCAGCCTGCACACACCTCAACACCCAAGGGCAGCTCATCCAGACATAAGCACCACAGATCACACAAACATTCACCCAAGCAACACCCAGATGCAGACATGCCAACAGCCACTACCACCTCTGTGTCCCCCACCTCCTCGTCTCCCTCCACCCTCCCTGTGACGTCTCTACTCACACCTGCATGCACACCACCAACAGCCAGTACTTCCATCACCAGCACACCCTCCAGTCCAGTCCGCACACGTGCAGTCACCACCCCCACTGCCATTTACACGACCCCTGTGTCCTCTCCCACTGTGTCTGTCACCCCCTCTTCCAAGACACACAAACGCAGGCAGCCATCCACCCAACAGCCAAGCACCTCACGACAGCCTCCAGCCCATGCACCTTCACCCAAGGACAGCACACCTGACTCTCCTACAACCACCTCCTCTTCCTCCACTCCCATAACCACTACACCTACCCTTTACCCTGGTCCTAAAAAAGTTTACCTCTCCACTCTTGACCTCTTTCCCTCCCCTGACCCCCCCCCCTCCGTCTGCTAAGAGTCCCAGGAGCGCCTCAGCCACCACCAGCCGGGCTTCAAGGGTCACCGTAGTGCATGGCTTTTGGAGTCCCCCCTTTGCCAGCAGTGATACATCGGTCAGCAGCAAGGGAACAGCCAGCCCCCCCCCTGGAAAGAGGACCCGTAAAGTAAGGGGCCGCCGCGGGACGACTGACACGGCTGCCCCCAAGGACCAAAGTTCTGCCACTTCACCTGCCACAACATCCAGGGGAGGCAAGGGCCAGAGAGCCAGAGAGCCAGATCGAAGGAGGGCAAGGGCAGCAGGGCGGAGAAGTCAGCCAGCAGGAGCGCGGACCAGGAGGGCCCCACAAGCCCCATCCCGGGTGTGAGGGAGGACACCCAAGGGCCCAGCACACCGTCACCGAAGGGTCCAGCAAATGCACGGTCGGAGGGCGACTGAGCAGGGAGTCGTGGCCAGGTCTGACTCCCTTGACTTACAGAACAATCACCGCTGAACAGGGCCCCGCCGTGCAGAAAGGCACCGCTGAACAGGGCCCCGCCGTCCAGAAAGGCACCGCTGAACAGGGCCCCGCTGTCCAGAAAGGCACCGCTGAACAGGGCCCCGCCGTCCAGAAAGGCACCGCTGAACAGGGCCCCGCCGTGCAGAAAGGCACCGCTGAACAGGGCCCCGCCGTGCAGAAAGGCACCGCTGAACAGGGCCCCGCCGTGCAGAAAGGCACCGCTGAACAGGGCACCGCCGGGAGGAGCACCGCTGAACAGGGCCCCGCCGTCCAGAAAGGCACCGCTGAACAGGGCCCCGCCGTGCAGAAAGGCACCGCTGAACAGGGCCCCGCCGTGCAGAAAGGCACCGCTGAACAGGGCCCCGCCGTGCAGAAAGGCACCGCTGAACAGGGCACCGCCGGGAGGAGCACCGCTGAACAGGGCCCCGCCGTCCAGAAAGGCACCGCTGAACAGGGCCCCGCCGTGCAGAAAGGCACCGCTGAACAGGGCCCCGCCGTGCAGAAAGGCACCGCTGAACAGGGCCCCGCCGTGCAGAAAGGCACCGCTGAACAGGGCACCGCCGGGAGGAGCACCGCTGAACAGGGGCCCTTCATCTCAAGCACCGCTCCGCTGGGCCCTTCCTGTCAAGCACCGCTCCGCTGGGCCCCGCCGTCTCAAGCACTGCTCCGCTGGGCCCCGCCGTCTCAAGCACCGCTCCGCTGGGCCCTTTCTGTCATGCACCGCTCCGCTGGGCCCTTCATCTCAAGCACCGCTCCGCTGGGCCCCACCGTCTCAAGCACCGCTCCGCTGGGCCCTTCATCTCAAGCACCGCTCCGCTGGGCCCTTCCTGTCAAGCACCGCTCCGCTGGGCCCCGCCGTCTCAAGCACCGCTCCGCTGGGCCCCGCCGTCTCAAGCACCGCTCCGCTGGGCCCCGCCGTCTCAAGCACCGCTCCGCTGGGCCCTTCCTGTCAAGCACCGCTCCGCTGGGCCCTTCATCTCAAGCACCGCTCCGCTGGGCCCTGCCGTCTCAAGCACCGCTCCGCTGGGCCCTTCCTGTCAAGCACCGCTCCGCTGGGCCCTTCATCTCAAGCACCGCTCTGCTGGGCCCCGCCGTCTCAAGCACCGCTCCGCTGGGCCCTTCATCTCAAGCACCGCTCCGCTGGGCCCTTCCTGTCAAGCACCGCTCCGCTGGGCCCCGCCGTCTCAAGCACCGCTCCGCTGGGCCCCGCCGTCTCAAGCACCGCTCCGCTGGACCTCGCCGTCTCAAGCACCGCTCCGTTGGGCCCTTCCTGTCAAGCACTGCTCCGCTGGGCCCTTCATCTCAAGCACCGCTCCGCTGGGCCCTTCCTGTCAAGCACTGCTCCGCTGGGCCCTTCCTGTCAAGCACTGCTCCGCTGGGCCCCGCCGTCTCAAGCACCGCTCCGCTGGGCCCTTCATCTCAAGCACCGCTCCACTGGGCCCTTCCTGTCAAGCACCGCTCCGCTGGGCCCCGCCGTCTCAAGCACCGCTGGCCCATTGACAGTGCCGGTTCTGTGTCGTGCTAATGTTCACGCTGCACTCGGGCCACCCTGCCTCCTCCATTGCCTGTGGAGACTGTTATCCACTTGATGGACTGTGGCTTTGCACTCCCCAGGATATGACAGTGGGCAAGCCACCCACTGTAGAGACTTGAGAGACTGTGGCTTTGCACTCCCCAGGATTGAACAGTGGGCATGGTGGCCCCTTCTTGGATCTGGCGTCGTGGACTCATGTGGCTGTGGTGCCCCCCCTTCCCTTCCCCCTGAGGTGCCTGTAGTTTTATCATCTGATGCCCCTGCAGTGTTCTCTCCAACGGACTCAGGTCTCCTGTGTGGGCTTTGCCCATGTGTTGATACACTTTGGCCCACGGACATTTGCAATTTCAGTGACTGTGCGGGACTTTTTGCCTCTATTTATCGGTTACGCAATGTTTACACTTGGATTTTTTTGTTTCATTTTCCTATTTTACCATGACTTCAATGAACCTATTTTTTACATAAATGTTGTTTCTCACTTTAATCATATCTTTTCGTTATTCCGGGGGGTTTGGGTGGGGTCACTTTGACTTGGTGCTCTGCATTGGTGTGTAGATAGTTGGGGGGTGGGTGTAATGCGTATGTGTGTGCCCGTAACCCTTCCTCCTCCCCCCCTCCCCTGTGTCGTAGGTGCGGTACTCACCGTTGTCGTCTGCGCCGGAGTTCGTACTCGTGGTAGATGAGCAGGTAGACGAGAGCAGGTAGGATGTTCAATTCGGGCTCCATGCTGTCCTCCGTCCTCGTGGAGTGTATAGAGGTGAGCGTTTTCCCGTTCGTAGTCTGTTTCCGCCGTGTTTTTATCGGCGGGGCTCCCGCCCCGGAAAAGGTGGCAGGTTGGTGAGTTGTGATAGGGTGGGCGGTACATTGTCTGCCGCCTGCCTGTTGGCGGTGACCGCCACGCTGTTTGTCTGTCCCGCCGTGGTGGTTCCGAGTGTTAAAGTGGCGGGCTCTGTTGGCGGTTCCCGCCAGGGTCAGAATTCAATTTTTTGGACCGCCAGCATGTTGGCGGATTGGCCGCCGCTTTATCACCGACCGCCAGGGTCAGAATGACCCCCTAAGTGTTTTTCAAATAGCAGGACACCTTGACTGTCTTCTCAGAGATTGTTCAAGAGCATCCCTGAGATCCAAGCCCTCTACTCTTGATGAACATGTACTCATGTTTTGTGACACTGGTAGGCGGGTTGTTAGGAAGTTATATCCTCTGAGGTCCATGGATGATATGTAAGAAGGGTGCCTGATCCCTTTGTTTGGAAGGTCAGCTGTATGATAGACAGAAAGTTGAATACTATCCTGTATTTTATACTGGTTAAAATTCAATAAAAGTAGCATGTTAGTGGCTGGTAGCAGTTGGCTTTTTCATGTGGCCCTTTGGACAGGGATGTTCACAGACTCATATTTTGCAAGTTCCCAGTTTTGGTCTGGGTATTTCGGCTCCCTGGGAGTTGAGTGGTCCCAGTTTTCCAGTTGCTGCTGGTGGTGATGCTGGCAAACCTCAATGTCCAATATTTGGTTATTAGCTTCTGTGGCTTTCAAGGTAGGAGAGGGTGTACTCACCAGGAGGAAATCAAACATCTCTTGTTGGGGGCTTGCAGGAGGTTACTATTGTTGTAGTTTCTATATTTTTAAAGTCTTTTGAAAGTCAGGTACCTTAAGACACCCTCAAGGGTCCCGATTCCTAGGTAGGATGCCCGGTATGGTAAAGGCAGCTAAGACGACTGTGGAAAAGGAAGGGAATCTTCTTTGTGGGTGAAAGGACACCAGGGTCTATTCAGGGTGGCATCTGTCAACAATTGGCAGACGTCCTTGCCACCCTAAACATAGTGCGCCCTAATCTGTGCACTCTAAATAGACATTTGTATACAGAGAGGACAGGACACTCACCACTTTTGGCAAAAGTATCAAATCTGCCAACCTCTGAACAATCCTCTGTAACTGTCGGCACCTCTTCAGCAGTCAGACAAGCAGCCGTTTTTGGCAAAAGTGTGTTGCGCACCTCAGTGACTCACAAGGAGCTTTTCCAAAAATCTCCTAATGTGCATCGCTCCCTTCTATTCTCTAACTGACATACACACAAACACAGAGGCACCAAAGCGCCTAGCTGCCTCTCTGTATGAGCCATTCAGACAGCCATTCATGACTGAGAAGATGATAGTTTTGCCCATGCACTCAGTTCTAAACTGCCCCAGCCATTATGACACACAGACACATGCACGTGTGCGGACCCACATATACATGTGCAGAGACACTCACTTACACATAATCTTGGCACACACACATGTGTATTGGAAACTGCATATTCAAACCTTGAAGTATCTAGGCGATGAATAACAGATGTTAATTGTTATAAAATAAAAAAAAATCGACATTAGAAGGCTGAGTGTACACAGATTTCTGCACACACACTCACATGCATTTTTGAAAAGCCACACACATGGACTCATATACACACTTGTGTGCACAAATACATACACCGATGTGCGCTCACACACTTATGTGCACACTACCCTGCACACAGTAATGTGCACATACATGCATACACACACTAATTTGCACACTGGATCAAATCTTCAAACACTTGCACACTTACTACATAGATGCACACTTATGTACGAATACTCACATACACACAAACACACAAGTATGCACCTATTTATAGACACACACCCTCACATGCACACATATACCGCCATGCAAACACTCATGTACACATATGCCCACACTCACATGCACTTACATTCGTGCAAATAACATATGCACACGTACTCATATACTCACACAAACCAATCAAAATAGTACGTTTGCTTACTGTAGGAATAATACTTTTTCTGCGGGAATGGGCAGCAGCTCAAATCATTGTACCCAGGCACCACGAGCTAGGCCCTTTGCCTCACGTTTGTAAACAGCAGGGTTCTTGGGAATGCAGACGCAATGTGGGACCAAGGGGTGCAGGAAGAATGGAGCAAAATGGATGTATGGCCCAAGGCCTCCTTAGGAGTAACTCAGCACTCAGAAGGGAATCTAGCTCCCACCTACAATACACATTGCAGGGTGTGGAATCTCATGTAATATAAAGACATTACAGATGGATTTTTAAACAGGGATTGCAGAATCCCATGTATTATAAAGAAGTTAGAGACTTTTCATGTATTAAAAAGAAATTGGATACCGGGTTTTATACAGGGATTGCAGAATCCCATGTATTATATGCTTTATATTTCACAAAAATGTATTTCTGTATAATAGTGTGTTGGAAATAGGGTTACTGGTTGAGGGGGATGAAACCCTACTCAAGAAGCTGCCACAATTTCTGTCATTGTGAAGTCACAAGGAAACCCCAAATTAAACTGTGCTTAACCCTCTAGTTGCTTGGGAAAAAAAGCAGTCAGGCTGAAATTTGAGGCAATGTGTAAATTATTTATGCAGCACTCAAATAGTGAAAACACAACACAAGAAAAATGTCACATCAATTTAGAAAAATAGAGTAAAATTGTATTAATTATTTGGCACCACAACAACAATATTCCAATCAGTATAACCAGATTTCAGGTAAGTGAAGTGCCTAAAAGCACAAAGCACCACTCAAAGTTATCTGGTTGTGCGAAATCAGGCAAAAGTCACAAGTTCAGACCAAACATTATGGAGCACGCACGGACGGTAGACAGGGACGAGGTTATCTTCAAAGTTCACAGCAAAGAGTTCCATTCGTGGTGGAAGGAGCCGCGAGGAACAGGGGAATGGGATGGTTGTTGATGTAGCGGAAAGAGCAGGTCAGGTGTCACAGATGGTCTCCGCTGTAGCCTAAAGATCCTATCAGTGTCACGGTTGGTTGTTGCTGGAGCTTCAAGTGGTGGTCACTGACAGCTGTCGGTGCTATAGCACTGCTGTGCATCGCTGTGGCTCAAAGAGTCAGGTTCACTGGAGCTTTGCATTGACGGGCAGCGCAGGCAGCAAGATTTGGTGCGAATGGGCCTTGTTCGCATTTGCGAAGAGCCCTGGTCTTCAGGATTTCTCCTTTTATTTGGAGAGGAACTGAGGCCATGCCAAGAATACAGGACCAGAGGAGCCACTCAGGCAGGTCCAGTTGCAACATTGGTTGCTAGTCCAGGTAGCAGGTCAGTTGGGCAGTTGCAGGGAGCTTCTAGAGCCTGTTGTGTCCCAGTAGCTCAGAACAGGAGGTCAGTCAACTGATTCTGGAGTCACTTCAGTCTGGGATGAAGGGTGCAGGTCGAGTCTTCATTCTCAGGTAACAGGACAGCTGAGAAGCAGAGTAGCAGGGCAGCGGAATGGCAGTCCTAATACTGTAGTATCCACAGCATCAGGAGGGTACTGAAGAATTGGGTCAATCTTTGTACCTGGTTCTCACTTTGAAGCAGGGAAAGTAATTAGAGAATTCCCTCTGAAGTCCTTGAAGTTTCCTGCTTCCCCTGTCCTGGCTCCAAGCTGGCTGGATGCCTGAACAATGCAGAGGTGACAAGTCCTTTGTGTGAAGGGAGGGCACAGCATATTCAGTTTTAAGTGGGATTTTGCCAAGCTACGTCCCCCATCCTATCAGTTGATGACCCATTCAGAAAAACCTTTTTCCTCTATTTTGTGGCTGTCTGGGAGGAGAAAACAAAGTTCAGATGTCAACTACATCCAGCCATGTAACCCAGGAACATGCTGCAGGTACCAAGTATAGCTAGGGCATGAAAATTTCACTTCTCTAAAAATACCATTTCAAAATTGTAACTTAAAATCCGACTTTACCATTAAAGAGGATTTCTAAATACAGTTTCACAGACACCAAATATGAAATGTTTACCTGTTCTCAATCAAACGTTAGCTCTTTTTAAATGTAATAAGGCAACCCAATGGCATCCTATGGGAGAATCAGGTCTTGCAGTAGTGAAAAATGAATTTAAGAACTTTTCAGTAACAGGACATGTAAATGTTAAAAGTACATGTTCAAATTTTTAAATACACTTCACCCTCCCCTATAGGCAAGTAGGAGCCTACCATAGGGCTGACCTAATTGTAAAAAAAAAAAAAGGAAGTTTGAGACCTGGCAAAAGATTTTGCAAGGTGGAAATGGCAGTTTAAACAACACACACAGGCTGCAATGGCTGGACTAACTCTTGTTTAAAGGGCTACTTAAGTGTGTGGCACAATCAGTGCTGCAGGCCCACTTGTAGCATTTCATTTACAGGCCTTTGGTATAAGTAAATTAAATGTGCCAATTGGGTGTGAGCCAATTTCACCATGTATAAAGGAGAGAGCACAAACACTTTAGCATTGGTTAGCAGTGGTAATGTGCACAGTCCCAGAGCCAACAAAATCAAGATCAACCAAAAAGTAAGAGTAAGGCAAAATGTTTGGGGAAAGATCACCCTAAGGCTGAGAGGTCTAACATGATGTCATTTGTATAAACTTTGGGGTATCATCATAGGGGCCGTATTTGATGCCTTTTCAAACTCTTTATAGGTTGACATTAAAAGGAATTGTGCCTGTTATATCACACTTCTGTACACTAAACATATAGGGCCTGATCCTAAAACAAAACATAAACAACACCTCTAGGTTTACTCCTGCATGTGTATGCATATTTAAAATTGATTTTTACTTCACAATGGTTTCGAAGAATATTCAGAGGAATTTGTAACAGTGTCAGGATTTCAGGAGAAGCCAAGCAAAAGTTTTATGAATTCCTTTTAAGGTGCGAGCTAAGCCAGACCTGCGTTTTTCCAATAGGTAAACTCTCCTAAATCCCTACCAATTTCGGTGAGTGGGAGGGAGGGGATCACATCCCATTCCACCTCGGTATCAACTTTATGATTATCCATGGTGGGAGTAAATCTATGATTGACGGCTGTGGGGGAGTTGGCAATGGAAAAACATATGAACACTGACAAGTTTACAAGTTTGTGTATGGTCCCAGGAATCTCAGGTCTGAACCCCTACACTCCCACCTTCAGATATTATTTACTAATGAGTAATATTACACCATGCTGTAATAATATAATAAATTACTACATCGACTTACAAATGCAAAGTCACATTTTCTGAAAAACATTTTCTCCACCCCGGTACCCAGTTCACAGGAAGAAGAGGATCTGTCTCTTGCGTGGGCATTGTCCGCTAGTGCAGAGGAATATCGGTGACAGCAGCAGGTGAGTGTGCAGGGTGGGGAAGGGTCTGTTGTGAAAGGCTTGTGTGTTTGTGTGTGTGTCTCAGTATGTACAAGCAGTGTGCGGACCCGCATAGGTGACGCTAGTATGCATTGGGCAGGTAATGGCCGGGTGTACCAGTGTGCGTACAGTGTTCCTTGCAACTGGAGTTTACTCTGCCTTGAAACCTTGAAGTTATTGCCACGGTCCTTGTAGTAACAGGCCTTTGAGTTTACGCAGCAGCTTTACTTGTGGATAGAAGCCCACTTTGTGCACACTTAAGACAATGCATTGCACTTTGCCTTTACATAGGGTTCCGCTTTGAGCATTTGGCTATTCAAAAATTGAGTAAAAATAAAAAAATGTTAGAGTACACTTATTAATTAACTTCAAATATTACAAATCTTGAAAGTCTGAGTTTATACTACTTTTCTTCTCATATTATACCCATTATTATATTCCTTGAACATATATTCCCTTACTTTGTATTTACATATCTATTCATGTATTACTCTAATCATACTGTACTAGAGATAAATTAAATAAAAAGAAAATCTATAAAATTCAAATAATAAATAAGTAAAATAAATAAATATATCTTAACAATAATAATGAATAAATAAATTAAATAAAAGTATTGATAAAAAATATGTGTCTGTGTGTGTATTATTATATATATATATATATATAATTATAAATAATAATAAAAATTACTCTCTTGTAAGCTTTACTTTGTCTACCCATCACCATATGTCATGTCTCTATCAACCTATCCTCCATCCCTACTGTGACTCATCCCAAACCCATTCTACTACTTTCATCTCCTAAATAACCCTGCCTAAGCTCTTCCCTCCTCTTCCACATCTAGCTCACCCAAACCTCAGTTTACTACCACGATCTCCCAAACAACCCTACTAAATTTTCCCTCATTTATCTCACCTTTCACTCACCCAACACCTCTCCTGCTACTATGGTCTCCCTAACCCTTTCCACAGTCTCTCCCCTCCTCCATCCCCCCTTTACTCATCCCAAGCCTCCTCCTATTACTATAAACTCCGAATTAACACTTCTGGATTCTTCCATCCTCCACCCCTCCATCCCCCCTGTCAACCCAGCTAACAAACTCACATATCCGTGGCTCAAATTAACTCATAATAATACTAAAACTGTACGCATATTTTCCTATACAAATCCACCAATAATTTATTTTGGGTTCTGGAGTAGCGTGCTACTTGCCGAAAAGCGCTTTGATGCCTCGTCAGGGGTAGTAAGTGCTATACAAATACTATTACAATACAATACAAATAAAAAAGCAATTCTGCACTCATTAAATAAGCCTTTGGCATGTGTACATTGTACTTACATGGTTTTGTGTATTAAACGCAAAGTTGTTTAAGGGAGATACTTTTGGAATGTTAGCTATTATATTGCCATTACTCTATGCGTTCAATCGCCACCAATATTGCATTTATAAAACAGTGTTGGTTAGAATCTAGAGTGTGCAGAAAAATAACTTTTGAAAATAATATCTACAAGGGACAACTTTTACGAATATTTTAATCGCAAGGAAGAGTTTGTTGACGATCTTTTGTGAGCAGTGTATTCATGCCCAGAAGTTATACTCGAGCAGCTGCTGGGTCTGCTCATATAAAAAACAAAAATCAGCTTCTTGTTTCCCAGTTTAAGATTAATCTTCTGAGAAGCTGTGCCACAATGTTTGACACAATATCTAATATTTTTTGTAAACATAGCACATATTGATTGATATATGACCCTGGCATTAAAGAGCACATGAATGACAAGCCTCTTCTCAACCTTTCTTGTGGGGACCTAGTGTTGGCCCTGCTCCGTTGGTACTACCTTTCGCAGCAGTCCTATTACAACCGCCATCTTGGGTGTGTCAGGCCTATGCACAGCCCTGCCCCATCCCATATGATTTCCAAGGCATAAGGCTGCTTAGTATAGTTATTGCCGCTTTTTAACTACTGTTGTTGTTTTTTTAAGTCACAATCCTCATGAAATGCAGCATATGTGTTTGGTTAAGTGCATCATACAGTAGGCATTGAAGTGCTCAATTCATGTGAGTATGTTTTACACTTCGTTGTGCTAATGTATAATCTTGCATTGCTGAAATGTCTTCTCTAGGTAACTACCAAACCAACTATGCTGTGGACACCTCTACGCGAGCCCTGCAGATTAACTCCAGTATAAAAGAAAGTTATATTTTTTTCCTATGCAGTTAAGGCTATAACATTTTAACAATTTTGTAATTAGGGAATTAACTTCGGACTTGTAGTTTTTCAATTCCTGTATCAAATATTGTTATTATACTTCAACCACACTGTACCTCCCTGTTCTGGAGAGCTATTAACTTAAGGACCCAACCTAGCCTCTCTCCTGTGGAATATGTGTTAGATTGCTATGGGCTCTGGATTAGCTCTATGAGTAGACTAGGCTAAATCATGGTCTACTGCCGTCCAGTACCTAGTATATGTGCTGTGAATCTTTAAACATGGTAAAATAGGCTTCTTCCCATTTGGCATACTTAACTTTCCAGGAAGGCCATAGTATTTGGTTAAGAACAATACACCATTTGCATAGAATGTTAAATGTCACTTCATTTACTAGGCTGACAACAAAAACATGGTTGCAGGCCTAGATCTGTGGTCTGACCTTTGCAGCTTTTAAACCTTCATATGAATCTGTCAAAATAATCCTTTTGTCATTAAAAAGCCCTGCTTTTAAAAGTCTAAGTAGGTCTTTTTAGCCCATGAGGTAGGATGTCTACTATTTAAAAGTGGAACATTTAAAATGTCATGTTGGTATGTCCTTATGGTAAATAGCCACCAAGACCTATTTACATTGTATATGGGTGAAATTGTTCCCATGACAAAAATTAAAGTCTAATTAAAATCCTATTTTTGCTAACTTGAGTTTAGGGTATGCTGCAGAAATTATTCAACCAATGTTTCTTTATTATTTATTAAAAATCAAATCAACTTGTGAATTTGATTTTCCTAAATATACAGGAAAAAAATATATACAGGAAATAAATATACAGGGAAGGTTTAAAACCTTAGACATTGCTTAGCTGAATCTCCAGTGGCTAATTAGCAGTAGTCTGCCAAAAGGTGCACCATGTAAGCTCTTCACCCTTAATGAGGTGTGAAAACTGTTCCCAGAGCAGAAACACTGACTTAGGCCTTTTGACTTCTGACTTTAAAGGAAGGCCTGGGGTGAGGTATATGAGTCAGCCCTTCTCAGGGCAAGGCAGTTTGGGAGGGTTCAGAAATTTTCATAACTTGAAATGGACCAAGGAGGTCTGGCCATTCATAGTTAAGTGTAAAGTGAAACCTGGGGAAAGAACGCGTTTTGATCCCAAGGCACACAGTGGCTAACCCTGTTATCATCCCAGTAGGAGATCACTCCAAATGAACCTAAGCAATCTGGGGCAGGAAAGCAAGGAAAAGAGCATGTTTCAGATACACTAACTCCAGTGGGTCTTGTGACAAAGGATGAGGAAACCCAGATAGGAAATTCATGGTGCTGGACTCTGAAAAATAACCAGAAGCTTTTTTGATGTGTAGCATTGAGGCAGTGAAAGTGATATCCCATGCACTCTGACCCCTGATGACATCACAGGGCCCCTTTTCTTGCACCTCAAAATTTGCTGCTGAGAGGTTAGGGGGAAGGGGAAGGGCCACAAATGACAGAAAGTAAACAGGGCTTTTCAGAACTGTGACCCTCCGGTCAGAGGCATAGTTTTGTCAGTAAGATTAGGGGTGCGTAAGACTCAGATTTCCCAAAAATCAGGCTGTCATATAACGCTTAAAAATACTAAACACCAAGCAGGGTGCATCCGAGGGGCCTAAGGGGCAGTGGAAAGGAAGAGGAATTCAGGTTAGTAGGAGTACAAAGAGAGAAAACACAATATTTAGTAAAATAACCAATATTTTTTAGGACTTTGAAAACAGAGAGGGAGAGTGTGTATGTGCGTTTTTGTGTGTATGTAGAAATTCCTGTTGAAATCCAACTGACATCTCACAATACCCAACTGAAAACACTTGTACCCAAGTATTTATCAGAACGTACATTTAGTAGGGGCTGTAACACCCCAAACACCACCCTGAAGCTACGCCCCTGACTTTGATACTCATTGTCTTATGATGACCCCTTAGACAACGCGTAGATCTAGCAGTGCGTGGATAACATGTGGGTAGCAGCTGTTCCTCTGTCTTCTTTTAGTTGATTTCAATGATATATAGCAATCTAAAGGTTTTTGTGAACATAAGTGGTTATCTATGTGGTTCCCCCATCATTGTACATGCCCTAATGTATTTGTTTTTGTAGGTGAATTTTACTGTAAGTGTGAGAATATATGTGGATTATTAATTGGTATTGTAGTGCGACGTCACCATGTAATAATGATGCAATTCTTTATCAGGTCTTGGCAGATCTGTTTGAAAAACAGCTCAGTCCTGGAAAGCTGTGGTTCAGAACAGTCAGCTTGATCAAAGGAACATGTGTGAAGCATTAAGAAGTACCAGAATAGATGAATAAGAAGAAAACACAACACATGAAAAATCTCACACCAATTTATAGGAATAGGTTGTATTTTCCTCTTTAAATAGACACCTTACAAACAAAAACCCACTAGAGGATTGCAGATATATGAATTTGTAAAGGAATAGTGAATCACAGCTTTTCAGTATTGCAAAAATTCATTTAAATCTAACACAACATGCAGTTTAGGGTTAGCCATGACAAGAGATTTGAAAATTACTATTTAGGCACTCTTGTGGGTGTTAACTCTAACAGGGAGCTAGTCACAGGGACCAGTCAGGTCCAACAAAACAATGACCTTGCAAGGAAAGTAGTCTCCAATCCAATTCCAAACTCTATGGGTGAACCTCCAAGGGACTCAATAAAGTGGCCCTGATGCAAGGGATGCAGGATGGTGAAGATGCCAAAGAATGCTGATGATACTGAGCCAGTGTCCAGGGTCTTCCTGTGGTCACCCTGAAATCCTCAAGCAAGGGGAGGGGCATTTGGCCTCAGGCGCAGATGTCCCACAAAGTCCTGGTCTGCTGGTCTCCGGTTACAGCTGGGCGACAAAGCTACACTCTGATGCCTCTAATGGGTTTGGCAGATTCGGATGCAACTTTTGAGGGTCAGGACTTGATCTCCCAGGCTGCAATTTGGCAGTCAGTGGCAATCAGGTTTCTTGGTGCAGGCTGCCAAGAGTGCCGGCTTCTTCTGCTTTTCGGGCTCTGTGGCTGTTAGAGGGAGTTAGCCAACTGACTTTTGGAGTCATCTTCCCTGACTGGGGCCCAGGGATGACTTTTCCATGAACTAGGCATCACAGACACAGTCCTTTCTTTGTTAGCCCAAGGTACAGAAAGTGCAGTCCAGTCTTTGTCGCTTCCTCTCTTTGCTGGGTCCAGGAAACAGCAGGGCTTTCCTTCATCGGTCCTCTCTCCACTTCAGAAGTGATCTGATGTGTGGGTGCTAGAGGTGCCACTTGCTCATTTCTTGCCCTCAGGGCATGTGATGGCTACCAGCCAATAGGATACTTGGTCTCCTCCCATCTATTGATGACATACTGCGAAGTGTGGTATCTAGCTAGCCCAGAATGCATTGTTCTGCCCACTCAATCCCAACATGGCCAAACCCTTCTGTTGGTGTGTGGAATTCCCTAGCCCAACCCAGAGGTGTGGCTACTTGGGGTGACACTCCTCTTGAAAACCTGGTTTGACAACAGCTTCTTTCTCTCTAAAAGAGATGCCAGCCTGGCTGCCTGAATAAAGGAGCAGCTTCTTTCATGTGTGATTACCATTTTTGCTTTAAATGAGGCTTCCACTTTGAAACGCATCATTTTGGCTCACACCCACTCTTGGCCATCATTCTAGGAAGAGGTCACAATTCTTCCCATGGCAGATCTATTGTTTGGATTCCTGAGAGTCATTCTGTCATTCCCCCAGGAGGGCAGAAGTTTGCCTCGGGGATAGAAGCTTGTGTGCAACAGTGAACAGCTACTGGAGACTTTGGGCACCAAAGTGGCAACTCTATAAAGTTGCCCTTGGCATGAAAGTTATATTAAATTCAAGATGGAGAACAAATCAAGTTAAAGCAACATGTAATTTGATACCTTGAAGGACCATGTTTAATCGTCCCATTTAGAGGTTTGCACTGCTGGGTTGCCAGTTTGTAAACCAATAATTGCCTTTCCACAGACAAAAATGACAATGCAGGGTTTATATTATCAAGACATATAAAGTTAACAAAACACACGTACACCATGTAATGCAAAATGTTGTCGCTAACCCTGAACAGTGCATCAATAGCGTCAAAAATGTTGATGCTATTGCCCCCTACCCTGTATTTTAAATACGGCACACACATGGTAGCAGTGGGGGGGGGGCAATAATGGGTGCAAGAAAAGTGGTGCTGCACTGGCTGCAGCACCACTTTTCCTAAATCTGCCCCTTAGTATTTGTATGGCTAAGTGAAGTTATTTGTGGTGTGTGCAGCATGAATTGCTTTCCTTTGTTTGTGAGTACCACCAAAATGTCTCTACTCCTCCAAAGTAACTACGTTCAAATCTTGTTAAAGATTGATCATGCTCCAGAACATTTAGGGGCATTTATGAAGAGCCCTTAGCACTACATTAGCGCCGCCATAGCATAATTTTTTTATGCTAAGATTGCGCTAATTTTGCTTTTTACAAAGTGGTGCAATGCATGCATTGCGCCAATTTGTAACCCCTTGCACCAGGCATAATTTATGCAAGAGGGGTGTTCCGACTCTAGGAAGCCCGCAATGGCACAGTGAAATTTAACAGAATTCACTGCATCATTTTTGGTGTAATTTGAGGCTCCCATAGAAACCTATAGGTCTCCTTGCACTTTGCTACACTAACGTCAAAGGAGTAGATCTAAGAGCCCCTTGCGCCTCCTTGCACCACATTAGCGTAATTGTTTTATGCTAATATGGCCCAACAAGGCCAAAATCACCGCACCAAGTTTACAAAGTGGCACAATGCATGCATTACGCCACTTTGTAACCCTTTGCACTACATTATGCTTGTGGGGGAGATTTCTTTGTGTCATTTTTTTCTGCACGTTTAATGCCTGCTCAGAGCAGGCATTAAAAGGAGGCACACCATTGCTTACAATGGTCCTCATGGGTTTTGCAGAATTAGCATCAACATTTTTTACGCTAATCTTGCAAAGCTCCAAACTAGCATCAAAACATTTGACGCAAGTTCCCCAACTACCGCCATGGTTCGCGTATCATAGATACAGCGCACACATGGTGGTGTTAGGGGGCGCTAAGGGGTGCAAGAAAAGTGGGGCTGCACTGAGTCCAGCACCACTTTTCTTAAATAAGGGCCAAAATATTTCACGCTAGTGTATCAAAGTGCCACAATGGTGTCAAATCTTTTGACACCATTGTGCTAACGACTGCCATGATGCGCTGTATTATAAACATGGCGCAACCATGGCTTCATTAGGCGCCGGTAAGGGGGTGCAGACAACTGGCGCATCAGCTCTGATGCACCACTTTTTCTTAAATATGGGCCTCATTGTTTATTTACATTGACTTTCCAGTCGGCAGCACCAGCCGACATCTTCATGGAAGTGAGGACACCTCCCCAGTAATACCACCCGGCCCCATACTGCCACTTTTTCGTACTATCAAATCACTTTACCCACAATCCATGCTGTTGTTCAATGTTCTTGCTGATCCCGCACCTGATGTGAGATGTTGGCGTCTTCTCCTCCAGGCCCACTTTTGATATAGAAATACAATTTCACTTATTTTGCTTCCGAAATCCATCTGTTTGAGCAGTGAAAGGCAGCAGGTACCTTGGTTAACAGCATTCACTCCTTGGTCTTGTTTTCAGCATTTTGTAGTGTTTTCAAAACCCTCTACAAAAGGCCAGTGTTTCTTAAAATAAAGCATGACTTATTGCCGTTTCACTCTCGTCGCCTACGAATTGCATCTGTTTGTTGTTAATTCTGGATTTCCTAAGTAAATCGGATTTAATAAATGTTGCTTTCGTTGTTGCAGGGATGTACACATTATAAAGCGCACCGGGTTCTGTGTGCGGAAATGTGATCGCTTTCCAGGCCTCGGCTTCCTGCCTCGGATGATGCCTCCCTCCTTGGATGAAGACAATCTTTTTTCAATTAAGGCATGCACAGCACACTGTCTAATTCGCTTGTAATCCTGTTGGATATTAATTAAGAAGGGGTAATTAATTTATACCTTCACCATGACAGCCCTGCAAGAGCCTGAACAAGCCCGTGGGTTCCGGCAGACAGCTGGGACCAGAGTTCATCTTCGAAGGGATTGACCACCTGGCACATGACATGCACTACAAGATGGAGATATACAGCCAAATAGACATATATGTGCTGCTGAAACATACCTATAGACAAGGATACTGCCACCGCAAGCAATTCCCTAGAATCACACAGAATCACCAAAAAATAATGTATTTTTTGCTCTTTTATCCAAAACAAAAATATAAAAATATAAAAAAAAATATAAAAATTTCAGGCATTAGCACACCCCCACCGAAACATCATGGCACTTATGTGCATCGGCACCCAATGCCTTTACAGTCTTCCTGAAGGTGCCACCGGGTAGCCAGCGGGTAGCCAGCGGGTAGCCAGCGGGTAGCCCTTCATAGGCTTCGTACACGGTCCTTGCGCTAGACCTTCTGGGAGCTATTCTCACGGCTAGTGGCTATACTTCTTTATACAGGGTAGATCCTTTAAAATATGCACCAAGGTCTTCATTAGAAGTAAAAATATCCTGTATTTTTTATAGCTTAGTCCAGTGGTTCCCAACCTATGGTCCGGGGACCCCTGGGGGTCCACAAAGTCTCCTGAGGGGGTCTGCGATGGCTTAGAAAATAAAATCATCTTAACAGATTGGGTCCCCAGCTTCCACTAATAACTCAGGGAGGCGTCCCCAGATTCCAATAATGATTCAGTGGGAGTCCCTGGGATCCACTAATGCTAAAGCAGGGGTCCCCAGAAGTCAAAAGGGTGGGAACCACAGGCTTAGACTTTATTTTCTCAATTTTCATTTAAAACGTAATGTTGTATTCAGGAGTCACATACCTTAAAATGGTCAGTCTTAGTCAGTGGGATACATGTCATAAACCAGAACTACAACATTGTTTTATTAAATACTGTCAGGACCCGAGACTCCAAAACCCTGTTTGAGGCTATTGCCTCATCATACTGCAAGATCTCTGTGTATAGTAGGACCCTGTTTAAGGCTGCTGCCTGTTTGCATTGCCAGCATGAACCGTTGGTGGCATAGAAGGGCTCAAAGGCCTTGTGGCCTTCAGCATGGGGGTTCTTCCTTCATCAGTGTGAAGTCGTGCCCGACAGTGTACCCAACTTGACTGTCCTCTTGGTTTGGCTGTTCTTTAAAAGGAGGTGAAATCTCGTGAGAAGACCTGAGCCCCTGAGATTTCCTGTTAGGCAGCCATCTTTATGGATGGCACTCTACGAATAGCCCCACATTTGACCAACAGTTATTGAGCATACTTCTTCGACTGCAGAAGATTTTCATCCTGGGATCCATCTGAGACCATCACCGCCATTTCTTGTTGGAATTTTATTCAAGCAAGGTGCTGGCAGAGGTGAACTGGAACTCATTACGTCACTTCTCAGAATGGGGTGGAGCCAAAATATTTTTTAACGACACCACAGGTACTCATCTTGCAAAAGGTGTTCGAACCCACTTAAAATTTTATGTGGCAACTCTTGTGATAGTGGGCTTTCATTTCTGCACATTCTCTCATTTGACTTTAAGTACTCCCTTCAAAAATCGTTTGATAATTGCTAACAAACCTTGTTTAGCAGCAAGACCTAAAAAAAGTGTGAGTTTGTGGAAAACAACAAGACATTTTAAACACTTTGCCTAAAGCGAGAATCTTCAAGTAACCCCTTTACTACCAGCAGGGGTGAAGGGAGTCATCATTATTTGCAGCCTTTGATCTTTATGCTAAAAGTGCAAATTTTTACAGATCCTAATTCCTCAGCCTATTCATCCCAACCCACCATACTTTAGGTACAGTTACTCCTCTCGAATATTATTTAGTTACTCCTCTCAAAGATCATTTTGGGGTTCAGACTACTCATTAAGCAGGTAGGAGTTTAATTAATTTTCTAGAACGTAATCTTAATTATGAATTCTTCAATCAAGGTGAAAAGTGTAACCACAGCTTCTCTTCTACAGGACCTACTGGACCTGCTCTGCAGAGTCCCCATCCTAATTGCCTCCCCTCTTTATTTTGCTTGTGGGAGCCGTTGTACGTAACTGTGGCAACCACTCCAGTAAGAGCACTTCCGGCTTTGCATTTTCAAAGTTAGTATAGATCCAAGCTGTGGTGATACTAGGCAGCTGCTTACCTGACACTACCACCAGGGTCTTCACAACAGAGAGATGTCATTCAGCTCGGTCAAATCTGTCAAGATCGTTCTCTTGGTGCACCCCCTCCACTCCCCCAGTTCAGCTCACAAGAGTTAGGCTGAAGAATAGTTGGGCTCTATATAAAAGGATGGAAATTATGGGCCTCATTATGACCCTGGCGGGCGGCGGAGGCCGCCCGCCAGGATGCCGCCCTCCATAATACCGCTCCGCGGTCAGAAGACCGCGGAGGGTATTATGAGTTTTTCCCTGGGCTGGCGGGCGGTCTCCAAAAGACCGCCCGCCAGCCCAGGGAAAAACTCCCTTCCCACGAGGATGCCGGCTCGTAATCGAGCCGGCGGAGTGGGAAGGTGCGACGGGTGCTACTGCACCCGTCGCGTATTTCACTGTCTGCTACGCAGACAGTGAAATACTAGCGGGGCCCTCTTACGGGGCCCCCACGACAATCCTTACCGCCATCCTGTTCCTGGCGAGCGAGCCGCCAGGAACAGGATGGCGGTAAGGATTGTCAGAATCCCCTCGGCGGCGCAGCGAGCTGCGCCGCCTTGGAGGATTCTTAGGGGCAGTGGAAAACCGGCGGGAGACCGCCGGTTTTCCCTTTCTGACCGCAGCCAAAGCGCCGCAGTCAGAATGCCCAAGGGAGCACCGCCGGCCTGTCGGCGGTGCTCCCGCCCCCGTTGGCCCTGGCGGTTCTCTACCGCCAGGGTCATAATGAGGCCCTATGTCTGGTTGCGGCTTTGCTAAAGCTGTCCAAGTCAGCTTGGTAGGCAATTCAATGCAGAGAGTATGTCTGCTGGGTTTGTCCTGTGCCATGCGTGCCTTCATAAATCTGACTTAAGGTTTGCGTTGCTCTCACACCATGTGGCGTGGGGCAAGAGCGATGCAAACCAGTTCATAAATAGGCTCCCTGGTGTGACTTTAAAATAAGCTAGTCCAAACGTAAGTGGAAGCTGCCAACACAAACAACTAAAGAAGTTTAATAACCATCTGATTATCTTGAGATGTGAATAAAGGGCACAAAAGCCCAGACTAAAACAACACCACCACCAGTGTCTGCCTCTCGGATCTGGAGAAGGTGCATGGAAAGGGTGAGTAACATCTTGTCAAGACACAGCTAAAGCTACACCGCTTAAGGATCCTCTGTCTCCTTTCTTGTGCTCCATTCAACCAATACTCAGAGGCACTATTTTCACTGATTTCTTACAGCACTGACCACCAAATCTGCAATTCCAGCTCCCAAAACTCTCTAGCAGCAACTCCCTTCCTATGGTAATCTCCAGATTCTCTCTCCCTGCGGTCATACCTTCCCAGCCAGTGACCATTTGCTGTGCATGTCTCAGCACATCACCATGTTTTACACCTTTTGCATTGTGCTGCTCTACACTGCAGAATGGAGCATATTTATTAAAGAGTTGTGTTGCCCTTGCGCCACGCAGTTGGGCGCAAGAGCGACACCCCTCTTAAGTTAGATACATCAAGCCATGCAAGGCCACCTTGCTTGGCCCTGAGTGGTTTGATAAATCTAGAGTAACTCAACACAGCACAAATCGCTGTGTTGCATTACTATGCCCTGCAAAGGCATTCCATGGGTTGAGCATGGGTGTTCCCATGTATCCACCCATGGATTTTGGTACATTACCAGATTTACCATTACTGGTAGATCTGGGAATGCATCAAAATGTGACACCTTCCCAGAGGAGGCATAACGAGGAGGAATATGTTTATTTCGCCTCATTGTTCCTCTTTCTATGTGTGTTGTATGTTGCAGCACACATTGAAAGAGGAAAAAGCCTGAGAGGATTGTTCTTGTACAAGAATGTGTCCCTTCCTGTACACAAACAATCCTGTCTGCAATGCAGACACCCTTGCACTGTGGTGCAACATTTAAGGTTTGGAGGCTTACATTGTAGTCAGATGTATAGACAATCATTATGCTGGTGTAAAGTATAACCATGGTGCAAGGGTGACTGCATTGGCGCTAGGCAGCACATTGTGCCCCAGCACAGGGAAAAGACGAAAATGTAATGTATAATGTAAAATACAGCACATTTCTGCTCTTTCCCTATCATGCAGCTCAGAGCAGCAAGGTATGTTGCTGGCCTGCACTTCATGATTTTTTGATAGATGTGTCTCTTAGTTCCCTTAAATCATCACTCATGAAGATTCTTGACACACCCTATCCCAGTAGCGGCCACATACCAGCATTTCCCCATCTACTTCCTAGGCATGGACTCAGAGGGTTTCTGTCCCCACCCTTTGTGCACATGCAATGGGAATGCCTGCTTGGAGCACTGCCACAGGTAATTTTAATCCCACTGATGGCATCCTTCTATCCCCGACCTGCAAGAAAATCTACTTTTGCCAGCCATCACCTGGAAACAATCAAAAGTACAAGTCGCCAAGGCAAAGGGGCAATCCCCATGAATTGCCCACATTCTATTCACACACTGCGCACCTTTAATCAGTGTTTAGAATGGTTACAAAAACCATATTTGGCAGGCCATATCTGGACCCAGAACTACCTTCTGTAAGATTGTGAGTCACTGATACCATTATTTCAAAGGTAAGGCAGTTCCTGTGGATGGAGCTCCAATATCCACAGGGTCACCTTAATAGAAGAACCCCCTTATTTTCGAAAATACTCACTTCCCCCTCACTCTGCACAAAGAGTGCACCTCCCTAGTGACAATGTATTTTACACCAGCATTATCATCGTCTGTACATCTGACTGCAATATAAGCCTTCAAACCCTCAATGTGGCAACCTGCCGTGTATCAGCCACACTGAAGGTGTGCCCCACTCTGAAACCTCCCTATCTGTCAAACACTCCCACCTCTGCCTCCCCCACACATCATTTCCATTTGCAAATACTACCTTGCTGGTAACTAGAAAGCACAATATGGGTACAATTGCACCAGGTGTTCAAAAATTATGGAAAGAGGAAAAAGAAATCCTGGGGAACCAGTTCAAAAAGTGTTAGGGCAGTTCTCCGTGTCTGTATAACACGTGCGCAGATAGGCATCCCTTGTGAAAAGTATTGCCACACTCCATTGAAACACAGGAAACCAAGGGGCAGATTTACATTTTTATGATGCCAAAGTGGCGTTCAGGTGGCCATTCCAAAGAGGTGCAATGCATACATTGTGCCACTTTGAAACCCCTCACGTCACATTATGCCTTCATCATAATGTATGGAAGGGAGGCGTTGCCCCCTTGGGGGGGGGGAATGACACAAAGAAATTTACAAGATTTCACTGCACTATTTTTTCCATCATTTTTAACGCCTGCTCAGGTCAGACGTTAAAGTGGCGCACCTGCTAACGCGTCCCTTTATAATAATTTATCACACATCAGGACTCGTTTTAAGCCAATGAATCTTTTGAACCAGTTGAGAGACACCTTAGGACGAGATAGCTAATCAATATGTTAATCAATACATCAATAATGTCATCAATATTTATCACAACAATACATTTCACTTTAGTCAAAGTCATTAATCAATTCAAGACTCTACCATGACCTTGCAGTCATGAATAACCACACCAGTTTAGTAGAATTTTATGAGTTTTATTCCCTATTGGTTACAATTCTAGAAGCAGATGTGTTAATCTCAAAACCAAGAAATATAATAACATAGTCACGATATTCACGATATGGCAACTTTGATAAGATTTCATTAAGGCGAGAATCACAAACATCAAAACATAACACAGCGTAAACATAGATCAATTTAGCAGAATTTAGCAGATCAATTTAGCTTAACACGTCAGCTCAACAAAGCATAGATTCGGTTGTTTGTCTATTTGCGTCAGTTTAGTGAACACCTGTCATAACCACTGATTAGCATTGGCATGTTGGGCTTCATGCAAAACAATTTAGAACACCAATTTGGAAAACATCTATCTATGGTCTCTGTCAAAAGGTAAGCAGTTGGTACCTAGAAAGGAAAAGCAAACAGACAAATCACAAACGCATTGTCATAATTACCCTCCAAGGTTTAGGTCAGTGCACAGGTTCAGTCTTTGTCTTCAGGACATCAGTCAAAACGCCATCAGTCAGAACTCAGCTCCGGGGAAAAGTGGCACTTCCCTCATAAGGAGGTAAAGTGTAATATGGGCAAATCAAAGGACGAGAATGGTTCTAAGCGAACCAATAAGTCACCAAACAGAGTGACAAAGTTTCTGGATAAAATCAATAGCATTCCCTTCCTAATTCTAAATGGGTCCCTGTGTCATGGGTTTTTATCCCTTTTTCGTTGTACATTCCCCTAAAATTTAATTGGACATTTGTTATACCCCACTATCTTTGCCCAATAAAAAGGTGGATTATGTCATTAATCTTTCACCCCATATTATTTTACAAGCTTTTAATTGGTCCACATGATTGCCGTCTTCAGAGGTAGCACGTCTGGTATGATTTCATCTCTCTGTAATTCTTTGCACATCTTTGGTCAGTAGTTCCATTGTCTTCACCGGTTTGAACGACCTTGTACATTACATTAATCTACACTGTTGCATTTTGTCTAATAATTTCTACAAGCGATGAGGAATTCATGGGAACGGATCTACTATGGTTACATTCAGCTTCTAGTTTGAAGAAAAACAAGGGGTCATGTCCTTTTGCGAGTCAGCACACTGCAGGATAGGAAAAATACATTTAATATGAGAGCCAAGCAGCTAAGCCTCGGCTCATGCTAACTTAAGGCCTACAAGGATTTCAGCACAAATTCAATAATGTAATCATTAATAATTAGTATAAAACTTATTCAGTATAACAATTTATAAACATTTTAGTCATCATTATTAGCCCACGTATACATTGGCGGCCACTCCCCGTGGTAACATTTCAAGTACACGTTTAAGCAAAATTCACTACTTCTGTTTCTATGCGGCATTATCACACATTAATTCATAAACATTTCATGTTAATATAGATTATATAAGCTACACTCTCTCAGTCCCTCCTCTGATGACGCTCGTCATCACACAAACCTTTCCCTTTCGACCTTTTACTTTAATTTTTCACCTTGCGCATAATGCGCATTTCAACATCTTGTCCCTTGTGTGAACTTTCCCAAATTTCATTAAACATTTTCTCCCTTTCACTTTCCTCATTTTTCTTATTTCTCTTTGTCCAATTTCTTTTAATTTTGTCATTAATTTTGCATGCTCCCCATAAACCTAATAAACAGGCTAGAACAATTAATAGACCTCCTAATATTTTTGCAAGAACCCCATTCCAAATGTTGCTAAACCAGCTCCCTACTCTGGCAATTCCTTTTCCCACTTTCTCCCACACTCCAGGTTCCTTCAAATCCTTCAAATCTGCACTATCTCTAGTTAGGTTAGTAAGCATACCTCTAATCTTTTTACTATTATCCGGTATATACAAGCAACAATGATGCTCGTTGAGCATCTTGCAGACTCCGCCGCTCTTTGCTAAAAGAATGTCTAAAGCAAGACGATTTTGAAGAGTCATAGCTCTTTCCGCAGCAAGTTCAGTATCCATCAGGAGTATAGCCCCTGTAAAATTTGTCAGCATGTTATCCACAATAGTAGAAAACTTTCAAATCTTTATGGAGTTTAGAATAACTCCTACTGAAGGAATTATGGCTCCAAATATATCACCAACGACAGCAGTCGCTGTCTCTCGTTTTTGTCTAGCATGTTCTAATTCAGACGCTTTAGGTATTTGCTTTAAGTCATCAATCTGGTAAATCTTTGGGAAAACTATCCCCAAATAACATGTCCCATACCATCCCTTAGGGAGACGGTAATAAGCATTAAGTCCACAGATATAATAGATCCCAGGGATCGCTGGATCCTGTCCATTTAACATGAATGTCCATTTACTCTGAAACAAAAACACATGCCTGCATTCACTCGTTCCCACAAATAAAGTGTCATGTTCAGATTTTGGCCTATATATACAAAGCCTTCCTACATGTAATGCATCTAAAGCTAATTTGCCTTGTGTCTTTATTGCAGTGTAAGCATAATCATTTGCATATGTGCGTTTCTCTAGCCCTTTTTCTAGTCGCTCTTTCAAAGCTTTGCGTCTATCATCAGTGTGATCTAAGAAGCTTTTCTCTACTGGTGTTAATAAGCAGGTCAGATTGTTGCGGTGTGCATAAGCTGTTCCAAATGTAAGTGTCGGTTCGAAGAAGCCTCCAACTATTTTTATACTATGCTCCTTAGCTAATGTGTTCAGAAACTCAATCACTGGCACGAAAGAAAACACCACATCCAAATTTTAATAAAAGTATTGCACATGCTCCTGATCATAGAATCTTGTTAGTAGCAAACTACAACTTATCCCATAAGTTAATGGAAGACTATGATAAGTGACCCCTTCTTGTACTGATGAAGGAATCTTTGTGCACACATAACAGTTTTTCGCGTCCATGGTTTCAACATACTCATTCAGCAAGCGGTAGAAGACATTAGTGGAGAGTTCCCCTTTTGAGTTAGTTTCCTCATGCAAGTGTTTTGTATCTTGCTCAAACTTTTCCCATGGTGTTAGTGTTGTAGTCTCAGGTTTTGAAGCATTGTTAGTCGCTTTCTTATCCAACCACGGCATTCCCACAATCACACCTATAATTATTATCGCACACACAATACCTAATATAACACTTAACCAACCACATACCTTACCCTTCTTGCCACTACCTCTATTATGAGCCATGGTCTGTAAAGAATCAGATAGCAGAATAACTCAAAGCAAACAATCAACTTGAGGATAATTGAAAAGCTCTTTTTTTTTTCTCTCGATGCAAAGTCTCTCTTTCTCTCTGCGTGTATTTACAGCGTTTCACTCACTCCAGGACCCTTTTCGTCAATCAGGTTAGCAGCTTGTCATAATCAGGTTTCAAAGTCAATTCAGGTTATCAGTGTCACATCCGGTAATTTATAAGTCTCTTTCTCAGCTTTTCAGCTTTCAACTTTCTTTTTCAATTTCAGTTTTAACACAGTCTCTTTCTCTGATTGATTTCAGGTACCGTAGTATTGGCCTGGTACTTCTCAATCAAAACAGAAAGCTAGGAATTCTTGTTGCCATTCAGATGTCGTTGCATATGCCCATTCAGGACCTGCGTACCTTCTATTTGCAGTTCTTTTTCTTTTCAACCTGCGTTCACTTTGCAATTCTCCTTCACTTAGATCCTCTACTCGGGACGTATCAGTTTCTTCTGTTATTGTTTCACCTGGTACAACCTTTTCTTTCGCTGCCTGTTTCTCTGGCCAGTTATCACCTTTATGCGCCTTCTTCCTGCTTGTCCTTTCAGGACGCTGAACAGCACCCTCCTCTTGTGCTATGGTGTTTTCTCTTGATGGACCTGCAACTGGCTCAGGGGATGCCGGTGTGTTTTGGCCTCTCTCTACTATGTCCCCTCCTTCTTCTTCTGGGTCTGTAACAGGTTCAAGCTCTAACCCGTACCCGTCTACCTCTGGGAGAACCTCTCCTTGATTTAGTTCTCCTGCTGCCTCTACTGAGATAGGCTCATTGTCACCTCTCTCGAACTCGTTTACTGTATGAGTGACTAGGCTGTTCTCAGTGGGCTCTCCTGCAGTCTCAGTTCCCCCTTGGCTGTTTTCTGGCCCTGAGACTTCCTTCTCTGGAATTGCTGAGTCGGAAACTTCAAGTTCCTCATCAGTTGGACATGTTACCTTCTTTGTGTGACTGGCATGTATCCAGTTTATACAGAACCAGGCGGACACTATTCTAACAAACAGAGGAGGCGATATATGATAAATACAGACTCACCAGTGCAGCAATATTAGAATTAATACATCTACTCAATCCGCAGCTGCAACGCCAGACTGTGCGCGGCAGCGCCATCCCCACACATGTGCAAGTGCTATGCTCACTGCACCTCTTGGCCTCGGGTAGCTATCAGGGGGTCATTGCTGTGGCAGGTGGGGTATCCCAAAGTGCACTCTCACGGTTCTTCAGATGTTTCTTAGATGCCATACTCACACACATGTCCAGATACATAAACCTACCCAGGAATGAGGCAGAAATCAACAGCACCAAGTTGGAATTCTACAGGATTGCCAACTTCCCTCATGTAATAGGGTGTGTAGACGGGACACATTTACAAATCTGCCCTCCTGCAAATCTGGAATATCTGTTCCGCAACCGGAAGTGTACCCACTCACTGAACATCCAGGTGGTATGTGACGCCCATTATGTTATCACTGACATGGTAGCCACATTTCCAGGGAGTACACGACTCTTACATTTTCAGGCACAGTGGGATACACCAACGCCTATAACGTGGGAAGTTCGACGACGGATATCTCTTAGGTATTGCTGAATACACCCTGAAGCCATACACACAGGTCACTGTAGAAACCATCCATGCCCTGCTAACATTGTTACATTTTGCCACACAGGTGACAGTGCATATGCGCTACGACCATGGATACTTACCCCGTACTTAACACCCAGCAATGAGAATGAGAGGCGATATAACATTGCACATAGGCGGACCAGAAATGTCATAAAGAGGACCTTTGGACTGTTAAAGGCAAGATTCCGATGCCTCCACAGAAGTGGAGGTGCGCTCCAGTATGCCCCAATAACAACATTCAAGATAGTTGGCGCATGCGCTATACTGCACAACATTGCCACCAGACGTGGGCTACATCTCACCCCTGAAGATCCAAATTCGGAGGTTGACGAGCAAGAGCTACCACATCGCCATCATGGGGATAGAAGCATTGCAAATCAAGGCAGAGAGAGACGGGACCACATTGCAAACCAATACTTTGGAAGGTACGTGCTAACTGTCACCACACACACTAATGTCACACACAAAGAGCCCAGTTGTGAAGTAGAACAAACAAGAACTTTTATTAAGTGAACCTAAATAATGATGAACTGAACTTTTGTGAAGGGGCTGTAAATGTCCACCTGCAATGAGGACACATGCACCTCATGTGCCTCAAGTGTCCTGCAGTGCATAGGCTCAACTCCTCCGCCTGGGACGCCGAGCATGGCTAGTGCTCAGTGTGTCAGCAGACCCCTGACGTGCACTGCCACTCCTCAAGATTCTTCAATCAATCAATCAATCAAATTTATTAAGCACGCTACTCACCCATAAAGGGTCTCAAGGCGCTGGGGGGGGGTCAGTGCTCGAAGAGCCAGGTCTGGCAGATGCACTGCTGACGGTGGACCCCTCCTCACTATCCTGAGGTGTCTCTGCCGTGCCGCTAGCCACCTGTCTTGCCTCCATCATGTCCACAGCGTGGCTGATGCGACCCAGTCCCCGAGCCACATTCCCTGCAAAGTGGCCCAAGTCCACCTGCAAACTGACTGTACGGCATGAAAGCCCTGTGGTGTTGACTGCCAGGCGGACGATTGATGCAGCCATGCGGTCCAACTGGTGTACAAGTTGCCGCTCACGGCGCCTTGCACTCTCTCTCTCTGACACTAGTTCAGTTACGAGTTGACGGATGGAGAGTGCAAGGTCACCGACATTATTGTTTAGGCGTTGGAACTGTGTGTTCACCTGTGCCAGCCCTGTGGTGAAATTATGCTCCATACGCTGCATTGCCCCTGATATTACTCTCATCTGCCTTGTTTGCAGGCGCTGACCACTTATGAGGGCTGCCTCTGCGGCAGACATAGAAGAGTCACCTACATCCTCCTGGGACACTGCAGGGACATGGACTCTGCGTCTGTGACGCAGTGGAGCTTCAGGGTCCTGCTGGATAACACTGTGGCTGGGACCGGGTGCTGTGTCGATATCCACAATGTCCATTGGTGCAGCTGGAGGGGACTGTGGTTGGGTGGTGCTGGGCCCTGTAGTGGCTGCTTCTGACTCCTGTGCTGCCTGTTGGCTGCTCTCTGCACCCTGGACGGACTGGCTGGTGTGGGTGTCTTGTGGGAGACCTGTGGGACATAGGGAACACACTGTCAGTATCTAACATCTGTTGTATGCCTCCTAATAAACTTTTACCTATCAGCTGACTCCTGAACTACATTGCCCATAATGCACCATTCTGGTGGTTGCAAGTCTGGAATGGAGCTAATTTGGTTGTGCATGCTGCTGTGTACTTGGTGGGTGGGGGTATGGTAGACATGGGTGTACATGCATGTTTCATGGTACTCACTTGTTGATGACCCTGGTGCTGACGTGTCCAGCACTCCTATTCCAGCCACTGCCTCAGGCTCAAGGGTCTGTTCCACAAGTTCCTCCATGGGTGTGGGTGGTGGGACAGTGGATGGGCCTCCTCCTGTGCCCCTCATCTCCCGGAGGCGCTCTGCCACCCTCTCCTTGGTCCTGGAACGCAGGTCATACCATCTCTTTTTTAACTGCTCTATACTCCTGTGGCTCACCCCTATGGCGTTGACCTTCTCCTGGATGTCATTCCAGATCCTCCTTTTTTCTGTCTCTGGCACACTCAGGGCAGCCCTTCCGAATAGCTGGTCATGGTGCTGGCAGCATTCGTCTGTCAGCACCTCAAGTTCCTTTTCTGAAAACTTCAGTTTTCTCTTCCTGCCAGAGTCCTCCATTCTTGCTGCTGTTCCTCCAGGTGGTTGCTCAGCAGTTAGAAAAGGGTGTGGTCCTCCCTCCTCCTAGGTGTATTTGTTAACTTCCTGGCTGTGATGTCATCAGCAAGAGCCAGGAAGTGTTTTCCAGGCTGTTCTGCTGCACCTGCATGCAATTTGCGGCACAGTCGCAATTTGCGACACCCACTCGCAATTTGCGTGTCCGTTTTTAGCGAGGTCGCAAAAAGCGTCCTCGCAAACAGCGGACTCTCAATCTGTGGTGCGACTTCATTGGCGAGTCGCAAAATGAAGTAGCTTTTTCTGGTTGGATACCAGTTTGCGATTCGGAAATTGCGAGTCGCAATGACTCGCAGTTTCCAACTCGCTATTTTTTAGCTACCTACATCTGGCCCATAGTCTCTTCCCAGTAGGGACACAGGACGACACGGGACTTGAATCACAGACTACAAACTTATGCAGTCCCTGGAAGTTGCCAATCTCAACTTGTACCGGGTCAGTAATCGGATTTGTCAAGTACTGGTTTGCTACTCCTACCACTCTTATGGTATGCCCTGAAAGTGGCAATTTCGGAACCTCTGCACTTCTGACTGTAGAGCGTGTAGCTCCGGTTTCAACCAAGAAGGGAACCTTGTGACCCATTACCTTTCCCTCTACATAGGGTCCCCTCTGATCTACCTCTAGGAATGCTGCAAGCCTGCACTCCTCAGTGTCAGAACTATCATCCGACCATTCCTCATTCATTCCGTCTTCACCACACAAGGGGAATTGCTGTACTGTATTATTTTGGCTCACTACTTGACCTGTGACCTGCTGAGGAAGCATCGCCTTCTGCTGTCCCATTGGAGCCAAGGGTAATTACATTTGCTGTCTAGGTACCATAGGAACCTGCTGTTGTACTTGCTGCATTTGTGCTGGTTGAACACTCAGCATTTGCATTTGCTGCTTGGGCTGTAGCCCCTGCATCTGAACCATGTTATTTTGGAAGTTCTGATTTTGACTTCTCAATTTTGGACCTCTCGCATTTTGAAACGTACCGACATTTGTGCTTTGTTGAAAGACACCATCATGCACCGCATTTGGACAATCCCGCTTCCAATGCCCCACGCCCCAGCACGCGTGACATGGTGACATCCTTTTCATCCCTTGTACGTCATTTTGAACTACAACAGTGTTCAAGTCTGGACCACGATTCACAAAACCTCGACCTCGGCCTCTCGGTTGTGCCTGAAACACACGATTCCCATGCGGTTGCTGCTGTATCATCTGCTGGATTCCATTACCCTGCATACCTGCCTGCGCTGCCCTTATCTGCATCACCATCACTTTCTCCTTCAGTTTTCTCTGCTTTAGCTCAATCTTGTCACTACAGTATTTCGCATACTGCAACACCTCATCAATCGGCTTCGCTTGCCAACAAATCAGATGATTCTTAATCATCTGGCCAACCTCTGGTCTCAGTCCTTCAACGAATCTGAACACAAGATGGTTCATGTCTTTCGGCTCAATAGTCTCAGTACCACTGTAATGTTTGAATGCCTTCAACAACCTCTCATAGTAAGCATGGATGGATCCTTTAACCTCCTGTGAGGTCCGGTCGATTTTCTGCCAATCTGTCACTTTCGGCGACACTTTCTGCTTCAAAAACTCAATCACCTTATGATAGTACTTCATCACCTCCTCAGATGGTGCTCCAGTTACCTTATCCCTTGCCGGCTCCTGCGTTGGCCAGTCCACACCCCTCTTACACTCAAGCCATAAGTCGGACGGAATAATGATCTCAAACAAGGTATTTAAGTCTTCCCAGAGACACTTTGCAAGCTTTACAAACCTATCTGTCTGCTGATACCACTCTATTGGCTTCTCCCTCAACCTGGGGTAATCATTTGTGAATGACAGAATGTCTCCCCTAGTCCACGGTACATGGATCAGAACCCCACCAGCTGTTTCTCTCATCGGTAACATCTTTACTGATCCCGTATCTGGTGAAGCTTTAGCTTGACTTGATCCCGTACTGGCACTTTTCTCCTTGTCTCTTTTCTTTGCCCATCTGCCTTCCCACTTTTCTAAGGCTCCCCAGATCTGAGCACTTTGCAGTATTTCTTTTAGATGCACTTTCATTCCAGCAGACCTCATGTGCTCGAAGTCCTTAGAGTCGAAGTCTAATCTGTAGCTTCTTTTCAAATGGTTAGTATTCTCAATGTCGATATTGTATTTGTCTGCCAGGTTCGCCAACCTCTGATGTACCTTACCTACTTCTTTAGTGATTTTAGGGCACAGATACCTCAATTCTGCTTCTGTGTATGACTCTAATCTGTTCACCCCCATTGTTCCCTCCACTAATTCAGTGGCCTCCACTCCCAGTCTCACAAAGTTCAGGTATTCATCCTTCTCAGACCTTTCTAACTTCTCTACAGTTGCTGCGGTCTTTGGAGAGTACGTTTTTTCTAACCACTCATTCATTTGCTGTACCGTAAAACCTTGCAGTGAAATATTCCCTGCATGCATCATTGGTGACTGCCAAGCATTTGTACTTATTGACTGCGGAGTTAGCACACCTAGCCCTGCCTGCCTCATTGCCTCCAACGGTGCTTCAACCGGGCCAAGGTCTAGTAAAGACTTTGGTCTTTCAACTGATTGCTCTCCCGGGGCCATTAACTGGGGGGTTCCTATGGACCCTCCTCTTATTACATCTTGAGTCATTACTCCCTGATCACACATGCCAGGCTTACCTTGTGCATACAATGGCAATGGCAATTTCTACAAGCGATGAGGAATTCATGGGAACTGATCTACTATGGTTACATTCAGCATCTAGTTTGAAGAAAAACAAGGGGTCATGTCCTTTTGCGAGTCAGCACACTGCAGGATAGGAAAAATACATTTAATATGAGAGCCAAGCAGCTAAGCCTCGGCTCATGCTAACTTAAGGCCTACAAGGATTTCAGCACAAATTCATTAACGTAATCATTAATAATTAGTATAAAATGTATTCAGTATAACAATTATAAACATTTTAGTCATCATTATTAGTCCACGTATACATTGACGGCCACTCCCCGTGGTCACATTTCAAGTACACATTTAAGCAAAATTCACTAGTTCTGTTTCTATGCGGCATTATCACACATTAATTCATAAACATTTCATGTTAATATAGATTATATAAGCTACACTCTCTCACACCCATAATAATCTAAGGGCCTCCCTGTGCTTTTCTGCACTAGCATCAAAATGTTTGACGGTAGTGCAGCAAAGCGCCACTACAGCATCAAAAATGTTGACGCTGTTGTGGTATTGTTTGGGGCGCCAAGGGGGACACAAGAAAAGTGGCGCATCAGGACCGATACACCACTTTCTTGTAAATCTGCCCCCAAGTACATAGAGAGATGAGGCTTGTAGACATGTTGGCAATCCATCAAACTTTCTTGCATCTCTTCTGTGCTTTAATAACCCCTGAGAACTGGATGCGTGACCTTGGAAATTAATGTCTCATACTGTACATGATATACCTAATAACACCCTCAGTGTTCCCCACTCTCTAATTTGAAATCAATCTCAATATTGCTTCTGAGCTGAAATGCATTTAAAGTTGATATGGTAACTGGGAAGAACACTTTGAGTTGTTATATATTATTTCGTAAAGAGGGTTGTATGGCACAATAATAAGTACATAAATATGGTTGCACAAAAATGACAAAGACAATTCATAACCATAGTTGACTTGACCCTTAATAAACAACGAAAATATCAGCTACAAAAACATCATTGTTGAAAACATCGGAAAACTAACAATACAATACGAAAATATAAAAGTATCAACATGTTGATAATGCAGTCAAACAAATGTATAACAACAAACATATTGATAACAATTATATCCAGTAGTATAACCGTGTAATAAATATTAAAAATAATTCTTACATGCAAAAACATAACATTTAACACAAAATTAAACGTGATGTAACGAATGCAGTGTATAAAAAATGACACTCTAATTACTGTGTTCCATTTATAATGCCTATTAATATAACACATAACTAGAACTTTAACCAGTCAAATTCAACGTCAAAACGGTTAAATGATAGCAAAACAGAATAGATTTAATTAGGCGTCCAGCTTGCTCAAATCACATCATTTATTTTCTAAAATCGAAAATGTAAAGCTAGGTAAATGCATATCCTTTTTTAATATTCCCAGTATAAAACCGAACTTGTGAAACTTTCAAAAAACAATTTCAAGATAAAATAGCGAAGATCTGCGCACATCAAGAACAAGTTAAAAAAATAACAAAGTTGTTACTATAAAATGTGAATATAATTATAAAGATAAATACCATACATATATATATAAACATATATATATATATATATATGTATATATATATATATATATATATATATATATATATATCCCATATTTGTATCATCTCTTCCTTTCAAGCAGCACAGCAGTCTTGGTGTGCATGAAAAGTTAGTAAATCTGCCCCATGGTGGCCTCAGGGCCTGGAGTCTTTGGGTAAACCTGTACAGAAGGCAGAAACCCATATTCCAGGGCACAAACACAAGCTGCACACCTCACTTGCCCCTGCCAAACACAAGCTCACATCGCCTCATTTTATTTGTTTGCCTCCCACCCTCCTGCTATCTGCTGTTCGAAAAGCCTTCAGCTTTTCAGACAAGACACATTAAACATAAATATGAGCGACGATAAAATATGTAATTAAAATTAGAAGAGGAAATTAGGCTAGTGGAACAGAAACAGGAACTCCAGGCGAGCAGAAAATAGACATTATATCTTCCGTCCCCATATTTGCTCACATCATTATCGTGGAATTAATTAACGTCCTGTAATTGCTCATCAGCAGAGCACCTCATTTGTCAGAGATGCCATTAGCCGCTGATCGTTGCTGAGGAGGGACAGTCAGGCAATGTGGCGGCCCCCTTCATTTTTTGTGCAACTAGACAGGACCTTTGCATCATTGGGGTGCAAGTGTCACCTTGAAAGGTCAACCAGGGTGGGTATCTTTGCCTATTGACTGTACCAGGATTCAAGCTTTTGTCGGGCTGACTTTATACACAATCATAGGACGCATCAGAGTCCCAATTGTTTCTCTTTGTCGTTGCCAGGCTCTACAGTGTGGACTTATAAAAGAACATTGTGACCCTTCATAACTGTCTCCAAGGAGACAGTCTGTCCAGCTCTGTTGTGAAAATAACAAGCCGCCTCTTTGTCACCTGTGATTAAATATTTTCTCTGTGTGTCAATTATTCAATTAGCAGATGCAATGAATAGCGCCAAGAACAGCACAACTAATGTGCCCGCCCCTTCTTTTAATGCATCTGAAACATGGTGCTTTGTGGTCAGCATTAAAAGGCAATCTGGCACACAATTGTGGGGACGTTTTTAGGGGAATGATGCAATCACAGCATATGTTTTTGCAGCTAATTTGATTTTGTTATCAGTTTTACAATTTTCTATGTACAAAGAGCGCATGTCTGATCTGTGAATAAGCAACAATTAATTACTTGGAGACCTTCTATATTCAACATTTTCATTTGTCCTCAATCACGTTCAAAAACCTTGCCACATTCATTTAAAACTTCAATTTAATATCCCCTTTTAAATACGCCATGTTTGCCAACTTCTCATCAGAAGTGACAGATTCTGTCTGGCAGGGAGAGAAGTTAACTTACAGTTTGTACCTTGAGGTATCGGTTTTGTTGAGGTAATAGACCCTGTTTCAACTGCATGTCTAAAACTGAACTAGTTTAATGAGTCCAGACATCTTGAAGGCTTCTTGAAGTAGTACAAATTCTAGGGTTGCACTGCTCATCCTCATAACAGGTTGTGGCATCAATAGCAGTTACTTGAGCACTGTTAGTCCATTAAATAGGGGTGTGCAAAATTACATATTTCCTTTTGAGTAATTATGTGATATGTAGAAGTTATGCAAAAGTTTGCAAAATCATGTACATTTTGAATGTGGGGACACATTTTGCACTAACATATGGTGCTGAAAACACAAGTGCTGTGAAAAACAGCCACCTGTGTTCTGTTTTTTTCACGCTGTTCCCATTCTGATGAGATATGATTTGTAGCTGAACAGACTTGAAACTGTGCAGCTTGGGTTGAGGACATCATTGCGCCACTTTGTAAACATGGTGCAGCGTTTTTGCCATAATATTGCCACATTAGCATAAAAAAATGACCCTAATGTGGCGATGTATGACGCTAGGCCCTTCCTAAATTTGGGCCTTGATCGGTTATCTGTGCACCCATCTCCATGTCAGGTTTCATCTCTTCTGCTCATCACATCACAGTGCATCTTCTTAAGTCAAAAAAATTGCCATCTTAGCATATCTTTAAGGAAGCAGTGCCTGGAGGACCAGTGGAGACAGCACACTGGCAGCTGAGAAGGCAAACTGATTTTAGCACCAGCTGCTCTGCTGCCTCTCCTCGGAGCGATTCTGTTCCAGCAAGACATTTTTCTGATTGGATGAGTAATTTCAAACAGTGCAAAACAGTTCCATTTAGCATCAAGGGTATCCCTTCAGCAATAAAAATAAACTCAACTATGATGAAGGCAGAACATACAACTGCATTGATTTATTGCGATAAGCAACAAGTGAGAAGATTGAGAGCCCTCTCTTGGGAGGCTGAAAACATCTGAAGATGGTTAATAGCCATAGTCCTTCAAACTACAGGAGTTCATCTACCCTGGTATAAATAATGTGGTGGAAGACACACTCAGCAAGCCAGTCCAAGAATATGAGTAATAGATGAAAAATGGTGAAGTGATGAAACTGAAGCGTCTCTCAGACTGATCTGTTGCCATGCAGACAACAGCAAATGTCCAGGCTGTGCATCCACATTTTACCATACAGGCATGAGGCTGGATGCCCTTTTGATTAGTGGTCAACAGAAATGCATCTACTTCTGTCTACCTATCCCACCATCACAGCTGTTTTCATAAAAATGATGCACAACAAATCCACAATGTCCCTGAATGACGTGGAAAAACAATGTTATGGGTGGTCCTAGGACCTGCTACATTTGTCACAGAAGGCACAAATGATAGTGATGCATGGACCAGAGCTCTTCTCTAGCTTTCAGGGTCAGATCCCATGTATGAGACTTTCAACCTTATCCTTGGTAGACTGGCTGCCCAACAGATAGAAAATGAACATCTGATCATACCACAGGACTATGTGGACATTCTTACAGAGCCTAAGACCCCTTTCATCATGAACTCCTTTACCTTTAAATGAAGTGTCCTTACATGGCATATGCAAAATAACTTTTGTCTAGCCTAATGCCGATTAAAAGTATTTCTTCCTGTAACTCCATGCTTTATATGGTAAAATCAGATCTGCCTTTCTCTCTGATTCAGGTCCAGCCTTCAGCCTTTATTGCTTACAGAAAAAGTTCTTAAAAATAAGGATGGGAAAAAAATAGTGGCTGGATAGGAAGTCGCCGCAGAGCACCCTCAACTCTCACACTCAGCACAGAATCCGATCAGCACGGATTGCTGTGCTCAACCTGTGTGCATCAAGAACCATTCGCCATAAACTGAATATTCATATTAAATGAGGTCATGTGTCTCCTTTAGAGAGCCACAGCTTGGAGGCAAAGCCAATGAACGGGATAAAACATCCCTTCACAATCAATGTAGTTTCTGATTGAAGATGTACACTGTGTGTGTTAGTGAAATTAGCAAGGCACTAAACAGGGCCAGTGTCAAAAATCTAAAAATCAAATACAATAGATGCTTAGCAAGACAATCAAAGAAAGAGGAAAATTCTAAAGGAATAACTTAATCTGACTCATGGGATCTATGATTTAACGAAGAAGAAAGTTTGATGTTCTGTGCTAAATGCAGTTTTTTGGAGGTCCACCACCTGCACCCCGGGCTATTTACTCCCTATACAAGACCCCTTCATGTCTCATGAGGTGTGGAGGCACCAGAGCTACTTTATTGATTGGAAGATCCCACTATTAAAAGGTCGGTGTTCAAATATTCACTCAACCGTAGCATGTACGAGACTTCTTAAATTTCTAAAACTGCATGGAGTTGGAGATGTGACCCTGTACAGGCATTTCTGGTTTTTGGATTCCGGATTATTATATGTGGTATCTTTGGAAGGTGTTTGGTAGAGGTCAATCCTCCAACTTTTCCGGGGCGGGTACCAACACCATCAAAAGCACGGCGGAAACAGTACACAGAAGGGAAACGACTCACCTCTCGACACTCAAGGAAAAACCATGACGCCATGGATCCCAAACTATTTCCAATGCTGGTCTACCTCCTCCTACACCAGGAACACGAACGGCGGCGAAGATGACCACGGTGAGTACCGCACCTAGCACACAAGGGGGGGAGGAAGAAGAGAGTGACACACACACACGCAACACACAACACCCCCACCCCCAACACCATACACACAAACAGATGCAACAACATCACATATCCACCCGTTAACCCTCAGGAATAATGCAAGGACAAATGGAATTGATTAAAGTGAGTGTAATATTAAAAATGTAGATAAATACATCCTTAAAGCACAAAACAGTATGTACAATATATACAAATGGAGGGACAATGCCCACTCCAAAATGTCCGTGGGCCACAGGGCCATAACACATAGGCCAAGGCCACACTTGACTCCAGCCTCAATACGGAGAGAACACTGCAGAGGCATCAGGTTGAAAACACACAGGCACCTCAGGGGGAGAGGGAATGGGGGGCACCTCAGCTGGAAGATGGTACAACGCCACTGCTCCTGGAGGCGGCTACATGCCCTGTGCAATGTCCTGGGAGTGCAAGGCCATAGTCTCTCAAGTGAGTGGTTTGACCACTGTTTGGTCCTGGGGAGTGCAAATCCACAGTCTCTCAAGTGGGTGGTTTGCCCACTGCTTGGTCCTGGGGAGTGCAAGCCACAGTCTCTCAAGTGGGTGGTTTGCCCACTGTTTCGTCCTGGGGAGTGCAAAGCCACAGTCTCTCTAGTGGATGCCTTCTTCCACTGGTTCTGGAGGGTGCCTTGTGCCCAGTGTGCTTCATCCTGGCAAGGAGGGGGTGAGTGGATGCCTTCTTCCACTGGTTCTGGAGGGGGCCTTGGGCCCTGTGATGCAGATCCTAAATGGTGCAAGGTCACAGTCTTCCACCTGGGTGTCACACCTACAGGTGTTGCAGGGGCCAGGATGCACTACAGCCCATGTAGTCACGACTACACACTATTCACCGGTGGTGACGGCTGCTCAGTGGATGGCAGTTGCGGGGCTGGTGGTGGTGCTGTCAGTGGTTGGGGGAGGCTCCAGCCTTTCCCCTGAAGCCTTGGACAGCTGCCCACTGGGGCTGCTGCTGCTGGCAGTGGTGCTGGTGGCAGTGCACGTGGCGGTGCTGGCTGCAGTGCAGACAGTGGTGCTGTCAGTGGTGGGGGGAGGCTCTAGCCCTTCCCCTGCAGCCTCGGACGGCTGAAGTGCCATGGCTGGTGTTGTTTGCCCAGATGGTGTTTCCTTCCTGCCCTTGCTAGCTGTCGGCCCCTTCTTGCCCTTGGCAGGTGGTGCAGGCACACTGGCAGTGCTGACGGGTGCCACCTTGGAGCCTCTCACACATGCAGTAGCTGCAGAAACTACAGTGGCAGCGGACTCGGTGGCTGAGGTGCTGGCATGGGATCTGCCCACCCTGGCCCGAAGTGAAGGATGGGGGGAGGGGCAGGGAATAGGTCAAGGGTGGAGAGGAAAAGCTTCTTAGAAACTTTGGGGTGGGAAGAAGGTGAAGGTTTGGGAGTGGATGAAGAGGGAGTGGTTGTAGGAGGTGTCCATCTGCTGTGTTTGGGTGCAGGCACATGGGCTGGATGCTGTTGTGAGGTTGATGGCTGTTGGGTGTCTGAGTGCTTGTGTTTGTGTACTTTGGGAGGAGGGGGCATAGACACAGTGGGAGAGGACACAGGATATGTGTGCATGGATGTGGGGGTGGTGACTGCCAGTGAGGGGCATGTAGTGATAGGCGTGCTGGTGATGGAGGTAGTGTATGAGGATGTAGTGCATGCAGGTGTGAGTGGAGATGCTACTGGGAGGGAGATGGACAAGGAGGAGGAGGGGGATACAGTGGAGGCAGTGGATGTTGGTATGTCTGCATCTGGATGGTGCTTGCGTGAGTGCCTGTGGGATGATGTGTGGTGCTTTTATTTGCCTGAGCCACTTCTGTGTGTTGATTTGGGTGCATGCAGGTCTGAAGGTGTGCTTGGGATAGGCTGGGGTTGAGGGGAATGGTACTGGGTAGAGGGAGTTGGAGGTGGGAGGCTGGAGACAGGGACATTGGCTGCCATCAGTGAGTTAGCCAGAGCCTGGAATGATCTCTGTTGGGCCGCAACGCCAGAGTGAATGCCCTCCAGGAATGCATTTTTTTGTTGCAAATGCCCTGCTAGACCCTGGATGGCATTCAGAATGGTTGACTGCCCAACAGAAAGGGATCTCAGGAGGCCAATAGCCTCTCCACTGAGGGTTAGCAGGGCTGACTGGAGCAGGGCCTGAGGTGCCTGGGGCAGAGGAGATGCCCACCCTCCATGGGAAACTCGCTGAGGGGCTGCTGGGAGGGCGGTGCGGGTACGGGGGTGGCGGCTGTACCTGTAGTTGGGGTGGGCACAGAGGTGTCCGCCAGGGAGCTTCCATCAGAGGAGGTGTTGCTGTCAGAACTGTCCCCTCCTGTCTCCATCGTGGTGCTCCCCTCGCCCTCTGCCCCCAGGGGTGCCCTCACCATAAGTGGATTCGGCCTCCAGGCCCATGTGGGATGTAGCTCCCTCCGTCGCCGGTGCCTCAGCTCCTCTGCCAGATGATGCTAATACACACAAGGACAGAGCGACAAAACTTGAAGGGTGGGAAAGAGACAGAGGAAACACTTGGTCAGTGCCAGCAACAACACCACCGTTGGTGTACACAACTCACAGGCAACAGCCCTATGCACTAGGCCATGCAATACCAATTACAATGTTAGTCACCAGGCCATGGGGTACAATGCCTAACGCCATTAGCGGCACACCTGAAGCCCACAGGACCCTGCCCCATTGTAGATGCCCACCAGCATTAATGGGATTGGAGTGCATCTGAGCCTGCCCATCATTGAACCTACCCTGCCATGTTTGTCCTGGCCTAGGGGCACCCACAGACCCACATCCCCCAACCAGGTCACACCTCAACACGCGCAGCTTCCTGATTCTGAATCTGTACTCACCCCCTTGTGGCTGCTGTGATGCCTTCAAGCACCCATCCAACTCCGGATAGGCCACTGCCAGGATGCGGAACATCAGGGGGGGCAGGGTATGACGGGCACCCCTTCCTCATTAGGAGGCCATCCCCAACTGGGCCTCCGCCGTCTTCCTTGCCCAGCAGCGCAGGTCCTCCACCATTTGCGACAGTAGGTGCTCCACCTGTCAAAGACTCCCAGGGTCCGCACCTCCTTGGCGATGGCACGCCAAATACCCTTTTTCTGATGGGTGCTGACCTGCAGAAAACAATACATAAAAAAAGGTATCAGTCATACCGTCTGGACTGTTACACTCATGGCCCATGATATCCCTCCCATCCCCTTACACACAAACATTGCCCAACAAACATGCAGCACTCTGGCCAGAACCCTTCAGCCACCCCTACACAAGGCGTATACACACAGCATTGCATACATTCATGCCCCATGCATCGTGCTCACAGTGTACTCACTTGTTTGTCTGGAGGACCATAAAGTAAAGGGTACTGGGGTAGGACCCCATCCACTAGTCTCTCAAACTCCTCGAAAGTGAAGGCAGGGGCCCTTTCTCCAGACATTCGAGCCATGGTCGCTTCCAGACACAGGTCACAGCAGCACTTGCAGTGTAGGTCCTCTCCTGTTGAAGGTAAGGTAGCAAGTGAGTGAACAGATAGAATATGGCAGTCACGTCCACGGCGGTGCGTACATCACCATTGGCTCCTGGAACCCTTAGGCCCCAATGATAACCAATGATGTGTTGCACGGCAGTCGTCGTCCGCATCCCGCAACGGCGCACGTCAGCGGAATTACCTCATTTCCACTTGACCCTCCTCAAAGGTCAGGCGGCCACCATTTCAGGAGGGAACAGGCCATGGCACCTAACTGTGTCACAGCAGACATAGGCACATCAACGGACCTACACGTTCACATACTGTTTCTGCAAAAAAAATGCAAGGCATATTAATCTGAGGATATGTTTGAATATGACCATCTGCTCACCGTTTTTCACCATAGAGTTCAACCGGTGAGGATGAATAGGAGATGGAGACATACACCCGTGTACAGACCCCTGGTGGACTTGGCAACAATGGAGGACAGTCATATTATCCTAACCTACAGACTTGATAGGGCCATAATCCATGAGCTGTGTGCCCAATTGGAGCCAGACCTGATCTCAGCTATCCGCCACCCCACTGGGATCCCCCTCTTGTGCAGGTCCTGTCAGTGCTCCATTTCTTGGCAAGATGGTCCTTCCAAGCGACTGTGGCCATGGCCGCAGGGATGTCACAGCCTATGTTCTCAAACGTGCTGACCAGAGTATTGTCTGCCCTGATGAAACACATGCACAGCTACATCGTTTTCCCCCAGGTGGAGGATTTGGCCATAGTGAAGGCTGACTTCTATGCAATGGGACATATCCCCAACATCATTGGTGCTATTGATGGTACACATATTGCCTTTGTCCCCCCCGAGGAAATGAACAGGTGTTCAGAAATCGAAAGAGCTTTCATTCTCTGAATGTGCAGATGGTGTGCCTGGTGGACCAATACATCTCCCATGTCAATGCAAAGTATCCTGGGTCTGTGCATGATGCCTTTATTTTGAGGAATAGCTGCATTCCATATGTGATGTCTCAACTGCAGAGGCACAGGGTGTGGCTAATAGGTGAGCCCATGGTTCCCACCCATGGTCTGTTGGTATATGGGTGTGGATTTGGCCCTAAGGGTGAGTGTCTGGCTAACAGGTATTACCTCGATATTTACAGGTAACTCTGGTTACCCCAACCTCTCATGGCTACTGACCCCAGTGAGGAATGCCAGGACAAGAGCAGAGGAACGTTACAATGAGGCCCATGGGCGAACAAGGAGGATCACTGAGCGCACCTTTGGCCTCCTAAATACCAGATTCCGGTGCCTCCATCTGACAGGTGGATCCCTGTGCTACTCACCCAAGAAGGTGTGCCAGATCATCTTTGCATGTTGCATGTTGCACAACCTGGCCTTGAGATGGCAGGTGCCTTTTCTGCAGGAGGATGAGGCTGTAGATGGTTGTGTAGCAGTGGTGGAGCCTGTGGACAGTGATGAAGAGGAGGCAGAGGAAGAGGATGTGGACTACAGAACAAATATAATTCAACAGTACTTCCAGTGACACACAGGTAAGACACTGTAACTTCACCTTCCATTGCAGTTTTGTGTTGGACTTGTACATGGTAGCCTTATTTTCCAATTTCTATGGCCACTTACTGTACCCTTTGGTATCTCTATTTTCAGATATCTGTGCCCCACTCTGGCTCCTGGTGTGTTTACTGCTGCCCACCACAGGCCATACCTATGTATCTATAACTGTACATTTGAATTACAATGTTTACAGCTTGTTAAACAAATACATATTTCAATCAATTGACAGACTCCATACTTGAATTAGTTCCAAGGGTGTTTATTTAGGTGCTAATACGTGTAGGGGGTAATGCAATGGGCTGGGTTGATGGTGGAGGAATGTCCAGGATAGAGTCCAATCTATTGGTATCACAGGTGCATTGTCCAAGGAGGCATAGGGAGTGGGGCAATGTCAGTTCAAGGTGGACTGGGTGTCAGAGTGGGACACAAGGGTGACATTCAGGGGAGTCTTATTTCCTGCCCGGGGTCTTGGCAATGTTCTCTGGCTTCTGCCTGGATCTCAGGGACCTTTTGCGTGGTGGTTCTCCATCTGCAGGGGGAGGGGTGCTGGTGGCCTGTTGTTCCTGTGGCGGGCCTCCTGTCCACTAGAGTCAGCGGAGGTGGAGGGCTGTTCATCGGTGTGGCTAGTGTCAGGGGCCCGTTGGTTTGCCACTGCTTCCCTCATGGTGTTGGCCATGTCTGCCAGCATTTCTGGGACGCGGAGCAGGGGTAGGTTATCCACCCGGTGGCCACACAAGCAGGTTGACTATACAAGCCTGGACCCCTGATGCTTATCGCTATCCCAATGGGTACCATCCTTTAATACAAGGAGGGTTTTTGTGGTACGAAGAAATCCCGTATTGGGTTATAACATGTGGATTAGGTACGTTTTTTGGTCCTGACGAATCGCACCGATCTTAACAGACATTTTTTGCGAGAAACATGTTGACCCCGATGATAGAAGTATAGTTAGTTCTGTACTCTAACTCTCCACATTCCCCTAATTCAGGGACTGACAGTTTTTTTGTTTCTGAGGGTGGACTAGACATTACTTCTAATCCTTACCCACACTCTGTTTTTAATCATGACAGGGGCCTGGGTTGATTAAATACGATATTTCCAGAGCTCTAGCCATTTTTATTTTCACATACCCATATACCAATCCCACATACTAGCACTCAGCTACCAGCATTCTTTACACTCAAAAGATCTCCAGCAAAGAGCCCCCACGAGGGGCCCGTCAGGCATTGCAGTGCCGGCCTGACGAGGAGCAAAAGCCCGATGATGAAGCATGTCATCATTTGGTGAGTGAGGGCTCTTGTTCTAATAAGAGCAGACTCATAGACTCTATTACTTACTGTTTACATTTGTACTAGTCTATAGGCTGGAACTGTGTACTTTTGGTTTTTTGGCATGTCTGCCAGCACCCCTGCAAAGGTGACCAGGGTGGTGTGGATGTCCCTCAGATCCTCCCTGATCCCCAGGTACTGTCCCTCCTGCAGCCGATGGGTCTCCTGCAATTTGGCTAGTATCTGGCCCATTGTCTCCTGGGAATGGTGGTATGCTCCCAGGATGTTGGTGAGTGCCTTGTGGAGAGTCGGTTCCCTGGGCCTGTCCTCCCCCTGTTGCACAGCCATCCTCTCAGCTTCCCTGTTGTCCTGTGCCTCTGTCCCCTGAACCGTGTGCCCACTGCCACTGACCCCAGGTCCCTGATCGTCCTGTGTTTGTGGGGTTGCCTGGGGTCCCTGTAGTCGTGGACACACTGCTAATTGACGTGTCCTGGGGACAGAGGTATGGGCCCGCTGGGTGGGTGCTGTGGTTGTGTTTCCTGAAGGGGGAGGCTTTGTGGTGGTATGGCACTGTGCCTGGGTCACCGACTGTCCAGAGGTCCCTGATGGGCCAGGTTGGCCATCCTGATCCAGGGGTGCAGAGCTGCTGTCATCACTGTGGGCCTCTTCAGGGGGGGGGACTGGATGTTGCTGTCACCCCCACTCCGGTGATGTTGTGTGGGGGTCCTGTGGGGATGTAAAGGCAGTGTTATTGTTACTGCGTGTGACATCTTGTACATGGGTATGTTCCCCTCTAGGGTTGTTATTACCAAGGCAGCCTTGGCTTGTGTGAGTTGTGATTTGGTTGGCTAAGTGATTGTCACTAGTGTGCATGCTGTGGTGATGGGTGTCCATGCCGGTCTGCGAGTGGTGTCCATGCATTGGTGTTGCATGCAGGGCTTGGTATTGGGATGGGTGGGTTGTGATGGTGGGGTATTTGTGAGGTGGTGGAGTGATGGGGGTGAGTGTAGGGGTGGGAGTTTGTGATGGCATGCAGGTAGGGGGGTGGTGAAAGTAGTAAAGATTTGACTTATCAGAGTCCAGTCCTCCTCCTACACCTGCCAGGCCCTCAGGATGCAGTATTGCCAAGACTTGTTGTGGGAGAGGAGGGGTCACTGCCAGTCCACAGCTATCTGGTGTCTTGCAACCACAGAACTCACCTTCCCCCGGAGATTGTCACACCTCTTCCTGATGTCATCCCTTGTTCTGGGGTGCTGTCCCACAGCGTTGAACCTGTACACGACTCTCAGCCATAGCTCCATCTTCCTAGCAATGGACGTCTGCTGCACCTGTGATGCGAATAGCTGTGGCTCTACCCTGATGATTTCCTCCACCATGACCCTTAGCTCCTCCTCTGAGAACCTGGGGTGTCTTTGTGGTGCCATGGATGTAGTGTGAGTGGTGTAAGTGAGGGTGTGCGGGATGATGTGTTGGGGTGTGTGCTGTGAGGTTTCATGGATGGTGTATGGGTGATGGTGTTCTGCGGCCCTGTTTCAGTGGGTGCTCCTGGTGTGTCTCTCTCTCTCTCAGTTATAAATAGTTTGTAGTGGTAAATGGTTGTGGGTAATGTGTGTGTGTGTTTTATAGTGGTGTGGTGTGTGTATGTGTGTTAGGTGTGTATAGTTTGAAATGTCTAATGTGGTGTTGCTTTGTATGTGTGTGTGTGTATTTTGAGCGTAGAGGTCTGTACCGCCAATGGTTTACCGCATTTGAATGTCTGCGGTGATTCGTGGGTCATAATGCTGTGGGAGTATTTCTGTTGGCATAATGGTGTGGGTTTTGCTACTGCCATTTTATCACTGACCTTTGGTGTGGCAGACTTGTGTGTGTGTTTGTATAGTGGCATATTTCTATGTGTGGGTCATAATACACGTAGCGGTATACCGCTGCGGTAGCGGTATGTTGGCGGCAGTCAGCATGGCGGTAAGCGGCACTTATCGCCAATGTCATAATGAGGGCCTAAGAGTCTTAAATCCCTTAGAAAACAGTTAGCATACAAAAGTACCTGGGTAGCATCAAAATAACACCGCACGGGCGAGTGTGTGTTGGAAAAGGCCAGCGCTGTGTCGATTTCTCACTCGCAAGCGCGACCGCGCATCGTTCCTCCTCCGGTCAGGTCGTTGTGCGTCATTTCTCCTTTCCTGCAAGAGGGCGATGCATCAATGCAGTCACGCACCTCGGGTACGGGCAGGCTTTGCGTTGTTTTTCCACGCCCCGCGATGTTGTGTTGAAAATCCGGTCACACATTATCACAAAACCATGCTGCGTGGGGTTCGCATTGTTATCAGCCTCCATTAGCGGGTGTTGTGCGTCATTTCTCCAGCCGTGTTTCGTCGATCTTCCAGCCGCGATGCAGGTGGAGCATTGGTTTCAGCCGCAAAGCCGGCTGCGCATCATTTCTCAGGTGCGTCACGGAAAGTGTGTCGAAAATGTCCCAGCACAGCAGTCTGTGCATGGATTTTATAGGTGGAATGTTTATTATAGCATGCAGAGTGTGCGTAGTATCTACACCATGCTGTCAATGTACTTTTTCACTTTAGGAGTGGTATCAGGGAGTTAGATCCTTTGTCCTGAAGAAAGCAACAGGGAAACGTGGTTTGAAACATGTTGACCTAATAGAATTAGGGGTCATTGTAACCACTAGTTTCCTCTGCATCCTCCTTTTTTTTAACCATATTGCCTGAAGTTGGTAATAAAACAATGGGTGTATTATCAGGCAGGTATTTTTAAGCTTACCCAAACCACTCCAACTCCTATAAATACCACTGTACGGTAATAGCCACCTAGTACTCTTGTGCCTTCCACTGGTGGTAGCACGCCCTGTTTCGGAACGGAAAGGACCCTACGATGAAGCATGCTGCCAAGGTGCAACTCTGGTGGGGTGAGGGTTATATATGAAAAAACAATGTACTTTTGTGACCTGTAGGAGATACTTTTCACGAAGTAGGGCTCTCTCTTTTTGTTTCTTAAACTGGTTAATACCCAATTGCCATATTTAATGTACTTGTAAGTTCCATGCAGAGTGGTATACCATATTAAAATAAAGGGCACTGCCCCATAGATCCTCCGGCAGCTAGACAGTAGTCACACTTACGCCAAGGTCTCATCTGTGGTCAAAAACCTACTGCTGGATCACCGGGGTCCAAATATTCAGGGCCCTGCCGTGCAGTTTTCTCTTCAATAATTTTACTGCAAATCTTACATTGATATTATCAATAATGTTATCAAAGATGTCATGAGTGATGTAATATGTGGGGTAATTTGCAGTGCATGGCAAGGGCGCGAGATATAGTTACCTTACGGCACAAGTTATAGTTACTTCAGCTAATCATAACTAGAACTGCTGAATTTCTATGGTTTTGTGCAGGTCCCCGTAACCTTTGTTTTTTAAGTGAATTTCTATGCTTTGTTTTAATTCTATTTCCTAACTATAATGACCCTGTAACCTTTGGCTTCTTCAGTGAATTTCTATGTTTTTTTTTTAATGTTAAGCAATTTGTATTACTTTTCATAATCCAACAAACACCTAAATCTGTGCCACACATGACAGGGATTGTCTGTAGGGCCTGCCCTGCAGCCAGGCTCTGTGGCCTACCCCCTATAACTACCCAACCCCACACCACTCATTATGTGCTTCTTTGTTTGGTGGAGATGTGAGCATACTCTTATGCATCAAAAAGACGTCTCCAAAATAGGCGAAAACTCGCTCAAAGTGTCTTTTTGGTAAGCTGTCCATCATCCCGGGAAAATGGCGGGAAGATGTTGCATACAACTAATGTATATGGGGTCGGGTTAAATGGGTGGGGCTTCTAGGCCATTTTACATACTTGTAGTTTTTAAAAGGGAGAACATGATCTCTGGTCTAAGAAGCAATTGACAAGAAATTGCCCACTGGTCACAGTCACTACCTAAGAAATTGCACTCGAAAAAAGCAAGGATGCATCTACTATGACCACATATGCATCAATCCTGGTGCCAATAATAATTCCTTTGTTTCATAGAGGCTACTAGACAGAGTACATATAGGCATCTTTTCAATTGTTTCTCTAATGGAAGCCACTCAACGGCTCATGACAGGTCACATAAAGGCATTAACTTTGTCATTCTGCTCATACGTGATTAAGAACAGTTCAAAGTCACACCCAATAGTTATGTGACCAATCTTGTTTTTGCGCACTATCCAAAAATTACTCCTGTTGGTAGCGCAATATAGTACATCGTTCCACATGATAGCTCAGTGTTCAGTCCACAATACAATATTGCCTAGTTGGTCAAATTTAGTGTGGTTGGGTTATAGCACAATATATCCCTGCTTCCATATTAGTACCCAGCCCTTACATACCAAATCAATTATTTCATTGGAATTCAAAGGGTAAAATTTACTTTTTCCACTCCTCTCTGTGCAACAGTAGGAAAAGCATTGGACTCTGGCGGAGGGGTAACATTTTCTTTTCCAACTTCAGTCTGTGAAACAGTAGGAAAAGTGTGGGACTCCAGAGGGGCAAAATTTACTATTCCCGCTCCAGTCAGAGCAACAGTAGGGAAAGCCATTGGACTCCAGAGGGGTAACATTTGCTATTCCCACTCCAGTCTGTGCAACAGTAGGAAAAGAGTTGGACTCCAGAGGGGTAACATTGGATATTCTCACTCCAATCTATGAAACAGTAGGGAATTTAATTCAATTCCCACACTATACTCTCACAAATTTAGCAGCCCAGATTAAAATATAGTCAAAATAAAAAAACTAACACGATTCACATATTAAGTAATAAAACATATAAATTAATACTTAATTGATGATTACATATTATTTAAATAACTTCCTATTACCCTACAAGCACAAAAACCAACAACTGTTATATACCATTAAAATACAATTATTAAACAATTAACATAATTGATAGTTAATTATTATTTAACTTCCCACCCTACACCCTTAAAAAAACAACACCCTGCACCTAAAATATAAATTAAAAATTATACTAATAACACAATTTACATATTTAGTTAGCAAATAAATAATTAATAAATAAATAATAATTAGTTAAATATGAATTATTATACAAATAACTTTTCACCCTATACCCCTACAAACCCAACAACCCACACCTAAAATATAACTTAAACAATATAATAACTATGCAATTTACATTTTTAATGATCAAATAAATAATTCTCAATTAAAAAATAATTAAATAACAATCTATTCTCTTAAACTTCTCACCCTATACCCCTACAACCCGCAAATATTACATAACATAAAAAATATTTATTAAACAATTCACATAATTAAAATTCAATTAAATATTTTGATAAAAATGTATAAATATTTTATAATAATTATTACTTAATTAACTCTCCACCCTATACCCCTACAAACCCAACAACCTGCACATAAAATATAACTACAAAATCACTTAAATGTGCCCCTGCAAACCCTTTCAATATTATAAATTGCTAATAACATTTATTTAAAAATTTGAAATAACTTACAATTTCAAACTATATTTTAAACAACAAACAGTATAATCATATACAATTAAAATATGACTAAAACACATAAAGATCATTAAAAAACAATATTTTTACAACTATATTTTGAAAACAATATTAACAACATGGATATTATTGAAAATTATATTAACAACACAGATATTATTGAAAACAATATTACTTACCTAAAAATCGATATGTATGTCAACAATAATTCTACATACAAATATTTCAGTGGTATTAAATACTACTAATGTTGTAATTGACCATAAATCAAATTCCATAAATGAATAAATCTTCAAACTGCGTGTAATTCATTTCTGAAAAAATGAAGAATTTTTATATAGTCACTAATATTCACTAATAATATATTCATCAATATAGCAAAGCAACAAAGACAATTTTTAGTGTTTTTTTTTTTACAGATGCATTGGTGACCCCTCTAGTAAACAATCCCTTAACATCCAAGGGACAGAAGGAGAACCAACCCTCCTAAATCTCCAACCACAAAAGGTTTGAGTCCTAAATGCAGTCTTTCAAATAATCAGAAATCACTCCTAATGGACTCCAGCAGCTTATTCAATGAATTGAGCCATGAAGAGTATAATATCGACGTTTAGGTCTTCCGAGGCTCAAACCGTCCATGAGACCACCCTCGGGACAATGTGTCAAAGTCGATTAAATCACAATAATTGTTGCTCTAGAACACAATAAATAACCCACATTAATAAAACACTATACAACTCTAAAAGGCAGCAGAAAACCAAACCACGCTGCACATGCAAGTGAATGGCCCACTTACAAGACACCCCAAAAAACAGCCCACATAATCCTCAGTTTAAAACAAATAAGGGTCTGTCATGATTTTTGCTTTTAAAAGAGGCAAGAATTTAAAGGATCGACTGGTCCGAGCCTACAATGATCCGAACTAGTTTCACTGCATCAATTATTGGGTTTGGAATCCGTTATTGGTCATTACCCATGTGGTAATTGCAATGCATGTGGTACAACTGAAATAGTGAAAACATATAAGATTAATGATGTTAACTGGACTATCAAACATCATTCTAATTGTGGTGTATTGTATTGAATGTCCATGTACATTATTTTACATTGGAAAAACTACCCAGGAGGTAAGGAAACGTATTACACAACATCAGTCGCGCATTCAGTACAAAGTACAGAATGCTCCCCTTGTTGAACACTATTTGAAAATGTCTCATACACCACATTCAGTGAAATGATTTGTGTTGGAAGTTGTGAAATGCCCTAAACACAGACATGATGCGGATAGCCTGCTTACAATGCACAAAAATAGATGGGTTTGGATGGCCAATACTGTGAAGGAAGGATTACATCAACAGGTGGAATGACAGGTGTTGGCAACCTTGTAGTGTATGACTGGTATCTTGGTGGTATATTATTGTAGGGGTGTGCTGTACTTCTTCTTCTTCTTCCTTAGTTGGATACCTTTTGGCTGTGGGGTTATGAGAGTGACATAGATTGAGTGTGGGTACTCTGGCTTTACTTACTGGTAGTTTGGTTTCTTGAGTGAGATCCAGTATATATGCACTATGGGGATGTGATCCTTCATGGAGTCCCATACAAAGGCCTCAGTACTAGCACTTGGACTATTTGACCACTGATATAGCTATGACCGCATAGCTGTTTGTAATAGGATCCACATTTACCTTGATGTTTGAGAGGCCTCTGGCTGATACAGGTTTGATTTGTGTATCATACTGTTGGACATTTATTGTATGGAATGTTTTGCACCGATTAGGAATTTGTCCGACCGCCAGGGTCATAATGTGGCGGTCAGACCACCACCGGGAGTCTGGTGGTCTTGTTACCACCAGACTTGTAACAGGCCCCTAAGTTCATTCTAACTCAGGTGATCCCTGATTACACCAGTACATAATGCTTCTGTGTTAAACCTTTCCTGCAAGGTGGCCTCTTTTCTAGCTATCCCTTTGGCCTGTAAAATTAATGAATCTCAGCCGTGCGTTTGCAGGAATCTTATTTTCTGTTTCAGGGCCGTCATGAGAACCAATCAACATTTTTTGCCTAAGGGAGTTTCTGACGTCGGTGTTAAGCAAACTTGGAGCCCTATTACGAGTCTGGCAGCCCAAGGACCTCCAGTCTCACAGTGGTGGTCAAACTGCCACACTGCAGGCGGTCTGACCACCACATTACGACCCTGGACGTCAGACAGCCAGGAGACTCTATCACTGGTGGGAACATGGTTCCTGACGGGCTGATGGCGGTCAGACTCGTGGGCAGCCATGGCGGCGGTGAACTCAGTGCCACTGTGCAGATCATGACTCCTGTTTCTGCTAGCCTTTCCATGGGGGGACCCCACCATTGAAAGGCTGGCGGAAACACAGTGCTGGGGGCCTGCTCTTCTGAAAATAATTACATTCTTATACATTTGCAAAGCAGCTACATGGAGCTCTGTAAATATATTTGCAAGATATTATCTTGACTATAACTTCAGAGGTGATTCCTAAGTGGGATAGGTCTTCTTACAGAACCTCATTGTCTAATTATCCCCACTGGTGGTTTATACCCCTCATTTATAAGGAATGTGTGTAGTACTATATTAAAAGCTTGCGGACATCACTGATGATCCCATGAAGAAGAAGGAAGAGTGACTTACCTGTTGTTCTAGTTCTCCTTTCTGAAAATTATCGTGGAAGCCATGCACACCCATCCTCCTTCCTTTGGTACTGGTACTGACCTCTTTGAAGGAGAAAAGGTGTTCTGGATCACACACTCATAACAGAGAACTAAAATTGCAGGAAAACAACAGTCTTTTCCTTCTTTGATTCAATGTGTTCAGAAAGAATGACAGACAAAGATTAATTATATGAACACAAATTTTCTGTAGCCCACTTTCCCTCGGTACGCACTTACATAATTGATCTGGTAAAACAAGCGAATAGGGCTATCAAAAGGAAACAAAGGAAAATGCATTACAACGAAAGAGACAAAAGGGAAAAGTACAGGAAATTGAAGAAGCAATCCACCCTTTCGTAAACACACAAAAGATATGCTAGAGTCAAGAGACACATTGAAAAGTCTAAAGAGTATAGAAGACCAAAAATCCCAACGTGTGTATGAATGAGCTAATGGTGTGAACTTTGGCAGATGTACTCTGAGGCATCAACGATCGCACGGTTGCCTTCTCCACCCGTGGGCACAAATACAAACCCAAAAAGCATAACCTAACTTGAAAATTAGTCATCTTCTTGCCACAAATCCATTGTCAGTAATTCTAAATCATCAGAAGGATTACTGTTAAATATAGCAGCGGCTCCTCTGTTATGGTGGAGGAACGTTGCCGCACTGCTGGAGATGGAGCAGGAACCTACTTTATTATCATTTTATTTTACGTGATGTAAACCAAAACTGGAGCCGAGTTTTGAGGGCGTGGCCATCCCTTGACAGCAGCAGGAGGAGTGGTGGGCACAGAGCACTGCAAGTGCGCATGTAGGTTTGGTCCGCTGTCTGAGGACAGGCAAAATGAAATGCACATTTAGATATCTCCAGGTTTGTTAAATGGAGAATAGGAGGCACAGGGTCCCACTTCCTACTAGAGCATAAAAGCAGCCTGCTCTTTCCAATCCCAGTGCTTCTCTCATGCTGGGTAATACCAGCATGACAGCAGCATCTGGAGTCTGAGCATCGGGAGCTGGAGTTGAAGAACACCGAGGTGGCAAGGTGGCGGGGGCAGGTAAGTTTTCTTTTCTTTTTTTTAAAAGTTATTGTCCCAGCTAAGCCTTTCTTTGTGCTGTTGTAGATACACTGAGCACTGTTAAAACGACTCTTAGGGCCTGATTACGGTCGCACTGCTGTGCTGCCACGGCAGCGCTCCCGAGAAGACTTCTGCACCAGTTGTCTCCCATCCACCATATTATGATGTATACAGCCGACAGGGTCCACAGAGTGCTATGCGCCAGTGGCACAGGGGGCCACAATGTCGGTGGTGCATGCTCCATTGCCATCACAGCAGCAGCTAACCATCAAGCTGATAACAAAAACACAGTTGTACTGGTGGTTCCCTTGCGGTGGTTACCTGACGGCAGTAGGTCATTGTGGTATGCTCTCAGGAAAGCATAGTTGACAGAGAGAATGCTGCAAGCACCACCTTGCCCAAAAAGGAGGATATTAGGAGAAGGTGCAACAACCTGAGGGGGACGGTGCGTTCTCTGGCCTCCAAGCAAAACATGGAGGCCCAGAAAACTGGTGGTAGTCCTCCCAGCACCCCATTACAACTCTTTCCCTAGAAGGAGAAGGCCTTGGTCTTCCTGCATCCTAAGGGCTTGACAGGAATGGCTGAGGGAGCAGAGCCTGGTAAGTTGCACCACAATAAATGTCACAAAACGTCAATGTTCTGTATGCTGTCATCTCAGCTTTTGCCGTTGTGTTGTCCATCCACTTACCTCACATGCAATCCCCAAAGTATCAGAGACTTTAGATTGTCAATGCGTATTGTTGTACATAACATCACATGTATCAATCTCTGGTACATGCCATATGTCGGAATGGGGTCTGTAAGTGTGTAACTAATAAAAATCACCCCAAGACCCACTGTATGTGTCATTATGTAAATATATGGTCTAACCAAATTGCAGTTTGGCAACAAGTATATATGACTAACCATTTGCCAAGAGTTAGGAAGTAGAGAGTGACATGACTACAACTACCAGAAGGCCCTGTTGCTGTAACTCAAAACAAGAGGATATTGTGTTCTTGCCCATTTTCACTTGTTTGCTGTGCCACAACTGATGTTCATTTATCATGGAGTTTACCATTTGTCTAGTGTTGAGTTAGGAAAGTGACAGGATTACAACTACAATGAAGGCATGTTTCTGTACCTCAAAAAAGAGGCCATTGTGCTCTTGCCAATTTTCACTTGCTTGCCATGTCATAAATCATCTTTATTTCTCATGGACTGAGCAATCTACATATCATAACCCATTGACTCTGCACTGCTCACATGATGGCTAATGCTACATATACAACCAAGTTGTGTGTTTGTCTGTGTCGTATACAACTAGGCCTTGGAATGGTCAAATACACATGTTACTTCTCCACTGTGTTGGCTTAACTGACTGTTAGATATCATGTTCATTCCTTTATATAAAATGTAACGTATCAGCACATCTATAGAACTACTCAATGCTCAATTCTAATACATTTTTGCAACCTCTACAAATGTGTTGTCAACAAGTTCAATACCGTGGAAATATATCACAATAGGAAACCCTACCTATTAAAATGTTCCTAGGTCTCTACTTACTGGGGCACAAAATATTTGGATGTAGATTCCACACTTCCACCAATAACAATGTTCTCTATTTCACAACAGGTCGATCTGGCACAGGACCTGGGCAGAGATTGTCCAACGAACAGACTCCTAACCCACCCCCGGATGAAGCCCTCAGTGATGAAAACACTCCTAGACATGTGTACGTGGATGACGTACCTGGCACATCAGGTCAGCCTGGGCAGATGGCAACAGTGAGTCTCACTGTGCCTACACCAACACCCCCCACCCCAACTGCAACAACATCTCAGTCGACAACATCCGTCCTAACCTATGTGCCTCGCACAGTTAGTGAAATCTTGTGCCCCCCAGTCCTGGATCCTGAAGTGCAAATCACCTGACATAGAGGAATCAGGACCCATTTGGAGAGTGTCCCCTGGGCCAAGGGCACAGGCTCATGAGGTGGGTCCATGTGAGGGATGATGTGGGCCAGCAGAGTGAAGCCACTGGGGCCACTCACGACCAGGACACCATCAGCCAAGTCTTGCATGTCTATCAGGAGCCCCCAGGTGGGAAGGGCCAGGTATTTACTGAACTCCAGGTAATTTAGCAGCTTCGGAGGGACCTGTACCAACAGATGGAGGCCCATAACTCCAACATGGAATCCCTAACAGGGGTGCAGATGGACATTCTAACAGGCCTGAGCAGGGCTTTTCCACCACGTTCTACCTTCTCGTGTAATGCAACTACAACAAGCCCATCTACATCTGCAGGAACCCACAGGAAGGGAGGCCCTGCCAGAGGAAGAAACACTTTCAGACACCCCTGGCTCTGCAGCAGCTGAACCCACCCGCTCTCACAAGCGGGGACGTCCATATATATCCAGGAGGTGCTGATGGCAAGACACCGACCACTGCCAGCAAGAAACCTCAAATTTGTCCTCCATTGTGTGTCACACATTCACTCTGTGGACTAATTCTGGACACTATTCCATTTCTGAAGGGAGGAATAATCTGGACATTGGATTTCAGATGATTTGGCATCTACATCTGTGGTTTCATTCACCATGACTGACTACTGCACTTTTCTTTTATGTTTGTTTTTGCACTAAGTATGTCTTCATCTTTATCACTTTACTAAATTCACAAGTCAGAAACCAATTGTCTCCTGTAGTAAATTTCACGTTTAGCAATGTAGACATGTAAGAATCATTCCAGGCAAGTGGAGGAGACAGAGTGAACATCTGTGAGGGAGCAGCTGGCATGGTATCTCCAGTCATGACCCAACAGACAAGGAGGGACCCAGTGGACCAGAGGATGAGGGGAGGGCTATGGAGGACACACACTTAACTTCTTTGTTATCAGAGTCAAGCTCCAGTGAACACTACCTAGTGGTGGCGGAACACACAGGACCAGTTCCTACACCATCCTTGTCTGCCACCCACACTACTATCTCTAATCTTCCTGTAGCTCCCCACCCAGTTGGCCGGGCCACATAAGAGAGGAGCCATCTCCTTTGCACTAGGCACCTCACCCTCTGCACCGTTACCCCTGCTGCCCTGACTGAGGAGGCTATTGACCTCCTGAGAAACATCTCTGTGGGTCAGACAGCACTACTGAATGCCATCCAGGTGCAGAGCAGCCATCTGCAATGGATGGTGGCCTACCTGGAAGGCATCCACAGTGATATGTATGCCCTACAGAGATCTTTTGAGGCTCTTAACTCCTCCCTTGTGGCTGCCTCCACCCGTCCCAAACCTCTACCCCACATCCTGGCCCATCCAATTTTGCTATTCCCATACCTGTCCCAATCACAATCCCACATAAGCATGCACACACCTCAAAAGCCCTAAGGAGCACACGAAAACAGAACCACCACAAAACACACAAGAATGCAACCACTCTCCAGACAATCACCCTCTCACCACCCCAACATACCTCCTGGTACCACACCCACACCCACAGACCCACCCACCTCCGCAACATACTCCCAGACACCACACCCACACCAACAGACCCATCCACCATCCCCAACAAACCCCCAGACACACACCCACACCCACAGACCCAACATACCTCTGAACATCACACCCACAGGCTTATCCACCACCCCCAGCATTCCACCAACAGACCCATACAGCACCCCAGAATACCCAGCACATCTACATCACACAACATCATAAACACAAACCTCCTTACTCTCCCACACAACAAACAACTACAAAACACAAACATGATACTTCAGACACACAGGCAGCAGTACCAAAGATCCTGATCCCACTCCCTGTCGTTGGCACCCCCTTTGAAAAGGTGGGCTTCAACATCATTGGTCCCCCCGAACCCCAAAACCACCCTAGGCAACAGGTTTATCCTGGTTTTGGTGGACCATGCCACCTGCTACCCAGAGGCAATCCCTCTGAGGACAGTAACTGCACCGGTGGTGACCAGAGCTCTGATGGGGATGTTTACTCGTGTGGGGTTCCCAAAGGAGGTTGTGTCTGACAGAGGCACAAACTTCATGTCAGCGTACATGAAGTCCATGAGGGATGAGTGTGCGTTAACCTACCGGTTTACCACCCCTTACCATCCTCAAACCCATGGGCTTGTTGAAAGATTCAACAAGACCCTGAAAGGCATGATCACTGGCCTACTTGAGGCCATAAGGCGTAAGTGGGACGTCCTCTTACCATGCCTGCTATTTGCTTATAGGGGGTTGCCCTAGAAAGGGGTGGGGTTTAGCCCCTTTGAACGTCTCTACGGTCATCCTGTCGGGGGACCACTAAGCATAGTAAAGGAGGGGTGGGCAAAAGCTCACAAGAAACCTCCCCAGGATGTGGTCAGTTACATGCTGGCCCTCCGCAATCAGACACAGCCTTTCTGGAAACAGGCCAAGAGCAACCACGAGGCCAGTCAAGAGGTGATGAAGGGGTGGTATGACCAGAAGGCCACTCTGGTAGAATTGTCACCTGGAGACAAAGTATGGGTGATAGAGCAAGTAGAGCCTAGAGCTCTCCAGCACCGCTGGACTGGCCCATTTGAAGTGAAGGAGCGAAAGGGGGAGGCCACTTACTTAATGGATCTCAAGACTCCTAGACACCCCCTCAGGGTTCTCCAGCACAACAGACTGAAGCCTCATGTTTTGAGAGGTCAGAGGTCAGCATGCTTCTGGTGACAGATGTAGGCATGGAAGAGGAGAGTGAACCTTTCCCCGACCTCCTCTCTGCCAAGAAGGGTGATGGGTCAGTGGAAGGTGTTAATCTCTCTGACTCCCTGACTCTAGATCAGAGGGGAGACTGCTACGAGTTGTTGGAGTAGTTCTCTTCCCTGTTCTCCCTCACTCCTGGGCTCACACACCTGTGTGTCCACGACATTGACATAGCAGACAGTTCACCTGTGAAGAACAAAATTTACAGGGTGTCAGACAAAGTGAGATCCAGCATCAAGGATGAAGTTTCCAAGATGCTGGCTGTTGAGGTGATAGAGAAGTCCAGTAGTCCCTGGTCCAGCCCAGTGGTGTTGGTTCCCAAGGCTGCTGCCCCTGGTGCCAAGCCAGAAATTAGGTTCCGCATAGACAACCGTGGTCTCAACTCTGTCACAAAGACAGAAGCTCACCCCAATACCAGAGATGATGAGCTTGTAGAGAGGCTTGGCGCTGCCAAGTTCCTTAGTACCTTTGACCTCATGTCAGGGTACTGGCAGATCGCCTTGACTAAAGCCCTTTGGATTGAAAAATGCCCCCGCTACCTTCCAACGGTTGGTTAACAGGGTCCTAACTGGCAAGGATGCCTTCTGCGCAGCCTACCTAGATGACATTGCCGTCTATAGTTTCAGCTGGGAGGAACATCTGCTCCACCTCAAGGAGGTGCCTCAGGCCCTGCAACAGACAGGCCTGACCATCAAGGCCAGTAACTGCCAGATTGGGCAGGGTTCCGTGGTGTACTTGGGACACCTAGTAGGTGGTGGCAGGGTGCAGCCCCTCCAGGCCAAGATTGAAACTATCAAGGCCTGGCAACTGCCTAGAACCCAAACTGAGGTGAGGACCTTCTTGGGTCTCACTGGTTATTACCGTAGGTTCGTCAAGGGCTATGGAACCATTGTGTCACCCTTGACCGAACTCACATCCAAAAAACAACCTAGGTTGGTGAATTGGATAGAGGACTGTCAGAAAGCCTTTGACTCCCCGAAGAAAGCCATGTGCACACCCCCCATGCTCAAGGCACCTGACTACTCCCAGGGAATTTATTGTGCCGACGGACACTTCAGAGCATGGCATAGGGGAAGTTTTAGCACAGCTAAATGAGGAGGGCCTAGACCAACCAGTAGTCTTTATCAGCAGAAGACTATTACTACGGGCACAGAGGTGGAGTGCTATTGAGAGAGAAGCATTTGCTGTGGTCTGGGCACTGAAGAAGCTGAGACCATACCTGTTTGGGACTCACTTCTGAGTTCAGACAGACCACAGGCCCCTCAGATGGCTCATGCAGATGAGGGGTGAAAATCCTAAACTCTTGAGGTGGTCCATTTCCCTACAGGGGATGGACTTTATGGTGGAGCATCGCCCAGGGATTGACCACGCCAACACTGATGGTCTCTCCAGATACTTCTGCCTTAGTGATGACAGCTCCCAGGAGTTTGGGTAGCTCTCCCCACTGTCAGCTGGGGGAGAAACATATTAGACCTGACAGCCTTAGAGGGGTCACCCTTAACTTTTTGCCTGCCTTCCTCCACTTTTTGGACACCGTTTTTGCTGGTTTTAGGACTCTGCGCACTGTACACCTGCTAACCAGTGCTAAAGTGCATATGCTCTCTCCCTTAGGCCATGGTGACATTGGTTCATACCCAATTGAATCGACTTATAAGACCCCAGTAAAGTGCACTACATGTGCCCAGAGTCTGTAGATTAAATACTAGGGGGCCTGCAGCACTGATTGTGCCACCCACTTAAGCAGCCTCTTAACCATGTCTCAGTCCTGCCATTGCAAGGCCTGTGTGTGCAGTTTCACTGCCACTTCGACTTGGCCTTTAAAGGTACTTGCCAAGCCTTAAACTCTTCTTTTTCTGCATATAATTCACCCCTAAGGTAGGCCCTAGCTGCTATGTAGATAAAACGCAGAACATGTACCTGTGCAGTTTACATGTCCTGGTAGTGTAGAACTGATAAATTCACTTTACACTGCTGTGAGGCCTGCTCCTTTCACAGGCTAATATGAGGGCTACCCTCATATACTGTCTGAGTGGTAGAGTCTGATCTGAAAGGAGTAACAAGGTCATATTTAGTATGGCCAGAATGCTAATACAAAATCCTGCTGACGGGTAAAGTTGGATTTAATATTACTATTTTAGGAATGCCACTTTTAGAAAGTGAGCATTTCTCTGCACTTAAATCCTTCTGTGCCTTACAATCCACATCTGGCTAGGTTGCTTGACAGCTCCCTTTTTCATTTCACTCAGACAACCCCAATCACAGGATTCTCAGTCACACCTGCACACATCTGCATACTGAATGGGTCTTCCTGGGCTGGGAGGGGGGAGGGCCTGACACTCACATTTGAAATGACAATGGCCTGCTGTCACACAATGGACTGCCAAACCCCCTACTGGGACCCTGGCAGTCAGGATTGAATGGAAAGGGGACCTGGCGCACTTCTAATCCACACTTTTAAGTCTCCCCCACTTCAAAGGCACATTTGGGTATTTAAACAGGGCCTCTGACCCTACCTCCTCAGACACTTCTGGACAAGATACCACTGGTGAAGAAACTCTGAAGCAGAACCTGCAACCTGCCAAGAGGAACTGCCTGGCTGCCCAAAGGACTCACCTGACTGCTTTCCTGCAAAGGATTGCTGCCCTGCTGTTGCCCTGCTGCCTGGCTGCCCTCTGGAACTTCGACGCACGGCCCACTGGATTGACGCAAAGCCGAGCAGGAACGACACTGCCCGACTTCCTGCAGGAAGAATCGACGCAGCACCTGCTGTGCAAGAGAAATTTCCACACACTGCCGACCAGATCGACGCAGCTCCTGTGACTTCATCCTGCACTCCTAGGATTTCTCCACATCGTCCCCGGGGCATCTGAAAACCCTGCAACCCGAAGAGGATCCAAGTCCACGTGCCAGAAATTGACGCAAAGCCTTCCCTGCGAGGAAAATTATCGACGCATCATTTGTGTGCGCCTGGAGAAACTGAGGCACATCTCCCTGTTTTCCACGAATCTCCTCTTCTGTGGAGAATTTCAGCGCAAACCAGGTACTTTGTGCATGCAAGAGGCACTTGCTTTTTAAAGACTAAAGACTATTTTTATCATTCTCTAAAGTGATAGTTTAACTTGTACTTATCAAATCTTGATCATTTTGACCTGCATTTAACCAGATAAATATTATATATTTTTCTAAACACTGTGTGGTGTATTTTTGTAGTGCTATACTGTGTTATTGCATGATTTATTGCCCAAATACTTTACATATTGCCTTCTAAGTTAAGCCTGACTGCTCAGTGCCAAGCTACCAGAGGGTGCGCACAGGATAATTTGGATTGTGTGTGACTTACCCTGACTAGAGTGAGGTGCCCACAAGGCACTCCACATTGCAGGCCCGGACTACCACAACAAGTGTCTCAGCTTCCACGTGCCCACCCGCCAGCTCTGCTCCGCCAACCTCACCCTCGCCACCGTCCCCCGCATCCACCGTACCATAACCGGGGGCAGATCCTTCTCCCACCTCGCCGCCAAACTGGGAATTCCCTCCCCGTCAACCTACGTCAGACCCAGGACCTCCTGACCTTCAGGAAACGCCTCAAGACCCGGCTATTCGAGCAGTAGCAACCCCCTCCCCTGCCATCCCCCCAGCGCCTTGAGACCCTACTGGTTGAGTAGCGTGCTTAACAAGTGATTGATTGATTGATTGACAGGGCGTAACCTCACTGCCAACCAAAGACCCAGCGGGGAAATCAATAGTAAAACACACCCACAGGCCATAAAATAGCTCTAGAAACAGCCAACACCACAGCCTACATACTGACCTGTCAGACCAGCCCTTCTGGTATTGCCTGATTGCCCTATGGGGCAGTCTGACCCAGGAGCCCCTTATAGGTAGCAGAGGCGCCTCCTCCATGAGGACAGAGGACCGTCACCCCCGCCAGCAGCGATAGCTGCAAAACTTTTACCAAACAACGAGAATAAACTACGTTTATTCTCGTTATTTGCTAAAAGGGAGGAGCCACTGGGGTGAAGAGCAGAGAGGGGGATTGCTCAGCACTCCCCCTCAAAGCGCAAAGCGCATGTGTGTTTGGCCGGCCAAACACACATGCACTGTAGGCTCTCTCCAGCCCAGCAACTAAGCCTGCACAGGCACCCAGTCTGCTTGGGGTCGCCCTGGCTGAGTGCTTCCAGCCAATCCTGATGCTGCTTTGAGCAGCGTCAGGTTTGGCAGCAGGGCAGGTTGGGAGCCTGTGCCTTCAGTCGACGAAGGACAGAGGAGCAGCGCACGGCGGACGAGGTAAGTGCTTTTTTTTTTCTAATTTTATTTTAATTCCACCCTCTCCCAGTGTGCCGCTCCACCCCTTTACCTCTTTACCTTGCTGTGAGCCGTTCCTGATAGGTAGGACGTCCAGTGCCTCATGCACACAGGAGTTGATTAGTGACATAACATTAGCCCCCGCAGCTCCCATGGTACAGGCGGTCCGAGCTCCACAGGGCCCCCTCTGCACAGTACACTGTGCATGGGATCCTATCCTAATAGCTCTTGACTGGGTTGGGGGGGACTGGGTTGGGGGAGTTACTTTGCAGGAGGCCCCCTCAAGTTTCGTTATGCCACTGGAGCTGGTCGTTTGAGACCTCCTTTTGCTATCCTACTGCCTCCGACTGTTCATGAGCGCGGGCTGTGAAGGGAAAGTCCAATTGGAAGAGGGCCATCGTTGTTGCCAATCAACAATGCAATTTGTAGACATTAAAAAGATCTGAACTGAACATGAAAGATTCTTTAAGGACTCAATGACTGAAGGAATCTTACACAAACAAGCCAATGGCTGAAAAGAGCTGACCCTGCATACATGACGTATGATTTTTGCCTGCAATGTACTTTCACAAAACACCACAAACAATGTGGAAATTTAGTTCCACACCATGCAACTGAAAAATGTGCTGGGCAGAAATGTGTCTGTGGCACTGTGTGCACTGATGTCTCTGGCATTAGTAACTGGCTAATAACAAGATGAGCCAGGCAGAAAAAGCAATGCAAAACCTGCATCCAAACCTGCTTTAAACCTAATTTCCGCCCAGCGCGTGGTCACTCTATTTATGCTACAACTGTAATTCAGGAATTCAACAGAAGAAAGAGTTTGGAAAACTCGTCAGATTGACACATAAGTCTTTCATTAGAAAATCTCCAGAGGTCACATCCAGACTTAGGGTATTGATTTAAGCCATTCACAGATTGCCTTTTGACTCCTACTCAATAAATAAATGCTTTGCTAATCCCAGAAGCCATTGATGTCTCAACAGACAGACATGCATGTGTTCACCTTTGGGGAAAACAACTTCAGCCTCTGTTTGAAGATGTGCATTTTGAGAGCATCAAAAAAAGGATGATGACTTCAGAAGGAGAATAAGGCCAAACAACCTAAAAAACCATTTCTACAGACCACGTTTCTGAGAGCAGGAATTTACTATTCCTTGGACATAGATTTTAAATGTAATCAAAAACAGATGGATCTTTTTTCTGTCTCCCGATGCATCTCATCTTAGTAAATGAAAGTGGCGGGGAACCACACACAACAGAGGACTTGGGTTGTTGCTGAAGTCCCAGTTTGCCATGGGTCTACAATAATGTTGGCGGCCCTGTCCAAGTGATGTCCCTGTGAGGCTACAAATGGTTATATGCATTCTCCACTGCTGGAAACTAAAGACTACATGTGAAGGAAGAGGAGGGAAATACATCAGATGTCATTCAAAGTGGTGGGATTTACCCAGGGCTTAATTGCTGGGGACCTTGTCAGAGGGCTACTGCAGCTGGCATCACCTTTTGCCCTTGCCAATACTGTCAATGAGGGTACTAAAACAAATAATAACTGTTGCACACCTCCAAGTGTTACAATTCAGAATATTCCAGCCCCAAAAACTATAGGAATGACGTGGAGGCAGGTATTAGTCATCTTTAAGCTATATTGAATTAACAAACCACATTTGTTGTGCTTGTCTCTAAATTAGTTAACCAGCGTCACCATGTGGCATATCATCATAAGTGCCAGTGTTGGCAATTAAGTGCCGGTGCCGAGCATTGGAAACCACCAGCTCAAATTAAGCACTGGAATTACCGCATTCCAAGTGAAGAGTATGTTTGCCTATGATTACCACAGACACTATGTGTGTGGTATTTCAGAACTATTCTGTGTTTTATTTACTGAGGGACCTGTCTTATTAGAGTTTACAAACACAACTAATGTTTTAAATACTTACAAGTATTCCACTCATTGTCATGCTCCGATAGACACTCTGTTGCTACCCTTCTCTCATCAAAACACGCAATTTTGCTCCACCGACCTTCACTTGTCGGCACACACAAGGACCACCTACCCAGAAGACACCCTGTACCATTACCAAGTCCAAGCATTAGCCCGACTCAGTGACTGAATGGGAAAGCGGGCTGGACTAATAACACGAACAAGAAAAAATTAAGTAAGATTAATGTCCTCATGCGTAAGTGATTAAAACATGACCGCCGCATCAACCTCCTTTCTCCTGTCATTACCTAATGAGGAATATCAAAGCCATATGGTGGAGACAGGCCACCAGAAGTCTTGCAACCTGACAACATTGCACAGAGACACTGAGCAGATGCAACAATAAATGTTCAACCCGGAAAAGGCAACAAAAGGGTGCCAATTCCAATTAAACACTTGTAGTTGAACTAAAAAACCTCAAAAAGATCCAATATCAGATCCCATCTCTTTGCACGTGACCTGAAGAGACCCTTTAAAGAGGAAGGCACCGGCCATATAGAAGTGCAAGAACAATGTCAAAGATTTGATTTGAGATAGAGCCCAGTCAATCAATCAGGGAACTTCTAAAGCACAATACTCACCTGTGAGAGTCTCAAGGTGCTAAGGGGGGGGCAAGAACTGAAACATCCAACCAGAACTGGGCACCCTCTGGGAAGGTAACAAGCTAAACAAGAAATGGATGTCAATTGACTGAATGTAACCACCCACCTAGGAACAGCTGGCATTAGAATCTAGGAACCACCTTCACTGTAGGCAGAGGGGCACATTACCAACCCTTGAAACAGTGTGCTCAATGTCAGCCCCAAATGGCCAAAAGACCACAAGAGCAAAAAGTCTAGCTCCATGGTTGCAAAAATCTCCTGCAAGGTGAAAAAACAACCCAGCACTCAGGGAAAGGGAAAGCCAAAGACCACCACCACCCGGAAAGCAGAAACACATTTATGCCCACAACACTAGGAAAAAGACCAGGAAAACCAGTTCATAGTGAAATCCAAGAAAATGTCAAGTAAACACCTGATCCAGGGATTGTCAGGCAATGAAAAGAGATGGAATAATAGTGAAGAGCAACTAGCTTTCCAGAAGTCAAATTACTGCAACTACATAACACAGGGCACCATGAGCTGCAGTCACTCCCCCATGCACTACTCCATTGACCTATGGAGTTGACCGAAGATCAGGAGACACGAACATAAGATTTGAAAGGTAAAAATGGCAAAGTGGTTTACCTCCCAACCTACACTTCAGAGAAATCAAATCAGAGCCAAGTGAGATCACGCAGACCAAAGTACACGGCATGAAGGCAGCCCCCGTCCAGTCAAAAGAATGGCACCCTGCCGCAAAATGGCACCTGCACCGGGAAGGACCATGATAAAACATGGCAGAACCAGGTGAGCCCCAGACCATAGACAGAGTGGACCCAATGCCTCAGATAGAGAGAGCAGGATCAAGGCAAGGACTGAACAATGGTGAACACTGCCTCTTTTGAAGTTCCATTCCCATAGCAGGTACACCAAGCAAGAACACTCATGAAAACAAGTCAGAACATTCCAAAAGGATAAATACCAGAGTGGAAAACCAAGTAACCACAACCGCAATCCACAACTGGAACTGCGGATACTCCTTCAGACAGAAGTGGGAGGGCAACTGACCCTTAGTGCAGGAAGCCCACATGGAAGAATAGAGAGGTGGAAAAACCTTGTCTGACCCTCACTAAGCAGGCTGCCATGGACAGCAAGTAGGACCTGCAATTAATGCATACATGACACAACTAATGGAAACCATGCAACCACCAACTAGCCACTCAGGGAAAAAAAACCTGCAGGTCAAAGAAAAGAGCTCAGGAAGTGGAAGGACCTTAAAACGTACAAAGCGCAGCAGAACTTGCATCAGAAGCATCAATATGCATCTTCAAGGACATGGCCCAAAGACGCCTCCCGGAAGCAAACAGAGTAAGCCCTGGTACCAGCCTCAATCACATAGAACAGACACAGTTTTTGGCTTATTAAAGCTGCAATCAGCACTGGATGAAATCTTCTAGAAAGACCCTTCCCAAGCAACCATCCAGACATACTGCCAGAACAGACTAGCATCAGAAGCAGAGGAAAGCTTAAGAAAGAAAGAGGATGGCCAAGGAATCCTAATCTCATTACTCAAGGACAATGTCACAGGCAGTGCTTGATTTGAGCTGTTGGTTTCTGGTGCTCAACACCACATTTAAGTGTCAACACCAGCACTCATGACAGTCTACCACATGGTAGGACTGTCTATCTAATTTAGAGATGAGCACAATCACAGTTGTCTATTAATTTAATATACATTAAAAATAACTAATACCTGCCACCCAAGCCATTTGCATAGCTTTGGGGTCCTGTAATAGTCTAGGTTTTCACACTTGTAAGAATGTGGTGTTTGTTAGCTATGTTGGTTCTGCCACTGGCAGCGCTGGCAGGGGCAATGGGTGGGGCACACTGCAGTTGTCTCCTGACAAAGGCTCTGGCACTTATTTGTTTTTTTACAAACTAATCACTGCTTCACAGGCTGGTAGCAGATGAAGAACCTTTCAACAACATGGGAAAAGAAAGCTAAAACTGACTCTGAACCTTGACGGACACAGCCAGCGAGAATGCAACATCAAGCTAGTAGAGTAACTGCACCAGTGAAACTGCCTCTGCAGCAAAACCACTGTCAGAACAAAGAGCCCTGACCAGCTTCAGGAGGAGACCATGCCCCACAAACTCCCAGCCCATGCCTTTACAAAACTTGCTAATTACTATGTTTAACTTCCACCTGGATCTTTCTACCGCCTCCGGGTTCTCCACCCCTCACCAATCGTATCTCGGGATAATTTCTGAGCAAACTATGTCGGCAGGGCACCCCAGGCTTCATAGGAAGACTAAGGGGGTCATTCTGACCCTGGTGGCCGGTGGCCGCCAGGGCCACCGACCACGGGAGCACCGCCAACAGGCTGGCGGGGCTCCCGAGGGCATTCTGACCGCGGCGGTTCAGCCGCGGTCAGAATGGGTAAACCGGCGGTCTCCCGCCGGTTTACCACTGCCCGTTGGAATCCTCCAAGGCGGCGCAGCTTGCTGCGCCGCCGAGGGGATTCTGACACCCCCTACCGCCATCCTGTTCCTGGCGGTTCGGCACCCTGTAAGAGGGCCCCGCTTGTATTTCACTGTCTGCTTAGCAGACAGTGAAATATGCGACGGGTGCAGTAGCACCCGTCGCACCTTCCTACTCCGCCGGCTCGATTACGAGCCGGCTTCATCGTGGGAAGGACGGTTTCCCCTGGGCTGGTGGGCGGCCTTTTGGAGGCCGCCCGCCAGCCCAGGGGAAACCTCAAAATACCCACCGCGGTCTTCTGACCGCGGTACGGTATTTTGGCGGCTCCCGCCGGGCGCGCGGTGACCGCGCCCGGCGGGAGTCAGAATGACCCCCTAAATCTGCTTGGATGGCCTCCAGCAGTGCTTTCTGACCCACTTCTACCCCCCAGATAGATGATCACCACACCCAGGTTCTTGTGTCTCCGTTGCCTTTCCCTTACTGCCAGAAGAAGCTCTTTCCACTTCATGCCTGGACTTCCCAGCCATTTTGCCTTGGTGTTGTCCAGCCCTATGCCGCGACAAAGTGCCCACCGCAGCGCCCTTGTGATATACTAATGTCCTATGTCCCACACCATCCATTTATCTGCTCCGTTCCGTGTGATGAGCGAGTATACCCATGTTAACATGACACCAGCCTTATGTAAGAATTAAATGCTGAGGACCTTCACTTCCCTATGTGCCAGATCGCCTCCTCTGCAATGTAGTGTGCTGCAGCAGTCGTGGAGTCCGATTGTGGAACAAGTGAGATCCAAAGCGGGTGAGTGCTATGCCTGTCAGACATAATACTGCTGTGAATTGAAACCTGCTGAGGAAGCTACTGTCCTTGTGTATAAACAGTGAGAGGCCAGCCCCCACCCTAATCTGCATGAGATTGCGGGTTATGCACACAGGACAAAGCTCCCTTGCCATGAGGCACTCTAGCCTCATGCTTGTCCCCTATTTGTAGGCCCTCCAACCGCACACAGGACGAGCTTGGGTTCTCCCTTGTCTTACCAGTTCACTCACCTGAAACGCTCAGAATGCCACTGCGAAAGCAGCCATGTACAGGTGAGTCTCCTCGGGGACCTGCCAATGCCCGGCAGGGCCCTTTGGATTGCCTTTAACCTCTCAAAATCAATTCGTAGTCTGGTGTTGCGACTCCTGGGCTGCATGCAGCTCCAGCCTTTCACTGCTGTGCGGCAATAAAATGTGTTGGTCGGGTCCACCCCATGCAGCTTTGAGTGTTATGCTACCGTGCTCAGGTGTGTTTGGTCTCAAGTTCTAGATTTGCCCTGTTCAAAAGCCCAATGTGTATATTCCTCCACATTGTCGTTGGTACAGGTTCTCGCCTGTACCAACCCTCAGTTGCCCTCTTGAAATTTTCCAGACACTTACAATAGCTGGTTGTAGTTTCCAGGGCCAGGGCCTTGACGATGACCACCACTAGTTCAGCTCCACTGCCTCCCACATTTCTGCAGGTAGTAGTGTCAACTGCTCATCTGCCCACAGTGCCAGTTGACACATGCCTAGCTCTACTTGCTATTTTGTTCCCCAGCTGGCAGCCCACAAGTTGCTGAAGAAGTCCTACCTCTCTTGGGCAGCATGCTGTCCCCAGGTTTATTGCCTGCCCCACTGCATGGTTATCTGACCACAGCATTGTTTGCTCATTTGCCAGTCGCTCTCTCCATAGCGTGAAAGCTAAAACTATTGGGAATAACTCCAGTAGTGCTACATTATTAGTTAAACCCTTCTTGTGCCAACTAGTGGGCCACCTGGTGGTGTACTATGCAGAGTCTAAGAGGGCTCCAAATCCTTTGCTACCTGCAGCATTCCTATGTAGGTTTAGCTTCTCCGCCATCACCTAGGGTTCCCGCCACACCATGGTCCCATTGAAGTTCTTTAAGAAGCCCTGCCACTGTCATAAATCCCTCTTGACCCCTTTGGTCAGCCTGACACTCTGGTGCTTCTGCATGAAGCATTTTGTCAGCCATGCCAGGTGCCTTGTGACTGTGCGCCCAGCAGGGATCACCCTGGCAGCGAAGTTAGGCTTCTCTAGCACTGCTGCAGCTCATTGAGCATCACTTTTTTCTTGCCCATGAGGTTCCCAATATCCTTCTTTAGGTTCTCTATCCCAGCCTTTGAATCCAGATCCATACCGAGGAATGCAAGATGCCTAGTAGGGCCCTCTGTCTTATCTTATGCTAGTGGGATCCGGGCTGGCCCCACAGTGCTTTGAACCACTCAATCACTGTTCTGCATTGTTCAGCATTTGGTGCGCGTATAAAATAGAAGTTGCCTAGATAGTGCAGCTTCCCACCCCCTGGGTATCTGTCTTCCTGAGCCCACTCCAGATATGTTCCTAAGGCCTCTAAGTAAGCACATGATATTGAGCCACTCACAGGTAGGCATGTATCATGGTAAAAGGCTCCATCTAGTTGAAAGCTTAGGAGACGATAACTGTCCTAATGAACTGGGAAGAGGCGGAAGGCTGACTGTATGTCTGCCTTTGCCATGAGGTCTCCCCTACCCTTTGCTCTTAGCATGTTGCTTACTTCATCCAGAGTGGCATATGATACTGAGCACTTCTCTTGGTCTAGTCAGTCGTTCACTGTACCTTCTTCTGGGTATGACAGGTGATGAATGGGCCAGAATTGGTCTAGTTCCTTTTTATGGACCACACCCAACAGTGAAATTATGAAGTCTTTTAGCAGAGGTTTTCTTAACAGTCCCGTCACCTGCCCAATTTCAGCTCCTTGGCCACCTTTCTTCTTGCTAATTTGCCATTATCTGCCACAGATTTAAGGTTGTTACATGGACTTCTGCCGGCCCCTCATAGGGTATGCGGAAACCACTCTTAAAACCCTCATCTAACTGCTGTGCATCAGCCCTCATATGGTAACAGTTCAATAATTGTGGAAGGTGTCAGTATTTTATTGGTGTGGGTGCCAATCCGACACCTGCGCATCCCCCTGTTGTGACTTGGAGTTACTTTTGGAAGGCGACCTTTTTCTCTTTGCTTCCTTTTATTTTTTCTGCAACCATTGGCTGGGTAGTTCCCCCAACAGTGGTTACATGCATGTTTGAATTTGCAGTCCCTCCCTCATTTGCAGTCACCTTTTTCAAAGTTACAGCATGCATCAGGTTGTGGCCTGGCCTGTTTGTTACTCGAGTAGTGTTCGCCTTCCTGCCCTTGTGGTACCAATCTGTCTTCCGCTTGCCCCCTGCTCGTGTGACTCCACCCTTTCTTGTGCTGTGACCATGTGCTCCGTAAAGCCAGCCACATCCTGTGGATCCCAATCAATGATGTGCCACATCAGCATTTTTGCTCTGAATCCTTCATTATACTTTAACCAAGCCTCCCCCTGATACTTCAGCTGCGCTGCCTGGATTTTTTGCTCATTCAAGAACAAGGCCGCTGCTGCCTGAGGAAACTTCTCAACAAACATGTAGGCCAGGGTGTGAACAGCATGCAACCAGTTCTCAATGGAGCTCTTTAACCTGGGTTTGCGCCGCTCATGCCAATCCTCTTCTTTTTTGTCCTGACGCCCCAGGCCCAGTCCTGTCTGTCTGTCCTCAAGCAGGGGAAATATAACGATGAACCTCTTGTGCAAAATTATTTTTTTATGGCCAAGAGCACCATGCTAGCCAGGCCTGTCTCACATGCCATTATAGGACAGTCGCCTGGGCAAGACCTTGGATATTCGCTGGCCAACTTGCAATTTGCCTCCCCATTCTGTCATTGGGTCTGCTCCCTTAGCTTCGTGTGCCCTGCTGAGGCTCTCCCTGTGCCTTGGTCCCATGTGCACCACACTGGTCTGTGTGGCTGGCTGACTGACCTTCACGTGTCTGTCCTTGCACTTGTACATCAGCGATTTTGCTAATGGTTGTAGGTGTTGTGCCACCTTGACCCAAGTCCTGGGCAGACCCAAGGCCAGTAAAAATGGCACAGCCATTTAAATGGTGGTGGAGGTGATGCCTGCGCGCCTCTCACCCCTGACGATTGGCACCATGCCGGGGTAACGAGCGGTGTGTGTAAGTATTGCAGCTGCCTTGGGGGTTGCCCTTGCGATGTTCTTACTGCATTAACTGAGTCAAATAGTTGGTGATTCGGTGCTCTGAGCCTGGCTGTCCTGCTAGCCCAAAGCTGAGGGATAGCCTCTGTGTTCCCCTACTGTGCGCCCCCTTCATGCGTCTGTGCCCCACGTGGTGCACTTGCCTGTCATGCTTCCCAACCCCTCACTGGCAGTGTGTGTCTTACCATTTGCTGGAGGGGGGCTGCCCCGATACGTTCTCCATTCTGTTGCGGGCACCGCCATGTAGGTTGCATGTGCCCACTGGTCGAATGATGAGACCGACTCCCCTTTGCTGCCTTGTCCATCTTCGCTGTCCATTGAGGAGCACGGTAGCCATCACGTGCGAGAGACTACAGAATTGGATGCATGCCCCTTAGGTGGTGTGTGCTCCGAGTCCATGCTGCTGCTCACACTCCTGCTATGCCCCTCATTTGGTTGCTCTGCCTTCACTTTGTCCTGTTGATGCTACTCCTCGGGCTCCAACTGCTGCTAGGCCCCCTTCTGTACTGCTCCACTGGTTGTGGCTTTTGGTGCCCCTAGTGGCTCTCCTCAGAGCTGTTGCTGCTTCCTTGCCTCCTGCCTCAAGGACCCATTGTCTTCCTATGCCCTGATATGCCCCTTCTGTCAGGACCTGCTCCATCAGCCACTCGCTCCCGTGATGCTCTGCTGCCTGCCTCATCCTTGCCAGCAGATGCTCCAATTTGGAAAATGGGTCATTGGTAAGGGCAAGTAGGTACCTACACTTAACAATAGGCCACTAACCTCCACTAAGGTCCAGTTAGGTCTCAGTAAATTAAACCCAGCTCAACCCTTGGTAGCTTGGCAACGAGCGTCAAGGCTTAACTTAGGAGACAGAGAGTAAAGCATTCAAATATCACAAAACAGTAATTAAATAAAACACAGGAAACAGTTTAAAAGTCCAAAACCAATTTATAAAAATAGATTATATTTTTATCTTTAAAATGACACAAAAACGAATAACATTGGATAAGGGGAACCGGAGATATGAATTTTTAAAGAATTATTATTTTTTTAGCGCCTAGAAACAAAAAGCGCCAATCGGGTCATCTGGTTGCACCTCGACCGGGGCAAAGTCAAAGTTTAAGGCCGACCGCAATGGAGCCCTGCTCGGCTACAGGCCGCGGGAGGCCTCGGTTAAAAGTTTACCTTCACACTTAGGGGGTCATTCTGACCCCCGCGGGCGGCGGAAGCCGCCCGCCTGGCGGGAACTGCCAGAAGACCGTACCGCGGTCAAATGACCGCGGCGGTCATTTTGACTTTCCCGCTGGGCTGGCGGGCGACCGCCAAAAGGCCGCCCGCCCGCCCCGCGGGAAAGCCCCAGCAACGATGAAGCCGGCTCCGAATGGAGCCGGCGGAGTTGCTGGTGTGCGACGGGTGCAGTTGCACCCGTCGCGATTTTTAGTGTCTGCTTTGCAGACACTGAAAATCTTAATGGGGCCCTGTTGGGGCCCCACGACACCCGTTCCTGCCATCCTGTTTCTGGCGGTGAAAACCGCCAGAAACAGGATGGCGGGAAGGGGGTCGGAATCCCCATGGCGGCGCTGCTTGCAGCGGCGCCGTGGAGGATTCCCTGGGGCAGGGGAAAACCGGCGGGAAACCACCGGTTTCCCTTTTCTGACCACGGCTTTACCGCCGCGGTCAGAATTGCCCCTGAAGCACCGCCAGCCTGTTGGCGGTGCTTCCTCCGTCCCCGGCCCTGGCGGTCAAATGACCCCCTTAGTCTCTTTTTCAAAGATTTTCTTCAGCGGGACGAACCTGCCAGTCCAATCCGACCTCCTGGAGCCCTTCTCCGGATACGCAATGCAGAATCCTCAGTGGAGATTTTTACCTTCGGACTTAGGGCCAGATGTAGGAAGCCTTTTTCACGTCGCAAACTGCGAAAAATGCAGTTTGCGACATGCAAAAGGCCGTTTGCGATGCACAACCTCAAATTGCGAATCGGTACTGACTCGCAATGTGGGGCTGTGACTCACAAATAGGAAGGGGTGTTCCCTTCCTATTTGCGACCGCATCGCCATGCTGAGTTGCTTTGTGACCGTGAATGCGGTCGCAAACCAACTCGCAGTTACCACCCACTTGAAGTGGGTGGTAACTCATTCGCAAAAGGGAAGGGGTCCCTATGGGACCCCTTCCCCTTTGTGAATGACGAAAAAAAAAAAAAATCAGAGCAGGCAGTGGAAGTTTTTATTTTTGCAACTCTTTTTCCTTTAAGGAAAACGGGCTGCAAAAAGAAAAAAAAAACTGCTTTATTAAAAAAGCAGTCACAGACATGGAGGTCTGCTGTCTCCAGCAGGCCACCATCCCTGTGAGTGCATGGACTCGCTATGGGGTCGCAAAATGCGACCCACCTCATTAATATTCCTGAGGTGGGTCTTTGCGACCCCATAGCGAGTCGCAGAAAGTGTCTGAGACACCTTTCTGCATGCACTTTTGCGAGTTGCAATTTGCGAGTCGGTATGACTCACAAATTGCAAGTCGCAAATTTTAACTTACCTACATCTGGCCATTAGTCTCTTTTTCGAGGTGAAAATCCTTCGACAGGGGTAAACCTGGATCTTGATCTAACGTCCCTGGAGCCCTCCTCGGATACACTGGCTGGAAGGTCCCGTCAACTTTTTACCTTCGGACTTAGTCTCTTTTTCAGAGATTTTCTTTACCGGGACGAACCAGCAAATCAGGCCGGGTCGCGGTTGAGGCAAGCCGGCTAGAGTTGCCGCAACGGATCGGTCCCTCTATGGAGCTTTTTTGCAAAAGTTCTCCAAACTTCTGGGGCTTCTCAAGGATGTCCTTTTAAGGTTCTTTTGAGGTCCACAGCTCAACCCAAGGGTCCAGAAGTTCTGTAATAGTCCTTGGGGGGTGCGGACTACAACTACCAGAATGCACCTGGCACAAACTCCTTTTTGGCCACTGGGCAGTGGCCAGCTGGTTGATTTCTTCAGGAGTTGGTGCAGGGGACTCTGGATAGCAATTTTTCACCTGTAGCAAACAGGGAGTCCCTCCTTGAACCAGTTGAAGCCAAGCAAAGTCCTTCTTGTGGTGAAGCCCAAGTGTGCAGCTGATGCAGTCCTTCTGAGTGCAGGTTCCAGGTTCAGGCCAGGGGTCCAGCAGGGCAGTCCTTTGGTTCTTCCTTGTTGGAATCTGATGGGGATCTGAGGTGTGGGTGCAGGTCTGCCAGTTTTATCCTTGCTCCTGGGTGAAAAGTAAGGGGGTCCTGCTTTTCCAATCAGGAGCAGGGTCTTTCCCCCTGTGATGACCACTTCCTGGGAAGTGTGGCAAAAATCAATCCCAGGAGGCAACATTCTCCAAAAATCCATCATGGCTGAATCTGATTTTTGGAGGTTACATCTGGCTGAGCTCACCCACTGGTGTGGCTAAAAATCATAAACACACCCCTCTCCTGCCCTCTCCTAATCTAATCAAGGGGGCACCTAGTTGTCTGGGGTTGCAGGATGTGGGGGTGTTGCTGGTTGCTCCAAATGTCCTTCTCTGCCTTTGAAGACCATTTTGGCAGCCCTCCCCCTTCCTGCCTCACCATCTGCTGAGGGGAGATTCCCTCCCACAGGCACATTCCTTTGTGTGAAGCCAGGCCACTTCACACCTCATCAAGGTAGCCTGGCCAGACTGCTAGAGGCTGACCAATCAGAGCACAGCAGCAAAAACAATGCAGGGCTAAAATTGGCAACTTTTCAGGTAAAGTTTAAACTCTTCACCTGAACAAGTTACATTAAATCCCACAACTGGAAGTTGTGGGATTTATTACAACAATTAATTTGATACCAAATTCTTGGTATGCATCATTTAAGGAGACTTTAAAAATTAAAATAAAGTCTCCCCATTCTAGCCTATGAAGGCCATTTACTACAATGAGGGAAAAACGAATTTGGCTGTTTTTACCTCACCGGGGCTTACAAAACTATTTTTATAAAGTCCCTGCTTATAGTTACATGGCACCCAGCCCTACGGGCGACTTATATGTAAAAATAAGGTAGTTTAAGACTTTGGAACTACTTTTAATTCCAAAGCCGAATTTGCATATAACTTCAATTTAAAAGCAGCCAGCAAGGCAGGCCTGCCTTTAAAATGACACTGGGCACCTCAGCAGTGCACCTATGGGTGCACTACCTATGCTGTGGTCCCTAAACCTACATGCCCTACCATATACTAGGGACTTATAGGTAGGTTCACTTAGCCAATTATAATTAGCCTAATTTGCATATCCATTTTACACAGAGCACTGGCCCTGGGACTGGTAAGCAGTACCCAGGGCACAGCCAATAGTCAGTAACCACCAGTACCTGTCCAAAAAGTGTAGGGGTGACCAGGGCAAAAAGGAGGACTTTCCTACACTCCATCTCAGAGACATCCCAGTTCTCGCCTGCTTCTTGGGGCGCCAACACCTTTCCCCACACCCAGGGAGGGCTGGCCTCCTGTTTGCGACTTCCATCGTTGTGTCCCCATCGTCCTCGCATAACCTGATGGGTTTTCTTCTCGATCTCATCACATGCCCAGCCTGAGGTAATTGCACTTTTACCTGGTGACGTGCCCTTAGACTCCAACCCCAGGCTCTGGAATGTACAATTAGCAACTTTTAACACCCTCAGTAGAGAACTCAGTTACCAGAATTCTGCTGTAGCATTTCATGGTGGGTGTTGGAAATGGTCCTTTCTGCGGGGTTACCCCCAAACGTTTTGCCTTTCTCCTCCTATTTTTCTGACCCTCTTAAATAGGAGGACTCTGGGCACTTTCCCCCTGCTAAACATTCCAAAATGCTAAAGTGCATGTTCTCTCTTCTGTAAACTTGATATGTTTGGCTTATTTAATTTAGGAGTAAGTCCGTTGTAAAGTTGTATACCATATTGCCCAGGCCTGTAAATTAAATGCTACTAGTGGGCCTGCAGTGCTGATTGCACCACCCACAGAAGTAGCTTTTCAAACTTGTCTCAGGGCTTCCACGGCAGGGCCTGCGTGTGCAGTTTACTGACTAACTGACTGCCACACTGACTTGGCAAGTCAAACTACTTGCCAAGGCCTAAACTCCATTCTAACTATACCTAAGTCATCCCTAAAGTAGGCCCTAGATAGCCCCATGGGTAGGGTCCTGTGTATGTAAAAGGTAGAACATGTACCTTTATGTTTTTGAATGTCCTAGTACTGACAAACAGCCTATTTCGTTTTTCACTACTGTGAGGGCTGCTCCTCTAATAGGTTTTCCTTGGGAATTTCCTTACACATGTTTAAGTGGTAATTTCTGATCTGTGAAGAGTTGCATGTTTGATATACATGTTTGGTATGTTTGGAATGGTAGTAAGAAATTCTGCTTACTGGTGTAGATGGATTTCACATTACTATTTTAGAAATACCACTTTTATTAAGGAGGCATTTCGCTGTGCTTATAACTCTAGTGCTTTGCAGCCTGACTCATGTCCACATCTAGGGCAGATTCACAGCTCCACTTGGTGCAACCTTTCCAGACAGCCATGACTCAGGAAGGGCTGGGTGTGACAAGAGAGGCGTCTGCATACTGATAGTCTTCCTGGGCTGGGAGAGAGGGAGGTGAGGTGCACTTACATGTGTGTAGGCTGTGTCTGGCCCTCACACAAAGGGCTTGTTTACCCCCTAGTGATGTTTGGAGCTGGGGCTGCGCTTGAAAGGGGATGTTGTGTACTTTTGAAGTTACCTCCACATCAAAGATATTTTGGGGGTTATTCTAACTTTGGAGGAGGTGTTAATCCGTCCCAAAAGTGACGGAAAAGTGACGGGTTTACCACCAGCCGTATTACGAGTCCATTATATCCTATGGAACTCGTAATACGACTGGTGGTATATCCGTCACTTTACCGTCACTTTTGGGACGGATTAACACTCCTCCAAAGTTAGAATAACCCCCTTTGTGTATAAGTACAGGGGCTCCCATCCCATAATTTTAGGCAACGAATAAGACTTGTAGCCAGATGCTGCTGGTTCTACATATTGCACCAAAGGACTGTTGTGCTGCTGGAAAAGATCAGCATTAAGACTATTTTTGCTCTATTGTGCTGACCCACTTGCCTGCTTGGCTGCTAAAGACTCTGCCACTTTGCTAAACCCAGAGTGCTGGTCTGCTGCCTGCCTGCCTGTGCCTTATACTCCCCAGTGTTCACAAGGGACCGGTGGCGACTCCCTCCCAGTTCCTGTGGGATCTGGAAAATTCCAGTGGCAGCCCCAAACTGGCCATGGGACGCGGAGTCCAACCGTCTAAAACCTTCAAGTTTAGCAAGTGGTAAGTGCTCCGTGAGACCCTTTGTTTTTCTCTGGCGTGCGGGGAGTGCCTTGCCTAGGGAAACCGGCACATCTTGCTGAATGGTGCCATTAGTACATGTTGAGTGTTTTCCCTTCAGAGTCCCAGGATTTTTGGAGTACTCATCATATCCCTACACTGCCTCTCCAGAAAGAGAGAGCCATTGGCAGCGAGGGACGACCCCGGGTAGGAGCGCCTCGGTGAAGGCTGAAGTGCCGTGCAGCAACCCTACCTACTCCTGGGAGCTACGTAGCAGCACAAACGACTGCCCTGCTTCTGAACCAGGTATGGGGCTGTGTAGGGGCAGTGAAGCTGACTCACGGCCAACATAAGGATGTGTTAAGCTTCCCTGCCCCATTGACTGTATGCTCATTAGCGCTGCTAGCTCTGGGTCCACAGTTGTTATACCTGAGACGTGTTTAGCTGCAACATGCATCAGCCTCGGCAATAAACTTGTGGGATTACCCACACCTGTGCCAGAGGGGCCGGTATTGAATCTCCCACCATTCTTTCCCTGGGCTGGGGAAGGTGGCAGTGACATGCTTAGTATGCGGGAAGTGGCTCGGCAAGGTCTCCCTGCTGAATCTTGCCATGTGCTGCCTTCCCCAGTGTTGGTTACCTACCTTGGGGCATTTGACCTGCATTCTTTGGAGTAAATTCTCTGGAGAGAACCCCAGAACGACACAGGTCTGTGTTACAAGCAGTGTTCCAGATATTAATATGTATTGGGTAGTAGGAGTGCAGGTAGTCCTGAACTCTATGTTGGGAACCTCAGATTACCGCATAACACCTAATAAGAGCACAGGAGCACTGTGTCATATATCCTGATGGTGAGGTTGTTAGTATTAATATGTATACGGTGATGTTTTTGTGATTTCATACATTCTGCATTTAACTACTGCATGTTATGTTCTTAGTGTTCACAGAAAGATGTCATTTTGTTGTTGCCTTGCCTTGTCAAGATAAACGTGTAACATATAGTGTGACAGTAAAATATGCCTCTAATGGTGTTTTGGTGACATGCGCAACCTAGAAACTTTTTTCTCTTACTGCACGCACTGTACTGTTTGTGACAATTGCCTAGTGGGCAAAGCAATCACTGATTTATGATGTTTTGGTCTATGGTTTGTGTATAATATATTTTCTATAACATTGTGCGGAATCTCTTTTGTGGTCTATTTACTGTGTACCTACAGTGTATGTCTTTCACAAACGCTTTACTGATTGTTTCTGGGACAAGCCTGACTGTTCTGGCCAAGCTACCAAGGGGGTGTGCAGGGGTTATCTTGGGTGTGTCACTCCCTTAGCCTGACTAGAGTGGTGGGTTCTGCCTGGCTTAGGTACATACCCTAGTCAACCAGAAACCCAATTTTTAACATTGGTGATTAGCATTGAGGATAGGGCTTGCGTTTGCGTGATACCACAGTGACTCATTGTTGCACTACAAACTCTGCACTTAGACCATTACGTGTTATGTTTTGTGATTGTCAATGAGAATTGGTCATTTTTATTTATTTCTCTTACTTCATATTCTTGAACTTGGGGCTATTGTTGTTTATTGTGTTTTGTTGCACTCACCTGGGAAAACTGGAATCTATTTTGACCTCAGAAAGCTCTGATATTACACTTTAGAGGAGTTAAAGGGATTCTGCCGGGAGAAGGGTCTAGCTGTGAGTGAGGAATCCGACGAGTGGGACGTTCAGAACACCCTGTATGATTTTGAACAGAAACATAGGGACGCAACAGCAACAGAGGACCAGGAGGGTGATGGTTTTGAGGAAGACCCTAAGGAGGACCCCGAGATTAGTGAAGACTGAGTGGAAGGGTTCTCAGTGCACATCCCAGAGGGACAGTGACCCCCAAGAGTTTGAAGGAGAGAGAGAAAACGACTAGGCAGGGTCACCAGAAGAGAGAGAGAACCCCAGAGATGGGTGTCCATTACTGGATCTAGTGCCAGGAGAGGTGTCACCCCTGAGAAACTCAAGGATAGACAGGCTGGGAGTGACCTGAGGTTGCAGTTGGCACAGCTAGCTGTGGAGGAGAGATGGCTAGTGGCTGATGGAGCCCTAGCTCAGGAGAGGATGGCGGAGGCTGAAAGGACATTTGCCAGATAGAAACTAGCTCTTGAGGATAGGTTGGCCCATGAGCATGGTTTTGGAGTCCTGGACTTGCCAGCATTGCAGGTGGAGCCAGTAGTGGTAGCAATTGTGAGACCAGTGTTAAACCCCCCACTCACATGCCCACAGACTTGGTGCCTAGTTTTAGGAGGGGGGTGACATATGTCAGTTGTTGGAGGAATATAAGAAAGCTCTGGTAGTGACAGGATCACTGAGGAGTATTGAGGAACTGGCATGGGAAGTTATATTCCTGAGGATGGGATGGGTGCCCTACTGTCCGTAGAAGGGAGAGACAGGCAGATGAACACCCCCATGAAAGCAACACTGATAGAGAAGTATGGCTTCACCCGTTAAGAGTATAGGTCGAGGTTCAGGGACAGCAGAAAGCTGTCTTCCCAGTCCTGGGAGGAGTTTGGGGAAGATTTTTGCAAAGCATGGACGGTTGGGTGAAGGATAGCACAGTGAACAATTTTGAAGGGCTGTACAATCTGATTGTCAGAGAACACAAGTTCTGCTGTTGTTTTCCAGGGCTATGCCAACACTTGTTGGAGTGTAAGTTCTTTGACCACAGGGAACTTGCAAAGGAGGCAGACCTCTGGGTGAGTACCAGATGGTCTAATTAGGCAGTTGAGATTGATCCTGCAGGTAGTGTCTCAGGTTCCCCCAACGGAGGGCGGGAAGGTTCAGAGTAGCCCAGCCAGGTCCTCTTGTAGTGGGGTGGGTACTACAAGAATATGAGGAGAAGTGGAGGGCAGACGTCACAGCGCTCCTTACTCCCATAGCCTGGAGAATATCCCAAGGGGACCCCATGAAGGGAACGTAGTCTCTACTAGGAAACCACCTACTGAGGGGAACCCCACAGTGTCAGGAGAACTTGGGGGGGGGCAACTGACACAAGCATCCAACCAGTCCTGCAGAGGAGGGTGCAGAAGTCCAGATGGAGGGGTGGGAGAGGAAGGACTCAACCCTAACCCCTGTCCAGCCTCCGTGAATCCCTGGGTTTTCTTCCAGCGTGTAGGGAGTGCCTTGCCTAGGGAAACCAGCATCTCTTGCTGAACAGTGTAATTAGAACATGTCAATCGTTTTCCCTTTGGGGCCCCAGGATCTTTGGGGTACTCGTTGTTTCCCTGCACCACCTCTCCAGGGAGAGAGAAAGCCATTGGCAGCGAGGGACGACCCCAGATAGGAGTGCCTTGGTGAGGCTGAAGCGCCATGCAGCAATCCTACCTACCCTGGGAGCCATGTAGCAGCACGACTCCCCTGCTTCTAAACCATGTAGAGGGGTCTGAAGGGGTAGTGCGGCTGATTCGCGGCAGGCGCTGCCACAAGGAAGTTTTGAGCTTCCCTGCCCCTTTGACTGCATGCTCGCTAGTGCAGCTAGCTCTGGGTCCACAGTTGTTATACCTGAGACGTGTTCAGCAGCAACACGCATCGGCCCCGGGAAACACTCATGGGATTACCCACACCTGTGGAGGGCCACATCTTAAATCTCCTGCCACTCCTTCTCTGGGCTGGGGAAGGCAGCGGTGAATTGCTTAATATGTGGGGAGTGGCCCAGTGAGGTTGCCCCGCTGAATCTTCCCATGTGGTGCCTTCTCCCCCAACCCCATGTTTGTCACCTACCTTGGGGAATCTGTCCTGCTTTCTTGGGAGTAAATCCTCTGGAGATTACGCCAGAACAACGCGGAGCTGTGTTCCAAGCAGTGTTCCAGACATTGCCCTATATTGGGTAGTGGAAGTGCAGGTGGTCCTGCACTCTACGTTGGGATCTGAGATTACTACATAATACCCAATAGGTGCACAGGAGCGCTGTGTCCAATAGCTTGAGGATGAGAATGCCAGTATTAATATATATATCGTGATGTTTTGGCGATGTCTTTACATTCTGCATCTAACTACTGCATTTTATGCCCTCAGTGTTCACAGTAATGTGTTGTTTTCTTGACGCCAAGATAAACATGTAACATATAGTGGGACTGTATAATATGTCCAGTAGCGGTGTTTTGGTGACATGTGCAACCTAGAAACCTTTTTCTCTTATTTCACGCACTGTATTGTTTTTGACAGTTGCCTAGTGGGCAAAGCAATCACGGATTTATGATGTGTTGTTCTATGGTTTATGTATAATATATTTTATATTTTTATATAACATTGCGTGGAATCTCTTTTGTCGTCTATTTATGGTCTTACTGGAGTGTGTGTGTTGCGCAAACACTTTACGCATTGCCTCTGGGATAAGCCTGACTGCCCTGGCCAAGCTACCAAGGGAGCAAGCAGGGGTTATCTTGGGTGTCAAACTCCCCTACTCTGACTAGAGTGGTGGGTACGGCCTGGTTTAGGTGCATACCATAGTCAACCAGAAACCCCATTTCTAACAGAAGTGCAGAATACAATCAAAAACTAAGCCTGCTATCATCAGCATGCGTTGCACTAATAGCAGCTCATACCATGTACTTTAAAGAATAGGGTGATGCCTGTGTCCCCTCACTGAGTGCGATTTGGTTCATTCCTGTGTAATTGCATATGAAAGACACATGCCAGGGACTGGAAAAGACAGCCACTTAACGTGTGAGATTTATGACTGCAGACTGGCTAAAAGGGAAGAAAAATATCTGTCAGCCAGAGCCTGGGCATTAAATTTCAATTAAAATTCCATTTTCCTCAGTGTTCCCTCCAGTACGAATGCATCATTCACCATTTAGTCAAGAGAATTGAAATACCTTAATGGCTTTTGCGCAACGGGTTTACATTTAAATTAAAGCTAAAAGATAAGAGGGGCTTTTTTTTTTTTTTTTTTTTTTCTACTAATCATGTTATGTTCCCTGATCACAGCATGCCCATGAGCGTGGCCTCAGTCATCAGAGGCCTTCCGGGTCTTTTCTTTGCATACCACCAGGTAGAAAGGCACTATGAGTTCACATGATGTAAGGAGGATTGAGGAAATGTAGCGTAACAGAAGAGTTTCTGCATGAGAGGGAGACATGCACGACAACGCTGCTCTGCCCTAGAACATGAGGGAAACTAGCATTTGCAGAGCCAATAGGCCTGGCTTAATATTTACAGTGAAACACCCTGATCCTTATTTCCAGTTTTCCGAATTTAGGTGCAGGGGTGCAGACTTGCCAATTTGAGCGAAAGGGGGCGGGGCCTTGGAGGGAACAGGGCCTCATGCCAAGAAATACCTGAGAGGCACGCTTGGCCCACCTCGACCCCAAGTACCATCTTCCTCCAAAAAAAACAAAAAAAAAGCTTGCTGAGTCTGTTGTTGCCAAAGTCCTGAGGTGTTTCACATCCGTATATAGACACTGGCAGTTGAAAACCTCTGAAAGTGGTTTACAGCTCGTTTTCCCTGCCACTGTGCGATACCCGCTCCTCACCGGGTGACTGTGTGACGGGAGCCGATATCGTGTGTCACACGGTGGCGCCTTGTGAGTTGGCAGGTTTGGGAATGGGACCAGAACCTATGCTTAGCTTTCAGCTGGTACGCCTGCACCTAAATCCTGGTTTATGAGTTATTTCCCCCGAATAGAGAATGCTTTGAAATTTGAGAGTAGCAGGACTATTTTGGCATGCTTGGAGCAGATGGTAAGTGAATGTGGGACTATTGTGAGGGCCATGATGTGTCTGGCAGCTAGGGCTGCCGAGTAGCTAAAGGGAGACCTGGATGGAGGGCCTGCTGTTTCCCACATGTACAGAGGGGTTGAGCAGTGGTCATCTCAGTTGCTGCTCCCAGCTACACAGCACAAGGCTCCTGTGTCTCAAAGCCTGCAATTACCTGGACTTACATATGCAGGCTCAATAATTCCAGGCCCAGAGGCAGGCAAGAAATTGAAATGAAACTCTTAACTCTTAATCCCTACTCCTTAACCTCCCACCTCTTAACCCTTATATAACTAAAACCCTTAACCCTGTACACCAAACATTAACTCTTTACCCATAACCCTATATCCTTGACCTCTGACCCATAAACCATACTATTAACCCTTGTACTCTTAATCTATAACCCTTACGATCCTAACATGTTTCACAGTGGCCTTACATTCAATCATTGTGTGAATAAACACTTTGGGAGGAGTTCCTTTTTCAAAGTATTTATTTATAGAACTAATAACTGAGAGGAAATATTTTTAGAAGTATTGCTTTTGAAGATTCGAGGCACTGTCCAGCAGAGGGCTGGGGGTTGTTTCCTAAGGAGAGGAAAAAAGAGAAAGAGTCCTGTTAATCAGGAGCAATGGTCCTCACACACCAAATCTGGTGTCATGCTTCATCATAGCTGATTCCAATATTACTATTAATCCAGCTGACAAAGGAGGCGCCATTGTTGTGATGAATACTGAAGATTACAGACAGGAATGCCTTCGCCTTCTCAGCGACTCTACCTATTATGCCCATGTTGATCAGGATCCAACGGGACCGTTGCAAACTGAGATACGTGGGATGATAGAGGAAGCCGTTAACAACGCTTGGATATCCCAAAAGGAAGCAGAATTTTTGGATACAGAGGACCCTCGTATCCCTTATTTCTACTGCCTCCCCAAAATTCACAAGGGCATTTCTCCTCCACCAGGACGCCCTATAGTCTCAGGGATTGGGTCCATCCTTGAACCACTTTCGATATTTTGTGACCATTTCCTACGACCTCTTGTACAACAATCAACCACTTACCTGAGAGACACTACAGACGTTCTCAACCTGATTGAAACTATAAATTCCACAGTGCGTGTTGATGCCCTGATCACACTTGATGTTGAGGCTTTATACACAAACATCCCCCAAGTGGCTACACTGGAGGTAGTTGAGTCATCCCTCTTATCTACTAGTTCAGAATTCACAACACCTGTTCATTTTATCATGCACTGTGCTAGTTTGGCTATGACTCGTAACTTTTTTCAGTTTGAGGATAAACTTTTCCATCAAATCCGCGGAACCTCGATGGGTAGTACTTTTGCCCCTAGCTTAGCATGTTTGTACATGTACGACTTTGAGAAACGTTTCATTCTACCTGAGTCCAACCCCTTCTCCGCCAATATCAAGTTGTGGCGCCGCTATATAGACGACATCCTTGTCATTTGGCATGGCCCTATTGATGTAGTAGATGCGTTCTCGGCTTGGGTAAATAGTCTAGACCCCTTCCTCAACTTCACTTCCTCTGTATCTACTACAGAGACCCCCTTCCTAGATTTATTAATCAGCATAGAAGAAGGTCGATTGAGTACCCGCACCTTTCACAAAACTACTGATCGGAACAGCCTATTATTATACGAGAGTCACCATCCTAAAGCACTGAGAGAGAATTTACCCTTTGGACAGTTTTTACGTCTCAGACGAAACTGTAGTGATGTACGACTATTTAACACTCAAGCCTCTGAACTACAGGCTAAACTACATGACCGCCATTACCCTGAGAGAGTCATCAAAACAGCTTACAAACGAGCTAAGTATAGTAATAGGGACTCATTATTACAACTTAACCCTAAATCTACGGATAACAAACTTACCTGTGTATCGACATTTACTCCACTTTCTAACACAGTTAAGAAGATAATCAATAAAAGATGGTCGGTCCTCTGCAGTGGGGGCGAAAATATTCCCAAGCCTGTGTTTGCATTTAAAAGGACCGCAAACATAAAAGACATGCTGGTACACACCCGACCCAGACCCACCACCACCTCAAACAGACAGAAATCTTTATGGGATCTCCCCCCAGTTAAAGGTCATTTTCCATGTGGGAATTGCAACGTCTGCGCTCTCACTATACGCACAGACATCTTAAAGTTAGAGCCATTTTTAACATGGCATCTGATGAAACATACTAACTGCAACACCCGCAATTGTGTTTACCTTATCACCTGTCCATGCAATCTTAGATACGTAGGGATGACCACACGACCTGTAAAGATTAGGGTAAATGAACACCGTAGTAACATTCGGTGTGGACGTATTACTACCAAACTTAGTATACATTTTATTGAACTTAACCACACACCAGACGACATCCGATGGGTGGTATTACAGACTTGCGACACACCAGGTACCCGATCGTTATTTGAGCTTGAACAACGCTGGGTATATAGACTCCATACCCACCAACAGGGACTAAACGATGACATCCCCTGATTTCACCTTTCCAAATAGGAACCAACTTGGCTTTCTGTTTTTTTGTTTTTTATCTATTTCATATATACACTTCTCTGCCCTTCTTACAACCACTTTTAGAAGGTCTTGCCTGTTGGTCATCTTCTTTTTACTCCTATTGGATGAGATTTGAATTAGACTCTCTGGACTAATGATATTAGTACGACTAATCTGATCTACAACTGTTTTTTGGTATCTCCTGATAGTCGTAACCAAGCTATTTCCAATCCCTACATCACTTTAAGATGGCCGCCGCACATAGAGTGCTCTCATCGCGTCCCGATTTTAAAGTCCTTCTTCGATTTCCATTTCCGTAGAGGCCTGCCAGTGACGAGGACGTTACTTGGCAACTGATTCCCTAATTGATGGACACGCGCTCTACGCGCGTATTATTTATACCAGCAGCCTTCCGTTCCGCATATGTTCGGGAACGCGACCCCCGGGTAGGTGCTGCAGACGAAACCGGTAATCGCGCAAGTAAGTGCACCACTCTACTTTTCTTGCAGAAACTTTACCACGGCATCTTTTTCGAACGCTACGATGTTTTCAGGCCGGGGGACCCCATGCTCTATACCTAACGATACGGCCGCAGTCTTACAGATTGCACTCCTTCGGTCCTAGTCTTTGTTTTTCTTCAAATTTACTACGGTGTGTTATATAAAGGTATGATCATTCCTGGGCCACGACATACCCCCATATCTTTATCCCTCTAATGTGCCACTCTACTTTTGACCTTTGACACATTTCTTAGTGTGTTTTAGGATGAAGTATCTCTTTACTCAACGAAACTGGCTACATGCCCTATAATATACGTGATTTTGGGGAGATTTATGAACATTCACACAGAATTGATGACTGTTTTTTCTCTGTTTCTTGCTGCTTCTAGGATGTATGTGTATTAGACTTGAAGTGAGTCATATGTAAATACGACTTTTGAATTCCACCTTATTCTCAGTCCTACATTTCCCCAACTTGGTTGGCTTATCTCTAACCATTTGTACCTCGGACTTTTATGACGAGTATATAACTATAATATGATGCCCCCCCTTTTGTCCTTTTTTGGCACATGTTCTCTTACCATCAGATTTACTGTGTACCGGGTGATGGGCCAGCGATATCCCATGAAGCCTATTCTCTAAATTGAGATGGTAAGCAACTTTATATGTTACCAGCATGGTGTGCCTACAACCACTTGATCACTGAGTGTTGCACTATTTTGCCACTCCCCTTTTTCTGCATTAACCTGTACTCGTCGCCCTTGAATACTGGTGAAGCGATGATATACTGAGCTAATTTTAGCCCTCTTTTTTGTTTCCCATACTTAGGGCGACTGATAGGAAAGGAAACCCAGTCTGCTTTAGTCCTGTTAAGTGACTGATGACGTCTTGACTGTGAACGTTAGTCAACAGAAGTATAAGTATTCTGTTTTGGTTTTTTCTTGTGGAGAAAATCTATAATTAAATTAGGTCCTGAAGAAGCGTCACGGGATCCTGTTGGACCAGCAACGACGCGAAACATGTCGACCGCATATTGAGGAGTGTCGGACCTTTTCCGTCCTCCTCAATTTCTTTGATTGATCTTGTGTGGGTGTTCAAGCATTGTCTTTAGTTTCACTCCCTTGATTTCTTTTTAATCTTGACCATTTCCCAACAGCAAATAATAAACTATTAGGTGAGGGATCTGAGCCAATTTTATTATTCCTTTTTTCGTACATTTTCTCCTCTCTCTGACCCATATTTTGGCTCCGTGGCATCATCGAGTATATTCAAAAAGATCTCCGGCAAAGAGCCCCCCCTAGGGGGGTGCCCGTCAGACATTGCAGCGCCGGTCTGACGAGGAGCTGTCCTATGATGAAGCATGACACCAGATTTGGTGTGTGAGGACCATTGCTCCTGATTAACAGGACTCTTTCTCTTTTTTCCTCTCCTTTCGATTTCGGAACAGTGTACCATATCATATTAGTACTGGATTGGGAGGACGTACACTGGACCGACCAATCCTCCTCTTACCCCCCTTTTTTCCGAAGGTTGTTTCCTAAGAACTGTGCGTTAGAACAGTAGGACTAATGATAATGAAATGACCACTCTGTAATCAGGACATTACCTAGTCACTAACTTATAAGGCATTCCAAAGCGCCAAGAGGCCTTGACACGGCGAGGGAACCACAGAAGGGTCACAAATAATACATAACCCGTGACTGCTGAAGAGAGACTGGCCAGCGCAGCATGATAACCTGAAAGATGCTCTTCTCCTAACTGCCCTGGGAGGGAAATAAAAAGGAGATGTTCGAACCTGCACCCAGAGGCCAGAGGCCCCCTAGAAAACAGCTACCAGGCCTAGTCAGTCCGGGTATGTAGCCAAGGACATCCAAGGCAAACTGGACCATCATCAGCTCCCAGAACTGCATTGAATGTGTGGTGGCTTCCACTGCACCAACGCTAGTCCAGACATGCCATGCACAACCCTCCCCAACACAGCAGAGAATGTATGAGCAGAAACGAAGAGCAACTCCCAGGGAGCTTCCTCACTGAACCTCTCTGGAGCCCACGAGAATGGGCCACTGGGCTCATGGATTCAGCCACAGAAGAACCACAGAGCTAGGTCCCACACATCCAATCTGTCATTGATGCCACTTCTCCAAAAAAGGACATAATGTGGGGTTTCAGCAAACCAAAAGAACTAACGAAATGGAGAGTGTCGCTAAAGGGAAGAGACCAGGATATTGGCTGAACCACACACACACAGGATCCACTCAGGGCGTTAAGCAGCACCAAGGATGCTTAAGGTCCCCATACCTCACCATGCTGGCAAAGGGAAAACCTCTGGATTGGGGATGGAGACCAAAGCTCTTCATCCCCACCTCGATCTCTATTGGAGAATGAAAAAAAGAGGATGCCAGAAATGACCTCTCTTTTTATGGTGGTTTGGGCTTGCTTTCTTAGCATTTCAAACGTCACTTTTTGTGTTTTAGATGTGGCCTCTGTTCCATAAGTAAACACAAGGACCACCTAGAGGGACGTAGAGGAAGTGCACATTTAGCTATTACAATTTTTTTCTATGGTATGCAAAATGGTAAATGTGTGTTTTCCTTTTGTGACATAACCTGTTGCAAAAGTCACAATGTTCATGCAAATATGGGGGAAACTGAAAAAACCCATAGAGTTTTTGTAAGGTTTCTAGAAAAAACAGCTTTGCATACCCCCATTGCTAATTAAATCACAAATATGTGTTCGTTTACTGCAAGTATGCTATGATAATGTCAGTATTTTTGAAGAGCAAATTTGTTATATGCTTCAAGAAATTATAATAGACTGCAAAGACATTTGCAACGTTTATTGTGTAACACCAAAAGAAAGATGGAGAATAATAAGTCAGTGGTGTTGCTGAACACAGAATTGGCAACCATGCTTGGTAAACCATGCGCTCTTTTCTGGTGGAGGTACACACCCCACACATTAAGGAGTGACAAACTTGACTGAAAAAGTGCATTCATATATATTCACACTTGTTTATGAATGATGATCCTAATGCTAATTTTACAACTGATCAATAATTAAAATGTGTATTATATGTGCAGGCAGGCAGATGATGCAATGTGATCAAAATGCAATGCAAATCTCCAGAGGCAGTGTAGAAAGTAATGAATGAAACTCATTCCAGAATAGATTCAGGGCAGTGAGGCAAGCTAGGACTTAAAGGAAACTGATGGCAGGAGAACAATAAGGACAATTATGAAAGAAGTGGAGGTGTGAGCGCAGTGAAAACTAAGGGCCAATAGCACCTCTTAGCGCCACACTAGTGTCATTTGTTTATGCTAATGCAGCGTTAATGAGGCCATTCTCCTTCCCCATATTTACAGTGTGGCCTAGTGCTTGAATTGCACCACTTTGCGATCCCTTGCACCACATTATGCCTGCGTCAGGCATAATGTGTGCAAGGGGGGCGTTCCAGCGGTGGTAGGCCAGTAAAAATGGCACAATTAAGTTTACAACATTTCACTGCGCAATTTTTAGCTTCATTTTCAACACCTGCTCAGAGCAGGCGTTAAGAAGAGGACGCACCCAATACTTACAATGAGCCGCCCTTTACTTTGCAGGATAGCGCCATTATTTATGCAGCTAATCCTGCAAAGTACTGCAATATCATCATAAATCATGACACCATTGTACTAACATGCACCATGGTGAACCGTATTGTAAATATGCGCTACCATGGTGTCATTAGGTGATGGTGGAGGGGGAGCAAGAAAAGTGGCACACCACAGCTGATGCACCACATTCTTTAAAATCTGGCCCTAAGAAACAGATTTACTAAACTTTGACATAACGCGACACAGGAAGTTGCTACTCTGTGCTGCGTGACAGAGAAGAAATGCTCCATATCTACTGAGATATGGGGCAGTTCTTCTCTCATCCACTGGTCCTTTCCTAGACTTAAGTCAGTGAACCAAGGGAAGAAAGATAGCTATTCTTAATGGCAGCATGTGATAACATTGTTTCCAAAATTTCTTATACCAAATTAATCATTGTGTTCTGTGGAACAAAATTAGCCAGGCACAAAACAGCTACATGCTCTTGGTTGTTGTTTATCCACTGTAATTTGGCCATGTGTATTTTGGAAAAAAGTTTCACTAATAGGCATAACATTAAGAACAGCTAGTGATTTCCAGCTCATACAGATCCTCTTTGTTAAAGACAGCAACAGACTCTGCACCTGTTGGGAAGGAAAAGTCCTCTGCGTGGTGAGAGAAAGTACCCTGCCCTGAGTGCCCCACTGCACTGTTGTCTGGATTCCTAATGCTGATTTTTTTGTCATAGATAAACAAGGATCATGTGTGTGTGTCAAGGCATAGAGCTCTCTCATGAGCTGCAGTCTTGTTAGGCCAGGAGGGGTGCCAAAGTGTTACCTTCATAGTGGTGGAAGGCTACCACCTTCACCAAGAGTTCACCAAGAGTTAAGCAAGACAAGCGTGGTGGTGGCAGCACATCATGTAGTGATCAGTAGTAGTGAACAGGTCCTTTTTACCCTCTGCCTACAGGCTCACTCACCTTTTTAAAAGCTCTTCCGCTGGGAGCTTAACTCTCACTAGGTCTTCATCAGGTAGATGTACAGTGCTGCACAGGAGTACTGACTGTGATGAGTATATGGGTGTATGTGTGCCTGGGAAGGGTACAGTAAAGAAATGGATCAGTGCTTAGAAGTATATGTTTGGTTAGTGCATATACTGAGTGTGCGTATGCCTGCTAGGAATACATTATTACATGAGAAATGTAGAGTGTGTGCAATGGAAGCATATGCTGGGTGTTTGTGTGCTTGCGTGAGGTACAATACATGAAGAGTGAAGTGTTGTTCAGTGCACAAATGGTGAGTGTGTGTGCTGTTAGTGTTTGTTTGCAAATATCAGATACTGGTACAATACAAAAAAGCTACAATATTGAATAGTGTGGCAGATTGAATGTGTGTGCTGAATGCATGTATCTCTGTAATGGCACCATGCACGGAGGTAACAGTGTTGGGCAATGTGTGCTATGAATGTACACAGATTGCATATGTGTCTGCAATGTTATATTACATGGAGGACCTTGGGTTCCATTTTCGGAAGCCCAGACCTGCCTGGTGAAGACATGAGAAGTAGAGGAATCCCCCAAGACTGAGTTGTGCATTGCTGCATTCTTGTAAGCTGGGTGAGACACACATTGGAATTAGGGAGGAAAAGACTCCCCCTATACACTTCAAAATGGAGCTCTTTGGTTCAGTGATAGATCACAAAGAAGGGGCCTGGACACATCTCAGGAAGGAGATGGGGCTGATGAGGGAATTCTAAAGAGTAGGACTGAAAGCCCAGGAGTAACCTTCCAATGTACATATTACTGTGGCTGACATCCAAGTGTGAACTCTGGTCACTCCCATGATCTGTTGTGTGGGTCTATCAACTTCAGAGTCTTTCCTGCTGTTACAGACAGCCTTTTGAGCTGGAAGAAAAGGAAAGATGTAGACTTCAAAAGAAGCAGAATCCCAACATAAAAATCCAAAGACTCAGACGCTACATAGCATTAAGAGTCCGATTCACAAAGGGCCTGCGCACTTGTGGCGAAAGCCATGCAGTTGTGGCGGGGGCCCTGTATTTGTGATGGGTGTCCTTTGGTGTCCAACACCTTCTTCCAGTATGGTTGAATTGGAGTGGGAATGCTAAATGTCACCCCTTTAGTGTGAAACGCATTACCCAAATTGGTTTAGATTGGAGTGGGAATAGTTAATGTCACTGCTTTAGTGTCTAACACTTTTCCAAAATTGGTATAGGAGAGAATGGGAATAGTAAATGTTACCCCTTTAGTGTCTAACAGTTGGCGTGTGATTATGGGGGTCATTCTGACCCCGGCGGGTGGCGGGAGCCGCGCGCCTGGAGGGAACCGCCGAATGACCGCACCGCGGTCAAAAGACCGCGGCGGGCATTCTGGCTTTCCCGCTGGGCCGGCGGGCGACCGCCAGAAGGCCGCCCGCCGGCCCAGCGGGAAACCCCCCTCAACAATGAAGCCGGCTCCGAATGGAGCCGGCGGAGTTGTAGGGGTGCGACGGGTGCAGTGGCACCCGTCGCGATCTTCAGTGTCTGCAAAGCAGACACTGAAAATCATTATGGGGCCCTGTTAGGGGGCCCCTGCACTGCCCATGCCAGTGGCATGGGCAGTGCAGGGGCCCCCAGGGGCCCCACGACACCCGTTCCCGCCATCCTGTTCCTGGCGGTAAAAACCGCCAGGAACAGGATGGCGGGAAGGGGGTCGGAATCCCCATGGCGGCGCTGCAAGCAGCGCCGCCATGGAGGATTCCCTGGGCCAGGGGTAAACCAGCGGGAAACCGCCGGTTGCCCTTTTCTGACCGCGGCTTTACCGCCGCGGTCAGAATGGCCCAGGAAGCACCGCCAGCCTGATGGCGGTGCTTCCGCTGTCCCCGGCCCTGGCGGTCATGGACCGCCAGGGTCGGAATGACCCCCTATGTAATTTCATGATTTTTATTTTGATTATAATAGAAATACTCTGTGTTGTTTTATTAGTATTGTTAGTAATTAGAAATGTAACACAAATAGTTGTATGGTTGTAAACAATAACATTGTTAATTACATTGTTTCATGTAATAAAGACATCACAGAAGTTCTCATTTTATTTGTTTTTATAGTTTAATTGTATATTTTTACATTTTTACTTATATATATATATACTTCAGTTAAAAAAGAATCATTTCTATAAAATTGAGTAAATAAAACATTTCTTTTTGTTTTTTATTAATAGAAAACATGCATTATTTTTACATATTAGTGTACGTTGTACATTTTCAACTTACATTAACAGTTTTTTCTAACATTTCTTGATTTGTTTGATATACATATTTTCAACTTCATTTTAAGATTTATTTTCAGTGTATACTGAATAATTGTATATATTGTATAATTTTGTTTAATTTATACCTTATAAATGTTAAACATTTAATCACAACATATTTTGACATGTTTCATATGTTTAAAATTGTTTTACTTTGTTTAAGTTATCTATTCAACAGTTTTACAATATTTCCCAGTCATTTCTTTTTTTTATCGAAACCTTCTATTTTGTAATCCATTTGTGTTATTTTTAGTCTATTTTCCTGCAACCAGATCGCTGTAAGGTGCTGAGTTTGTTGGAACAGGTAATTCCATGGTGGGAAATGTAATTTGTTATTGTTTGTGTAAATACCATGTGAGTGTTATGTGCAATTGTTTGGTTTATATATTGTAATTAATTTATGTGATCAAGTGAGTTTTTTTAATTTCTTGGTTGATGATAGGTACGTTTTATTTTAAATAATTTGTATATATTTTTATTTTATCAGTCCTCATTAACAAAGGAATTGTAATTATTTTTTTGACTGATGTAATGTTAAAGGTGGCCTTGCTTGGCTTCATAAATCTAATTTAGTAGTTGCATCACCCTTGTGCCCCTTTGTAACTAAGCCCCCAAGTGAATTGGTCCCAGTGAAAGTATGGTAGTCAAAAAGTCAAAAATGTTTCTAAATCCCAATACAGAATGGGACTTTATCACATTTTGGGAAGCAAAATTCTTCCCATCAGACCACTGCTGAAATTGTAGTCACTGCATAGAACAAAAGACTGCGGGCATATTTATACTCCGTTTGCGCCGAATGTGCGTCGTTTTTTTCGAAGCAAATTCGGCGCAAAACTAACGCCATATTTATACTTTGGCGTTAGACGCGTCTAGCGCCAAAGTATGGGCAAATAGCGTCATTTTTTTGCGTGAACGCCTTCCTTGCGTTAATGAGATGCAAGGAAGGCGTTCCCGTCTAAAAAAATGACGGCGACGCAAATGCGTCGTATTTATACTCCCGGGCAAAAATCATGCCCGGGAGTGGTCGGGTCAAAAAACCCCGCATTTGCGCCACTTTTTAACGCCTGGGTCAGGGTAGGCGTTAAGGGGCCTGTGGGCTCAAAATGAGCCCACAGGTGCCCTCCCCTGCCCCCAGGGACCCCCCCTGCCACCCTTGCCCACCCCAGGAGGACACCCAAGGATGGAGGGACCCATCCCAGGGACATTCAGGTAAGTATAATTTTTTTTTGTGTTTTTTTTTTTGGGTGGCATAGGGGGGCCTTATTTGTGCCCCCCTACATGCCACTATGCCCAATGACCATGCCCAGGGGACATAAGTCCCCTGGGCATGGCCATTGGGCAAGGGGGCATGACTCCTGTCTTTACTAAGACAGGAGTCATGTAAATGGCGTCTGGGCGTCGTTTAAAATGGCGCAAATCGGGTTAAGACGATTTTTTAGCGTCAACCTGACTTGCGCCATTTTTAAGACGCCCTAACGCCATTTTTCCCAACGCCGGCGCTGCCTGATGTACGTGGTTTTTTTCCACGCACACCAGGCAGCGCCGGTCTGCTTGTGCCGGCTAACGCCATTCAATAAATACGGCGCCCGCATGGCGCTTTAGAATGGCGTTAGCCGGCGCAAAATTTTTTGACGCTAAACTGCGTTAGCGCAGTTTAGCGTCAAAAAGTATAAATACGGGCCTTTATATCTAAAGCAGGACGGTTCAGCTGAAGCTCTGGCGTTTTCTCACTGAACATTTTCCAAGTCCCAATGCAGAATGAGGCTTAGGGACTGATTATGACTTGGGAGGTCCTACCACAAGACCGCCAAAGCAGCGAGGAGGCCAACACCGCCATGGCGGTGGGGTCCCCCCTGACCGTATTACAATGTTCCCGCTCGGCTGACCAGCCGGAACATTGTATTACTAGGTTCTCGCCGGGCTGCCCGGGGGGGAACAGTGCTACGGTATTGGCCTTGGCTCCCTTAAGGGAGTCAAGGCCAAAACTGTAGCACCCCAGCACCATCAAAATGTGCATTGTCTGCAGATAGTGCGCATTCTGATGGTGCTGAGCAGGGGGGCCCCTGCACTGCCCATGCCAAAGGCTTTCTGCCACTCCGCCACCAAAAGGCTGGGGGAAAGTGGGGTTGTAATCAGCCAGGTGGCACTGAGTTCAGTGCCACCCTAGCTGGTTACAACTCAGGCCACAGTTGACCTGTCCAGAACCACGTTCTAGGAGGAAACGGTGGTGCCATGGGGGTCCGCCCGCCAGGGTTGTAATGTGGCAGTTGGACCACCACAGTTGCGGCAGTCGGACTGTTACCACAACACTGGCAGTCCTTGGACCACCAGCCTCATAATGAGGTCCTTAGTAGTGGTTTCATAGGTGCGGGCATTTATGAGCAGGACAAAGCTAAAATCCAATCTGGTGTCAAGAAACTGCCGGTAGGATATTTTTTCTGGCAGGTCCTGCTATAGCTCTGGAAAACAAGCTTTCAAAACTTTCAAAGCTTTCCTCTGGTGCCCAAACAACCGGAGGATTACACTTCTAAGGCTCCCAAGGTGTCAGGCAGGCGATAACAGCCGGGTCCAGTCCAGGTCCAGTTGCCACTGGGCAGATGGACACTTTAGGAAAAAGCCTCCTGCAGTTTTATGTGTCCCTGTAGCCACCCAGTAGGTCAGCCAACTGAAGCTTGGAGTCCACTTTTTTGTCCTGGGTACAACTGCAAGCAGGTCGAGCCCTTCAGGTCCCCTCACAGGTATCAAATAGCAGGTTCAGTCCTTCTTCGGTTCTTCCGCAGGTTCAGAGATTGTTCTAAATAGGTTCCCTTGGGGTGACACATTTACAGTTGGCATTAGCTAGTCGGTGGGGATGACGCCTAAACACTCCCTAACCAATGGGGTAAATGTCTCCAAGGACACCCCTTCTCAATTTTTCAGTAGTTCCTGTTTGACTTACTGTAAAGAGGCCCAAAATACATGGCCAGGACAATGCCAAAATGGCCGGAGTCTTCAGCCACACTAACCAGCTCCAAGGGCTAGGGTGTGCATGGAGAGTTCAAATGAAAATCACCAATGTCCTCCCACATCTAGCACTAAAATCCAGTTGAAGCAGGCCCCAGATCCTGAACAAAACAGGAGACAGAAGTCTGGCAGGACAAAGGCAGAGTCCTTCAGCACCCAGCCAAAGAATACGCACAAACTGTGTTGTTATCCTAATTCATCCCATTCAATGATACAACATTTTTTCATGTGCCACAGAGATCGGTCAGGCAGGATTTGACACTGGTGTGCCAAAAGGAGGGGCAGTAGTCCCCACCCCGTTAGTCCAGTTGAGCTCAAAAAAATCATCCATGTTCATTCAGTTTGACCTGCCAATTAAAGTAGTCTACTGTTTAGCATGTGGGTGGATTTTACACCTCATTAAGGTCAATCACTTAAATGACAGCTGCTTGAGAGCTAATTTTTCTGGAGTTTCCGCTAGAGAAAAGGTAACTTTCTGAATGTTACCTTTCCAAATTATTTCCTAAAAATCCAACTTCATAACCTTAGTTTCCGCCGGTCAGCCCAGTGGGATAGTCGTAATGGGGTCAGCCGGTTGGGCGCCAGCACCGTGGCGACCTCCCTGTCAGGAGTTTGGTGGACGGATGTTTCCGTCCGCCAAACTCATAATCATCCCCTTGGTCTGGGATGAAAAGTTGGCTTCCTAAGCATCCCTGGATCTTTGGAGTAACTGGGATCAGCAGCTGAGGCTCAGATCAACAAAGGTGGTGGGATATGATGCAGAATAATACCGTTTTTATAGTTAGGATGTCCAGTTAGATTTATTTGTATAAGAACAACACATTTGAAACCCCTTAAATATATTTATGAATATGCATACTGTGCAAATAGAAACTAAACAATGAAAATCACACAAACCAAATAAAGCAATAAAACATCTTGGCTAGATAATGCCAACACTGGGTACCTGTCCTGCACCTAATGCGTGGCAATCACTGCGAGTTACTGATCATGAAAGTTGTGCTGTTTGTAATCATTGTAATAACATACATGATTCCAATCTTTCCACTAAAAATAATAATCCCCGTTATTCTCTCCATAATCACTAGCTCTTCTCAATCATACAAAATCATACTAAACATACTGTATGAATGATGGAAACTCTAGGGTCAGAAAGTGCAGTAAAATACAGTCTTTGCATGTTCACCCTGTAAACTCTGAAAATCTTTACTTTGCCCTCTGGTTTAGGATAAGGTTTTTCCAGTGACTTGACACTTGGATTTTTCATACTCAAAAGTGGTAGCAGAGGTGTGTCAACATCTCTACAACCAGGGGCATAGATTTAGTATTCAAAGGAGCAGGCAGGGGTCTGAGTCACAAGGGGCATTATAGTGTGGGTCCAGAGGCATGAAGCACACATGCAAAGACCATGCAATGCGTTGTCAAGCTTCCGGATAGAGTTACCATGCCAAGCAGTCAGTTACATCCGTTCTGCAAAGAAGTGTGTGAGGGAAGCTTCTTCTCCTTACCAGGACATTGCAATGGTCAGTGAGACTGTGGTGCATGTAAACAGGATGAAGGCAGCTTGGTACTGAGCAAATGCAAATGGGTGAGTTTCTCCGGGTGAACAAAGAAAAACATTGCCACAGGGAGGGTGTGTGTGCAGGGTAGGGTGACTACTCATTGGATCTTGGATGGGACACCTCTTTTCTCTGGTGAAAGAGGACTCATTGGTGCATCTGTTTCAATGGCTCAGGACTCTTAGGGCTAGTTATAGGATTCCTAATAGACAAGGTCACCAGCATCAGTAGAGGTCAAGAGAGATTTATCAGAGCATCACGCTTAGTAATAGCTGAGAGGAAATAGGTGCATGTAGCTGCACGTGTGAAAGTATCACAGCAAAGCCGCAAGGTGAGTGTACAGTTTTTATGTTCAGTCAACCCCCAATGGTGGCAGCCAGTGCCAACCAGTGCACCTTCAAATAATAAAAAAAAAAACCTGCCTGGTAAGGAAAGATTTTCTCCTCTCAGAGAGGGTGTTGAGGAGGGCAGGTTTGTCCTGCTCACAGACCTCATAGTGATGCCGGGGCTTATGAGATACTATCAGTCACTTTCAGCAGGAAACCATATGCATTCCCTAAAGGCAGAGACGGAATTCAAAGAAGGAAGGGAAAGACTGTTGGAAATTAGTTCTCTAGTTGGCAGTCAATTGACCCCCTGTCCAAGTAGGCACCCTCACTCCAGTTAGGGTAAGGGAGATACACAGCTTAGATAACCCCTGCTCACCTCCTTGGTATCTTGGCACAAGCAGTCAGGCCTATCTCAGAAGCAATGTGTTAAGCATTTCCACAAAACACACAGTAATACTGTGAAAACACAACAAAAGGACACCACACCAATTTTAGAAAAATAGCCAATATCTATCTGGGTAAAACAAGACCAAAATGAGAAAAATCAAAATACAGTAATAAAGATATGGATTTTGCAAGAATTACTTACAAATATAGTTCCTTGAAGTCAATAACTCTGCTTGAGGCTATCATGTTGTCGTGAACAACAAATCCAACAGTTCAGAACGACAGTGCGGTTGCTGGCCAGCTACAGTGTTGGAAAGACCCGCAAACAGTACCTTGGAAATGCAGGGCATGGTGATCCTTGCAATGAGATCCAGGGAGTGGCACGGCTGATGTCCGCAACGCGTTGGCAGGCATCGGTTCCGGAGGTCGGTGCAGGAGTTGGCAGGCCCTTGAAGTCACATGCATTGCAGAACAAACTCCGGGCTGATGATCAGGAGCACTTGGGTTGATGGCATCAGGGCTGCTGTGCGAAGCGGGACGATGTCCACATGTCACGTTGCAGACATACACGAGGGGGTCAAAGACTGCATTGTGTGGACAGGTACAGCCCTTTCAGGTGCAGGTGCCAGCTCATCCCTCCCTACTCTAGCCCAGGAGACTCATCTGGATATGTAGGACACTCCCTAGCTCCGTTTGTTTCACAGTCTAGAAGGAATTCACAAACAGCCCAACTGTCAGTCGGACCCAGAGATGGATTCCACAAGCAGGCAGAGGCACAGAATGGTTAAGTAAGAAAATGCTCACTTTCTAAAAGTGGCACTTTCAAACTGACAATCTAAAAAACAACTTTACCAAAAGATCTATTTTTAAATTGTGAGTTCAGAGACCCCAAACTCCCTTCTCTATCTGTTACCAATGGGAAACTGCACTTAAGAGATATTTAAAGGCAGTGCACATGTTAACCTATGGAAGAGATAGGCCTTGCAATAGTGAAAACTGAATTTGGCAGTATTTCACTATCAGGACATGTAAAACACACCAGTACATGCCCTACCTTTTAAATCCACTGCACCCTGCCCACGGGACTACCTAGGGCCTACCTTAGGGGTGACTTACATGTAGTAAAAGGGAAGGATTGGGCCTGGCAAGTGGGTACACTTGCCAGGTTGAATTGGCAGTGCCAGACTGCTCACACAGACACTGCAGTGGCAGGTATGAGACATTTTCAAAGGCTACTCATGTGGGTGGCAGAATCAGTTCTGCATGCCCACTAGTAGCATTTGATTTACAGGCCCTGGACACACATAGTGAACTTTACTAGGGACTGCGCTAGTAAATCGAATATGCCATATCATGGATGAAACAATCACCAATACAATTTACACAGGGAACACTTGCACTTTAGCACTGATCCGCAGTAGTAAAGTGCGCAGAGACAATAAACCAGCAAAAACATATCATAAAAATAGGAGGAAGGAGGCAAAAGGTTTGGGGAGAACCCTGCAAAAAGGACCATTTCCAACAAAGGCAAATTGGGTTATGGGCTGTACCTGTTATTTCTCAGTGCACAGCAACTATTGTCCATCGTACATTCAATCTTCTTACATTTTTGGGGTATATTGCTAGCACCCACATTCTGTTTGTGGGTCCGGCGAGATGTAATCAAGCAGAATGAATCAAATGAGGTTGGGGCTTATTGCGGCAAGGACCCAGAGTAACAGGGGCGGTGGGAGCTAATGAAGACAAGGTCTCAGAGTCCCAGGAGCATTTGGAGAGGATGACGTCATCAGCGATAGGACAATGGTACAGGCTCCACGAGCCACTACAACCATTTCATCCCACGTCTGCTTCCATCTTGTAAGCAGGCGGTGCTGCAGGTGAAAAACGAGTCACAATGTGGGTGGCAATAGGTAAATACGGAAGCCCTTCGCCCACTGATGTGGTGTACGTCTTCAGTTCTCGCGATAACAGTCTTACAGTGAAAGAGAGTGTCTTTCCATCCAGAGCAGGAGAGGAACATGACGGTCAGCTAACGAGCTGCCGTGAACTCCCGTCGGACGGATGTGATGCTGAATTTGCGTGACTCGGATTGCGAGCAGACCGCCCCTCAGTCTCTGCTCGGGAAAGCGGCAGAAGTTTCTCCCCGTCGGATCCACGTTTGTTTGCCCCCCCCCGGGCGACGGCTTGAACGGCTTGAATGGTAGGGAGGCGAGGGTGAGGATTTCCTCATCTCGCCTATGCGCTCCGGATTGGGAGCCCGGCGCGTGAGTCTCGGGAAAAGCTGCGGTAGCTTTTTCCTCTTCGGATTTGCGTGTGTTTGTGCCCCCGGCCTCCCTGGGCGACGGCGAGAATGACAGGGAGGCGAGGGTGAGGACTCTCTCCTCGCACCTTCGTACACCGGGTTGGGAGCCTGGGGGCTTGAGCCTCGGACCTACCGCTTCGGCGTTTCTCGGGGGAGGCCCCTGGAGCTGTGCCAGCGGAGCAAGGAGCAGCAAAAGACGGTGACAGTGTATTTTTGGCGGCTTGGGGGGGGGGTGTCGTTTTTTGATTATAGCCTGATTATAGCCTGTCCCTAGCAGGCAGAGACTGTTAAGATCATTGATGCTGCCCTCCTAGGAGTATTGGGGGGCTTAAAGAAAACGCATATACATGTGAAAGTGTTGCTTATTGCAAAAATAATCAGATGCAAGAGTTTTCTCTTTTCTACTAGAAGTATGTACTAGAGGAATCTTTTGTGCCTAATTATCACGTTTTACAGCTGCATACCGCCAGGGATTGTTACGTTTCAGCGTTTGTCACTTTACAATCACAAAACCAGTGTAAAACTTGCTGCTTTATACAGAAGGGTGGTGAGATACAGATGGACGCCAAAAACTCAACGCTCTTGTATTCATGGTGCTTCGCCGTTTACTGGAAGGGATGAGAGTGTAAATTGTTGTTTCAATTGAGAGCTCCTCAGGTTTGAGGGTCTTGAGAAAGGAGGTGGGGCATCGCTTAGATAGGTTCCCCGTCGGGTGGGGGTATTTGGTCCCTCACATTTTGTGCTATGTTTCCCTGGCCTTCTAGGCGTTAGAGAGAGAAAGAGAGGGCGGCAAGAAGAATACTTCTGTTATTGCGCTCTGTTAATTTCATTTCTCCTCTCTACAGTGTTTTCCTTTTTCCGACTTTTGTCGGGAAAAGTAGGGAGGAAAAACGGCGAACAAGAAGGGGGGGTCTTTAACTACGGGGAGGGGTGGCGGGGTGTCTTGGAAACAGGCTCTAATCTCCAGTATTTGGACAGAAGCGGCGAAGGGTGTGCGACGTGGGAGATCTTATACCTCCCGCTGCTCTCTCCGTGGGACCCTCCCGGAGACCCCGGGGTTCCACACCAGAACCAACTTAAGTGGGAAGGGGGTAAGAAAGGAGTGTGAGAGTGTTGGATCCCCGCAGTGCATGTCATTAATCAAGCGTCGCCCCAGGGGTGCCCGGGCAGAAGTCAACGATGTGACTGTGGCCAGAAAAAGTAAGCCCGGTACCCGTGGTGCATGTGCTAATCTTCGGACTCAGGTGTCTGGAACTATAGTAACGGGCATAGCGGACTCAGAGCCTAAAATCTATGGTGAAGGGCCACTCCACACAACACTACTAGTGGATCATCCTCTACCCCACCGGGAGGAGAGTCAAATTGAGATCCAGGGGAGGAGTGATTCGTTGATTACAAGGTACTTTCAGATCACAATTCCTCCACCACAGGATATGGCAAACGTTAAACCGGTCTTAGGCAAGTTAGGGGTTTCTAAGCTAGTTGAAGGCGGTTCAGCTGTCGGCCCAGCACAAGAACTGTTAGAAATGGAACCAGCTACACTGAGAGAGGGCCCTTTTAAGACACTACCCTTGCCGGAAGTTGATGGTAATTTCTCCAGTGGATCAATACCACATGACTTGGATGTACAGGCTCTGTTAATTTCTCTTACTAAAGAAATTAGAGAGAAATTCGAAATTTCAGAAACTAATCAAACTAGGATTCGGGAAGCCTGTGAGGTCTTGGAAAGTAAAATCAACCTGTTATCAGACCGGCTGGGGAAACTAGAGGCTGTGGTGGAGGCCCACGAGGAACGAGTGTTAGCTCAAGCTAAGGACATTTCACAATTTTTCAATTTCAATTGAAACGGGGAGAAAAGATGTTGCAAGACAGACTGGAAATGATGGAAAATAACATGAGGAGAAACAATATAAGGCTCTTGGGAGTTCCAGAGGGCTTGGAAGGGGAAAATATTAAGAGCTATGTGATCTCGCTGATTAGGGAGGTCCTCCCTAGTATGGTAGGGATCAATTTGGAGGATGACATTCAGAGAGTCCACCGTGATCCTTTCAAGAAAAATCCAGGAAGGAAAAACCCCAGGAGGATTTTGATAAATTTCAACACATACTCTATTAAGGAAAGAATCTTGTCCGAAGCCCTCAAGGTTGGGGCTTTTCCCAAGGGAGAATGGTCTCTCAGGATAAGATCTGATGTGTCTAAGGCAACGTTAGATAGGCAGTGGGAGCTGGGAAATTTCATGCGGGAGCTCCGTGAGTAAGGGGCGACAGTCCAACTAAGGTTCCCGGCAGCTCTCCGTATAATGTGGAAGAATAAAATGTACAATATGAGAGACCCTGGGGAGGTCATTATATTTATAGATCAGATTAAGGCGTCTCAATAAGACCTAGTGGAAAGCCCCCGTCCGGCGTGGGGTTCGAAGATAGGATACCAGGATGGTTATCCTAGTAGAAGTAGGGAGGGTTCCTCTGGGGGGGAAGGGGGTTTTGGGGGCACGTTGGAGGTGGGTGTAGGGGGGGTGCCACGGGGAGTTGGGGTTTGTTCTGGGTTTGGTGGGTTGAAAGGGATAAAATAAGAAAGTCCTCATATGTTGCTAATATAGGTCGGGGGGTTGGTGTTCTTCCTTTTTTTTTCCTTCTCGTTATGAACGATCATGCAGGGTATTGAAAAGTTGAGATTCCTCTCATGGAATGTGAATGGGTTAAGGGTGTCTGGTAGGAGGAGGAAGATCTTTGAGTACTTGCGTTTGGTTGAGGAGGAGATTATTATATTGCAGGAAACCCATCTTTACCAAACTGAATGGGAGACCTGGCTTAAACAGCTGAATTGTGTTGCGTTCAGCGTATGCTCTTCTCAAACTAGCACAATAAAAGGTGTGGCAGTTTTGATTAAGAAATCCATGAGGTTCAGGGTAGGAGAAGTACATGCTGACCCTAGAGGGAGGTGGGTAGTGGTAGAGCTGTGTGTAAGTGGTTACTGGATTACAGTGTCGGGTTACTACGGGCCGAATATTGACAACCCATCGCCATTTCAAGACTTATTTAATATTCTACTCTCAGCTAGATACCCAGTGGTGTTGGGTGGGGATTTTAATATATTGCTAGACCCTGCACAAGACAAGTCAACCCCCCGGGGTACGGTTAATTCACCTAAAACAAGGGCATTGGTGAAGCAAGCGATGCAGGATTTAGGCTTGGTAGATGCCTGGCACTGGAGAAGGAGATAGATATACATTCCACAATAAAAAATATGGGCATAGATCTAGAATAGATTTTTTTTTAATTCATAAAAGTTTATGCCCGGAGGTAAGAAGGGTAGCCCACAACACAGCACACATGTCAGACCATTCTGCAGTAATACTACACTTAGATATTAGGGTTAGTAACAGGACAACTAGGAGTACAATCAATCGTGCTCTATTTTTAGATGACGCATTAGTAGAAGTGTTAAAAAAAGATAATAGAGAATTTTTTCAGGTGAACCATGGAACAGCAAGTTTGTGGTGTGTTTGGGATGCGTTTAAGGCTTTTATAAGAGGGAGGCTAGTTAACCTTGCAGCTTATAAGCACCGTGAAGAGAGGGAAAAGTTGGGAAACATGGAGTCGTCATTGAAAACCTTTCAGGTTGCAAGGTATAATGCGCAGTTAGAAGGGAAAACGGATTTAGTAATGGAGCTGTCTTGTCAAGAGGAAAAGGTCCGGTCTAGTCTAGATGCTTTTTTGGAAAACCGCTGTAGGTTAAAATGGGAAAGTAGTCAGTATGCTCATTTTGATTATGGAGAAGGTTGCAGTAAACTGTTAGCGTGGAAGGTTAAGTCGGACCTTTCCAAAAGGCACATTTTATCAGTCAAATCAGAGCCTATGAATCAGGTTTGTACGGAGCAAGAGGAGATTGAGGGGGCTTTCGTTTCTTACTTTCAGGAGATATATTCAGATAGTTCGGTTAATTTGGAAGAGCCGGTAAGAGAATTCTTAAACAATGTAGATCTCCCAGTTTTAGAGGAGTCGAAGATGCTCCTATTGAATGATAAGCTAAATGAGGCTGAGTTGGCGGAAGGTTTAAAGGCACTAAAAAAAGGTAAGGCAGCAGGGCCAGATAGTCTCCCTAATGAATTATATAGGGCTTTGGGGAAGGAACTTACCCCATTTTTATTAGAGCTATTCAACTCTATGTTGATAGAAGGGGCCCAAATTCCCAATTCCTGGAGAGAGGCGACAATTTGTTAATTGTTAAAGCCGGTTAAGGACTCCACGTCTTGTTCCTCCTATAGGCCCATCTCTTTGCTGAATGCAGACTATAAACTTTATTCAGGACTTTTAGCCAAGAGATTGGGGAGAGTCGTTGGCAATCTAATCCATCCGGACCAAAAGGGTTTCATGAAGGGGAGGCAGCTTCACGAGATAACTCACGAGTTATTTGCTGCAGTTGATTTGGCGGCCCACGAGAAGGCGCCTCTGGCGATCTTGTCTTTTGATGCAGCCAAGGCCTTTGACCGTGTTAATTGGTTGTTTCTAAAGGCGGTTTTGGAAAAAGCGGGCTTGGGAATCCCTTTTATTAGGGCGATAGGGGAACTGTATAGATGTCCCCTAGCGAGAATTTTGGTCAATGGCCATTTAACACAAGAATTTAGGATCAGGCGAGGTACGAGACAGGGATGCCCCCTATTTCCTTTGCTTTTTAATTTATACATTGAACCCTTGGCAATTTTACTTCGGTCTTCTAAAGAGATTATCCCATTTCGAACTGGGGGATGGGAAAAAAAACTAGCCTTATACGCAGATGATTTGATGATATTTACGAGTGATGTTAGCTCTACTCTACCTAGGGTTATTGCTTTGATGGAACAATTTGGAAGACTTTCTGGGTACAGCATAAACGCAGAAAAGACAGAAATAATGTGTTGGAACTTGTTGTACGCTTCCCCTTTAGTTAAACAAGAGATCAGATATTTGGGTATTAGATTAACAGCTGATCTTAACGAGGTAGCTAAATTGAACTTTGATATAGTATATAGGGAAACCAAAAAACTGTTAAAAGCGTGGGCGGCTCTTCCTCTTACGATAATTGGGAGATCTAATATCTTGAAGATGTGTATCCTTCCAAAATTTACTTTTTTGTTTAACACTATCCCTTTAGAGTTTGAGAAGAGCTGGTTTAAAAAACTACAAGGGGAGTTATCCTCATTTGCATGGGCTTCCAAGGGAGTTAGGATTGCTTGGAAGAAGTTGAGTAGAAAAAGGGAATGGGGAGGTATTGCGTCTCCAGACCTTTTTAAGTATTATTTGGCTTTTCATCTAAAAAATATTAGAGTTTTATTGAATAAAAAGTCTGAGCATGATTCAGTCTGGGGAGCATTAACGGCTCACCTTGAAGAAGGAGCAGATCATTTTTTATGTAAATTTGGACATCCCAGTTACTTCAAGAAAGTTCGCTTGAAACTCCCCAGACATGCATGTAACGTTTGGATGCATTTTCGGAGGGCGTTAGAGATACCTTATTTTTGTAGTTCAGCTCCTATTTGGGATTCGCCTGGCACTCCGGAACGCTTTATAGACAAACTATCAACTCCTTTGAGAACAAGTGGGGTGGAAAGATGGGGCCAGTTGATGGAAGGAGATGAAGTGTTAAGTTGGGGCGCATTTCAGGAGGGTACTGGTGGGACAGTTTCTAGATTTAAGAATCTTCATATCTAGTTGGGTAAAGTCCCGTCGAATTGGAGAAATGGGGAGGAGTATATGGGAAGGGAAGCTAAATCAGAGAACCATCAATAAAGAGGTTGCATTGTGGTACCACGCTTTGTTAGAAACATCAGATGATAGCGCTTCCCTCCCCTTGTCGAAGTGGGGAGCGACTTTTCCAACTTTAGATGTTACAACACTGTGGCAAAAGTCCTGTTCAATATTGTGGCTTACTACCAGTCCTGCGGGGCTGAAGAAAAATCATTTGTTCACACTCCATAGGGTTTATTGGACTCCGGCCAAATTAACAGCTATTGGGAAAACTCAGAAAAATTGTCCAAGGTGCGGGGATGATGAGGCGGATGATATCCATATGTTTTGGCATTGCGCTAAGTTGTTGAAATATTGGGGGGACATAGAGAGTATTTTTAAAGTAATCTTTAATGTAAACTTAGTGGTAAATCCAGCATTAGTGGTGTTTGGGGTGTGGGAACAGGATACAAACTATCAGAAATTGTCAGTTCAGCAGGAACATTTGCTGTTCATATTAATTCTTATAGCTAGGCGAGAAATTTGTCGTAAATGGATTGATCCTCTTCCTCCTCGTGTGTTGGATTGGCAGACAGCTGTAAATCGAATCTGTACACTGGAACAACGGGGCCCCCTGTCTAGAAAAGATAATTTTTGGTTATATTGGGAAAATGTATATCAATAACATATTATTTCTTTGTCATATAAGCTCCTCATACTTTTGAATTTTTAAAAGTCCAATGATTAAGATTTCCCCCTCGCTCTTTGGAGGAGCTGCTTTGGCTATGATTGAAAGTGATAGCTTTTGATCAATGACACCCGTACGAGAAAGTATAATTAGTAGATTAGAGGGGATGATCTACTGAGGCTACTGAGGCTTGGGCTATGTACTTGGTGGCTTGCTGTGGTTTGTCGTGCCAATGCTTTTCTCACTTAACCAAAGCAGGGGTGATGAATATGAGGACAAAAAAAAAAAAAACAGTCTTACAGTGAAAGTGTAAATCACATTTTCCCGTATTTATACTTTTTTTGTGCCGCATTTGCGTTGTTTTTTTTCGCAAAAACGGCGCAAACTTGCAAAATACCATTGTATTTTGTAGGTTTGCGCCGTTTTGCGTCAAAAAGCGGCGCAAATGCGGCGCTAAAAAAAGTATAAATACGGGCCATAGTATCTTACGTCACACAAATCAAAGTGTTCTGGGCGGGAGGTCTCTTGAATTATCCCCCCTTCAAATTCAATGTTTCTAATGAAACACACGTAAACACACATATATGACTCCCCCACACACAAGTGCACGCACAAACACACACACACGTACAACAAACACACATGCAAATACATACACAATGACCCATATGCACACAACCCCTCACACAAATGCACAAACAACTAGACACATATATTCACAATGCACACACAAACACACACTCAACCTTCCTCCTCCCCACACACACACACACACGAATACATACACAAGCCCACACACACATTGAATAGTTTGTTGGGTCCATGGAAGGACTTTTACTGAATTATTAAACGGAATCATTTGCATCCCTGGCCTGCATCAGTGTGGGACTCGCTCACATTCCAAGCATCCTCAGAACATCAGTCTCTGTCCACTCTCTGGTGCCATCAATCCCCCTCAGAGGACAGCGGCCTTGCTGCTAATAAACTATGTCACTCTTCTGTCCTTACCCTGCGAACGCCTGCTAAATTTAACCTGCATCGACCTTTCTGGCACGAGTGCTTCATCATGTGAGCTGACAGCTACAGTCAGAACATCCTTCTGGGTGAGACGGGGTCAGGGACCAAGCTCCCTCCCTCCCAGGAAGCGTGTCTTAAGGCTGTTCCTTCATCTCACGGATGCCCTGGTAGATTGCTTCTCTTTTCTCCAGATGGCCTCATTCATTGCAAGAACGGGCTTCAGTCTGGCATGGTGTAGAGTTACACGAGTCACGTGAATGGCAGGGAACAGTTTGGGCAATAATTGTGGTGGAAATGGAAGCTGTTTTAGTAGTGAGTGCTGTGGACACACAGAAATTCCGACCGAGTGATGGCTAATAGGCGGGGCCACTGGAATCATGCAGCAGCAGAGAGCTCAAATTATGCGGCAGGGCTGACTAAATTATGCAGCAAGAAAAGGCAAATTATGCGGCATAATGCAGCACTTTCTGGGACAGTATTACTTCATTATTTTTACACTTGTTAATACTGGGAATAGGTTGCATATAATTAGTGCTGGTTTAACAACCAAATACAGTAATAAGTAAGAGGGGTGACCAGTCAATCTTAGCAACAGGCCTTCCACTATGTGACAACAGGTGTGTTTTAATAACGTTTGAACCGTTTGAGCTAGAAACAAATATCATTTTGTTGAAATCTGCAGTGTATGCAGCAGATGATAGATTATGTGGCAAATGCTGCAAATCCATAATTATTAGAAGAATGCCGCCGCAGCCGCATAACCACATAATTCCAGTGGCCTTGCTAACAGGACAGCGAAAAAAGTTAACAGAAATATAACGCTAGGTCAGGTTTACACATTCTTTAGCACAATACAGATGCTGCATTTCACAGGAGGGTGAAGGGGGCAGAAAGCAGCTCAGAGACATATTTACTAACATGCATTAGCAACGCCAGTGGGTCTGGCCTTGTCAATCAAAGATCTGCCTGCTGCAACAGTTTTTATTTTACTTTTTCTTTGCTACCCCATGGCAGAAAAAAGACTAAAAAGTAAAAAACAAGAACAAATCATGCTGTCTAAACCCAGTGACAGTATGCTTACAATAAAAGTAAGCAGAAACAACGCTAAACATCATACCAAACTTTCCCAGTGCTCGTTTTAAGAGTGGTGACACTCTTTGTAGAAAGCTGCTAAGTGCCAAAGAATATCAATAAGGTAACCATGATGCGTGTTATAGGTACCCTACATAAGCCAGTAAGGAATGTTCATGCCCCATGCAATAACTTTACATTGGTTGTTTTTTACACAGAAATAGGCCAGCCTTGCTTTTCCATTTGTTCATTGTTTCTGTTACAGAACTTTCTCACGTGCTTCCAAACAGGAAAAGGAAATTGCTGAACTTTCTTTCCAGCAATGGGAACTGAAAAAAGGCAGGAGTCCTTTCTCATGATGGGCAAAGTTCAGAAAGAGAACCACTCAGTTGACACCCACTCTAAGGCAACACAACACTCAGGCAGATATTGTGCCAGGATTGGTGAATGTCTATTAGGCAAGTGCTATCCTAAAAAAAACATAGTATGTCATGTAAAACAATGATGGGCCTGATTCATGAAATACCCTCAGAAATATAGGAAGGGAAAAATGGCAGAAAGAGAACATCTATATGAAAAGAGACGGGGAAAGAGAAGACTTTTTTGGAAGGTATTCAAGCTGGGTCTGTTTTGGTGATAATAATTTAGGAATGTAAAGGGGCCATCCAAAAGATGCCATAAAGTACTCTGAAATGCAATTTAACCCCATTAAAGAAAGTGGTGTCACGCAATCCATATTATTGTTTGTTTTTGTGACCAAACGTGCTCGAGCATGGCTGCAAAGCCATGTTATGCTGTGGAAGGATGAGAGGTGGAAAGGATGATGCCAGAAGAAGTTGACGAGGCTCAACCCATGTTAGTTGCTTTAGATTATGGCCCTGATTTAGAGTTTAGTGGACAGGTTACTCCATCACAAACGTGACGGATATCCCGTCTGACATAAAACAATCTCCATAGGGTATGATGGGATCGTAATAAAGGGGGACAGGACATCTGTTACGTGTGTGATGAGTAACCCGTCCACCAAATTCTAAATTAGGCTTAAGTGCCTGATTACGATGCAGGCGAACTCGTCGCATTACAAGTTCCATAGGATATAATAGAATTTGTATATTGGCAGACGGGATATCTGTCACATTTGTGGCAGAGGAACCCCATCCGCCAAGATCGTAATCAGGCCCTAAGTCTTGAATATATGACAAGGGATGAAATAAACATCTATGCAGCCTGCAATCTGTGTTAAGCAAACAATGGAGACAACTGTGGTAGTAGGGATGTTTGATTTATTTGCTTCTATAAAGCGTTGCATGATGAATCAGTACTCTGCGTAGCAGTGGGGAATGTGAGAGAATGTGGGCATTGTGGGCCAGATTTACAAGGCCATAGTGCCACCGAAGTGTCACTTTTTAATGCCACCTTGTAAATATGGAACCCTCCGACGCAGGTTTCTGCGTCAGAGGGGCGTGCAATGGATGTTGCTGTGGGTGTTTCACCGCAACACCCATTGCTTTGGAGACTGCCCCAGATTTACAAGAAGGTGTAAAACTGTGGCAGCTCCAAAAGCATGGCGCATGGCGCAACAAGGAGGAATACTTTTATTTCTCCTCGCGTTTTTGGTTTTTCCATGTGTGTTGCATTCTGCAGCATGCATAGAAAAAGAAAAAGTCCATGGATGATTGTTTATCTGCATTAAGGTGTCCCTTCCTGCACATAAACAATCATTCAAAAATTTTGATTTGGTGCAGCCCACCTAAAAGTGCCAAATCGCCATTGTAGATTGTTTATGTGAAGGAAAGCACACCTTCCTGCACATAAACAACCAATCCCCTCAACGCAAACACCTTTGCACTATGGTGCATGGATGCCTGCTTTGACGATGGCAGCTAAATTTAGCGCGGGTGCAGGGAGAAACACAGGGGTAGGCCGTATTTTAGTAAATGCAGTGCATCCCTGTGTTTCTAAAGTGGGGTGGTGCCACAAAATTTGACGCACCACAGCGCTGCACCACTTTTTAGTAAATCTGGCTCTGTGTACTTTAAAACCCTATAAACAGTGGAATGATTTACCAGCTCATCCCAGGAAGATTGACAGGATCTTAGTTTGCCAGTGAGCATTGAAAGCTTATCGATTTGAATGCACCTTCCCTTTGGGTCTAACTTAAGTGCTTTGTTACACAAGATTGAGGTGTAGCGCTATGAAACTGCTCCGGAAAAAGATGCAAAGAGTAAAGTTCAGACAATCAAACCAAAATCATCATAAAACATGTCAGTACACAAATACAGAAATGCGTCCTTCTTTGATGTAAGGCACAACACTGCCCCTGGTAAAGCCAGACTGCCCATTCCAAGTTTTTCGAGACATAACATCAATATGATAGGATGCCTTAAAATCATGCAATAGTATAGCTTTTCATAAGAAAAGTAGCTTTCACACTATCCACAGTAACACATCCCAGCGGGCAAGCATGAAATTAAACTTAGGGGAGTATGAAATTGCAGTGCTCAGCGGAGCTGCCCGCTCGAAAATGACAATGTTAGTTAGGGATCTGTTTACCAGATATGGCTCATAGTAAAAAAAAATGGCCTTTTAGAGGCAGAAAGAAAAACAATAATTTAATTTAAGAGAGCCTAAAGGCCTGATTTAAGAAAAGTGGTGCTGCACCCTGTGTAGCGCCACTTTTCTTGCACACCTTAGCACCCCCCTAACATCACCATGTGTGCGCCGTATCTAAGATATGGTGCACCATGGCGGTAGTTAGGGGAACTAGCGGCAAATTCTTTTACACTAGTGCGGAGCTTTGCAGGATTAGCATTAAAAATGTTGACGCTAATCCTGCAAAGCCTAAGGCCCATTATAAACAATGGTGTGCCTCCTTTTAACGCCTGCTCTGAGTAGGGGGTTGTGGCATCTCAAACACCCTCCTGGAGCTACGCCCCTGATTGCACGATCACAGCCCAATGGCTGTAAAGGTTTGACTGACATCTCCTGCAATTAAATTAATTATACATATAATTTTAGTAAAATTAAAGGGACTTGGCTGATTTGTGACCTAAAAATGGCCTGCTGCTGTCTTAACCCTGCGCTGGCGCACAAAGCCTACCTAGCACCACACACAAACTTTGCACTATGATGCTGAGGTATGTGTAGGATGTCTAGCATACGTTTTGCACTAGAAGGATACTGTTCCAGTGCAAAACCCTATTCCTAAACACTTTCTTTGACATTTCACACATTACATGTCTGCTGTGCAATGAAGCACAAATGCAATGTATAGAATATTTGAAGAAATGAAAACATTTCTTCAATTTTGCTCTTGTTTCAAGGAGACATTATTTTTATGCAACCCCTAGTCTCACTACCGTAGTAGATGAGGCTTTGCATAAAAAATAATGGGTGCCTGCACTTATCTGCCTAAGTACCACCCATATAACACCCGCCTAACACAAAGTGGTGCAAATCGCACTTAGAAAAAGGCCTATTTCCGGCACAAAATGCCTTTCACACTGGAAAGTAAACCCCCTTACCAGATATTGCATCACTTTGCACTAGTGCAAAGTATTAGTAAATTTGCCCGCATTCTTTACAGATGTTCACACATGTGCAAGAACCTTCAAAGTGCACTACTAATCAATAAATATTTCTTACAGCATAATTTACTAGGTGCCAACTAGTCATCAGCACTGAGGAATATTAAACTTCAGGAAATATTATTTAAAGGGTGATCCAGTTTAGGGAAAATCATCTCTCTTAGCTCAGTCCTGCCTTTTTTTTAACAATCATCAATCATAAGCATTCTAGAATTTTCATTTGTTTGTTTCATGATGTCATCTTGGGCTTTGAGATCTATTGTGACAGCCTTTAAATGAGATGTGAGCATGGAACGTACCAGGTTCTTATTTATTACTTGAATGTGTCAACAATATTGGGGGGCACATTTATAATTGTTTACCTCTATGCAGGTCAGCAGCCAAAGTTTCTTTGCTTTGTTATGCATGGGGTGAAAGCAGAGCACAGTTATATTTACTACAATGGCTTTCTGCTGCTGGGTGCACCTTCCCCTTACCAATATCTCAATTACATTTAGCTGGATCCTCAGTACGGATCTTTATCCGAGAGTGGCTTAAGAAATTTTATAAGCTGCAACAATAATTTCAAGATACAAACTTATTTATTAATATGGTTCCCTTAGAGTAAAAAAAGGGAGTTTTAGTAGTTTTGAAATATTTATTTTCAAAGGAATTAAAATAGTTTTATTAATCAAATACCAAGTTACAGAAGCACACATGAAGAGTGTCCTGAATCTGTCCCACCTCTATTTGTCTCTGTCCCAGAAAGTGTAGTACGTTGAAGTTAGATTGTCTCTTAGTCTGGGAAAGTTAAAAAAAGAACATTCAGGGGCTTATTAGGACTTCAGCAGATGGAAAAGGCCGTCCCCCGAAGTCCCAACAGGTAGGTTGCCACCAGTGTGGCAGCCTCCTTGTCAGGCCCATTACGAGCTTCCCGCTGGCCTAGCAGCATTGTCTCAGCCAGCAGCAATGCTGCAGTGCGCAGGGTGCAGCAGCACCCGTCGCAAAGTTCACTGTCTACAAGGCAGACAGTGAACATTGTGACAAGGCTGGCCAGGGGGGCCCATGTGTAGGGGCCACCCTGGGGCACCCTACACCCTGTCTCTGCCAGCCTTTTCATGGTGGGGTTACTGCCATGAAATCGCTGGCAGAGAAGGGGGTCGTAATCCCAAGGGCAGATTAGGACCGCCAGCACCGCCAGACCATTGTGGAGATGAAATTCGACAGTGCTGGTTTTCCGAACACGGCGCTACAGCCGCAGCCGTAATACGACACTCGGGCTGCCACATTGGCAGCGGTTCGACCCCTCACTGCAACCCTGGTGGTCATTAGACCGCCAGGGTCGTAATGAGGCCCTCAGTTACATTAACTAAGATTCTCACAGTCATCTGGCTCATTTGCTTACAGCTATCCTACTATTCTGAAACAATTGATCAACTCTCCCTAAGACCTAATACAATCACTGCAGTCGAATGAAAGACTCTTGTATCTAGTAGCTCTGTAGCTGGACAGTTCGCACAGCGTTCTCTATGCTCAATCATAATTCCCTAAGCTAATGTAATCAAATCAGTACGGTCTGTCTAAAAACTCACCTCAATCCCTGTATAGTTCATATAATGTCTAGCAACCCGTAGCTCTCAGCTCCAACAGCAGCAGCAGCAAGAAATAGTGGCTCAAGGCAAAGGGCACAGCAGTCGTCTCTCACTCTCGTCTTCTCTCAAACACACAAACTGTGTCATGTCGTAACGACGCTCTGACCCTCTTAGCTCTTTCCCTAGGACACGTTTTATAAATAATTCGATCAATACATTTGGTAACAAAGTTATAAAATTCCTGAGAGCTTGCAAAAGTGAATAATGCATCTGCTTGTTAAATGGCAAGGACTGGATGCTCATACTTCCTTTCTCATGCACACTTCACTTCTGTAAGAACAATTGTACATACATACGTATAACACCCATTCGATTCCTAATATTCATGTAATTTTAATGTTTCAAACTCAAGCAAATGTTATTTTCTACACGTCAGCGCATTACAAAGCAGTTTAGTCGGTGTGTAAGGGTGTACATAATACTGGTTCTATTGTTTAAAGGAAAGTTGTATCATCTCACAAGTCAAGAAGAGGTTATAGAAAAAGCATTAAAAAAAAAATGTGCCAGCCTAGCAAGTTTCGCAAATCATGCAGCCTTGGTACGTAAAGTTCAGAACATGCTTTTAAACATTTAAGCAACGCCAGCAATTCATCCTCATGTTAGTGCTTAATAATTAGTATTAGGATTTTTCAGTTTTCTATTGGGGGCCTTATCAATTCTCTGTGATGGTTTGAAACCATCATAAACCCACTTCAATAATTATTTTTAAAATATTTCTGATTCTTGTCTTTTTTGTTTTAGTTTTTCTTTTACTTTCATTTTCTTACATTCTTCACTAGCTCTTTCTCTCATGTCTACATCCTAATTTCCATTCTTCTTTTCAATTTGTTCTCACTGTGTTTCTTCATTAGTAATCCTATTATTGCACAGAAACAGTAAAGAAAGAAAATGCATACTATCATTACTATATTAGGGATTAGTAGATAACTAAGGAGACCTCCTCCCAGATCCTTAAACCACGTTCCTATTTTTGTAAAACCTTTAGCGATACTTTCAGCTATAGTTGGAGTCTCCAAAGGTTCTAAATCTAGTTTCAAACCTTTAAGGTTACTTGCATATGCTCCTATCTTTTTACTTTCATCTGGGATGTAACTGCAGCAGTTTTCAATTCTTAACATTTCACAGACTCTGCCCATTTCAGCTAAAAGCATGTCTAAAGAATATGTATTTTGTAATACATTGATCTAACAGCAATAAGATCAGCTGTACTTGTTGCTACAACTGTGGATAATTTTCTTATTTTCTCATCATTCAGTACTACTCCCACTGCCGGAATGATTGCTTCAAATATATCTCCCACCATTTGTGTCTCTTCAGTCACACTTCTTGTGTATCTCTTAATTGCAGATGTCATTGTTAATGCATCCAAAGAACCTACATGATACATTTTGGGAAAGATCAGCTCTAAATAACATGCTCCCTCACAAAATTCAGGTAATTTGAAGTAAGCATGTGTTCCACAAATAAAATACACTCCTAGTATAGTTGAATCATTCACCTCCAGATAATTCCAAAGTATGTTCACATCTACTATTTCCTACTAATATTTTCTTTCCTTGTATTCATCATTCATATACGCATATCCTTCTAATCAATCTCTTTTCCAACCTTACTTTAGGTACAGTTATCTTTTTTTCTGAATTCATCTTCTCTTTTCCACACATTCTTTTGTACATCATTCTTGTTATTCTCAGCTTGTGTAAGTCTTTCATTTATTTCTTTTGACATTTGTATAAACACTTTCTCTTGTTTGTTAATTTTGCATGTTAACTCATGTGCCTCAACTATATTTATAGGGAAATAAGGTCTAAAATACTACCAAGCTGTCTCCATTTCCTTAGCTTTTGGATGTAAGTTCATGTCTTTCATCAATGGTACGTTGGGAAGCACCATTTCATAATTCAAAAAATAATATATTCAAAATGTTGTAATATATATATTTCAATTGCTTAGCAATATACTGCATGAAGTAGCATAAGTGAGTGGTATGTGATGATATGAGACTTGTTCATCTGCTGTAGAAGGTATGTGTGCACAAATATAATCTTATAACATTTAAAGCTCTGGTGTATTCGTGCACCAATCTACAATAAACATTAATCGCATAATCATCTTTCATATCGTCTACAAAGGATGTCTCCAGTCTGTATTAATCTATTGTGGAATGATGTGTTGCATTCTGTAATAAAGATATCCTCTTCTTGGTATCAGGTGTAAAATAACTCACTAGAAAAAGTTCTACAGCTATTAATACTAATAATTTAAAGAGAGTCTGTAGAAATATCTAAACTCTGATTCTAGTTACAGTACACATTTTCTCTACTATCGATCTATTACCTAAGTAATCTGTTAGTAGCAGCAATGAGGAGATTTTATTTTTATTTTTTTTATCTTTTCTCCTTTTTCTTCCTTTGTTAGTTAGTGAAGTTTTTTTCTGTTTCTTTGCAAGTACAATCTTAATTAGACAATCCCTAAACCTACTCATTGTTCTTCTCAATTGTTATCCCTACATTTATTTTTCTTAATCTTGTCTCTAGGTACATTTCTTCTTGTTATTCAATAATTATTTTGTATTCACTGAATGTCTTCTGCAGTTTGAAGTTTCTTTTTTTTCTTTCAGACTGTCTTTCTTTTTTTTTTAGGGATCATCAGGCTGATCTGTGCTACATTCCAGTATGTCAGATTTTGGTATGTTCAGTATTTGTCCCAGATAGTATGTCGATTCAGGTGATGAATATCTTTGACAAGATACTCATACTCTTTTTGAGTGTGTCTGATGATTCGTCTGTTTCACTAGCACCACTTCTTCCTGTTTGATTGTTTCCATTGGTAATAGAGTATTACTCACACTCAATCTTTGTTTTTTTGGCATTCTTCTGCCAGGTCGCTGTTGTGGCTGTTACTGGACCTGGTACCTTCTCCTGGGTCCTCAAATTCCCTTGGTGCTTCTGCGTTTCCTTCCAAAACATGGTCTCCGACAATTACAGAGTGCACCTCATAGTGCATTTGTGATATGTCCAGCAATTAAGCTACTTTACCTGTTTGAGTTTTTCCACCCCAATTTTCTTCTTGTGATTTCTTCTTGTGCAATGTTTGGTGGCACAGACACTAAAGCTCTGGGCTCTATGTTTTCTTTTGGACCTCTTGCCTGTGCACTGTTTGTGATCAGAATTACCTGAACAGGGCCTTTCCAACAGGGCTCTAAACAGGACTTTCTCACATGCTTCTTAATGTAAATCCAGTCTCCAGGATTTAGAATGTGGCATTGTCCTTGGCTTCTCAGATACAGCTTCAACCTGTCGAGACACAGAACGTAGCATATCAGCCCGACCTTTGTAGTAATCGAGTACCAGGTCATCTGTTATGTTCACAAGCACATTTGCTGGGACTGCAGGCAATCTCATGGCTTTCCTATCAACACTTTCTGAGGAGACATCTGGTGTATTTCGCAAATTCATAAGGACTCATGATGCACAGACTTTAGCCAATCTTGATTTAATAGTACAATTAATTTGCTTAACAATTCTGGAAGCTTCTGGGTGGTAACTGCAATGAAGTTTCTGATCAATTCTCAATGATGCATACAACATTTTTATGATCTCACTATTAAAGTAAGCACCTTGATCTGATTTGAGAGAATCTGGCATACCGTTCCTTGGTATCAGCTCTCCTAATAGTAATTTAGCCACTGTTGGACTGTCATTTCTTCTTGTTGGATATACCTCCACCCACCGGAAAAAGATGCAGACAATCACCAAAATGTACCATAGCCCATTGCAAGGTGGCATTTCAATTAAATCCCTCTGCATCCTGTTGAAGGGTCCTCCTGATTTGCCTACGTGACTCAGAGTAACATGTGTCCTTTTTCCCACATGGCATTCCTACCCAAATGTCCCTGTCCATGTAGATGGCATGTCATTGGAATAAGTAAGCTGTCTGGTAATATTGGTTGCCCTTCCAATGAAACCCAAACGTTCTTGTCATCAATTCCACATCCTGCCTTGATCCAACATTGCTTTTCCTCAATTGTTGCATTCTCTTGCATTTGTCTCAATTCATCCCAAAGGTCTGCAGTTCTCAGAATCATTGCAAGAAGGATCCCTTCCTGATTTCCAGTCATGTATGATCCATTGTCAGTGCGTGACATGCCACTTCATCAGCATATCTGTTGCCGATTGTGAGGTAGCTACAGTCACTCCTATGAGTTGCACATTTTACAATGGCTATTTCAATGGGTTCTTATAAAGCCTCCAATAGGTCTTTCACTTGTTGCCCATTTCTAATAGGCGTTTCAGCAGAGGCCATACAACCTCGCTGTGCCAACAATTGCCCATAGTCATGAATAAGACCAAACTGCATTGACTGTCTGTGAAAATTGTCACTCTTACTCAATTTGTTATTTTGCAGGCTCTTGTAAGAGCAATCAGTACTGCAACTTGAGCAGATGTAATTCCTTTTAACCATGATGCTTCAACTACTTCTTGTATTGTACTAACCCCATATGTCGCTCTTAAGCATCTCTCATTTGTTCTTGAACATGAGCCACTCCCACAAAGCACATAATCTGGATTATTCAAGAACTAATCCTTTATGTCTGGTCTGGGTTTGGTGCACAAATCCGTGACATCCAGGCACTCATGTTTATAATGATCAGATTTACTTTCTTCAGGTATTTGCAACAGAGTACTGGGGTTTAAAACATGACATCTTTTTAGCACCACATTGTTTCCAGACAATATTTGTTGCTCGTATTTAGTGAATCGCAAATTCATGAGGTGCTGAGTTTTCGTTTTGGTTAGTAACACCTCAACTGAATGGGGGACCCTTACAGTTAAGAGAAATCCCATCACAATGTTTCACACTTTTCGAGACCCACACTTACTGCTGCTACCACTTTCACACCTCCAGGCAAAGCAGCTGCTACAGGATCATGAGTCACAGAGATGTACACAATTGGTCTTTTGTAACTTCTGTGAATTTGGGTTAGCACAGAGAGAGCACACACTTACCTCTCACTGTAGAACAGGATGAATCTTTCAGTATAATCTGGCATCCCCAATGCAGGTGCATGGCAGAGACTGTCTCTCAACTCCAGGAATGCTTTCATGCATTCATTGTCCCATGGAAATGGATCCGTATCATCATTATGAGTCATTTCCAATAAAGGCTTTGCCACCAGGGAAAGGGTGGTATCCACTGTCTACCATAGCCAACCATTCCAAGAAACATTCTGACCTCTTTTTGTGTTCTTGGGGCATTTATTTTTAAAATCATTTCAATCCTGTCTTTGGACACCTTCCTTGTCCCTTTCTCAATTATGTGTCCCAAGTATTGCACTTCTTTTTGACAATATTGCAGTTTCTGTGGTGACACCTTTTGCCCATTCTCAGCTAGATAGTTTAACAATGCTACGGAATCTTCCTGACATTTTTCTTCAGTATTGGATGCAATCAATAGATCATCGTTGTATTGGATCAGAACTGAGTCTCCTGGCAATTTCAAAGGTTCCAAACTTTTCTTTAAAATCTGATTAAAAGTGACAAGCTCTCGGTATATCTGTGTGGGACACAACACCACATGATTACTTTATCTTGAAACACGAAGGAAAATAAGAACTGGCTGTCTTCCTGTAAAGGTATAGAGAAGAATGCATGACAAACGTCTAGCACTGTGAATCATTCAACTGTTAATGGTATCTGCTAAAATATGGTGGCTGAATTCGGTACCACAGGACTACATGGGATTACAATTTCATTGATTTTTCTCAAATCTTGCACTATTCTGTATTTGCTGTTTTGTTTATGTAATCCCATGATTGGCGAGTTGCATTCATTTAATTTATTATGGATAATTCCTGCTATTTTTTCTGGTGTCATTGGACAAAAAGGTGTACTTGGGAAAATCACATCTGGCTTAACTTTTACTCGCGCTGGTTTAACTCCTTTTATTAATCCAATGTACGTTCCAGTAACATCCCAGACATCTGACTTCGCTTTTTCAATTACCTCTGTGGGAAAATGATTTAATACCAAAATCTGAAAAAAAGTTCAGTTTCTTTCAAACCTGGTATGATAACCACATCTTCATCATCATGGATCTGGAAAATGACTCCTTCTGGAGTACAACTGATGGTGTAATTTAACTTGCACTAAAGATCCCTTCCTAACAGGATAACAGGAGTTGAATGCTAAACCACAACCTGAAGCTTGTCTCTGAAAGATCCCGTCCTTACCAGAACTTCCTCTAAAATCAGATTAGTAGCCAGTTTATTTGCAACACCTACTACTTGTACTGTTTTTTCCCGACAGGGGTAGGTCTGGTACCTCTGCAGTTCTCACAGTGGAATGGGTAGCCCCAGAAACACTACAGAATGGCCAATTACAATTCCATCTAGGTATGGTCCACTCTGGTCTACCACTAAGGTAGCACCAAACATGCAATCTGCCTCAGGCACTGTCATTGTGACGTGCCAAAATTCAGTGCCTCATTCTCATCAAACACTGGGAATTGTGGTATTATTTCCGAATTCGTCATTACATTTCAAGACATTTAGGGAAAATGAATTTGATTAAATCGGTCTCCATTAACATTAAGCTGAATTACAGTTGGTTGTAGCATGGGTATTAATTGATTCTGATTCTGTATAGGGTTTAAATATGTTTCATAGGGACATTTGATAGTTGAACCTGAATAATCTGTTACAGTTGATTACCTTGATTCTTATCATGATCAAATCTACATTCCCGCTTCCAATGTCCCACCTTAGTACACCGGCAGTTGTTTTCTTTAGAGTCACAATATCAAAACCTGTACTTGAATCAATAAGAACTCCTCTTCCTCTTTCTGATAATGTCTGAATTCCTGCATGCATCATTCCTCTCATCCCTTGAATAGCTATCACATTGTCAAAGCCTGCAGGGTTTTGAACCCCTCACTGTGCCAACTTAGTCTGGGTTAGCTGTTTTATTTACTGTTCTTCACTACAATACTGTGCATACTTCAAAATCTAATCCAAGGACTTTGCCAACAAATGACATTCTGTTGGATATGCTGACAAGTTTCAGGTCGCAATCCAAGCACAAATTTGTAATAAAGAAACCCATATCTCCTTGATCTAAATGCGTTTGTCCTGTGTGGTGCTGAAAGGCTTTCAGCAATCATTCATAAAACTCATGCACAGTCTCCTTAACCTCTTGCTGCATTCTGTTTAACTTTAAATAATTCAGATTGGGAGGGATCCTGCTCTTCAAAAACTCAATCACCTCATTGTATTTAGTCATCACTACAGGAGACGGTGCATTTGTGCCAACTTCCCTTTGAGGCTCGCAGGTTGGCCATTGAACTGCTGCCTTACATTCAGCCCACAAATCACTCAGCACTACTATGTCAAAAAAAGATATCTATATCAACCGACAAAACATTTGACAATTTCACAAACCTTTCTACCTGGGACTACTATTGGATTGGACTACTTCTCAATTTGGGTAAATTGTTAGTAAATGATAAAATATCCCCTCTGCTCCGTGGCACATGAATGTATGTCCTGCTTGGTGTTTGTTGCAAGGAATATGAGGTAATGATTTCCTTCTTTTCACACTGCTCTTTATTTATTTTTGTGCTCAGTTTCCTCAGCTATCTTCTTTTTCCTTTCCTGTTTTTGTACCCACTTATTTTTGTACGTTTCCATCTCACTCCACATGCATACACATTAAACCAATTCAGTAAGATGTATTTGCAAACCTGGAATGCGCATGTTTTAAATGGATTTGTCATCCAGCTGAACCCTAAGACTTCTCTGAAGAGGCACACTCCTTGAACTGTCTACATCGTATTTATTTGCTAACTCTGTCAACTGGTCATGCACTTGTGCTGGTCTTCTGGTAATTTCCTTACACAAATAGGGCAAATATTTTTCTTGACATTATTCAATATGTTCAATATTTAAACACCTTCTCATGATATTCTCCAATTCTTCTTTCAATTGGGTATATTCATTAGTCTCTCTTTTTGAATCTCTGGCTTTCTCGTAGCACTAACTACATTAGTGCTGAGTTTCTCTGCCTCTTCCAACTTTCCGTACCTTTTAATAAATTCCTGTATCCATTCTGAGACTCATCCTCCTTTTGATACTCCTCTGTCTGCATAGGTTGTGTTACAAAGACAAACCGAGCTCCCTCTCCCAATGCCATAACATTTTGTGGTGATGCCCAGACTACAGTTTGTGAATTCTGTAAAGCCGGGACAAACCTATTCGCTAGAGTGCCCCCTGAAGCTTGCTGAGTCTCTACAGTCGGTGTGACCTGTGTAGATCCTGTTTGCTGGGACACTAGTCTTGTAGACTTAGTAATCGTAACCTGTCCAACTGACACGTCAGATGGAGGTATCAACTGGGGAGTCCTAATTTGAGCAGGAATAGTAGCAATAGCTTTCAGTGTAAAAGGTTGCATGACAACAGGCTATGGAGCAATCGGCTGGGCTATTATTATTTGTGATGGTATTTGCTGTTCCATTACAGATGATATATTTACAGGCATCCTTCTCTGCATTTGGTTAGTAAGCTGTGGAACTTCAGAATCTGCAGGAGCAGTGGCATTTGTCAGACTATTTCCAGCATTCTGTACAGAGGACTCAACATAAGGTGGAGGACGCATTGATAACATTTCCTCAAATATATTGTTCCATGAATCAGTGTCAGCATCTGCGTTTTGTTCTTCCTGTACCTTACTTTCTCCCTTAAACTTCTTTCTAGGTGGTCTTTCCTTTCCTTTGTTTTTTTCTGTTCTTCCTTTATATGCACAGAGTATAATCTTGTTCCTTCAGCTTTGGTCTTCCTTCAAATATATGCTTTTTGATCTCAAACTGCTTCATAATTTCTTACTGCTCTTTTTTCGTCTGACATATCTCTCCCTTTCATGCTTTATAGTCATTCCCCCTATTCACATAATGCTGCAAACAGGGTGGGTCTAGCACAGCATGTCCCTTTATTGTCAGATTACTGCCAAATTAAATGTTGCCCATCTTGGAAAACTCAGCTCACCCTCCTTTTCTGTCATTCTACTCCGTTCTCTGAGCCAGAGACATGTATGTAATCCTCTCTCCACCATCACATGGTAAGCTGGTGTTTCTTCTGAAGGAGTTTTTTTCCCTCTCTCAAACTAATCACCACACCCCCTCTTACTAATCAATGTATTGCTTTTAAAATCTTCATTATTGGCAAAACTCAGGTTAATTACAATGATCAGAAACAGAAATTCTTCTCCCCCGTACTTCCATCAATCACCTTCACCCATCAACCAATAACAGCACAGCACCCTATTACGTCACAAGATACTCTCTGCAGCAGCTCTCCCTCCTTTACAATTATCTTTTTTCCTAGCAGAAAACCACAAATAAAGACCAATTATATCAGATCTTTGGGGGGTGATTCCTACCCTGGCGGTCATAGACCGCCAGGGCAGGGGACGGAGGATGGACCGCCAACAGGCTGGCGGTGCATCAAGGGCAATTCTGACCGCGGCGGTAAAGCCGCGGTCAGAAAAGGGAAACCGGCGGTTTCCCGCCGGTTTTCCCATGCCCCTGTGAATCCTCCACGGCGGCGCTGCAAGCAGCGCCACCATGGGGATTCCGACCCCCTTCCCGCCAGCCTGGTTCTGGCGGTTTTCACCGCCAGAACCAGGCTGGTGGGAACGGGTGTCGTGGGGCCCCTGGGGACCCCTGCAGTGCCCATGCCAATGGCATGGGCACTGCAGGGGCCCCCTAACAGGGCCCCACATTGATTTTCAGTGTCTGCTTAGCAGACACTGAAAATCGCGACGGGTGCCACTGCACCCGTCGCACACCAGCAACTCTGCTGGCTCCATTCGGAGCCGGCTTCCTTGTTGCTGGGGCTTTCCCGCTGGGCGGGCGGGCGGCCTTTTGGCGGTCGCCCGCCCGCCCAGCGGGAAAGTCATAATGACCGCCGTGGTCTTTTGACCGCGGTACGGTCTTCTGGCGGTTCCCACCAGACGGGCGGCTTCCGCCGCCGGCGAGGGTCAGAATGACCCCCTTTGTCTGTTTCTTCTAAGGAATTCAAAAGATAGTCTCTCAATCTATCAGAGTAAGATCCTTTTAAAAGGAATCTACCAAGTTTTTAATCCACAATTCAGTCAAGGGAATCCTTGACCTGTGGGAAATCACCCAATCAGCGACAAGTCACCTTTGTGCATCAAGTTCCCCAATCACTACTTCCTGTTAGTACAATCACACAAAAGACGTTAATTCCCTAATGTTGGAAAATGGGTTATTGGTAAGGGCAGGTAGGTACCTACACTTAGCAATAGGCCTCTAACCTCCACTTAGATTCAGTTAGGTCTCAGTAAATTAAACCCAGCTCAACCCTTGGTAGCTTGGCAACGAGCGACAAGGCTTAATTTAGGAGACAGAGTGTAAAGCATTCAAATATCACAAAACATTAATTCAATAAACCACAGGAAACAGTTTAAAAATCCAAAACCAATTTATAACAATAGATTATATTTTTATCTTTAAAATGACACAAAAACGAATAAAATCGGATAAGGGGAACTGGAGATATGAATTTTGAAAGAATTGTTTTTTTTTTAGTGCCTAGAAACAAAAAGCGCCAATCGGGTCATCTGGATGCTCCTCGACCGGGGCAAAGTCAAAGTTTAAGGCCGACCGCGATGGAGCCCTGCTCGGCTACAGGCCACGGGAGGCCTCGGTTAAAGGTTTACCTTCACACAGTCTTTTTTCTGAAGTTTTTCTTCAGTGGGACGAACCTGCCAGTCCAATCTGACCTCCTGGAGCCCTTCTCCGGATACGCGTCGCGGGAATCCTCGGTGGAGATTTTTACCTTCGGACTTAGTCGTTTTTTCGAGGTGAAAATCCTTCGACCGGGGTAAACCTGGATCTTGATCCGACGTCCCTGGAGCCCTCCTCGGATACGCTGGCTGGGAGGTCCCGGTCAACTTTTTACCTTCGGACTTAGTCTCTTTTTCTGAGATTTTCTTTACCGGGATGAACCAGCAAATCAGGCCGGGTCGCGGTTGAGGCAAGCCGGCTAGAGTTGCTGCGGCGGGTCGGTCCCTCTATGGAGCTTTTTTTCAAAAGTTCTCCAAACTTCCCCAAACTTCTGGGCTTCTCCCAGATGTCCTTTTAAGGTTCTTTTGAGGTCCACAGCTCACCTCCAGGGTCCAGAAGTTCTGAGATGGTCCTTAGGGGTGCGGACTACAACTCCCAGAATGCACCTTTTGCAAACTCCTTTTTGGCCACTGGGCAGTGGTCAGCTGGTTGATTTCTTCAGGAGTTGGTGCAGGGGACTCTGGTTAGCAATGTTTCACCTGTAGCAAACAGGGAGTCCCTCCTTGGACCAGTTGAAGCCAGGCAAAGTCCTTCTTGTGGTGAAGCCCAAGTGTGCAGCTGGTGCAGTCCTTCTGAGTGCAGGTTCCAGGTACAGTCCAGGGGTCCAGCAGGGCAGTCCTTCTTCTCCTTTGGTTCTTCCTTGTTGGAATCTGATGGGGATCTGAGGTGTGGGTGCAGGTCTGACAGTTTTATCCTTGCTCCAGGGTGAAAAACAGGGGGGTCCTGATTCTCCAATCTGTGATGACTACTTCCTGGAAAGTGTGGCAAAAATCAATCCCAGGAGGCAACATTCTTCAAAAATCCATCTTGGCTGAATCTGATTTTTGGAGGTTACATCTGGCTGAGCCCACCCACTGGTGTGGCTTTAAAATCATAAACACACCCCTCTCCTGCCCTCTCCTAATCTAATCAAGGGGGCACCTAGTTGTCTGGGGTTGCAGGATGTGGGGGTGTTGCTGGTTGCTCCAAATGTCCTTCTCTGCCTTTGAGGACCAGTTTGGCAGCCCTCCCCCTTCCTGCCCCACCATCTGCTGAGGGGAGATTCCCTCCCACAGGCACATTCCTTTGTGTGAAGCCAGGCCACTTCACACCTCATCAAGGCAGCCTGACCAGGCTGCCAGAGGCTGGCCAATCAGCACAGCAGCAAAAACAATGCAGGTCTGAAATTGGCAACTTTTCAGGTAAAGTTTAAAACTCTTTACCTGAACAAGTTATATTAAATCCAACAACTGGAAGTTGTGTGGTTTATTATAACAATTAATTTGATACCAAACTCTTGGTATCCATCATTTAAGGGGACTTTAAAAATTAAAATAAAGTCTCCCCATTCTAGCCTATGAAGGCCATTTACTACAATGAGGGAAAAACGAATTTGCCCGTTTTTACCTCACCAGGGCTTATAAAACTATTTTTATAGGGTCCCTGCTTATAGTTACATGGCACCCAGCCCTAGGGGCACAGAGGGCACACCTTAGGGGTGACTTATATGTAAAAATAAGGTATTTTAAGACTTTGGAACTACTTTTAATTCCAAAGTTGAATTTGCATATAACTTTAGTTTAAAAGCAGCCAGCAAGGCAGGCCTGCCTTTAAAATGACACTGGGCACCTCAGCAGTGCATGGGTGCACTACCTATGCTGTGGTCCCTAAACCTACATGCGCTACCATATACTAGGGACTTATAGGTAGGTTAATTTAGCCAATTATAATTAGCCTAATTTGCATGTCCACTTTACACAGAGCACTAGCCCTGGGACTGGTAAGCAGTACCCAGGGCACAGCCAAGAGTCAGTAACCACCAGTACCTGTCCAAAAAGTGTGGGGGTGACCAAGGCAAAAAGGAGGACTTTCCTACACTGCCCCCTCCCCCAGATGAAAGGTGATGGATACTAACCTACACCCTGGTAGTCCTCATCAGCTAAGTGGAAAAACCTGGAAAGGCCATCTGCAATGGCATGGGCAGTCCCAGGTCTGTGCTCCACTGTGAAGTCCATCCCCTGTAGGGAAATGGACCACCTTAACAGTTTTGGGTTCTCCCCCCTCATCTGCATCAGCCATCTGAGAGGTCTGTGGTCAGTTTGTACACGGAAGTGAGTGCCAAACAAGTATTGCCTCAACTTCTTCAGGGACCTGACCACAGCAAAGGCCTCCCTCTCAATGGCAGTCCATCTTTTCTCTCTGGGGAGTAGTCGCCTGCTGATGAAGGCAACTGGTTGATCTTGGCCCTCTTCATTAACTTGTGCTAACACTGCCCCAATCCCTTCCTCTGAAGCATCTGTTTGCACTATAAACTCCTTGCTATAGTCAGGGGCCAGTAACACTGGTGCTGAACACATAGCCTGTTTTAGGGTGTCAAAAGCTTTCTGACACTCCAAATGACCTTCTTGGGTTGTTTCTTGGAGGCAAGCTCAGTCAGAGGGGCCACTATGGTCCCATAATTCTGAACAAACCTCCTGTAGTACCCAGTCAGGCCAAGAAAGGCCCTGACCTGAGTCTGGGTTTTAGGAGCCTCCCAATCCAGGATAGTCTGGATCTTGTGCTGGATAGGCTGTACATGGCCTCCACCAACAAGATGGCCCAGGTGCACAACTGAGCTTTGCCCTATCTGGCACTTGCTTGCCTTGATAGTCAGGCCTTCTTGAAGCAGGGCCTGAAGCACTTCCTTCAGGTGGACCAGGTTGTCCTCCCAGGTGGAACTAAATACAGCTATATCATCCAAATAAGCTGCACTGAAAGATTCCAACCCAGACAGGACTCTATTCACCAACCGTTGGAAGGTGGCAGGAAAAATTTTCAGGCCAAAGGGCATCACCTAGAACTGAAAGTGGCCACCTGGTGTGGAAAATGCTGACCTCTCCTTAGCTCCTGGACTTAAGGCAATCTGCCAGTATCCTGAGGTCAGATCAAACGTGCTCAGTAACTTGGCAGCCCCCAACCTATCAATGAGCTCATCAGCTCTAGGTATGGGGTGAGCATCAGTCCTAGTGACTGCATTTAGACCTCTGTAGTCCACACAAAACCTCAATTCCTTCTTCCCACCTTGGGGATTAGGTTTGGGCACCAGTACCACTGGACTGGACCAAGGACTGTCAGAGGGCTCAATTACCTTGAGCTCCAACATCTTAGCCACTTCAGCTTTGATGTTGGCCTTGACCTGGTCAGACAACCTCTACAGCTTGTTCTTGACAGGCAAGCTGTCACCAGTGTCAAAGTCATGGGCACACCAATTGGGGAGTCCAGGGATCAGGGAGAACAGACTAGCAAACTGCTCCAAAACTTGTCTGCAGTCTTTTTATTGCTGGTCTGTCAACTTGGGAGAGAGTACCACTCCCGCCACTGACCCATCTTGTGCATTTGAGGGCAGGAGGTCTGGCAGAGGTTCACTCTCCTCCTCCTTCCCTTCATCAGTGACCATCAGCATGGTCATGTCTGCCCTGTCCTGGTGGGGTTTCAACCTGTTAACATGCAGGATCCTATGAGGATTCCTGGGGGTGCCAAGGTCCACCAATTAGGTGACCTCACCCTTTTTCTCCACAATTTGATAGGGCCCAGTCCATTAGGCCTGAAGTGCCCTAGGAGCCAGGGGCTCCAAAACCCACACCAGCTGTCTTGGGTGATACTCAGGCATGGTAGCCTCTGATCATGCCAGAGCTTCATGAGCACTTGGCTGGCCTCCAGGTTTCTGCTTGCCTTCTTCATGTACTCAGCCACGCGTGACCGCAGGCCCAGCACATAATCTAGCACATTCTCCTTGGACTCCTTGAGAGGCTTCTCCCAAGACTCTCTCACCAAGCACAATAGGCCTCTTACAGGGTGCCCAAACAGTAACTCAAAGGGGCTGAATCCAACCCCCTTCTGTGGCACCTCTCTGTAGGCAAACAGCAGGCATGGGAGGAGAACATCCCATCTCCTCCTGAGTTTGTCAGACAAACCCATGATCATGCCCTTCAGGGTCTTATTAAATCTTTCCATCAGACCATTGGTCTGTGGATGATAGGGGGTGGTGAAATTATAAGTAACACCACACTCATCCCACATGGCTTTCAGATAGGCAGACATAAAGTTTGTGCCCCTATCTGAGACCAGCTCATTTGGGAATCCTACTCTGGTGAACACACCAAGTAGGGCCCTAGCCACTGTGGGAGCAGTGACTGTCCAGAGGGGTATTGCCTCAGGGTACCTCGTGGCATGGTCCACAACCACCAAAATGTACCTGTTACCTGAGGCAGTTGGTGGGTCTCAAAGGGAGTCCCAACCACTGGCAGTGGTATCAAGGGAGCCTTTGGCTTGCCCCCTGCCTTGCCACTGGCTTGGCAGGTGACACAGGAGCTGCAAAACTCCTTGACTTTTTCTGACATTTGGGGCCAATAAAAATGGTTGACCAGCCTGTTCCAGGTCTTGGTCTGTCCCAAATGTCCAGCTAAGGGAATATCATGGCTTAAGGTGAGGAGGAATTCTCTATACTTCTGGGGGACCACTACTCTCCTGGTTGCCCCTGGTTTGGGGTCCCTTGCCTCCGTGTAGAGAACTCCATCCTCCCAGTAAACCTTGTGGGTTCCGCTGGTATCCCCTTGTTCTTACCTGGCAGCAGTCTGCCTCAGGCCCTCAAGAGTGGGACGCTCTCTTTGTCCCTGGCACAACTCTTCTCTGGTGGGCCCACCTGCCTCTTGCAGTTCTGCCAAGTCAGGCAGAGCTTGCAGGGGAAATGGCCCTCCCTCAGAGGTCAGATCCTCCCCCTCAGGTTTGGATTCCTCCTGATCCTCCGTACTTGTAGGGGCTGGCAAGCCAAAACCAGTTCCCTTTCTCTTCTTCTTGGAGGCTTGGCCCATTGTTCCAGGGTCCAAGTGTCCAGCACTTCCCTGTTGTGCTGCCTGTGACCTGGTCACAGCACACACCCATTCAGGGAGGTCCAGCATCTGTGCATGGACCCTTCTCTCCACCTCTGACCATTCAGATGCTTCAAGATCATTTCCCAGCAGACACTCTACTGGGAGGGCAGGAGCTACAGCTACCTTCTTAGGGCCAGTCACACCTCCTCATTCCAGGCTCACCATGGCCATGGGATGGAGCTTGGTTCTGCTATTTGCATATGTTACTTGGTGGAAGACACCAGGTAAGACCTGTTCTGGAGAAACCAGCTTCTCTGTGACCATTGTCACACTGGCTCCTGTATCTCTCAGAGCTTCCACCTCAGTCCCATTGACTTTAGGCCTCTGCCTATACCTCTCCATGCTGGGAGGTAAGGTGGCCATAGTTGCAATGCCCACCCCACCCACGGATACTAAGGTGACCTCTGTGTACCCTGATCCCAGCCCTGGGCCAACGTCCACAACCAACCCTACACTAGCAATTCCCTGGGATTGCCCACCAGTGGGGGGCATCTTGGAGCAGATAGCATCTCCTCTTTTGTGTCCAGGTTGATGACACTCAAAACACTTGCCGGCCTTAGCAAGCTCCTGAAACTTTCCTGCTTTAACAGGATCATAATTCTTCCCCTGATACCCTTTCCCCTTGGAAGTGGAATGGCTCGGGGCTCCCCCACCCTGAGATGTTTTTGGAGACTCTTGTGAGGACTCCTTGGGCTTTTTATCATCTTTCCCTTGGTTTTTCCCCTGAGAAGAACCATATCCTCCCTTTCTCTGATCACCCCCTGGGGGGTTTCTGGTTAACCCTAGTTCTTAGCCAGTCATCTGCTGCCTCTCTCAGCTCTCTGGGGTTGGTCAACTTAGAGTCAACTAGATACTGGCGGAGCTTCTCTTGGACACAATTGGTTAGAAGGTGCTCCCTCATAATTAAATTGTACAGCCCCTCAAAGGTACTTACCTTGTTGCCCTGTATCCAGCCCTCTAGTGCTTTTACTGAGATGTCCACAAAGTCCACCCAGGACTGGGTGCTTGTCTTTTGGGTGTCCCTAAACTTGAGCCTATACTGCTCTGGGGTCAGACCAAACTTTTTAGTCAAGCACCTCTTCATACTGGGGTATGAATCTGCCTCCTCCCCCCTCAAGGTTAGAAGCTTATCCCTCCCAGAGTTGGGGACCAACTCCCAAAGAAGTGAACCCCAGTACTGAGGCTTGACTCTCCTCATCTGGAGGGCCCTCTCACAGGCCTCCAGCCACTTATCTATGTCATCCCCCTCTACATAGGCAGGAACCACTCCCTTGGGTAATCTGGGGCAAAACCCTCCACCCATGGACACCTCAGCTTCTCTGTCGCTGCCACCATCTCTTTTCTTTTCCCTTGCCCACTTTTTCTTTTCTAGGGCCAGCTTCTCTGCCTCCAAAGCTATGAATGCTAGCTGGGCCTCCAGCTCTCTTTCCCTGAGGGACAGGTTCTCTCCTCCTGAAGGGACCCCCTTCACCCCACTAGCTTTGGGTCTGCCACTAGTGACTGTATGTAATGAGGACCGGTCTTCCTCATCCTCACTTAGGCTCAGATGCCCTCCCTCCCCTGAGTGGTTGGAGCTAGCATCCTCCCCTACTTCTCCCTCCTCTGGAGCTTCTTCTGAGTCTACCTCTTGGGCCTCAGCCCATGCTGTCAGGGATTTGATCAGGACATGCTTCCTGAGGTCAGTGGTTGCAGGCAACCCTCTTTCAGTACACAACCCCCTAAGCTGGACTACTGTCAGTGTGGGTAGGCTAGCCAGATCAAGCTCCATGGTTCCCTAGTTTTGTGTCAACAAAAACGTTTTGCAAAAATTGGAAACAAGAATTTAGAAAAATCACAAAAATTAAATAAATGAAATTAATCCAAATCAAAAATTAAAAACAATTTTTGCACTAGGACAATTTAAAATATTTTTAATTTCTTTTACTTAAACTGTAATGTGATACTGAACACAAGTACAGGATCCCACCACTACGCACCAAAAATGTTGGAAAATGGGTTATTGGTAAGGGCAGGTAGGTACCTACACTTAGCAATAAGCCACTAACCTCCACTGAGGTCCAGTTAGGTCTCAGTAAATTAAACCCAGCTCAACCCTTGGTAGCTTGGCAACGAGCGACAAGGCTTAACTTAGGAGACAGAGTGTGAAGCATTCAAATATCACAAAACAGTAATTAAATAAAACACAGGAAACAGTTTAAAAATTCAAAACCAATTCATAAAAATAGATTATATGCTTATCTTTAAAATGACACAAAAACGGATACAATCGGATAAGGGGAACCGGAGATATGAATTTTTAAAGATTTGTTTTTTTTTTAGCGCCTAGAAACAAAAAGCGCCAATCGGGTCATCTGGTTGCACCTCGACCGGGGCAAAGTCAAAGTTTAAGGCCGACCGCGATGGAGCCCTGCTCGGCTACAGGCCGCGGGAGGCCTCGGTTAAAAGTTTACCTCCACACTTAGGGGGTCATTACAACCCTGGCGGTCGGTATTAAAGTGGCGGTAAGACCCCCAACAGGCCGGCGGAAAAAAATGGAATTACGACTGTGGCGGAAACCGCCAACAAAGACAGCCACTTTAACACTCCGACCAGCACGGCGGTACAAACAAACAACATGGCAGTCACCACCAACAGAGAGGCGGAGAACAATGTACCGCCCACAGTATCACAACCTACTAATCCGCCACCTTTTCCGGGGCGGATTCACCGCGAACAAAAACACGGTGGAAACAGGACTTCGAAGGAAAAACGCTCACCTCTGCACACCCCACGAGGAACCAGGACGCCATGGAACCAGAGCTCCACATTTTCCCAGCCTTTATCTTCCTGCTCCTTTACCAGGAGCACGAACGCCGGCGGCGAAGACCATGGTGAGTACTGCACCTACGACACAGGGGAGGGGAGAGGGAAAAAACAGTGGCACACACATGCAACACCCCCACCCCCACCCTCACCCACGACAACACACACACTAATACAGCATGATACATTACAGTTTCACCCCCTAACCCCTCCGGAAGAATGCAAAGACAAAAGGAAATGAGGTGAATGGATGTAATATATTAAAATTCTGTAGTCAAATAATATACGTACACTATTTACAAATATATACACCAAGAATATTAGTCCAAGGTATTCCACCCTTAAAGTCCGTGGACCACTGGGCCCACACTGAATGGGCGAGGCCCACACAAGATACCCGACCAAGACGGAGAGAACACTGCAGGGGCATCAGATAGAAATAAAACAGGCACCTCAGAGGGAAGGGAAAGGGTGGGCACCTCAGCTAGTTGAGTGCACGACGCCAAATCCACGAGGGGGCCCCATGCCCACTGTTCAGTCCTGGGGAGTGCAAAGCCACAGTCTCACAAGTCTCTACAGTGGGTGGGTTACCCACTGTTCAATCCTGGGGAGTGCAAAGCCACAGTCTCACAAGTCTCTACAGTGGGTGGGTTGCCCACTGTTCAATCCTGGCGAGTGCAAAGCCACAGTCTCTCAAGTGGATAAGGATAACAGTCTCCGCTGGTTCTGGAGGGGGCCTTGTGCCCAGAATGCTTCATCCTGCCAAGGACAGAGGTAGTGGATGTTTTTCTCCACTGGTTCTGGAGGGGGCTTTGTGCCCAGAGTGCTTCATCCTGCCAAGGACAGAGGTAGTGGATGTGAATCTCCACTGGTTCTGGAGGGGGCTTTGTGCCTAGAGTGTGTCATCCTGCCAAGGACAGAGGTAGTGGATGTCTTTCTCCACTGGTTCTGGAGGGGGCTTTGTGCCCAGAATGCTTCATCCTGCCAAGGACAGAGGTAGTGGATGTGAATCTCCACTGGTTCTGGAGGGGGCTTTGTGCCCAGAGTGCTTCATCCTGCCAAGGACAGAGGTAGTGGATGTGAATCTCCACTGGTTCTGGAGGGGGCTTTGTGCCCAGAGTGCTTCATCCTGCTCGTGGCAGCCTCAGTAGCTTCAGCGCTTTTGCTGCTCATGGGCCTGCGGTGCTTGTCGCAGCGGTGTCCTTGGCAGCGGTGCTTGTGGCGGCGGGATCTTTGGCAGCGGTGCTTGTGGCGGCGGTGTCCTTGGCAGCGGTGCTTGTGGCGGCGGTGTCTTTGGCAGCCGTGCTTGTTGCGGCGGTGTCCTTGGCAGCGCTTCAGCTGCTGGCGGTCCTGTCTTGGGCAGCGGGGCTGCTGGCGGTCGCCTCCTGGGTAGCGGGGCTCCTGCTAGCAGTCCTGTCTTGGGCAGCGGGGCTGCTGGCGGTCGCCTCCTGGGCAGCGGTGCTGCTGCTGGCGGTCCTGTCTGGCCCAGCGGGGCTGCTGATGGCCGGCTCCTGGGCAGTGGGGCTGATGGCGGTCTTCTCCGCCGTGCTGATCTTCCCAGACTTGCTGGGTTTCTTGTGCCCCTTCCCCACCTTGGAAGGTGTCGCAGCTGACTCCACACTCCCACCTGTACCCCTGGGAGTGGCTTTGGTGGCTGTTGTCTTCCCCCTCTCCCGCCGGGCACTGGCCAACTTTTGATGCTTGACAGGTGGGGGACTGTTCGTGCTGTGGCTCCTTGCCACACTGGCTGCCCTGCTGCCTAGTGCACTCCAGAATCCGGTGACTACTGGCACCACTGGTCCCGCCGATGTTGTGGCTGAGGTGCTAGGTTGGGACCTGGAGAGTTGGGCCCTAGGAGACTGATGGGTTAAAGGGGGTGAGGGAAAGAGGTCAAGGGTGGCCAGGAAAAGTTTCTTAGGAACACTGGGACGGGTAGATGGAGGGGGTTTGGGAGTGGAGGAAAAGATTGTGGTTGTAGGAGGTGTCCGTTTGGTGACTTTGGGTGAAGGTGCATGCGCTGGAGGCTGTTGTGAGGTAGATGGCTCTTGGTGTGTGGCTGTGTTTGTGTACCTCAGGAGGTGGCGTCACAGACACACTGGGAGAGGACACAGGGGATGTGTGAATGGTAGTGGGGGTGGTGAGTGCACGTGAGCGGGGTGTGGTGGTGGGGGTGCTGGTGATGGAAGTAGTAGCTGTAGATGTAGTGCATGCAGGTGTGAGTGGAGACGAGACTGGGAGGGAGGAGGGAGATGAGGGGGACACAGTGGAGGCAGTGGATGTTGCTATGTCTGCATGTGGGGGATGCTTGCGTGAGTGCCTGTGGGATGTGTGGTGCTTATGTTTGCCTGAGCTTCCTTTGTGTGTTGAGGTGTGTGCATGCTGGTCTGATGGTGTGCTTGGGATAGGCTGAGGTACAGGGGATTGGGTCTGGGTGGAGGAAGTTGGAGGGGGAGGTTAGAGACAGGGACAATGGGTGCCATCAGTGCTGAGGCCAGAGTCTGAAAAGCTCGCTGAAGGGCTGCCTGACCAGAATAAATGCCCTCCAGGAATGCATTGGTGTGTTGCAACTACCTCTCTACACCCTGGATGGCATTCAAAATGGTAGACTGCCCAACAGTGAGGGACCTGAGGAGGTCAATGGCCTCCTCACCGAGGGCAGCAGGGGTGACTGGGGCAGGGCCTGAGGTGCCTGAGGCCTGGTGCCTGGGCGAAGGAGATGCCCACCCTCCTGGGTGAGCAGGCACTGGGCAAAGGCTGAGGGGCTGCTGGGAGGGCGGTGCTGGAGGGGGGGTGGCGGCTGTACCTGTTGATGCGGGGGGCACAGATGGGCCCACCACCACAAGGGAGCTCCCATCAGAGGATGAGTCTGTATCACTGGTGTCAGCTCCTGTCCCCGCCGTGGAGCTCCCCTTGCCCTCCGTCCCACTGGTGAAATCAGACTCTGTTGTGTCGCCCTCCAGGGCCATGTGGGATGCAGCTCCCTCCTGCTCCGGTGCCACTGCTCCTCCGCCTGATGATGCTAATGCACACATGTACAGGGAGACCACAAAAAGGGGGGGGAGACAGAAGAAAGACATGTTGAGTTCATGCATTACCGCTACCGTTGGCAGACACGACAGACACAGAAGCCCCCTACACTACGCCGTGCACTTGGGGTACACTATTCAATCCCTGGGACATGGACTACAAGGCTATGGCCGATATCTGCACACATGGATGTCATAGGAGCCTGACTAGGTGTAGTTGGCACTGTACCCAGGTGGGGTGGGGTGCCACAGGGTCTGCCTGAAAAAGGGGACTTAACTAGCACACTCGCCCTGGCCTAGGGAAACCCACAGCCCACCTCCCCCACCCAGACACCTCCACTGCGCGCTGAATCAGCAGAATGAGAGTGTACTCACCCCCTTGTTGCTGCTGTGATGCCCTCAAGCGCCCATCCAAGTCCGGATACGCCACCGCCAGGATCCTGAACATCAGGGGGGTCATGGTGCGACGGGCACCCCTCCCACATTGGGAGGCCATCCCCAGCTGGGCCTCCGCCGTCTTCTTGCTCCATCGGCGAATGTCCTCCCATCTTTTCCGGCAGTGGGTGCTCCGTCTGTGGTAGACCCCCAGGGTCTGGACGTCCTTGGCGATGGCACTCCAAATATCCTTCTTCTGGTGGGCGCTGACCTACAGGAATTGTACAGGGGAAAAAGAGAAGTTATTACCAACTGCACCGTCACAGTAATTGGCCCGCATCCCTACCCTTGCCATGTGGCACATGCACTCACCGTCGTTTCATGCATGCATCATTCTCCCCCCCCCCCCTATCTTTCATCCACACCACTCCACACAGGCATTGCCCATACAGCATGCTCACACTGTACTTACCTGTTTGTCTGGAGGACCGTAGAGTAGCGTGTACTGGGGGAGAACCCCATCCACGAGTGTCTCCAACTCCTCCGTGCTGAAGGCAGGGGCCCTTTCCCCAGACACACGAGCCATTGTCTCTTCCAGACTGAGGTCACAGCAGCACTTGCAGTGTAGGTCCTCTCCTGTCAAATATCAGGTATCGAGTGATTGAACAGAGAGAAAATGGCGGTCACGTCCGCAGCGGTGCGTACCGTCGGCGTACATCGTCATTGGCTCCTGGGACCCATAGGGTACAATTTTAACCAATGCAGAATTGCGCCGCGGTCTTCGACCGCCTACCGCGACAGTGTACAACGCCAGTGCAGTTACCTCACATCCTATTGCTCCACTTTACAGGTCAGGCAGCCGCCATTTCAGGAGCCCACATGGCTTTATTTTTAACTGTGTCACACATACCTAGGCCTTGGCTCAACACTCATACAGGCAAAATTCGGGTTATGAATGGTTTTCTGAGTAAGCTGTGTTTACGTACCTCTGAGTTGGTTGACTCTGTGCTTGCTGGTGTCCTTCATAGGCACCGTCCGCTGGGACATGTGAGGAGATGGTGGCATCCTCTGGTGTACAGACCGCTGGTGGACCTGTCGACAATGGAGGAAAGACATGTAATCATCACCTACAGGCTTGATCGTGCCACAATCCTGGAACTGTGTGCCCAGTTGGAGCCAGACCTGATGTCAGCTATCCGCCATCCCACAGGAATCCCCCCTCAAGTGCAGGTGCTGTCAGTACTCCATTTCCTTGAAAGTGGGTCATTTCAAACAACAGTGGCCATAGCATCAGGGATGTCCCAGCCTATGTTTTCCAACGTGTTGTCCAGAGTGTTGTCTGCCCTGCTGAAACACATGCGGAGCTACACCGTTTTCCCTCAGGTGGAGGATTTGCCTACAGTGAAAGGTGACTTCTATGCCCTGGGACATATCCCCAACATAATAGGTGCCATTGATGGGACACATGTGGCCTTGGTCCCCCCCGCAGGAGTGAACAGGTGTACAGAAACCGGAAGAGTTACCATTCGATGAATGTGCAGATGGTGTGTTTGGCAGACCAGTACATCTCCCATGTTAATGCCAAATTCCCAGGCTCAGTGCATGACACTTACATCCTGCGGAATAGCAGCATCCCTTAGGTGATGGGGCAACTCCAGAGGCACTGTGTGTGGCTATTAGGTGAGCACCGGGAACCAAATCAGTGGGAATAGTTGTCTGGGTCTGAGGATATCCCTAAGAGTTAATGTGTGTCTAACAGTTGTCCCTCGCCATTTGCAGGTGACTCTGGCTACCCCAACTTGTCATGGCTACTGACCCCAGTGAGTAATCCCAGGACAAGGGCAGAGAAACGCTACAATGAGGCACATGGGTGAACTAGGAGGATTATAGAGCGGACCTTCGGCCTCCTGAAGGCACAGTTCAGGTGCCTCCATATGACAGGTGGTTCCCTATTCTACTCACCAAAGAAGGTGTGCCAGATCATCGTGGCCTGCTGTATGCTTCACAACTTGGCTTTGCGACAACAGGTGCCTTTTCTGCAGGAGGATGGTCCAGATGGAGGTGTTGTGGCAGCTGTGGAGCCTGTGGACAGCGAAGACAAGGAAGCAAAAGAAGAGGACATCGACAACAGGAACTCTGTGATCCTGCAATATTTCCAGTGAGACACAGGTAAGAAGACAAACCTGCCTACTACATGTGCTTTAAAACTACTACCTCTCTACTGTCTGTCCTTTTCACCCAGTGTATGGTCACTGAGTTGTCACTTTCCCTTACGATTTCACAGATATGGGTCCCACTGTGTGACATCTGCTTTGTTTCCTCATAGACTAGAGCTGTGTGACATAGGTATGTTGACATTACAATTGAAAGAGTATTTTGTCACTGTAATTGCTAATACACATTTTCAAAATCACAGACAGACTCCAGATTGTTTTGTGCTTTAATGGTGTTTATTTAAGTGCTCAATATTGGAGGGGGTTGTAAAATGGTGAGGGGTGATGGAGGAGGAATGTCCATGGCAGAGTCCAGTCTATTAGTCTCACAGGTGCATTGTCCAAAGGGGCATAGGAAGTGGGGCTGGGGCAGTTTGAGGATGGACAGGGTGACAAGGTGGGACAAAAGGATGACATTCAGGGTGGTCTCATTTCTTGGCGGGATCTTGGCATTGTTCTCTGTCTTTGTCCTGGATCTCATGGACCGTTTGCAGGGTGGTTCTCCCTCTGCAAGGGGTGGGGTGCTGGTGTGGTGGTCCTGTGGCGGTGCCTCCTGTCCACTAGCACCGGCGGAGGTGGTGGGCAGTTCATCGTCCAGGCTAGTGTCAGGGGCCCCTTATTGTGCCACAGTGTCCCTCCTGGTGTTGAGGACTTCCTTCAGCACCCCTACGATGGTGCCCAAGGTGGAATTGATGGATCTGAGTTCCTCCCTGAACCCCAAATACTGTTCCTCCTGCAGCAGCTGGGTCTCCTGAAACGTGGCCAGTACCGTTGCCATCGTCTCCTGGGAATGATGGTACGCTCCCATGATGTTGGAGAGGGCCTCATGGAGAGTGGGTTCCCTGGGCCTGTCCTCCCCCTGTCGCACAGCAGCCCTCCCAGTTCCCCTGTTTCCCTGGGCCTCTGTCCACTGAACGGTGTGCCCACTGCCACTGCCCCCAGGTCCCTGTTGTTGTTGGGGTGGTGGGTTATCCTGGGTTCCCTGTAGTGGTGGACACACTGCTGCTTGACGTGTCATGGGGACAGAGGTATGGGCCCACTGGGTGGGTGCTGTGCTGGTGTTTCCAGAGGGGGTAAGCTCTGTGGTGGCCTGTGCCAGTGTGAGGAGAACCGACTGTCCCGAGGTCCCAGATGGGCCAGGCTGGTCGTCTTGATCCAGTTGGACAGAGCTGCTGTCATCACTGTGGGCCTCTTCTGTTGGTGGTGTGGACATGTCTGGACCCTCCTGTGCGGTGACGTCGGGTAGGGGTCCTGCAGGGGTGTAAAAGCATGATTATTGCATCTGTGTGTGCCATGGTGTGCAATGGATGGGTGACTGTGTACCCTAGTGCTTGCATTCCTGTGTGGGACCTTGTGTGATGATGGTTTAGGGTGGTGTATGGGTATGTGCAGTGGCCATGCATTGGTGATGGGTGTCCATGCTTTGTTGTTGCATGCAGGGCTTGGTGTTGGGATGTGTGGTTTGTGATATTGGGACATTTGTGAGGAGTTGGAGTGATGGGGGTGAGAGCGAGGGTGGGGGTATGTGATGGCATGCAGGTAGGGTGGGGGATATGGTAGTTCAGCTTTGACTTACCAGAGTCCATTCCTCCAGCTACTCCTGCGAGACCCTCAGGATGCAGAATAGCCAAGACTTACTTCTCCCATGTTGTTAGTTGTGGGGGAGGAGGTGGGGGTCCGCCGCCAGTCCTCTGAACCGCAATGTAGTGTCTTGATACCACGGAACGCATCTTCCCCCGTAGGTCGTTCCACCTCTTCCTGATGTCATCCCTATTTCTTGGGTGCTGTACCACTGCGTTGACCCTGTCCACGATTCTTTGCCATAGCTTCATCTTCCTAGCAATGGAGGCGTGCTGCACCTGTGATTGGAATAGCTGTGGCTCTACCTGGATGATTTCCTCCACCATGACCCTGAGCTCCTCCTCAGAGAACCTGGGGTGTCTTTGCCGTACCATGGGGTGGTGTGGGTGATGTGTGGGGTGGTGTGTGTTGTGATGTGTGGGCTGATATTTAGTGGTGTGTTGTGTGAGGTGCGTGGATGTTATGTGGGTGATGGTATTGTCTGCCTGTGGATGCTTGGTTGTAGATTGTGGTGTCTCTCTCCGGCCTTCTGTCGCAATTGTGGTTGTAGGGGTTTGTGGGTGATGTGGGTGTGTTGATTTTATATTGGATGTGTGGGAGTGGTGTGTGTATGTGTATCAGGTGTGTGTATTTGGAATTGTCCGATGTGGATGTGTTTTGTAAATGTGTGTGTATTTTGAGCGCAGCGGTGTGTACCGCCAATGGAATACTGCAGTTAAAAGACCGCCGCATGGATAAGTGGGTCGTGATAGTGTGGGCGTATTTCTGTTGGCGTGACGTGGAGGTTTTGTTTTCACCAGTTTATCACTGACCTTTGGTGTGGCTGACTTGTGTGGGTGTCTCAATTTTGGCGGATTCCGAGCTGTGGGTCATAATGACCGTGATGGAATTCCGCTGCCGCGGCGATGTTTTGGCGGTCTTCTGCACAGCGGTAAGCGGCTTTTACCGCCAATGTTGTAATGACCGCCTTAGTCTTTTTTCTGAAGATTTTCTTCAGCGGGACGAACCTGCCAGTCCAATCCGACCTCCTGGAGCCCTTCTCCGGATACGTGACGCAGGAATCCTCATGGAGATTTTTACCTTCGGACTTAGTCATTTTTTCGAGGTGAAAATCCTTCGACCGGGGTAAACCTGGATCTTGATCCGATGTCCCTGGAGCCCTCCTCGGATACGCTGGCTGGGAGGTCCCGCTCAACTTTTTAGCTTCGGATTTAGGGGGTCATTTTGACCCCGGCGGGCGGCGGTCGCCGCCCGCCTGGAGGGAACCGCCATATGGCCGCTCCGTGGTCGAAAGACCGCAAAGGCCATTCTGGCTTTCCCGCTGGGCTGGCGGGTGACCGCCAGAAGGCCGCCCGCCAGCCCAGCGGGAAACCCCTCCCCACGAGGAAGCCGGCTCCGAATGGAGCCGGCGGAGTGGGCATGTGCGACGGGTGCAGTTTGCACCCGTCGCGTATTTCAGTGTCTGCTAGGCAGACACTGAAATACACAGTGGGGCCCTCTTACGGGGGCCCCTGCCGTGCCCATGCCATTGGCATGGGCACAGCAGGGGCCCCCAGGGGCCCCGCGGCACCCCATACCGCCATCCTGTTCCTGGCGGGCGAACCGCCAGGAACAGGATGGCGGTAGGGGGTGTCAGAATCCCCCATGGCGGCGCAGCAAGCTGCGCCGCATTGGGGGATTTCAAGGGCAGCGGTAAACCGGCGGGAGACCGCCGGTTTACCCTTTCTGGCCGCGGCAGAACTGCCGCGGTCAGAATGCCCTTTGGAGCACCGCCGGTCTGTCGGCGGTGCTCCCGTGGCCGGTGACCCTGGCGGTCACCGGCCGCCAGGGTCTGAATCAGGCCCTTAGTCTCTTTTTCGGAGATTTTCTTTACCGGGACGAACCAGCAAATCAGGCCGGGTCGCGGTTGAGGCAAGCCGGCTAGAGTTGCCGCGGCGGGTCAGTCCCTCTATGGAGCTTTTTTTTAAGTAGGGGACTCTGGTTAGCAATTTTTCACCTGTAGCAAACAGGGAGTCCCTCCTTGAACCAGTTGAAGCCAGGCAAAGTCCTTCTTGTGGTGAAGCCCAAGTGTGCAGCTGGTGCAGTCCTTCTGAGTGCAGGTTCCAGGTGCAGGCCAGGGGTCCAGCAGGGCAGTCCTTCTTCTCCTTTGGTTCTTCCTTGTTGGAATCTGATGAGGATCTGAGGTGTGGGTACAGGTCTGCCAGTTTTATCCTTGCTCCTGGGTGAAAAACAGGGGGGTCCAGATTCTCCAATCAGGTGCAGGGGCCTTCCCCCTGTGATGACTACTTCCTGGGAAGTGAGGCAAAAATCAATCCCAGGAGGCAACATTCTTCAAAAATCCATCATGGCTGAATCTGATTTTTGGAGGTTATATCTGGCTGAGCCCACCCACTGGTGTGGCTTGAAAATCATAAACACACCCCTCTCCTAATCTAATAAAGGGGGCACCTAGTTGTCTGGGGTTGCAGGATGTGGGGGTGTTGCTGGTTGCTCCAAATGTCCTTCTCTGCCTTTGAAGACCAGTTTGGCAGTCCTCCCCCTTCCTGCCTCCCCATCTGCTGAGGGGAGATTCCCTCCCACAGGCACATTCCTTTGTGTGAAGCCAGGCCAATTCACACCTCATCAAGGCAGCCTCACCAGGCTGCCAGAGGCTGGCCAATCAGAGCACAGCAGCAAAAACAATGCAGGGCTGAAATTGGCAACTTTTCAGGTAAAGTTTAAAACTCTTTGCCTGAACAAGTTATAGTAATTCCAACAACTGGAAGTTGTGGGGTTTATTATAACAATTAATTTGATACCAAACTCTTGGTATCCATCATTTAAGGGGGCTTTAAAAATTAAAATAAAGTCTCCCCATTCTAGCCTATGAAGGCCATTTACTACAATGAGGGAAAAACGAATTTGGCTGTTTTTACCTCACCAGGGCTTATAACACAATTTTATAAGGTCCCTGCTTATAGTTACATGGCACCCAGCCCTAGGGGCACATAGGGCACACCTTAGGGGTGACTTATATGTAAAAATAAGGTATTTTAAGACTTTGGAACTACTTTTAATTTCAAAGTTGAATGTGCATATAACTTTAGTTTAAAAGCAGCCTGCCTTTAAAATGTCACTGGGCACCTCAGCAGTGCACCTATGGGTGCACTATCTATGCTTTGGTCCCCAAACCTACATGCCCTACCATATACTAGGGACTTATAGGTAGGTTAACTTAGCCAATTATAATTAGCCTAATTTGCATGTCCACTTTACACAGAGCACTAGCCCTGGGACTGGTAAGCAGTACCCAGGGCACAGCCAAGAGTCAGTAACCACCAGTACCTGTCCAAAAAGTGTGGGGGTGACCAGGGCAAAAAAGGAGGACTTTCCTACACCTAATCTTCTGTAATCGAAGATGTCTCACGATTTACACTTCACCTTAGCAGACAAAACAATTCTATTATCTATCCCGGGATCTTAGAATACTTCTTAGTCCGATAGCTTCTTATTCATAAGTTAGAAAGAAAACAACATCCAAAAATGTCTATACTCGTCGATGCAACAGCCCTATTAATACTTACATCCATTGAAAGACTTCTTCGGTTCAGCAGCTGTCACTTGTGACCACCACTGAATACCCTTCGTCCGCTCACTGAAGTCAGGCTTCAAGCATTTCTTTATTCAATCTTTCACCCAGCTTTTTTTCTTTTGCAGCTTTAATTCCCCCTAGTACTCGACCATTCCCTCTGCTGACACAGTTACTGCTGGGTGCACCGCCCCCTACCAATTTCTCACTTACTTTTAGCTGGATCCCCAGTATGGACCTTTAGCTGAGAGTGGCTGAAGAAATGTTATATGCTGCAACAATAATTTCAAGATACAAACTTATTTAATACTTTGGTTCCCTTAAAGTAAATGAAGAGAGTTTTAGTATTTTTGAAATATTTATTCTTAAAGGAATTAAAATAGCACACATGAATCTCCTGAATCTGTCCTTACTCTATTTGCCTCTGTCCCACAAAGTGTAGTACATTGATATAATACTGTCTCTTAGTTTGGGAAAGTTACAAAAGAACGTTCAGGCCCTGATTATGAGTTTGGTGGGCCTTCCGCGGCCCCTATGACGAGTTTCCCGCTGGGCCAGTGGGCAGAAATACAGTTTCTGCCTGCTGGCCCAGAGAGAAACAACCCACATTGATGCCGGCTCGTAATCGAGCAGGAAGCAATGTTGTGGTGCATCGGGTGCAAAAGCACCCATTGTGCTTTTTTACTGTCTGCTAAGCAGACAGTGAAAAGCGCAACGTGGCTCTCCATTGGGGCCCCTGCGCTGCCCATGCCAAGTTCATGGGCAGTACAGGGGTCCCCATGAGGCCCCCTGCACCCCATCTCCACCAGCTTTTACATGGCAGTGCAACCACCATGTAAAAGCTGGCGGAGAGGGGACTTGTAATCCCCACAGCAGCGCTGCCCTGGCAGGTTAAGACTGCCATCACTGCCTGGCCTTTGGCCAGCGAGAAAGTGTTAGTGCTAATGGTCCGACTATGGTGCGTTTGCCATGGTCATAATGTGGAGGCTGGACCGCCGCGTTGCGGCAGTCCAACCGCCACTGCGAGTCCGGCAGTCCTAAAACCACCACACTCGTAATGAGGGCCTCAGTCTGTTACATTAACTAAGATTCTCAAGGTTATCTTTCTCATATACTTACAGCTATCATACTATTCTAAAACAATTTATCAACTCTGTCTAGTATCTAGTAGCTCTGTAGCTACAGTTCTCATAATGTTCTCTACATTCTCTACATTCATTCCCCTTTCCCTAAGCTAATGTAATCAACTCAGTATGGTCTCTCTAAAGTCTTACCTCAATCCCTCTATAGTTCATATAATGCTCTCTGCTCATCTTCAGCAGCAGTAGTGGCAAGAAATAGTGGCTCAAGGCAAAAGGTACAGTGGCGGTCTCTCGCTTTCTGCTCCTCTCAAACCCACAAACTGTGCCATTTTGTATCAACGCTCTGACCCCATTAGCTCTTTCCTTAGGACACCTTTTATAATTAATTTGATTGATACATTTGTTAAACAAAGTTATACAATTCTTGAGATGTTGCAAAAGTGAACAATGCATCTTCTTGTTAAATGGCAAGGATTTGATACCCGTACTTCTTTTCTCAGACGCTCTTCACTTCTGTAACACCAATTTTACAGATATATGTATAACACGCAGTCTATTACCATTATTCATGTAATGTTAATGTTTCAAACTCAAGCAAATGTTATTTTCTAAATACACGTCAGCACATTACAGAGCAGTTTAGTAGGTGGGCAAGGGTGTAAGTAATACTGGTTCTATTGTGTTAAGGAAAGTTGTATCATCTCACAAGTCAAGAGAGGTTATAGAAGATATATTTCGCAAATCATGCAGCACGGTTATGTAAAGTTCAGAGCATGTTTTTAAACATCTAAGCAATGACAGTTTTTGGACCTAGCAATTCATCCTCATGTTAGTGATCAGTATTATGATTATTCTATTTTCTATTCATCCCCTGCGCTGGAGCACAGGCTGCCTAGTATCATACACAAACTTTGCACCATGGTCACAGCCATAATTGTATGAAAGTTGTTTTCAAAATCACAAGAACTTTTGTCTGCCCAACATGTGTTTTTTCAGGGTTCGATCAGTGTAGAAAAATGGGTCATTCATTGGGTATGATGAGAGTCATACTCAAGTAATAAGTCCAAAAATTGACCTGACTGAAGTTTTGGACTTATTATTTGAGTACTACTTCCATCTTCTCCAAATAATAACCTATTTTCTTACACTGATTTAAACTTGGCCTCAACTCCTGGTAGATATGGCACAAAGAAAACCGAATGTGTGAAGTACTTAGCAACACTAAATAAGTCAAAAGTAGTAATATATCCTTTGTCAATTAAAACCATAAACATTGCTAAAAACACACACAAATAAAAATAATGTACATTTAATTATCTCAGAGACAAGCAATCATCAGATCTGTACAACTTGCAAATCATGCTAAAGTGCAAGTGTCTTCATATCAAATATTTAGGGATGGCACCTATAAACGTAATAATGTGCAATTACACAAAACATACAACCAAAACTAGCGTAGTATCCTATCAGAGACTAAAAGCATCAAACCATGATAGTTATAATGTTTAAAAAGGCTGGATAGGGATCCAACCCATTTGAAGGACCCTAGCCGCCTGCCATGATTAGCGGTCTATTCAATAAGTAGAAATATGCAAGAATATTAATGCCTATAAATATTAATGCCTATATGTACCAAAATTAGCTACACTTGTGTGATGCTCGAAAACCACCAGCCAATTAGATAATGCTGAGATTTCGTCAAGTTGATCATTTAAAATAAGCAGGGTAACTACTGAAAACACACAAGATAAGGTCCCAACAATTCTATAATGCCCCTAGCAGTCTGCCATAGTCCATTTGATATTTCATAGGTTTCAGGGAATTCATATTCTTACTCTTCTCTGTAGTCTTCCTCACAGTTCAGCTTGACTTCACCGATATTTATGATTCCACTTTAACCAAGGATTTGAAAATACCCAGAAATTGTGTCAAGTGAATAGTAAGCATTATATTTCTTGGATCTAATTACTCAATAATGGCTTGTCTCAGGACCTGACCCTCAATGCATTTAATTCCTTTTTCAACAGGTTTCTCCGTGATTGATCAAGAGCAGAACAGATGCAAATTATATATCTTGCAATGTCTCATCTACTTGATGACATAAATGACATTTCCAGTCGTCCCTTAGTTTATCCTTTCCCTACTTTGACATCAATTCTAAGGTTGGAATATCACCAAATCTTAAAGCCAGTAGTTTCTGTTTAATCTTCAAAGAATAAGCAGCTCCCAGGAGAGGCAAGTCTTCTTCAACACCATAGGACTTCAAGACCATCCTCCAATGGGAACGCTTGGCAGCTCTACTCTCATCATCCAGCCAATTTCATTGGTTTATTTATTGCTCTTCTAAAAGCATGGTCAGGGATATTAAGATTCCATACATCACACAGCTTCAACTTTTCAATACTCTTATCGAGATACTTTTTATACTCCCCGTTCCCTCTTTGACAGTTAATTTCAGACCAGACTAAATTAGCCAGTATACTCTCAGCGGCTGATCGTAGTTTGTAACAACCCTTAACAAATGCTGCGGGCCTGGCGAGTGTCTGCTGGATCAATGAGAACTCCAGCCTAACGTGGGCAGGTGATGCAGGTGACGGTCATTGAAAAGCTTGATTATAGCATCTCACCACAACTGTACTTAAAAGGCTGGCTTCTGTACCTATCATTATTTTCATTCCATATGAAAGGTCTGGTATAAGTTTAGCCTTTATCACTGCTCCTAGTGGCTGGAGGTTGTGCCCTCGAATACTTTTTGCTAACATATTAAAGGCATTGTTGAGGGCCTGAGCTTTATTCCTAATCACTATCCTCGGTGGTGCAAATGTGGATTTTGTATCTATTTTAGCACCTAAATACACATATTTGAGGTTTCTTCTATCCTTTCTCCCTTTAAATGCCATTTACGTTTGTGTAGAATTCGACGATTGAATGGGATAACCTTCATCTTTTGCAATTTACTTCCAGCCCATTAACCTCTGCATATGACCCAAGGCAGTTTAATAATCTCTGTATGCCTATCCTTGTGTTGCTCAGCAGTAGCAAACCATCTGCATACAAAATGTTTGACAGTGACTGACCGCCAAGGCTGGGGGCATGGGAATACTATAGTGTCCCGTTCCGTGGAGAGATCTAAGATATAAAGGGGCATATTTAAGAGCCCCTAGCGCCACCAGAGCGTCTCTTTTCATGACACTCTGGTAGTGCTAGGCCCTGCACATTATTTACAAGGTGGCGTTAAGCCACTTTTTGTGGCTTAACACCACCTTGTAAATACGGCCCCTTCACATGCAGCACTTTGCGTAGAAGAGGCTTGCAATGGGTGTTGCTGTGGGCGTGCTACAGCAACACCCATTGCATTTTTGACGCTGCCCCAGATTTATGAGTTCTCGTAAACCTGAGGCTGCACCAAAATCTAACACCACCCCAGGGTGGCGTTAACAAGAAAGAAATACTTTTATTTTTCCTCGTTTTTTGATCTTTCTATGTGTGAGGCATGCTGCAGCACACATCGAAAGAGCAAATCACCATTTAAGATTGTTTTTGTGTAGGAAGGTGTTCCTTCCAGCAGAAAAACAATCTCCCCCTTAACACAGCCATCCTTGCACCATAGCGCAAGGGTGGCTGCGTTAGTGCTTGGCTGCAAATTTTGCACCGGCGCAGGGGACTACACAGGGGTTGTGAAAATGATGGAGCGTGGCGCTGCCAATTTTGGCACAACATTGCGCTTCATCATTTACTGTTAAATATGGGCCATATGTTGAAGAGAAGAGGTGCCAGAACGCATCCTTGTTTTAATCCAGTAGATGTTTTTACTTCTCTTGACAGGTGAGTTCTGTCATCAATTTTAATCTTAACCCACATGTCCGAGTATAACAGGATAATGGCCTTCAAGATGTTAGAGGGGGTTCCCCACTGCTGAGGTTTTGCCCATAGCCTAGCATGTGGTACGCAGTCAAACGCTGCCTTATAAATTAACAAAGCACATATAAAGGGGGGTGATTGTGGCTTTAGCTCCACCAGGGGTCTGTCCCACTGCCAAAAGATTTGTCAGTGTCTGTTGGCTCTTTGTGAACCCCGTTTAGTTAAATGGGAGCCTCATAGTATCTGAAACCCATGCTTCCAGATCATTAAGTATTAGCGTGTAGAAGTATTTAAGATCAGCATCCATAAGCGCGATTAGGCTATAACTGCTTGGTGATAATGCAACCCCATCCTTAAAGATGGGAAGGATGATTGAACCTTTCCAGCTTCCAGGAATAATACCTGTTTCCAAAATGGATAATAACATTGCTGCCAAAAAGGTCATCTCGAAGTTGAGTGCTTGACTAATGCTTGGGGTATCCCGTTGGGGCCTGGAGCACAGTCAGACTGAGATTTTTTAATAATCTTTGATATTTCCTCCAGTGTGTAATCTAGCTGTACCAGTAGGTCATTTTCCCCACTATCCCTTTGGGCACTTTCTGGGTCAGTTACATCATATATTTTTAAAATGAGACTTCCGGGGTTCTACCCAGACAATCTCACATATATTCATGCTGTGGGCCGCCCTTGATCCTTTTTCGATGTTGTTTTAAAAAAATTCTTGAGTCCCTTGACTTTGAGGCATGCAACAACTGGGCGCACATCACTTCCTGTTTTGTTTTTTTATATGTCTATATTTCTCTTTTTAGCAACCTTCTGTCACTACGCAGACTCTTTAATATTATCTTATCCTCAGGTGTTCGTCGTAATTGTTTGAGCAGTCTGCCCACATTAGCTCTTCTCAAACGTATAAATCATGGCATGATTGCTTCTTTTCCATGCTCAAAAAGTGCTACCCTGTTTACACCATCAGAAGGGTATTTATTTGTCAGTTCCCCTACAAATATCTCCCAGGTAAGGACCTTCTGCAAGCTATTTCTCAATGATGACCACAGCTTCTTCTGCCTGACCCTTGATTGTATTTGAAGTCCACTTTAAGCGTTTCAGATTTTCAGCGCCTACGTCTCCTTGCAAGACTTTTTACCACTTCACTTTTATACAAGGTAATTCGTATTGTGATTACTTGCGGATAATGATCGCTCTCCTGGCGATGAATTATTTTAAAATCCTGCACATGATTGCATAGTGGCAAGTTCACCAGTGTGTAATCTAAAAAGAAGACAGACGTGCCCGATGCCCTGGTCCATGCTAGAGGGGTGTCTCCTGGTGTCCGGCCACTCAAGGGCAGCAGACTACCCATCTCACACACCCTGACTAGCTTTCCTCCAGCCTTTTTATCTCGGTTGCTTTCTGGTATCTTTTGCTCTGGGAGGGATTCCACCAGATCTGCATGGTCTTTATTCGGATGATGGAATATGTTAAGATTGAAATCACCTGAAACCAACCAATATAATGGATGATACTCGCTCTTTAGAAGAGACATATGCACTGCAAGGGTATCTGCAATTACTGTCATCCCCTTAGGATTCATAAATTATACACATTAACATGCACCAGATGTTCATGCATATTGTAAGACCTGGCATCCTTTGCCTGGTCTTCTCTGTCTTTTTTTCTGCCTCTGCTTCCCATGTTTTGACTGTGTGCTGGACTCTGTTTTTGCTGTTTTTGGTACACTGGGCACTTTACCACTGCTGATCAGAGCTAAAGTGCAAGTGCTCCTTTGTAAAGTGTATGTGTAATTGGCTTTTTCTTGATTGGCATATTTGATTTACTAGTAAGTCCCTAGTGAAGGGCACTACATGTGCCTAGGGCCTGTAAACCAAATGCTACTAGTGGGCCTGCGGCACTGGTTGTGCCACACACATGAGTAACACTGTAAACATGGCTCAGACCTGCCACTGCAGTGTCTGTGTGTGCAGTTTTAAGCTGCCAATTCGACTTGGCAAGTGTACCCATTTTCAAGGCGCAAAACTTTCCTTTTTATACATGTAAGGCATCCCTAAGGTAGGCCCTAGGTAGCCCCATGAGCACGGTGCAGTGTATGTTAAAGGTGGACATGTACTGATGTGTTTCACATGTCCTAACAAAAGAATGAAATATTGCCAACATTGGTTTTCACTGTACAAGGCCTATCTATCTCCTAGGTTAACATTGGGGCTGCCTTTAAATATTCTTAAAGTGCAGAGTCCCTTTGAGAGCAGATAGAAATATGGAGTTTGGTGTATCTGAACTCACAATTTGAAAATACATCTTTTGGTAAAGTTGTTTTTTAAATTGTTTGTGTGAAAATGCCACTTTTAGAAAGTGGGCATTTTCTTGCTTAAACCATTCTGTGACTCTGCCAGCTTGTGTATTCCTTGTCTGGGTCAGAGTGACAGTTGGGCTGTTTGTGACAGTGACACAAATGGAGCTGGGGTGTAGCAGCATAACCTGGTGAGCCATTTGAGCTAGAGTTGAGGGAGGAGTGGTCACTAACACCTGAATGGGCTATGCCTACCCTCACACAATGCAGTCTCAAACCCCCTGGTGTGTGTCTGGGGCCTGGCCTGGGCAAGGCAGGATCTTGTGAACAACAGAGACTTTCCTTTGAAGTTTTCCTACTTCAAAGGCCGAAAGGGGTATAAGTAGTAGGCCCAAAACCCCAGAATTTAGATTTCTTCAAGATTACGTCTGGAACTAGGAGGAACCTCTGCCAAGGAGAAGAGCTGAAGAGCTGGAGGAGGAGTACTGCCCCTTTGCCTTTGACTGTGCTTTGCTGGGTTGGCCTGCAGTTGCTGCTTTTGCCTGAGAGAGGACAAAGACAGGACTGTGTGGTATATTACTGCTTGTGAAGAATCTCCAAGGGCTTGGACTGAGCTTGCCTCTTGTTTTGAAGTCTCAGGTCCATCAAAGACTTCCTCTGCCAGCACCTGGACTCTCTGTTGAGACTCCTGCTCTGCCAAGTGGGGCCCATCCAGTCCCTGGGCCCTTGAAAGGTGAAGCTGGTAGAACAAGGACTGAAATCGTGCGGGTAAAATGTTGTAGCACCACCTCTAACTCGGCTGAAAAACTTCACGTCACCCGCTTGATGGCTAAAATAGATGCTCCACCTGCATTATGACTGGGAGGTCGACGCATTGCGCCTGGAGAAACGATGCAACACCCGTTTGCGGCTGCTGATAATGATGCAAACCCCACGCAGCGTGGTTTTCCAACACCATGTGACCGGATTTCTCATACATCATCGTTGGGCTTAAAAAATCAACGCAAGCCTGCGCTGATCCAAGGTGCCCGCCCGGAAATCGATGCATCGCTCCCTTGCGGGAGAGAAAAATGATGCATCACCGACCCGACCGGAGAAGAAACGACGCACGGGCTCACTTGTGAAAAAGGCATCACCCCATCGCTGACTTTTCCGACGCCTGCTCGCCCGTGCGGCTTTTTTTTTAACGCAAAGCAGGCACTTTGTGTCACAACAACGTTTCCAGTGTTTTCTATGGAGTAAGACTCCTATTCTTTTGAAAATTCATATCTTGACTTGTGTATGTTGGATTTTTTTTCATTTTGGTCTTGTTTGATTTAGATAAATATTGCCTATTTTTCTAAACTGGTGTGGTGTCCATTTTGTAGTGTTTTCACTGTTATACTGTGTGTGATGGTACAAATACTTTACACATTGGCTTTGAGATAAGCCTGACTGCTTGTGCCAAGCTACCAAGGGGGTGAGCAGGGGTTATCTTGAGTGTGTATCTCCATTGCCCTGACTAGAGTGAGGGTCCCTGCTTGGACAGAGTGCAAACTGACTACCAACCAGAGACCCGATTTTTAACATGTATACTTGGACCAACCATCCATACATAAAGCCTGGAAACAAGGCTCATCACATAGGATGTGTGTTCTGTGATCTGTGCCAATAAATTAGCATTGATGTAGATCAATAGGCTACCCTTTGCTCGTCCAAGAGGGCTGCTTTTTTTCAACTGACTTCCTGTATTCCACATATCGGAGGAGAGGGATATTCACTTGTGTCAGGTCTCCTGCATCATAATTATTCAAAGATGCCTAAATATTCAACAACTGCAGGATTTTCTATTTTTTTTCTGTAGACCCACTATGTTCCAGGAGCAAATAGACAGGCAGTCCCAGACAGAGACTGTCTGCTGAGCTTCTGTTCAATCTTTTCGAACTGCTGCCTGGGATAGACCTGTGGGTTACCAAATCCATCTATTTTGAGATTTATATTTTATTCTAATTCTTCATTGCTCAAGGTTTCCCTCTCCTTTACTTCAGTCAAAATCTCAAAACTCAACTCCAAAAAATCCTGCAACCACTTAAAACAAATTATGACAAATGTAAGTAAAAAAACTGACAACAAAATGACTAAAATGTAAGATGGGTGACTGGAGATATCAATGTTTAATGCCTTTAGACAAAGCACCAGGAAAAAGTAAAACACCAATCAGAAATCACTGTTCACACCTCAGTAATCTCAGGGACCTCAGTGCAGTTTCAGGTTGATCACAGCGGAGAAGAGGTGGGATACACCAAGTAGGTTATCAAAGCTTTTACCTTCTGACTTGGACTTTTTTCTGGAAGTCAAAATCCTCCAGCTGGGCAAGGTTGGAGGATGCATCCAGGTTGTATCCATACAAGTCCTCTCAAAATCGCATGGCCATTAGATGAGATCTCGCTGAAGCCATTGGTTTTCGTAGGAAAAGCCTGCAAATTAAAATTCAATTGTTGTGCTGTCAAAGTTCTCTCATCGGTTGTATGCTCTTTGCTACTTCATTCAGCTGAAATTTCTACCTTTAGACTTAGGACCTGATTCAGATTTTGGCTGATGCGTTACTCAGTCACAAACGTGACATAAATTCCATCCGCATTATTGCAAGTAAAGTTATATGCTATGGCACTTGTAATAAGGTGGACAGACTCCGTTACCTTTATGACGGAGTAACCCATCCATCAAACTCTAAATCAGGCTTTTAGTTCCTTATTTGGAGTTCAAAATCCACCAGTGGGCTAGACTGAAGCTATAGCTGGCATAATTCTCTCCAAACTGGATCCCTAAGCGATAAGGTCTCACTGAGGCTCCAGAAGTCTTGGAAGTCCAAACTTTTTTTAAATCTCAATTTTTCATATCTTCTGGGGCAGTTGCACTGCTAAGGCCGCTAGGACAACAGGGACAGCATTTAAGTGTCAGGGCATACTCCAGCAGGGGTCAATAGCAAGAAGTCCAGTCCAGGTCAAGTTGTACCCGACCGTTTGCAGTTTTAGGTGTTCTTGTAGCCACAAGGGTGGTCAACCAACTTACCCTTGAAGTCTACTTTGCAGCCCTGCGGTCAAGTAGGAGCAGAACCAGTGCTTCAGGTCTCGACATAGATTACAGACAGCAGGTTTAGTCCTCTGTTGTTCTGCCACAAGTCCAGAAACAGCTCTGAGAAACTAGGGGTGAGAAGTTACTTTTGTTCAGTTCACTAGCCAGTGCTAGAGGTGACTTCTGGACAATCCCTGACAAATGGCTAAAAGTTTTCAAAAGGGCAACTCCTCTCATTTTTCACTGCAAACTATCCCACAGTTAAACTTTCTCTGTAAAATTCAACATGGTGAATACTTTTGCCCCCGAGGTAGAATTTGGCTCACCAAGGGTTGTATCTAAGGTAATGAGCAGTCCCCTCTCTCTCAACCACTGCAAATTTGTTATGACTCTGAAAGTGCACTGCAGCCTGCTGACCAGGCCCCAGTGCTAGTACTCTCTCCCTAAAATATGATACATGTAAATTGGTAACCCCAATTGGCAAGTATTTTAACCCCTTTATAAGTCTCTGGTAAATGGTACCGGTGGTACCCAGGGAATGGGAGTTAAAGGTGTAACCAGGGCCAGAAGCACTGATTGTGCCACCCTGAGTGATCCAAGTAGACTGACGGCAGCAGTACTGCCATTGCAGACTGCATGAGCAGTGCAAACTGCCAAACTCTTCTTTGCACACACCAAGAGTGGCAAAGTCACAGCACTACTTTTAATATATGTCACTCACCCATAAGATAGGCCTCAGGCATCCAGGAGGCAGGGTGCATTATATTAAAGGTGTGGACATATAAGTGCAAGCTTATATGTACCTATAGTTGCCTCTTTCCATTAAGGGCTACTACAAGTGTTCAAGGGGCTATAGTATAATATTGGCTGGCTCCTGGGCCTCCTGGGGTGGCCAGCTACATTATGGTCCCCTTGAAAAGTGTCATGTTTGGTATCAAACAACTTGTATCACCACACCAACTCTCTTTCCCCAAGTCGAATTTGATGTGACATGCTCCCAGATGGTTACCTTAGAGGTTGCCCACCTGGCTGCCCCAGTCTTTCATGTGCCCTAGCCAACAGCCTGCAGCTGCTGCTGCCAAGATAGGAATCTGACCCCCTGCCAGGAGTTGTGAACACTCCCAGGAGTCAGAAACAAAGGCATGCTTGGGTGGGAGGTGTCACCTCCCTCCCTGCCAGGATGGCTAGTGAAGTGGCACATCAAGGCGCTGAGCTTCAAAGGTCGAACCGCCTCTGATATGCAAGTGGGTTTCCTCCCAGAGAAGGAAAAAGCCACCCCTGTCTCAGGCAACGAAGAAAGTGGGAAAATTAGGTTGGCATACACCCCCAGAAGGCAACTACACCCCTAAGTTGGGCTATCTGGTCTGTACAGCAAGGATGGGTTCAGCCATTTTTAAAAGTGGAAGAATAGTAGCTTCTGCGTGCCACTCCCCACAGGAAGTGGTCAGCTCAGTAGCCCATCAGATACGAGCACTCACACTCCTAACGCCCCAAAAATGTAGAATTTAAGGGGCTTCCCTGGCAATAAAACCTCAGAGCTGATCAACTTGCAACAAAGGACAAAGAAGACCCAAACTCCGAACTTAGAGACAGCTTAAAGGAAAAGCAGCCGAAGACTGCATCTGTGGCTACTATGCTGCTACTGCATGACTGCCACTCATCTTGGACCAGAGAGTGGCTTCAGAGGAAAGACGAGCCCTTTTGAATGCCAAAGGCAGCACCAGAACTCCTTTGGAATAGAGATACTAGTCCCCTGCAGCAGCAGGCTAAGAAACACACTCCCAGAACAAAAGAATCGCTGGCCATTGGGCCCACCAAGAGGGATCACACAAAAGTAATTGGTCCAATGCATTGTGAGAAATGTAGTCCTGACCTCTAGCAAGTTTCAGCTGGCTATTCTTTTCCCTCGGACTCCAGGATGTCGAAGTAACCAAAAGCTGAACTTTCTACTGCTAAGGCTTGTTGGTGTCCATTTGGGCTACCACTAACTTTATTTAATGGTCTACCTCTAGGGAACCTCACAGCATCTTCAACCCAACACCCCAATGGCTCTGCTGTCAAGATTTTGCACCCCTTTCCTAGCCAACTCTGTCCAAGGAGCAAAACCAGCACCTCCTCCTTCCACGTTCATCACCATAGTCAGCCAGAACAACTCTTCACACAGGTCTTACGAGCCAGGTAAAAATCAACTAACTGATCGAGCTTGGTCCAGAGACCTGCTCCATCCTTTCCCTCAGTGGGTTCCACTGAACTTGACCTGCAAGTGACCGACTGTCATTAGTATATTTCCCAATAGACTATAACATTAATGTTTTGCAAGAGTGAAAATAACTGATTCATTATTCTTTCAAAATCTATAACTCATCCGATTGTCTTTTGAGGATGTTTAAAATTATAGAAAAATGTGATTTATTTTTATAAATTGGTGTCGTATTTTTTTAGAGTCATATCAGTTACTTATCGTCCATGTTAGTGCTCTGAAATGCTTAACGCATGTTCCACCAGTAAAGCCTGATTGCTCTGTGCCACACTTCCAGGACTGGGCTAAGGATTTATTAGTGTGAATCCAAAGAATTTACTGGGGGTTGTGTGAAGGTATTATATAGTGAAGCCTCACTGCATAATACTCACCTTCTTACACTTCCTTTCTCATTAAGCTATAAAAATGCAGGTTTTCCCCTTGTCCCTTTCAAGTCAGTGATGTTTATGGATCTTCCTTAACTGCCCTTCTTGGGTTAAGCTGTGTTGCAAATATACTAGGCCAAAGTCACTACCTCTACTCTGAAATTAGTACTTCACACCACATCAACAGCACTAGCCGGCCAGTTAAAGGCAGGCTAACACAACTTTGCTTGCTGGAGCTTCGGACAAGTAAAATCTAACTTTTTCAAATGTACTTTTCCTGTATATATTATGAATCCCAAACCCAAACTAGCAAATCTAGAAATGTAATTTCACATTCTTTTTTTTCATAAGATCAGTTGTGGTAGTATATAGTGAAAAGAACTTTTTGGCTAGTTACCATAGGAACATGACAAAAGGAAATTCTTACATGTTCTACTTTTAAATACTAGGCACACTGCTACATGGAATACAAAGCCTGCTTAGGGGTGACTTATTTCATATTTAACATTCAAATGTATTGTTTCTTCCTATTAAAAATGGTTATTTTGGCCGGTTTGCATGCAGGTTTAAAAGCTGCAAGAGACAGGCTTCACATACAGATCTCAACCTTGTTAACCTAGTGAATGGCACAATAGGTGCTGCAGTCCACAGGTGACATTTAACTTTCTATGGCATAAGTGTACTTTTCTTCACCAAATACTATGGCTTTACTAGAAAGTTAAGGGGCATATTTAAGAAAAGTGTTACTGCACTGTGTGCAGTACCACTTTATTTGCACCCTTTCCCGCCCCCCTACCGCCATCATGTGTGCGCCATATTTAAAATATGGAGCTCCATGGGGCAGGGTATGGGGCAATAGCTTCATTTTTCATGATGCTATTGAGTGTTACTTCTGCAGAGTACACAGGGACCCATTATAAATAATGGAAGCTCCCTTTTAACAGCTGCTCTGAGCAGGCTTTGAGCTTATATTTACCCATTTTCTGTTCTTCCTTCCTTCTGCCTGCTCTTATATTGAAGCTGTATTCTTTTAGAGTGTTAAATATGAGCTTTTCTCTGTCGAGCTGCAGACAGAGGAGGCCTATAAAAAATAAAAAAACCACTGCAGCTGTGAAGCAGGGGGTTCATGAAGCCCGTGAAGCTAGATGTGGAACCCGCTTTTCATAATGTAATGTCTGTGAGTGTCATTAGAACATATCCATGATGTAGAATCATGGCTGAACTGAAGTTTGGTTTTGTCCTCATTTACCTATTTGGTGAAGTTCGTCTTTTTGAGTCCCTGTTAGTGTTGGTCTCTGTTGCGTGTCTTTGCTCAATATGAACCTGTATCATGTCTCCTTCCTCTATGACAGGTTTAATAATCAAGGAATCCAGAAAACAATAGTAGGTGTATACATTCTTGAACAGTTTATTCTAACACAAGAAACCTCAGCCACATAGGTAGTACACCTCCAGCTTTCAACTCCACTTCTCCGTTTGAAAGACAACATTTCAACATTGAATGAAAAGGAACAATGCATTTACTAAGTGACGGGAAAATAGTAATATACCAAAACTTGCATCAAACATAAATAGCACCCATCCCCTCCCTTCCCAACCCAGGGAAAAGGCAAAGGGAATGCATACGAAACACAAAAAAAGAAACTAAGAAATTATGATCAAGACAGTTTCACAACCCAATTCATATTCCAAATACGTCCATCGTCAGCTTTGACCACCCCCTTGAACACTTTAACCAATCTATACAATTTAATGAAGTGTGTATGACCCTTCCCTACCACACAAGGCAATTTTATTTGCACCATATCCCCCACATTGACATCTAGTTTCTTTACAGATTTGCGTAAATCAAATTTCAACTTCCTATGTTCTTGAATGTGAGACTCTCCCTTTTTTGCATTTTGAATTTGATCCTCAAAATCAGAAAACTCTTTAACATATACTTTGACCCATGGGGGGGGGACATTTTCGTATGAGGAACACATTTTCTGAATAAAACAAAAGGAGATACATACAGTTGTAGTATGTGGGGTATACCTGTACTCTTCCAATCTCGGTTTAATAATATCAATCCAATGTACACCTTCTAATTTAGCTATTTAAGTACTTTCTTTAAGTGTTCTATTAAATCTTTCCACCATACCATTAGTTTTAGGATGGTAGGGAGCACATTTTGTATGAAAAATTCCCCTTGCACCCAGAAATTCCTCCATAATTTTGGATGTAAATTGCACACCATTGTCCATCAAAATACATTTGTGATTGCCTTCCCATGCAAATACTTCACATACAAATTTCTGAACAGACAAAGTAATTATCTCTGAAGTCACCATTACCTCTGGCCACCTAGAAAGTGCATCCATTAAAACCATTACATATTTGGATGAGGACCCACAACTTATTGGCCCCATAATATCTAATGAAACTTCTTTCCATACCTCTTTGGGAATTTCTGTAATAGCCATGGGATTGGTTCTAACTTTAAAGGACTCATCAGACACCCTATAGTCTTCGCAATTCCTAACTTTTCTTTCCACAACTAAATCCATACCAGGCCACCTGAGTCTTTCCTTGGTTTTACTAATACCCCAATTACCATTTTGTGCTAAACTCACCAGCCATTCCCTATGTCTGCATGGTGATATCAATTTACTGTCTCTCAGAATTAGACCTTCCTCCACAGAAAGGTCTTCCATGATCTTCTCATATTTCAACAAACTTTCATGATGACTTTTAGAAGTTTTTCCTGAAGCAATGCATTCTTTCAGCTTGTTCAACTCCACATACTTATTCAATTCCTCCATTCATTCCTTTTCTGAAATGCACCCTTCCGTCACAAGACAAACTGTAATCTCAATATGTTTCATGACAAATAAAATTCTAAGATAATTAACAAATAAATAAAAAAATATATAAGCAATATTACTTGATATATATATATATATGTATTTAAATATATATTTATTTAAGTAAATATATATTTATATATATATATAAATAAATATATATATATATATATATATATAGTGGCTGGTCATCATTAGTTAGTTGTTGTTAGGACTTAGGCCCTCATTACAACCCTGGCGGTCGGTGGAGAAATGGCGGTAATACCGCCAACAGGCCGGCGGTAAAAAATGGCGTTACAAGCATGGCGGAGACCGCCATGCTAAACCGGCACTTCTCCACTCCGACCGTCAGGGTGGTAACGACCTCTTGGCTGGAGACTTCGGTCTCCAGACCAGCGGCTGTCACAACACCGCCGGCGGTATCACGACCCCGCATACCGCCATGGATTTCGCGGGGTTCTGTACCGCCACAAGATCCATGGCAGTAGGCACTATCAGTGCCGGGGAATTCCTTCCCTGGCACTGATAGGGGTGTCCTCCACCCCTCCCCAGAGTCCTCCCCCCACACGCACGATCCCCCTATCACCCCCCAAAGGTGGCAGGACCCCCCTCCCCACCTCCCCAACACCGTCACACACCCCCTACACGCACACAGGCACTACACCTACACATAACCGCACACATACTAACAAACATTCCAACAGACACACACACAGTCATACATGCACACATACATACAGACATACATGCACACATACTCACAGACATACAAACAGACAGACACGCACACATTTTCAAACACACAACACCCCCGCATGCATACATGCACTCACACACACCCTCTACACACTCACTCTCACACCTCCATGCACGCACACAACACACAACACCCCCCTGCCCCCCTCCCCTAACGGACGATCACCTTACCTGGTCCGGTGATCCTCCGGGAGGGAACAGGATCCATGAGGGCTGCTCCGCCGCCAGCACCCCGTCACCAGAACACCACTACACTGAATCATGGGATGTGATTCGGTGGGCGGTGTTCTGATGACGTGGCGGTGGAGCAGCCTCCACTTCCCCGCCGACCGCCAGTATGGCTGCTGGCAGCTCTCCATCCGAAAAAGGACGGAGGGCTGCCGGCAGTCATAATACGCTGTGCAGAAAACCGCCTGCACTGGCGGTCTTCAGCACTGTGGTACCTCAGCGGTCTTCCAAAAAGACCGCTGAGGTTATAATGAGGGCCTTAGTTTCTATATAAAAACTATTTTTTTACTTGCCTATATCTTTGCCGCCGCTTGACAAATCTTCACAACACTTTCCAAATAAATTTGCCAGTCCCGTCAGCTGCTGCCTGGAAAGTTTTGGGTTGATCCATCCAGGGGGACTGAGAAAAAAGGGGAGGCTCAAAACACATTTTCCCCATTCATTTTTCCATAGGGATTTTGAACAGTGATAGCGCAAAACCTACTGGACGGAATTACACCAAATGTGGCAAGAAGGTAGGTTCTGATCCAGAAATAGTGCTTGTTGTTTTTGGTGTAACTCTGTTCAGTAGTTCTTGAGAAATTAAAGGGAAAACAAAGGATTTGCGGTCCCTGATTATCTCATGCTGAGATCTGATTGACTAATAACACTTCAACAACAGAAGCACAATCCTAAGTAATTTATCTTGGAGGGTTGCCTGGCAAATCCTGTGTGATCAATAAGTGGTTTATTACACAAAACATTTAAAGTTAATACCTCATATTTATCAGTGTTAAGTCGATAACCTGACAAATGGGTAACTTGCTAGAGAAGAGGAGGGAGAGAAGTTGTAAAATTGGAACAGTAAAAAAGAATGTCATCAGCGTTATCTGATATCATGATTTGGTAGGATCCGATTTGAAAACCTGAAATATGTGTACCTTGTTGAATGTTAGTTAGAAAAGGTTCAAGTGGAATAATAAACAAAAGAGGTGATACAGGGCAACCTTGGTGTACCCCTCTGAACAAAGGAAAATAATCTGAAAGCATTCCGTTAACAAAAATTGTAGCTTTAGGGCCGTATATGTTAAGAAAATTAAAGCAATCAATTTGGGAGGAAAACCAATCCATTGTAATGACTGAAACATAAAGTCCCAGCTAATCCAATCAACTGTTTTTTGTGTCTAAAGCAATGGCAGCAATAGGATGATTCAATGTAGAGGCCTTGCATTGGACATCAAAAAGCACTTGAGTATTATCTGAGGACAGTCATCCTTTAACAAAACCAGATTTTTCCGGGTCTATGATATCTGGTGAAATAGGTTAAATACGTAATGCTAAGATTTTTGCAAAAATGTTGTAATATGTATGGACTAAAGAAATGGGACGGTAATTCTAACACTTTGAGAGATCTTTATTGTCTTTTGGAATTAAACTAATCATGGCATCTTGGAAAGAAACCTAAGAGGCAACTTTAGTGATGAACAAGTTAAATAATAATAAAGGTTGGGAAGGGGAACCTTAGCAAAGTGATTATAAAATGCTATAGTAAAGTCATCAGGCCCAGGAGCTTTCCCTCTGTGTAGTCTTGACATTGCGTGAGTGAATTTTGAAAGTAAAATATCTGCTTCAACTGGATCGAAATTAATATGATGTATGGGAGGGTAAAGTATGGTTTGAAAGTAGTTTATCAAGTCTGATTGTGATGGTTGCATTTCTGTAGAGGATACATTTATATAAAAGTGTACAAATTAATTTAAAATAGCTTTGTCTTTATAGAGAGGAGTTCCTGCACTATTTCATAAGGACTCTATTCTGGCTCTATTTTTTCAGATTTTTAAATAAGATGCAAGAGGTTGTCCCAATTTTTATTGGCCCCATAACAATGTTCACTGTTCTTCAATAGATAAGAAGAGGCACTGCTTGTCGTTAATCTATTAAAGGTGAGTTCAATCAATTGTAAAGAAGTTTGGGTTTTAGAATGATAATAATTGTACTCCAATTTTTTTATGTTAGCTAGAATTTTCTTGGATTGTGCTGCCTTAACTTTTTTGTTTTGAGAGACAACATTTATTATAAAAACCTCTCGCAGCTGCTTCAAAGGAATCCCAAATAATTGAAATGAATTGTTAGGTGTAATATTAATAACAAAAAATTCAGAGGCAAAGTCTTCAAAGTGGGAAGTACCATTAGTATCTAAAAGCAGTGTATTATTAAAACGTCATCTATCTGCATGTGGTGAAAAGGGCATAAGGTCAAAGTCTGTGTATACTGGTGCATGATCTGATACCAAAATTCATCCTATTACAGACTGAAGAACATGCTGGGCCAATGATTTACTGAGAGAAAGCCTATGCTGGATTGTGAATGATATGGAGCAAAATAAAAAGTATATTCCAGGAGAAATGGGTGACATAACCTCCAAATGTCAGCTAATGATTTACGCTGGGTAATGGATTTAAATTGTGAATGGTTTTTGTTATGAACAATTATGATTGTTGAATTTCTATCCAGAATATGATCATGAATTTGATTACAATCTCCACCAAAACTAATATATTCATCATCAAACAAAAACAGTTTATCGGAAACTGTGGTCCAAAAGGTATTATCAACAGAAACAGGATAGAACACATTAAAGGTAGTTAAAGGTATGTTACTAAGAAGAAGCTTAGCAATGATCCAACGACTAGCAGAGTCAGGTTCTTGGTTAACAACAGTAACATTCAACTTTCTGTGACAAAGAATCAATACTCCATTCTTTTTCCCCAGAATAGGGGAAGCAAATACATTGGCAACCCAGCATTTTTCCAACGTGGCAACCTCTGGGTCAGAAAGGTGTGATTCTTGTAGCAATGCAACATCGGTTTTTAGTTTAGCCAAATGTGAACGCACCCTCTGCCGCTTAATAGGGTTACTTAACCCTTTAACATTCCATGTAGTAACCAGGAATGAAATAGCAGAACAACAGTGTGCATAATCAGCATGTCTACAATAATAACATTAAAAAAGTAATAAATCAAATATTTGGCAGAATAAGAGTTTTGCTTAGTGAAAAAGGGAGATGAGGAAAGGGTAATAAGAAAGGAACAGGAATGAAGCAATGAGAAGAATAAGGATTGTGTTTGATGAGAAAGGAGAGGGGGAAAGGGTAGCGGAGAGGGAAACATGGAAATAGGGAGGACAAAGTGGAAATAGAAAAAGAAACATTGAGCAAAACAGAGAACATAAAGACAGTACAGGTCATACAAATGACGATTGAGAAACATACCTACAAAACACAAAACAAGAGGGAGGATGGGAACATCGGAAGACAATGGCAACAACCTCTGATCTCCATAGGACAGCAGGGCAGTGTTAAAAATATCACATAATAGTAAGACCATAAGGAAACAAGATAGAAGGACAGATACCTTTATCACAAAAGAAGAGATATTAAGATATTAAGCGATGTTATAATGAAAGAAAAAATATCTTAACAATAAGACGTAAGAGAAACTCATATCAGGTGAGTGCTGTAAAAAACCAGAAAAATAGACATAAGAACAAATGAAGTGCAAGTAATTTTCAAAATGTCCATATTCTCTCCTCCATGTTGTTGAAGAAATTTCTTAAGTGCTGCAGGCGCCTCATAAGTGGTTGTCTTATCTTTATGCATCACTTTAAACAAGCAACAATAAATGAGTCTGGATCTAGTGTTTATAGCTCTTAACTGAGGAAGCATATCCAAGAATTGTTTTCAGAAATCAGCAGTGACTTTAGCAAATTCTTGAGAGAAAAATAATCAATGACCTGCCCAGGTGATTTGTTTTTTTCTTTAACAGCAGGTATTACTTGTAAATGATCTGTGTATTGCAAGATAAACAAAAGATAAACAAAATGGGTCAGATTCACAAAGGTAAATTTAGACCAAACGTCTAAGGGGCATGTTTAAGAGCCCCTAATGCCATTCTAACACCACATTTAGTGTCATTTTTTTTACGTTAATGTGGTGCTAGAAGGTCAAAAACGCTGCACCATATTTACAAAGAGGCCCAATGCATGCATTGCACCACTTTGCAACCCTTTGCGCTCCATTATGCCTGCGCCATCCATAATGTATGCATAGGGGGCGTTCCCCCGTTGGGGGGGGGGGCGAAAAAATGGCGCAAGAAATCTAAGAGATTTCCTTGCGCCATTTTTTTGCCACTTTTAACGCCTGCTCAGAGCAGGCGTTAATAGGAGGCATACCATTGAATACAACGGGCCCCAATGTACTCTGCAGGAGTAGTGCCAAAATGTCGGCGCTACTCCTAAAAAGTACATCAATAGCGTAAAAAAAATGAGGTTATTGCCCCCTACCCTGAGACCTGTAAATTTCAGCAGATCTGTCCAGGGAATGGTGACTCCACATGCGGATTTGCACCTTTTATATGGGGTGTTATTCTCTGTTCTGGTAACAAATACTCAGAATAGCTATATTTTTGTCTGGGGACATTGGAAGGAATAGTTACTCCGGCTGTACAATATCTCCGCACCTAGGTACGTCCTAGTTGTAATGAGGGCCAGAGTGTAATGGTCTGTCCTAATTAGCTTGATCTGCCCCTGACTGTGTACCTTAAGTTTACGTCGTGTGTAGTCTATGTTCGGATGGTAGTTTGTCAGGGATGGTGCAATTTGGCAATCCAGACCTGAATCCTGCTGTCATGTCTAGCAGCATCCCATGTAAGGCATTTCACGTGGGAGTAATTAAATCGCATTTACAGGCTCAGCAGCCACTGATGCGGAGGCTCAAGAGCCCCTGGTATTAAATTCGAAAGCAAGTCTTTCAGGATAATATTACCAGTGTCCAGGTGTGAAATCATTTAGGATTGCACAGCAAACCTATACTTGTGCCAAGGAGCCAGAGATGTGAAATACCTCTCATAGACGTTCCAGGGCGCTTTTATTCTGTTCTCTTTATGTATCATGTTTCATGAGGAAACTATAAACCCGATTTTATCAGACTAATGATATTCGCAGGTGCACCAATTATGGAAAAAAATATTTTTTGAGGAAGCGCATCAAAATTGATTCTAGGGAAATTAATTAAAATAAACGTCTTGGAATTTTAATTCAATTTCAAGAATGCGTGTGTGCTGCACAGTTTCATTCTCAGCTACCCAGGATCCCAGTAGAATAATTTCACATAAGCCGGATAAACATTTGCATTTTGAAAAAACAGATTGAGAGACTGGGTCAGCCTCGGCCAGGTTACAGAAACCTTGCAGGAGGGTAAAAAGACCAGGGCAGATCTATGTGCAATATTTTACTGTTTAGGTTTTTCTTAACCTCTGGTACAGGGAACCTTTGGGGTGCATGATGCCTACTCAGGGGATTCTAGGTGCTTAGAAAATTAAGTAAAAGTAACAAATTAATTACATGTATATAATTGAAGAAGCAAAATTGAAAATGTTAAAACGTTCTGTAAATGTGACTTTGAGCTGAAGGCTAAAATAAAGTTGGCATCCTCAGATAGATTTGTGGCAGTATTGCAAGTGCATCAAACAGGATATAATGCAGGCGATGAGTGGCCACAACTGAATTTAGAAAAGCTCTAGTTCACTTAAAATGTTTCACTTGTTTTATATTTGTTTGTGAATTAAATAAAACATTTAATCATTTGCGTATTAGTTGAATGCCTGTTTTGGTGATTCTGTGTATGCTTTTGCGGTTCAAATCATGGAAATTTCTTAGACCTTGGTTCAAGGATTCTTGTAATCACTAAGTGGGGGTCCCCAGATTTAAGGAGTGAGTCAGCGGGAGTCCCCGGATTCTAAAGTTATTAAGTGGGGTTTGAAAAAAGTGAAAAGAGCAAGAAACACTAGCTTAGAGAAGTTGTAAATGAAGCAAACAGCCCTTGCTCTGTACAAGTTTCATAACTGTGAAGTAGATCGAGCAAACTAATTTCTCACTATTCTGGTGTGTTTCTGTTACAAATGCAAAAAGAACAGATGATGGACGGAATGCAGTCAAATCAAACATTCACCCCAGTCACAAAGATCTGGGTTTAATCCACCCCAGTTTGGGCCCAGCCATATGCAAAATCAGTATTGACCCTGTTCCTCATGGGAACAGTCCAGCCAGAACTGCCAAGCCAGGTCCTCCTGGTCCGGAAACAAGCATCCTATGATCGGTTTCAGGGTATCACCCTTCATCAGCTAGGCTAGCTTGAATCCAGTGGCGCAGTGAGCACGGGACCCACGTCTGGGCATGCCCTTCCCACTTGGGGTGACAAATGCAAAAAGAACAGATGATGGACGGAATGCATAGCAAATCAAATATTCACCCCCAGTCACAAAGATCTGGGTTTAATCCATTGTTTTTTTGCTAACCACGCCACCCCAGTTTGGGGCCAGACATATACAAATCAGTCTTGACCCTGTTCCTCATGGGAATAGTCCAGCATGAACTGCCAAGCCAGATCCTCCCTGGACCAGAAACAAGCATCCTAGGAACGGTTTCAGGGTATCACACTTCATCAGCTAGGCTAGCTTGTTCAGCATTGTTCAGCATTCCGTCCATCACTTTTTGCACGTGTGTCTGTTACAAGACATATAAAAGGACACGTCTATATTTTTAAACATGTAATTAAGTTTGAGACAAAGTCATTTACTTCCATTTCTTACTACAGGAATAGTAAGGTATTGTAAAATATGTCTCAGTGTTTTTTAACAGAAGGAAAATCATGTGGCAGAATGTATTTGTGAGCATTCCTATAAAATATCTAAAGTGATTCATAATGACTATCTGTTTCATTTATGTTTTTCAGTCTTCTGCAACCCATTTACTTGCCCTGAGGCAAAATTCTTTCTGCAGCATCAGTTGCAAACGAATGTCTTTAGTCAATTAAGTATTACAGAGTAACCAAAGAAAAGTGCAAAATGTGTGTCCATATGTTTTGCACCATGCACAGTTTCTGTAATTTTGTGATCCTGTATGTTCAGATGATGTTAAAGGATTAAAAGCACAGACCCCAAAATATATAGATGTTCACAAAGACAAGAGAAAGTGGAACCACGCAAACTGCTAATTTCATTGCATGGTGTTGTTTCTCTATAGTCCAATGGGTAGTGGAAGTAATGCCACATGCCTTTTAACTCCTGATTGCATCACAGTGTTGAAAACTTACCCAACCTTTAGTACCTCAACAACCCAACCATCTAGGAGCCTCTGAAATGCTGGGGAAACAGGAAGGGTCAGGAAACCACATGGCATATAGCTGTTTACGTTCAGCTGCTACACTAGATTACCCAATACTGGTGGTGATGCTTGCCTGAAGGAAATCAGCAAATAAAGGCCCCTCAGAAAAAATATCACCAACAGTTAAAGGGTTAATAGCAACTGGGCGGCCACATTTGAGCTTGCCGGTTCACTTTCATGTGCCATTATAGCTTGCATCTGTTTTATTTACATCTGGCGTTAGCCAAGAACTTTCAATTTTAATAAAATTATATATATAATATACTTGCTTATGGGGCTTTAAGACAACTCTCTACATGCATTGGTATGTCACATGTCATTCACATTTTTGTTCTGCACATCAAAACATACAGCATGCGGCATAGAGTCAGCCCACTTGTGTCACTGATTTATCTCTTTGTGAGTGATGCCATTCTACTCTTGCACAATGTGGACTTATGCACAGTTTTACACAAAACATTCACAAATATTAGTGAAGCCCAATGCTGACAGCTAACACCAGACCTGTTGACTTTGCTAATGTTTGTTGATGATGTGACATTACAGGGAGAGAGGCAATGGAGACGCTGCAGATCCTCCAAACACACAGTCCCTCTAGAACAGAGAGGAGGTTGAGAGGAGTAGCAACCCTGCCCTCTGAGAACAATGCCTGCAGGGTGAGCAGATTGGGAAATCAGGAAACAGCCCTTCGATGAGGGGGAGGGGCCACTGATGTGCTAAGTAGAATGGTGCCTCATTTGTTTTAGGGCCTCATTACGAGGCTGGTGGTCTTGAGAGGTCAGGACCGCCACTGCTATGGCGGGCCAACCACCACATTAGGACTCTGGCGGTCAGACCACCAGGGTCCAACCATCTCCACCAGTATCAGTGATCACGACGGGCTGACGGTGGCGGAGGTCAGAATCAGCCAGGGCGGCGCTGCATGCAGTGTCGCCCTGCTGATTATGACTTGGTTCTCCACAAGTCTTTTCATTGCGGTTTTACAGCCATGAAAAGGCTGTCGGAGAACAGGTGCAGCAGCAGTGCAGCGTTCCTCCCTGCCCAGCACCCTTGCAATGTTCACTGTCTGTCTTACAGACAGTGAAAATTGTGAGGGTCCTAGTGAACCCTGCAGGCGACAGCATTGCCGCTGACTCGATTACAAGCCGGGTACAATGCTACCGACACTTTCCCGCTAGGCTGACTGGTGGAAACCTAGTCAGCCTACTGGGAAGGTTTTCATGGTTCTGGCTGGGAGGTAACCAGCGTGGCGGCAACCTCCCCATCGGACGTTCAGCGGAGGGGTCTTGCCGTCTGTCGATCTCCTAATTAGGCTCTAAGGGCCTGATCTATACTTTTTAGCGCCGCATTTGCGTCAGTTTCTGACGCAAAAGCGGCGCAAACTTGCAAAATACAATTGTATTTTGTAAGTTTGCGCCGCTTTTGTGTCAAAAACTGACGTAAATGCAAAGCTAAAAAAGTATAAATATGGGCCTTAGTGAGTAACACTGCTATACAACTTAAATCAGAAAGGATGAAAGTATATCTTCGCTGGGAATTGAGCATAAAACAACTTCATATGGTCCTAGTAGCAACTGGATAGTTAAATGGTTGAATCATGTAATAGAAGGTACAATACAGTTGGTTGTAAAAAGGAATATCAACTTAAATGAAGTGGTCAAGGGAATATTATGGGTGCTGACACTAATGAAGCAACTTGGTATAGTCCATTTGGAGCGAAACTAACTCAAAAATTGTAACAGGTTGGATGTGAAAGTCAGAAATTGTGGTGTGGTCTCCAGAGAAGAGAAGATTAAAGATACAAAAAACTCAGCAAACATATAAATCTAATATTATACTGGTCATGAAGCGTGTGTAAGTAGGGCAGTGGTAATAGTTAGGAAAGGCATACAAGTCACAAAAGGGGAAAACAATATTTCTGATCCTAAGAAAGGTGTGGTGGTGTTGTGTAATGAGGTGATGTTGGGCAATGGAAACATATGGCATATGAACTATGTAGCTGATTGTGGCAATGACGGGGCAGCAAAGTTGGAGAATGTTCATCCTGCTTGTTTAGATGATTGCTCCCAGAAGGCATGAACATGCATTATTATATATGCTTAAGTGAGGCTGCCTTGGCAGGAAGGATGTGGAGGGGTTGGATATAATAAATTATATAAATAATTAACAATTAAAAACTACCAACATGTTATTTTTTTTATAATTTCATTAACTTGCCACTCTATACCCCTACAAACCCATCAACCCACTACTAAAATATAACATACTATAACTAATAATAACACTAAATTAAAAATTACAATTATAATTTGAAATTAAAAATATAATAGATCACTAAAATTATGGCATAATTAATAATCAATTAAAAAACAATTACCTATTAAAATAAATCAATAGTAATTTAAGCATATTTATAATTTAAAGAATGTCCCACCCTGCCCTCTATGACACTATACATCATTAATACATTAACATTTTTAAAAAATCACTTCAAACTGCAAACTATATTTTTAGAAATAAAGAACAACTATACCAACAATACTAGCAACTAAGATTATTATAATATCTAAAACTCATTAAAAATTTAAAAACAATACTTTTACAGCTATATTACTGATAATGATGTTAAAAACAATGAGATTATTTTCCAACGATATTACTTACACAAACATTGGTATTCTTGACAATAATATTTTATACCACAATATGTTTGCATCATGATATTTTGTTTTCATTATTTTAAAGTTCCGATATTTCAAACTCAATACTTTGTCCAAACACCCTTGTTTTCAATAAGTTAAAAGTTCTGCTTCCCGGACAGCAAATGCCATTTAAACAAAGTCACAAGGTTCTCTCAGACTTTCTTGCTGAGTTTCAGTCCCATGGTCAGAGGAATCCGTTTGGACAAATAAGGTCTGATGAATTTATTTGCCTTGGAGAGTGTGAGGCTCAGTACGAGTTTGGCGGGCAGCGGTCCGAGACCACCATGTTGGTGGGCCCAAACGTACTGCCGAGCACACCATGTCCTGCCAGCTGTATTACAAGCAGATCGCCATGTCCACGGCAGTCTTGCTGCGGGTGGCGGGCTGCGATGTCTGCAGGTAGGTATGTGGGGCCTTTTTTTCTACATGACCATGCTTATGTGTACATTTTGTTCAAAAGGTGCACACGTGCATGCACACTTGTGGAAAACATCATCTGTGCAAGTACCATCCCATTGCTGGTCTCTGGGCATATATGCCCACTCCAGTCAATGTGTGCACAATGCAGCAGGTACTTAACTGCAGTAGGCTATGTTTCCTGGGGATGAGCGGGCACCCATAAGGGGGGACTGGGAGAGGGGGTCCAAGCAGAGAACTGCCAGATAGAGAAGGAAATGGGGGAGCTAGCCCCCCATGTCCCTTGATTCCGGCAGTTCGAAGCTGGTGGTCTCCACGCCAATGCCAGCATGGCAGTCGTGCACCTGTTAATGTGCACGACGTTGGATTGGCTGTGCTACTCTATGGCGGCACCTTTCCGCCGACCGCCAACATGGGCTGGTGGTGCTGGCGGTCTCCACGCTGATTGCAGTACCACATCCCGCCAATCTCGTAATACAGTGGGCAGGACTGCCAGGTCCATGGGGGAGTTGAGACTGCCAAAGTCAAAATGAGGGCTTGCTTGTGTCTATCAGAGAGCTACCTTCACCAGATCTATGGCCTGCTTACATGATGTACTACAGTCTCCTGCTTTTGGGAGCTCACCACTGTGAGTGGTCAGTTTAGACAGTCATAGTACTAGTATGTCCTATTTCATGATCACCAGGATGTTGGGCTTGAGTGGCACCACCTTTGTGTTACCCACCTGGGCCGGTATTAGACGTAGGGCACATTTTTTCCTGTTTGCACCATGGTGCACCTCTAAATATTTGGACTATGCGCAAACAGGGAAACTGTGCCCTATTACAAAGAATGCACTACCCTCAGGGCAGCCGTTAATGTGTGTTGCCCTGGGGGCAGTGCATTCAAGTGAAATACTGAGTGAATGCTTCAAAGTCTCTCAGTGTTTCACTGTGTAGGCGGCAATCTGCCTGCACTTTGAGGAGGGATTAGTGATCCCTTTGTAGGCAGTTGCAGTGAGTGACTACACCCACCTACAAGGGGATGTCTGGGGGGTTGAATGGCCCCCTCTTCCCCCTTTCAGAGGGCTGCTATCAGGGGGTGCACTGAGAGTGTGCCACTATTTTGTCAGCCCGCTTTATAACAGCTTCTTTGCCTTTGCACCTGTGTCCATAATACAGTGTGGGCTCAGAGGCAAAGAGATTCCCTCATTTGCATGGGGCCGCACCACCAAGCAAATGAGAATGCCCTCATGAGATAGTGCTGGTGCTGCATGCGCACCAACACTATCAGTATTATAGAAGGGGGGGCGTGCGAAGCGTGCACACATACCGGTTGAACCTCTGGGGCACTTCCTGTAATACGGCCCAGGGAAGACAAATAACCCTTGCTATTCTGTCACTTGTATTCCTTTTAGCTGAGCTTCTTGCAGCAATTACAGAAACTTTCTACAGTGAGTCTGGTGAATCTTGCACATGACGTTAAGTGCCATTTTGTTATTTAGAAATGCAATACAGAACGGATTGAATTTACTCAGGACCTGATTTGCCAGTCTCTGGAAAGTTGAAAGTCTTTTCTCTTAATCCAAGTAGCATCAACCACAACGGTAGCATATCTTTTGGATTGATGATGATGCTTTCTAGAACATAGCTGTTCAAGAAATGAGTGCTCCCAATCTTGTCGATGAAGTTGTCAGTGCTATGGATGGGCATGTGCAAGTTTGGAGACCAAATTGAGCCCCCTCCGTGACGAACAAAGAATGACTGGTGCATGACTTCATAACCAGAAACAACAAACTAGCCTAGGGTCTCAGCGAGGGCATCAATACCCTAGACATTCAGCATGTTATTGACCTCCAATTCAAAGGATTCTTGGATCCAGTTTTAAATCGGGTGGCAGATTTCCAAACATTTGAAGCAGCACAATGCAGCAAGACAACTTGCTGTGCTGCATCAATTGGAGGGAGCGGGAGTGCACCAGATCTACGAAGGTATGGCACATTCCTGCTCTCTCTTTCTGTGCTGCCACACTGAGTGCAGACTACAGCCAACACCATGGTGCCAAAGTGTCTGTGTTGCAGGCAAGATTGCTTTTATGCAAGAAGGGACATCTTCCCGCACAAAAACAATCCTTTGACGCCTTTTCCTCTTTCTACATGTGCTTCTGCAGCACACGTAGAAAGAGGAAATAACGAGGAGAAATAAACTTATTTTTCCCCGTAACGCTTCCCCTGGAAAGGCGTGTAATTTTTATGCATTCACAGGTTTACTATTGTTAGTAAATCTGGAAATGCGCCTAAATCCATGGGTGGATGCGTGGGCAGAGCCATGCTCCACCCATGGAACACCTTCCCAGGGAGGAGTAACACAAGGCAGCGGCTTTTATTACTCCAGATTTACTATGCCACGCAGAGCCACACAAGGTGGTTCTGCGTGATCTCCATTAAGAGTTTGCGTTGCCCTGTGTCACCCTGCGTGATGCAAGGGCAATGCAAACCCTTGATAAATCTGGCCTCTAGGTATCTAAGGATCTGTAATGAAAAATAGTGTAAAATGGTTCATGTACAGCGATTCAACCAAAAACGTACAAATCCAGACCTTAAGTTCTTGTTGAATATTTCAGCTAACTTTTTTAAATAAAGAATATCAATTTAGTGACAGCCAATTGAAATAATTCCACATGTATTTTATTTTTAGAACTAACATTATGGTTCGAGCCCGATTTCCATGCAGCTGATGCACTAGCTTTTAGAGATGTTTTAATGCATCATTATCAATAATGCTGCAGAAAGGTTTGGTGCGCATTTTGATATCATTTACTATTCCGATACAATCCAGTTCTGAGATTTGACAATTATAAATGTTTATTAATGTTTTAAATATAGAGGCTTGGATATGCAGAAATAATATTTCTGTGCAGTCCTCGTGGACGTGTGAAAGAGAGCTTGGAAATGGAGTGACCTCAATTTAAGTCAGCACATTTTTCAATAATGCAATCATAGGACAGCACATTCTCCTATGAGACACAAGGTTGTTTGGCCTAAAAAAAATTTTTTTTTATATTTTTATTTAAGTAAAAAGCTAAAATTTAGTTCTCGAGATGGCAAGTATTCAGCTTGTCTCTGAAGTGTGTCAGGTTGTTATGCAAAGAACTCCCTGAGTCCTAAAGTTATGCTAATACGAACAGAGTATTTGAACTAGCCTGATACAAACACTGTGTTGAGCTTCTCCTCGCTGCTTGACACCATCAGGCCTTAGGGAAAGCTCTAAAAACCTTTCAAAGGAGTAAGTGCCCCCTACAGATGACTGACCTCCCTGGTTTAATATGGAGGAGAGTATGAGGATCAGTAGAAGTAACAACCTCCCTGAATTAATATGGAGAGGGAATATGAGCATCCTTACAGGAGGCAGACTTCCTGGATTAATATGGAGAGGGAATACAAGCATCCTTACAGGTGGCAACCTTCCTGGATTAATATGGAGAGGGAATATGAGCATCCCTACAGGTGGCAACCTCTCAGGATTAATATGGACGTCAGTAAGAGCACCACTACAGGAGACCAACCTCCCAGGTTTATTATAGCGGATCATGAGAGCACCCCTATAGGTGACCAACCTCCGAGGTTTAATATGGAATAGCATAAGAGCACCCCTACTGGTGACTGACCTCACTAGTTTAATATGGAGGGGAGTATGAGCACCCTTACTGGCGAGTAACCTCTGTGGTTTAATATGAAGGGGAGCATGAGCATCCTTACAAGTAACAACCTCCCTGGATTAATATAGAAGGGGAGTATGAGCATCCTTAGAGATGACAACCTCCCAGATTTCATATGGAGGGGGGTATGAGCACCTGTATAGGTGACCAGCCTCCCAGTTTCTATGGAAGGGAGTAAGAGTACCCCCACAGGTGACCAACCACCTTAGTTTAATATGAGGGGGTAGTATGATCACCTATACAAGTGAACAACCTCTCCAAATAATATGGAGGGATAGAACGAGCAATGCTACAGGTGATGGTGACCAAACTCCCTGGTTTAATATGGAATGTGGTAAGAGCACCCCAACAGGTGACCTACCGCCCCAGTTTTATATGGAGGGGAGTAAGAGCACCGTTATAAGTGACAAACCTCCCTGGTGTAATAGGGAGGGGATTAGGAGCACCCCTACAGGTGACCAACCTCCCCAGTTTCATATGGAATGGTGTCTGAGCACCCCTACAGATGACCAACCTCCCTGGTGTAGCATGGAGGAGGAAGTAAGAGCACCAATATAGGTGACCAACCTCCCCAGGTTAATATAGATGGGAGTAAGATCCCCTCTACAGGTGACCAACCTACCCAGTAGATAAATTGAGGGGATTAAGAGAACCCTTATAGGTGACCAAGCTCCCTGACTCATTATGGAGGGGAGTAAGGCATTAAGAGCACCCCTACGGGTGACCACCCTCCCTAGTTAGATTAGGAGGAGACAGCTATCATTGGAGCGAGAAGACAGGGTTCTAGGCTTTTTCCTCTAGACCTGCTGGGTGCTGGCTGGGCTGATTTTTCGAGTCTGTGAACAAATTTTATTTTGCATCAGTAATACATAGACACACATTTCACAATGTAATACCATTAGGACCCAAATTAAACATCCAAATATCTTGATGGGTGACCTACCTAACAAAAAAGCCCAGGGAGGGAAGCCGACAGCACTTGAAATACCCAAAGACAAGGGCAGTATCTGACGTGCAAGCAAGACATTTGTGCTTGTTGCAGGCAAGTTTCGTGGCAGCAGCAGGGAAATCAAGAGTTAAGACTGAAGGACCGGGCCATGAAACAGGGCCACACACAGCCAGTATAATGACCCACATACTGACCTTCCAGACCAGCCTTAATGGCCATGTCAAAAGGTCCCCATAACTCCTGACATTTTCGCAAGCACGTTATATCTGTTATGACATATATACAATTATTTTAAAATAACTTTTTTCAGAGACATGTAATTGCAATAATTGTGATTGGAGGTAGCTTGGGAATGAAAAGACAGCTCATGCTATTACATTCACTGTCTGCAAACAGATAAAGCACACGTATACGCATTTCCGACTTTGTCTTTCAACTCTTGTCTTTCAGTGCAGGAGGCCTGGCTCGACTGCACCAGGTTCAGAAGGCTAGAATCTTGATTCAAACAGGAAATGGCTGACTTACTCCTGTGCTGCAGAAACGGAAGAGGGACAAGTCCGCCAAACTCTAAATCAGGCCCTTAGAGCTTATTCATCAGAGATGTTGCACTGGATGGAGTTAGATAATCCAAAATGGGGTACGAAGAAAGAAACTGGAAAAAATAAACTACTCTCAGTAGGCAGAGACTCTAGACCAAGAAGAGCCCCGTGGAGAGCAGAGACGCAGTCTAGACTCTCCACGGGATCCTTCGTGACAAGGAAGGTGTCACGGAGACGGAATTGGTGGGAGGGAAGCATGGGAGAGAGTTAGGGGAGGGCTATATATAATTAGGTCAGGGGAGTGGGTCTGCCTCTTCCGCGCATAGCTGAATGCGCTGTGGGAAGTTGGGCGTTAAGCTGGTAGGAGTTTACAGAGAGGGGAAGTTTACTAACCGCTGCATGACATGGCTTCAGACCATGACGCGTAGGTGGTCCGCACCGCGGTTCATGTGCTAGACGAAGCCAGCCAGGCTGATCTGCTCAGGCCTGGGGTCCTCAACCAGGCCTGGGTACTTTTGGAGCAACCCAGGTGCTCCGCGGCCTGCAGCGTGGCAGTCGCTGCGTACCACACGCTGGTGGCCAGATGGCGGGGAAAGGAGGTGGCAAGGGGGCGTGGATGCAGCGCGTCTTCACCCCTGAAGAGCGGGAAGGCCGCAGGGGGCCCAGACACAGCTAGCGAGGCCCTTGGTGAAGGGGAAGGCGGGGCCACAAGAACAAGGCCTGCCCGGGCTGGGAGGAGAGCCAGTAGAGCAGGCCTCTGAGGCCATGGAGGCCACAGAAGAGGGTGTGTGGCTTTTGGAGAAGGCAGGGGGGACATGCCTCTGGATCCGTCCTCCGGGTGGGCCAGAGGAGTGAGCACTGTGACAGGCAGGGCTGTAGGGCATAACATTTTTAAAAATAAGGCCAAGCCCGGGGCTGGGCAGGAGGCAGACTTTCAGGTGGGTGACCCAGTTAATAAGGTGGCTGTGGGTTATCAGAGGGGCCCCTGAGGGAACAGGAAAGTCACAGAGGGGGGTCAGTACAAGACAGGCAGGGGCCACTGACTGGTCGGCAGTGGACATTGAAGTGAGGATCAGGGAGCAGCATACACTAGTGGCAGAGACTGAGGACAGGTGATCCCAACTGTGCAGCGACAGGGACGAGGCTCTGGGGCAGGAGGGACAAGTAAAAAGAAAGTCAGATGTGGCGAGGGCAGCAGAGTGGAGGGTTATGGGGCAGATCAGGGCAGTTGGGTATGGGTGCCAAACGGAGAGAAGGGAGATGAGCAGTACGTCTGTGCAGCTGGTGGTTCTGGCAGCGCAAGTGGCGCACGTGGCAAAGGTGGCCAGGTGTTGGGTGGAGAGGCGGGGCCAGTAGGTGAGGCTGGCAGAAAGCTGGCAACACCAACGGGGCGCAACACAGCCTCTGGACATTGGTCTGAAGCAACAGTGGGGGGATCTTTGGTGGCCTTCTCTACTTCACGGGACTGGGCAAGACAGTCACATGGCAGATGCCATGGGGGAGATGGTGCAGAGGAGTGGTGTGGACGTGTGGATGCGGAATGTGCGGAAGGGAGTTATGCAAGGGAAGAAGATGATGTGGTGGAGCTCGTCTATGAGGCTGACAGTGATGAGTGGGAAAAGGGGGAGCTACGCAAAGAGAAGGTGAGCATGGCAAAAGGGGATCAAAAGGGGTGCATGAGCGGCCCAACCCCCTCTTCATTTGAAACGAAGACGATGGCAAGTGCACAAGAGGGCACACGCAAGAATAACTGCGGCAAGAAGCCGTTCCGGGAGGAGGGCACACAAGAACGGGGGCGTACGGGTGAATGGTGGTCAGCTTGGGGTAATACCCGAGCATTGCAAGTACTCCCCATTACAAGTCAATTGGGGTAGGGGATAGGTCTATTCACGACGTGGTGGGTGCAGGGATGGTGCAGGCTGCGGATAAAGGTGAGAAAGCCAGCAAGGAGGCAGTCAGGGGGCTGGGGAGAAGGTGGCAGAAGGAGAGACACAGGGTGAAAAGAAAGATTGAGGGGGCAGAAGAAGCGGCTCCTATACATGGGACTGGTGATGCCACTGGGTTTCCATGTGGCAAAAAAGGCGAAAACAAAAATATGGAAGCACTAATATGTAGTTGTATTCAAGCTTCTATACAGGCAAAGGAAGAGTCTAAGGAGGAAGAGTGGGAGCTGGCGCATAGTCCAAGGGTCCCGATAACTATGGAAAATTGGACATCTGCCTTTCTAATTTATGCAAACATTTACTGCAGTAAATATCCAGCGAGGGCCATTGCAATGTTTAAATACATGAATATTATCCGTAAGGCGCATCTGCAATTTGGGGGTTTTGCCTGGTTGATCTACGACTGAGAGTTCACGGCCAGGGTGAATGTGAATCCGGTGAAACCATGGGGTGATGTGGATTCGGAGCTATGGATGCAATTGATAGCGTCTTCCAATTTAACGACATCTACGCACACGGCAAGAGGGTTGCCATTAATATATATGCCTTTTTAGCCCGTCCCCCTCAAGGGAGTGGGGGGTCCTACACAATGCTCCCCCATTCCCAGTACAGGAGCATTTTGAAATTTCAATAAGAGGTTTTACTCCAGGCATTCATGTAAATTTAAGTACGAGTGCTCGAAATGTGGCGAGAGACACCCGGTTATGCAATGTTTCTCTCTGGCCAGCCCGGCGGAGCAATGGCGGTCTACCAGGGGGCAAGGAGCACAAGGGCATCCTTGGCCAAAAAGCTCCTACGCCAATTAAGCTAGACAAGTTATTGCTGCGGTTGCACATGTACCTGGATACGGACATGGCGCGTAAATTGGAATGGGGGTTCAAAGAAGGTTTCTGGGTGGAATATCAAGGACCGTGGGTGCAACGATGGGCTGACAATTTGCGGTCAGCCAAGGAATTGCCTGAAGTGGTGGTTGCTAAGTTTAGGAAAGAAGTGTCTGAGGGGAGGATTGTAGGCCCTTTTTACTAATGGCCTACAGAAGATTTGATCATCTCGCCACTGGACGTGGTACCCAAAAAGAACAAAGGGGAGTTCAGGCTGCTGAGGCGTTTTATGCTTCACTGTTTAATGTTAAATATTATCTTTAAGGCAGCACACATTCCTGAGGTCAACGATGCCACTGCTGATTTTCTGTCTCGTTCGCAGTGGCAACGTTTTCGTGGTTTGGCACCAGGCACAGACGAGCACAGCCGTCCCAGCAGACATTTGGAAGTGAGGGGCATGATGGTCGTTAGGCTTATGGAGAAGTCACTAGCGGAGTCCACCACGAGAAGTTATCAGCTGCCATGGTTGGAGTTTCAATCTTTTGAGGTTTTGGTCGGGTGTTCGAGGTGTGCTTGAAGCACGAGTGTTGCTCTTTGTTCTGTTTTTGATTATGACAGGTTTGTCGCCCACTACGATTTGAGGCAAGTTGGCTGGAGTGTCTTTTTGTGGGAAGTTGTTTTTCGGCTGTGACCCAGCGAAGAATGGTATTCTGGGGCAAATGTTGAACGGGTGGGGTAAAGAAAGGAAGGGGTCGAGTGCAAAAGTAAGAGAGGCTATTACGTTTGATTTGCTGCTGGAACTGTTACAAATGTTGCCTGTTTGTTGTACAAATGGATATGAGGTGGCGCCTTTTTGTTTGTGTATGATCTGGATGTTTTTTGGGGCGTTTCTGAGATGTTGGGGTTAGGGAAGGCTGATGGTGTGCACTTGCAGGGAGAATGTTTCGGGATATGGCTGTGACGGTCCAAGACAGACCAACTTGGACAGGGTAAATGGGTATGGCTCTGCAAGGGTGGAGATGACACAGCATGCATGGTGGTTGAATGGGGCTGTTTCAAGGCGCAAGTGGTGTTGGGTGAAGGGGCCATTTTTTGTCACGCAAATGGGGAAAAACTTACAGCATTCCAGTTGTTGGCAGTTCACATATGAGCAATATGTGAGGGCATACACTGTTCTTAGGGGCACGGGGATAGAGCAGTACATGCATGATGTGAAAAGGGGTGGTGGTGGGGAAGGGGGGTTTGTTGTTATTTCTATTGAAGTTTGTTCTTTTTGCAAGTTATTTGAGGGGCCTCACGAGAGCGAAGGTGATCACATGGTGATTGGGCATTCCTTTATTCACTGGGCGGCTAAATACGTGGAAAAACAGATCTATGAACGTTCACTGTGGCTGGCAAGCAGCCATTACAAGGTTTTGTGGTGGGGAAGGAGTGGAACGAGGTGGGGCAATTTGCTTCCGTTTATAACATCTATGCTGCTGAATTGGGGTTGCCCTGATATGTTGGTACTGCACTTGGGGGAGAATGACCTAGTGCGACTCTCTGGGCTCACCCTACTGCAACGCATGCAACGGGAATTGGCGTTGCTTCGTCAACAGATGGCAGGGACCTGCCTGGTATGGACAGAATCCGTGCCCCAAAGGAAATGGATGGGGCAGTAAAGCATGGGGCGATTGACAGGGCAAGGAGAAAACTCAATTGTGCTATGAAAGTCTTTTGCTGGGCACACAACATAAAAATTTTGACTCATGAGGGGATTAAGGAGGAGGAAGCGGTGCTCTTCAGAGATGACGGATTGCACATGTTGGATATGGGCAATGCACATTGTATCCTTCAATTGAGGTTTCTGCTGTGGGATTTGTGAGATGAGAAATATGGCTCAGAGAGTCAGCGTGAGTTGCAGTGTCACAGTGGTTTCACTGGTGGGGCAGCAAAACGCCACAGGGGTTTTTACTGAGTGGCAGTAGATGGGTGAGGGTGGAGAGTCAGATGCGGGCCTGGCCACCCTTCCAAAGGGTGAAGAATAAGCAGGTGAAGGGTTACAGCATGGGGGATGCCCGAATGAAGCACAGTGGAGGCTGGGTGAATGAAGGCAACAATGGGGGAATGAAGTGGAAACTGAAAGATGGGGGCGTTTACAAAAGGGGCTGTACGGGAAAATTGATAAAGTTTAAGTTTATAGAAGTTGTGCAAATGTTATGTTATAATAGCAATACTGTCCTAATAAATGGTCTTTCACACTATATGGGACTGTGATGATGATTATGTACCGATTTGTATGTGTGTCAGAATGTATGCTCACGTTTAGCTTTTTTGAGAGTAGGACGGTACATTTATTTTTTTGGACAATCTTGTAAGCGCTGCCTCCAACTATCCTATGTTATTGCATAAAAACATATTATTATTCGGTATCCATTTAAAGAAAATGTGAGGAAAGGCCTGCTGCATTTTTATTCTTTTGCACGAGTAGTGCATGTATCACAAAATAAGACTTGGGGGGTCATTATGACCCCGCCAGTCGGTGCTAATGTGGCGGTAGTACCGCCAACATTATGACATTGGTGGGTTGGCTGAAGCCAATCTGCCAATGTACAACTCCGACCGTCGTGGCGGTAGCAGCCGCCGGGCTGGAGATGATAATCTCCAGCCCGGCGGCCACCATTGTGCCGCAAGCGATATCATGTCCCTACCTACCACCATGGTTTCTATGGCATTCATAACGCCAGGATAACCACGGCGGTAGGCCCTATCAGTGACAGGGAATTCCTTTCCTGTCACTGATAGGAGGCCCTCTCCCCCCAAACCTCCCCAGACACCTCCTGAGATCTCCCTACATCCACGCCCCCAACACACGCACGCAGACACACACTCATCCACACAAACATAAAGCATGCATACATTCACTTGCGCACACATCCGCACACACATCGTAACATACTCACTGACACACATACACATTACCATACATACATGCACTCATGCACATTCATACATGCACTCACACACATTCATCCACGCACTCACATACAGTCATCCATGCACGCAAACAACACTACACATACACTTGCATTCACGCACACACTCACACATATAAGCACACACACCCACACACACACACAACACCCCCCTCCCCTGTCGGAGTCCCGACTTACCTGGATCCAGGGGGTCTCCCGGCAGGGACGGGGCGCTGATACTGCCAGCAAAACACCACCAGGCTGTGTTATTTGTCATGATACTGCTGGCAGCAGTCTACTGGCGTGGCGCTGCTGGTGGTAGCAGCGCCACCTTACCGCCATCCACGAGTATGGCCATAGCCGGATTTCTGCCCTTTTGTGGCGGAAATACAGCTGTGGTCATATTATGGTGGACAGATGGTAGCCGCAGCGAAGGTCTTTTGGCAGCCGTCACTGCGGCGGTAGGCAGTTTTTACTGCCAATGTCAAAATGAGGGCCTTAATTTCCCCAACTTATAAATATTTACACAGGCACAGAAATCCACACAACTGGCTAAACGAAATACTCAGGGGCATATTTAAGAGCCCCTAGCACCTCTTTGTGCGACATGTGCGCCATTTTTTTTTACTCTTATGTTGCCCAATGAGGCCAAAATCCCTGCACCATATTTACAAAGTGGTGCAATGCTCGCATTGCGCCACTTTGTAACCCTTTGCGCTACATTATGCCTGTGGCAGGCATAATGTATGCAAAGGGGCCAAAAAAATGTCACAAGGAAATCTAACAGATTTTCTTGCATCATTTTTCTCAGCACTTTTAACACCTGCTCAGAGCAGGTGTTAAAAGGGGGCACACCACTGTTTACAATGGGCCCCTATGTACTCTGAAGGATTAGTGCCAAAATGTTGGTGCTACTCCTGCAGAGTATATCAATAGGGTCATAAAAAATGAAGCTATTGCCCCCTACCCTGCGCCATGGTGCTCCGTATTTTAAATACGGTACACACATGGTGATGGTAGGGGGGCACTAAAGGGCACAAGAAAAGGGGCGCTGCACTGAGTGCAGTGCCACTTTTCTTTAATATACACCTAAGTCACACTCACAAGCATGGACATTGTTTCACGAAATATCTTAAACGTTTCTTTCTGGTGCTTTGGGAAATGTGATTTTTGTAGAAAATGATAATTGACAATGATGCTGCAACAGATTTGAAGTAATTGTCAGGTAAGGGCAACCACGAGTCCGGGGGGGCTCCTCCGCTATGAGGGAGGAGTGTTACCCCCGCCAGCAGCAGCAGCTGCAAAACCTTTACTGTAAAACCATAATAAACTCTGTTTATTATGGTTTTACTGTAAAAGGGGGGCCATGGGGCATGACAGGGACAGAGGGGGACTGCACAGCACTCCCCTTCAGTGCGCATGTACGTTTGGCCAGCTGTCTCGGGCTGGCCAAACACACATGAGCACTAGGCTCTCTTCAACCCTGCACTGTGTTGCCTCGCAGCAACCTGGCTGGGCGCTCCGTCCAATCCTAACGCTGCTTTCATGCTGTCAGCAGCATGAAAGCAGCATAAGGACTGGATGCGGGGCAGGCTGGGAACCTGTGCCTGCAGTAAAGGACCAGAGTGGATCGGCACGGTGTGGCGACAAAGAGAATTATTTTTTGTTTTTATTAATATATATTTTTTGTGGTCCACCGCCACATGCCATGCCGCCCCTTTTCCCTCCTATGATCCGGGACTGATCGGGACACAGATTTCATCCATTTTTGGGCCCCAGTCTCAGGTAGCACCTGATGTCTGCAACAGTAGTGTAAAGTGCAGGGCTGGCTATAGAGGTGTGCGACTGGTGCAGCTGCACCTGGCGCTGACCTCCAAACCCCCCTTATCCAGAAATACCACAGATTTGAAAAACACCTGCTGAAGAGTCCAGCATTTTTCAGACACCAATAAAAATGTCAAGATATCTCTTGTGATTAATAATCATTCTGAAGATAGATCTTTTGTCCAACTGCAGTTTTCAATCATGATACAGTAGCACAGAAGTTTAATAAGCCTGTTGCAATTAACGTATGCCACGCAAATCACCCAACTGTGTGGCTCATTTACAAGTCCCTTGTGCCACTGTTGTAATTTTATTTTATTCAGTAGTGGCACAAACAGTCCCCCACACAGTACTGCATTTGCAAACTGGTGCCATTTGACCATTGCACCAGTTTGTAAAGCCTTGCCCCACATTATACCTGTGCCAGTTATAATGTATGCAAGGTAGGCATTCCCCCGCAAAAAGGCCAACAGAAATGGCGCAGTGAAATCCGCAAGATTTCACTGCTCAATTCTGTGCCTTCACAGCGTAATTTTTTAAGTGATGCTGTGCTGTTTACAATGGACCCTTTTAGCATTGTTGGAATAGTGTCAACATTTTTGACGCTAGTCCAGCAATGCTAAGGTTTAGCACAACAACTGCGTCCAAACTTCTGACACAGCTGTGTACACTGTGCACCAGGGAACCCTGTTTTGTAAATACAGCACTACCATGGCATTGTTATGGGGTGCAGGGCGGTGCAAGAAAAGTGGTGCATCAACCCCAATGCGCCAGTTTCTTGTAAATGAGGCCCTGTGTTTTTTGTGGGTCCCTCAGTAGGTTACTGCTTTTGTCACAGAGATCCTTTTAAAGAACAGTGACTTATGAACT